>NC_087064.1:41875410-42535410 GCF_963678635.1 Symsagittifera roscoffensis | reverse complement strand
GACTGCACTTTAAAAATACATATATACTGGGTTATATTGCTACATGCAACTGTTTTTTAGTTTGGCAAGCTTCTTTGGGAAGTTTTGTTTGTGTTCGACTTTGTTTCGACCGACTCGAACTTTTGCTTCGATTTTGTGTTTCAGTTTATTTTTCGAAATTCTGTTCGACATTATTTTTCGACTTTGTGTTTGACATTATGTTTCGATTTTATGTTTCGGCTTTATGTTTCGACCGACTCGGATTTATATTTCGACTTTGAATTTGTTTATATGGCTTTCTGAGGTTCAACCTGATTTCGGTCCGCGTAACCAAGCCATCCTATAACCCGAATGCTTCTGATTAAATCTTATACAAACGTTGTTTCAGTTTTATTGTCGCGAAGTTTGTCTTCAAACATCAAACGTTTCCGCGTCATTTTAGAAAATCCTCCCTGCACTACTCCAAACAAAACAATTTGCCTTTTCTGGGTCAAATGATGCCAGAGAAGCATTTTCGACCTCGTGTTTGACTTTAAGTTTCGACTTTGTGTTAGCTTTTGTGTTTTGACCAACTCGACTTCATGTTTTGACTTTGTGTTCCACATTATGTTTCGAATTTGTGTTTGACTTTATGTTTTGATTTTTTATTTCGACTCTATATTTGGACCGACTCCGCTTTATATTTCGACTTTGAGTTTGACTATAGGGCTTTCTCGATTATGGATCTTGGTTCGAACTCTGACATGTGCTTGACCCGCATCGGTCGAAAAGTAAGTTGCAAATCTTGCATGTGTTCGACCCGCCTGTGTGTTCGAATGTGTTCGACTCGCCTCGGTCGAAACATAAATCGCAATATTCAGACTTTGCAGATATTGTTCATTGTTTGCAGACTTATGTTTTCGGTCAAATATGAATTTTCTGTCCCCTCGCAGATTGATTCAATTTAATTAAGACCGAGCATAAAGCCCCCGACCTCGTCTTGCAGACTTATGTTTAGACTTTGTAGACTTATGCTCAGGCTTTGCAGACTTATGTTCAGACTTTGCAGACTTATGTTTCGAATTTGCAGACTTTGACCTGCGTGGCGACCATGAATTTTCGTTCCCCACGCGGATCATTTCACACTTATTAAGTCTGAACATAAAACCACGACCTCGACCTGGGGAGCATTATAACATATAAAAGTGATTGGCCGCTTAAGGGTTTTTTGGAAAATTTTTAAGTAGCCCGGTTCAATCTGATTTCGGTCCGCATAACCAAGCCATCCTATAACCCAAATGCTTCTGTATGAATCTTATATAAACGTCGTCTCAGTTTTATTGTCGCGTAGTTTGTCTTCAAACATCAAACGTTTCCCCGTCATTTTAGAAAATCTCCCCTGCACTACTCCTTACAAAAACAATTTGTCTTTTCTGGGTCAAATGATGCCAGAAAAGCCTTGTGACTAAAACTGTGCAATGGTGCATTTTGTCGAAATATTGTAAGAAACTGTATTTGTTGTCGGATACGAGAACAAAAATGCCTATAGTTTAAGATGTAGAAATTAAAACTGGCTTCGGTGTTATTCGGCGATCTCCGATAGTTTACTGAATTACAACTTCTAAGTTTTCAACTTCCGTCTGAAGGCTGCAATAACATATAAACGAGCGATGCATCTGAGAACAAGGACAAACAAGACTGCTCGTATCAGGGCAAAACTCTGAATGTTCCGACTGCCTTTTAAGGTTTATGGAACAGTAATAACATTTAAAAATAAAATGTAATAAAACAAAATAAAAAAAAGTTTTAAATTTTGACATTTTTTGTGAACTCATCCCCCCACACGCCATTAAAAGTACAAAAGAATCATTTTCGCTCATTGTATCAAATCAATTATGACAAATGAGCTCCTTTCAACCAATTTGGAACAATTTCTAAGACGGATTAGCTCTCTGCTTACGCCTTAATAGCGCGAAATATATTGCGCGTTAATTGTCCCAAATTGGCCCAAATGGCAATTTTTAAACCCCCATAACTTTACGAAAAATGATCACAAGTGAAATATTTTTTCAAGTTTGAGCTCAAGGCAACAATACCTTTTGAATGATATAAAAAAAAATTGTCAAAAATGGCTAATTGAAAATTCGAATTTTGTCTGAAGAAAAAAAAACCCACCCCGAGCACAAATATTCCGTTACTTTTGTATCGAAAGTTGGAACAAAAAACCTGTTTTTTTCTAAAAAATATTTACTCGGCTTTGTGAATTGTTTGAAATCGTGCAACTATGGTTAGACATAACTCTGAAATGATCTGCTTCCAACTTCCCACGCCACTTTTGGCCTTTCTCACCAATAAAATATAAAAAAAATCTCAGGGCTCAAACACAGGACAGCAGATACCTGAGATAGAATTGCTCTGTCGGTAATTGACAATGAGATTTTATTCTGCAGTCCTCAAGAAATATCACGGTAAACTATTTTATGTTCCACTTCAGCCCAAGTAAGTCGGTTTGCTTTCAAAACAACTCTTGGATTTACTGTAGACCGGTATACATTCCTCCTTGTACTGTATTACTTTAATTTCGGAATGAGTTTTTTTTCTGAGCAGTACAAAAATTACACAAGTTGAATTCTTTTTGCTCCAAAAGCATGTTTTCAAGTTCTGACGTTCTCAATTTATTGTCGTGGTCCATAGAAATATTTTTTTGCAGAATTGAGATAAAATTCCAGGCCTGGTAACAATTCGGGTGCAATTTAAGGCCTGGGGTTCTGGTGTCCTTGAGAGTGAAACACCATCCCGTACCCGGGGGATTTTCTGTGCAAAATCTAAAATTCTTTATTTCAGATATTGATAAAAAATTACAAATTTCAGATCTGAAATTTGGATCATCTGAAATAAAAAAATTCACATCTGAAAAAACCTTGAAAACCAAAGTTTCAGATCTGAAATTAAATCTGAGAAATTTTTTGTTAAATTATAATTTATGCATTTTGAGCGAAAAATTGAATTTTTTTTGATGTTTTTGCAAAACGCAATTATGTTTAGATTAACTAGCGGTACAAAAACTTCGATTAGTTTTACAAACAGTTTATTTTTTGAGTTAAATTTCTTGTTCTACTGTGTTAAAAAGTTTTCAAAAACTGTGAGATCTGTCAAATTTTTAAGTTTCTTGCGCTACTCATGCGTTTGCAGTGTTTTTCTTATGCTTGGGTAAACATATTGTGGCAGTCTCTGACTTAAGACTTTGCTGAGTACCTGCTAGTAGCTAATAGAAGCTATCAAGTACAAAAAAAAATAAAATTTCCAGAATCATTGATTTTTCAGGTCTGGAATAACCAATCCTTAAAGTATGCAAGCGTTTATTCAACATTTCACAACCTCTTTCAGATCTGAAATTTAGATCTGAAAAAGATTATTTGAGATCTGTTTTAGAAAACTTAGTGGGTACGGGATTACATGAAAGGGTTTCCAAACCTGATTTACCTTCTCCGGCGTATTTTATTGGATGGTGAGAAATGTACCACTGAGCAGGAATAGATCTAGGATTCTTACGAGGGGGTTTGAGTTTGAGTTTTGTCGAGTTTTATTTTCTTAGTTCGACCAAAATGATCTTGCGAGCACTACCAAAACAGTAAAAAGAGCCAAAATTTAGTAAATATTAACACCGAAGACGCATCAAGAAAACTTCTCGGGTTGGTTGGCCTAAAATGGATGTCACAAAATAATAACAAAGAGTGGACCCTTTGGTTGGTGAGGTGATCAAAATCAAACCCCCGAGAGAGGGCGCATCTATATATAAATACTTAGTAAGGTTAAGGTATGCCAAAGAAATTCGCTTTTTGGCTAGGTTTTCTATTTAGGGCCCGTTTTGGCTCGGTTGTTTTGGCACGTTTTCTGAAAAGTATACTTTCAGTGGGGTAGGACTTACTATTTCGAACTCAAAAAATTTCAAAGAAACTTGTGATGTGTGTTTTGTAAATTGTAAAACAGCAGCACATCATCTGAAAAATTGATAGATCCGCCATTTTCTTTATCCTAATAGTAAAATGAACCAACTACAAAAATCCACTTCCGCTGCAGCTGCCTTATCATCGGTCATGCGGATAGCGTTTAGCCGGAACTGTCCAGCAGTTTTTGTTCTGCTCCATATTTGTTCAGTGTAGTCAAATCGCTTTTACTGCTCTCTGTAAAACTAATCGGAACCATATATTTCATCATCTGTTACACGGTTTAAATTCAGTGGAATATATGCTCAAATGTATGAATATGAAAATAGAAATACGAAAAAAATTCATACAACTAATACAACTTGCAGAAATCCAAAGAAAACATATTTTTGCACAGAAGAATACCGCATACCTGCTTCGTGCAATGAATAACACAACAGTTTAGAGGAAAATTTTTCAGTTTTTGACCCATTACTTTTTTCAATTGATGTGCTTTTTTGGGCTCTCAGCGATATAAATTTGCCTCTCGTTAGATTTATTGTTCACTTTCCTAACGTGAAAGGAACTATGGCACGGGTTAATTTCTCCACCCGTTATTGACATCAAGTTTTTGGCATCAAATTAGAAAATTTCTACCGTGATTCGGATGTTGAAATATGAACCAAAAAGTTCTTTCACAGCAAAAAAAAATAGCCTTGAAATTTCGAGAAAAGCAGACGGATTTACCGCAAGGCAATTGATGAGTGAATTGACTTGGCTGAGTTTTGACATGCTCAATCTAATTTTAACCATCTTATATAGTAAAAAAAATGACAGAAAAATAATGCCATGTTTTAGCTGCCATAAGGTGCAATGGTTAAGAGCGGTCATTGATCTTAACGGTAAAAAAAACTTCAGAATCTGGAATGTTCAGAAACTTGAACAGTTTGCTTCTGAAAAAATTGAACATTTCACTATCCAATTCTCTCCATGAAATAATCTTAAACAACCTTAAGTTTCATTGTCTGAAGTGCTTCAATTGAAAGTTTTGTCATTTGAATGGCTTCAATGGATTAAGTTGAGCTTTTCGCATCCAATTTCCCAATTAAATATGTTGTCTTTTTTGTCTGAAATGAGTTAATTTATTTCAAAATATCATAGCTTGCATACCTTGCTATAGAAACACTTTGTTTTTCTGCGGACGGATTCCCTTAACGGAATAATTGCACGCTTCAAAATTTTTTACTTGAATAGTTGCTTGACAAAAACTTGATTTTTTGAACACCATATCGCTTCAAAAAAACCATTCTCACTTTTCAAAATTTCATCATCAAATTGGCTTCAATAGAAAATCTTTAATTTTGCACCATCCGATTGCTTCTTGAAATCAGTTCGGCTAATTAAACGTTGCATCTTTGGAATAGGTTGCTTGAAAAACTTAAAATTCTTTTGAACCGGATTAAAACTCTGTAATTTATATCGGTTGATTGGGTCCAGTTGAAAAGCTTAAAAATTTTGAGATCCGACTCTCGTCATCAAAAACTTTAAAAGTTTTTCATAGCTTGATTAGCTTGCCAACAAAACTCAGTTTTTTGCTAATTAATTCGGTCCATGAAAATTATGTTTTATCAAATCGTTTCATGATGTGATTTAAACTGAATAGCTCTATCAGAAGAACAATGTTTAAGAAAACCCTTGAGGCTAAACGTTCAAAAAGGGCAAGAAACTTCTAAAATCTGGAGTACTCCACAATTTCTCTTGAAAGAGTCGACTCATTAGACAAAATAAATCCAATTCAACTTCGAAACTAGACAATCATTTTCCCCTTTTTGAATGAACTTTTCCGTGCACAAGCTAATTTTTGCGTGTCAATCCAGTTCGCCCAATGAAATGAAATGATATAATTGGAAATGTCATGATGTGAATAGCTTCAATATAATATATTAAGCTTTTTGCCATCCGGTTTACCTCATGAAATAGCTAGAAAATTAGAAATTTTCTTGCTGATAAAATTAGAAGCTCGCTGATAAAAACTCAAATTTTTTGAATATTTTTTGTCTGAAATGACCAAATTTATTTCAAAAATTTATAGCGAGCAACATTTGCTACAGAAACACCTGATTATGTGCAGACCGATCCGCTTGGAGTTTTTATAAGCTTTGGAGTTTGTTGCTTAAATATTTGCTTTCACAACCTGAAATATTTCAAGTTTTAAACTCATGAATATTTTTTTCAAAAAACTATATTCTTAAGAAACGATGAGCGTTGTTCATACTCTTATATAGGTCGCAAAGATTTTTTTTCCAGAAAAAAATCTGAAAAGTCTGAAAGTTCAAGCTCAAAACTACAATTTCGAGGTTTGACTTTTGATTTCGTTTTAATTTTTTTCCATACCTTTCTTAAAAGGAAGCAAAATCTATCTAACATGAAACGGCGAAAGTTTAAGTGCCAAAAAAAAACGTGACCGACTTCTAATTCCGAAAAATGAAACTTTATTATCAGATATACCACCGGAAAAAAATTCAATATTGATCTAGTTCGCTCCATGAAACAACTTGAATTAATTGAAAATTTCATCCTTTTTAATTTGCAAGATTCATCACTTGAAAATGGATTTTTTTTCAGATATACCAGCGGAAAAACTTTTAATTATGGATTCAATTTTATCAAATTCAGTCACTTTTAGCGAAAATGTGTCAATCGTAAGTTAACTTGAAATTCAAAAATCTCTAAAGGCATTTGATTCTTAGCATTTCAGGGCATCTAAACCTGTTTAATCGCAATCATTGACTCTTTTCCAGCAGGTTGTTTGTTTTTTAACCAAGTAACTCTGTGAAATAACTTAAAATAAATCAAACGTCCATATCTTGTTTGATTTTTTTTGGAAAAAAATTAAAGTTTTGCTAGCTTTTTTGCTCAATGAAAAATTTTAAATAATATAAATGTCGTAATGCCTAATAGCTTGAATTGTTAGGGAAACAATTCGAATTACGATAACAACGTTCCCAGTTATTTTTTATATTTTAGCTTGAAAAATATTTACCTGTAGATACTAGATTTTTGAAAAATTTAAATGTTTCTAAATTGTTTTGCTCAAAACATTGCTTGAAACATTGCTTAAATGTCGCAATGCATAATAGTTTGAATTGATCAGGAAACAATTCGAATTACGAAAACAACGTTCCCAGTTATTTTTTATATTTTAGCTTGAAAAATATTTACCTGTAGATACTAGATTTTTGAAAAGTTTAAATTTTTCAAAATTGTTTTGCTCAAAACATTGCTTGAAACATCCCTAAGTTTTCGCAAAAGGATTCTAGTAATGAACAACTTGAAAATCACACAAAAAAATTGCCCAGGTGAGTTGTCTAAAAAACTTTAGAAAAAGTACTTCACGCAAAAAAATAACCTAAAACACTCACCTCAATTCTGTGCATAGCAAAATCAACTCGTGGAAATCCAGTTTACGCTAAAATATTTCTTCAAAAGTTTCAAGAGTTTCAACTTATAAATGGCTTCCTCAGAAAAGTTGACTAGTTGCAAGTCGAGTTCGAAAATAACATTGCTAGAGTGTCTGCTCAGCAAAGCCTTGCAAACTGATTTAAGATAGAATAGCTTGCAGTATATAAAAAGTTTTTACTGAATGAATAACTTTCGGTTAAAATATTTCGATTTTGCTGATTTTTTGCGAACAGTAGTATATGTGTGAGCTGATCAGAGGGGGGGGGGAAGTTTGGTGACCTCCATGTATTAAGATAGGCCATAGATTATCCGGTCACCAACCTATGTATTAAGATAGGGAATAGATTTCCTATGTATTAAGATAGGGAATAGGTTTCCCAATGTATTAAGATACGAGGTTTCAGATGGTAAGTTTCAGATGGTGAGTTTTTTTCGGCGCCCGAATTTCCCATGTATAGATTTCCCTATGTATAAGAAATTCATTGTAGGTAATTAAGAACTCATTAGGGAATAGGATTCCTAATGTATTACGATGGTAGGTTTCCTATGTATTAAGATGGTAAGGTTTCAGATGGTAAGTTTCAGAACAATTTTTGGCGCCCGATCTTACCATTTTTTAAGATTCTCTTCACCAATGTGATAGGTTATAGATATTTTCATTGTATTGAGATATGATTTTTATTTTGTTTTAAACCATTAGAGTTTAAATTGAAAGTTTCTGAAACTATGCTGAAACCTAACTGAAGCTTCAAAGAAGAAATAATGTTTTTCAGAAAAAAAATTAAATTACTGTAAATTGTTATATTACAGTTGAAAAGTTGAGTAACATATAAATCATTGTATGGTATGAAGTTTTACTACAGTTTATAGGTTAAACTTACAAATTCAATGGCTTAGTATGTATTCCATCATCAAGTACCTCCCTTTTCGGGTAAAAGTAACTGAGTCCTTTTTTAGTTTGTTCATATGTTCCAACTAAATGGTTGGAGGTTTTGAATCCGCGATTGGTCGACTTCAAATTTACAGCTTCGTCAGGAACTCGTCTGTATTTAGACATTGGCCCATCCCCAGTGTCTTCTAGCGTTCTTTTGTTGAGCCCTTTGCTGCTAAATTTGAATTTGTCGCTCTTACTATCATAGCAGCAATACGTCTTGCTGCACAGGCACAACATTTCAGTACGGCGAAATTCTTCTTTGAATAATCCAGGTTCTCGTTTGTCATGCTTTTTGTGAACAGCGCAGCATGTACGTGGAAAAAAAATCTTATCTGCATCAGCTATAAAGTCATCTCTACAATCATTTCGACGACTTAGTGTCCACTGAGTTTTCTTCTCTGGTAATATACAATCGTCCAGGTTATCTTCTGCTAATGCTAGATACAAAGAGTCCGTATCCATCTCCAACTCCTCGAATTTAATCTCATCGCAATATTTGTGGAAGAAGTTGTAGTATAACTCCAACATTCTAAGTTTGGCGTATTGAAGAATGAAAAAACCTTTAATAATTGGTTCTCTATGTTCAATTGTTGACTTCAAAAGTTCTATTTCATATAAGTGCTTTTTCACATTATTCAATCGCTTGAAAGACTTCTCATTTATTGCTTTGTATGTCTTCTCATTGCCGAGATATTTGGTTATCGTGGGTCTGGATCTGTCCATAATTTAATAACCGTACGTACTGTTACCGAGAAGCTTCATCGTCTCAGCAACACCTCCAGAATGTGGATTCTCGTCTCCTTCTCGTCGAGCATCAACAACAGATTGAACAAATTTGCTGAAACATTTCCTAGGTGTGTACTCAACAAAACGATAAATTTTTGTACATTGAAGTCCAGGACTTAGATAGAAGTTAAGAAGAGGTATGATGATTGTACCATTTTCTAATTTGAAACTGGAAATCAACATTCTTTGTGGGTTTTTCAGCAAATCGTTCTCTTCGGCATAGTTTTTCATGTATTCTCCAATATCGTTTCGGGAGACGTCATTATTTTTGAATATTGGAGGAAAATTTGAAAAAGTAGGCTTCAACTCGTCGGGAACTCTTAAATCGCATTGCACATAACCAAAAAAAGATCTGTCCTTTATTTTTTCAAGTAAAGAATCAGTAGACAGAGGTCTTTTGTAGGGAAAATTTGACTTGACATGATTCTTGACTGAAGAATCTGTTTTGAAATGCTCCCACCACTCACACTCCCACATTTCCTGAATTTTTTAACCTCTTTCTTTTATGTGCTCTCGTCTCAACTCATCCAATTCTCGCTTCTTATTTCCCCTTTCAATATCTTGTTCTGACAACGATGGACGGGTTTCTTGGCATGAGCAGAAATGATAGTAGCAACCCATAGCTTCAAATACTGTTTTACAGTGATCGCAGTAACCATCAACATGAAAACAGTCAATTTTCTTCTGCTTTCCGGTTGTGTAAAAACTCTGACTTTTACACTCTGGTCTCAATTCTTGATAAAAGGACATAACCATGTTCTCGAAATTTCTTGTTCTATTATTTCTAGCTTTAAAACGATCAGTTTCCGAGTCATACTCCCATCTTGTGTAAAGTCCGGTCGGCATCTCTTGGCACATTGAGAACGGATATGATTGGCTAGCGTCAGTTCCAACTATTGTCTTGCAAATATTTGACGACTTACGAATATATGTTTGATCGACAACAGCCTTTCGTCTAAAAACTATTGGCGGACTACCTGTCACGTCTTCTCGAATTTTCTCACAAAAATCCTTGTCTACTTCAAAGAACTGGTAGAATTTGTGATTTGTAGATTTGTGTTATCAGATAATTGCAAGATTTTGAAGCGTGAATCCCAGTTTCAACATGTCAATTCCCTCATCATGGTAAAACTCTATCATTTTTTGCATAGCATCAAGAGTAGGAACAACATCTTAGTCGTTATACCATCGTAAGAAGTCTTTGAAAGTGATCATGCTGTGCTATTCTCAGATGCTTTTCAAATAAGAGGAATTTTCGAAACATGTTGGTATAACTCAGTGAATACGTAACTTTTTCAGCGCACTTTGTTGATCAAGTCCTCCATTAACAATTTTTTGGTAATCGTTGAAATCTTTTTCGAGAGTGTTGTGATGTCTCAAATGTTGTTGTTGCTGAAAAAGGCTTCATATGGAGGCAATTCCGTACAGTCAAGCTTGTCTGGACTATCAAACCATTCGTAAAAACTATTGATGGACCACCAGTCATGTCTTCTCTAATTTTCTGACATAAATCCTTATCTCCTTCAAAGAACGGGTAACATTTGTGATTTGTCGACTTGTGTAAGCAGATATTTGCAACATTTGGAAGCGTACATCCAAGTTTCAGCATGTCAATTCCTTTATCATGGTAAAACTCTATCATTTTTTGCATAGCTTCAAGAGTAGGAAAAACATCTTTGTTGTTGTACCATTGTAAGAAGTCTTTGAAAGTAATCATACTGTATTGTTCCCAGATGTTTTTCAAATAAGAGTAAATTTCAAAACCTGTTGGTGGAACTGATTGAATACGCAACTTTTTCAGCGCACTTTGTTGATCAAGTCCTCCATTAATCAGTTTTTGGTAATCATTGAAATCTTTCTTAGGCCAGAAGTGTGGAGTCGAATATGCTATCCACAGCTTGAGGAACGAGTTTGAGAAACCGGAAACGGACGCCATACTACTAATTGATTCAGAAAATGCCTTCAACTCGCTCCATTGAGAACTTGCTCTAAAAAATGTAAAAATACTCTGCCCAGCACTACATCATGCGCTGGCCAACTCATACAAACCTCCCTCAAATTTGTATGTCAATAACACGGTTTTGACATCTACCGAAGGCACAACGCAGAGTGATCCCCTCGCAATGGGTATGTACGGAATTGGGATAATCCCACTGATTGAGCTGAAGCAAAAACCAAATGTCACCCAAAAATGGTACGCAGATGACGGAAGCTCTGCTGGTGATCTTAAGAGTCTCCGCGCAGTAATGGACAACCTGGATGTGCACGGAAAGGCTTTCGGATACAATGTGAAGCGTTAAGTGTCAATTCATAGAAAAGAAAAACCGTCAGGAAAGCGCTGTAAAAGTATTAGAAGGCACAAATATTACAATGCTAGACGGCTCTAGAGTCTTTGGATCAGGCATAGGAACACCATCAGCATGCGATAAATACATGGAAAGCGAAATTGGAAAGACAGCTACCCTAACTGAAGAGCTTTCCAAAATAGCTAAAACATCACCACAAAATGCATACTTCTGCTAAACAAAGGGAGTTTAAAATCAATCAAGTTTTCTAACCAGAAAAACTCCGGAAGCATTTAGGAAAATCGGTGAAATTGATAAAAACGTAAGACAGCAGCTACCTCCTAGTATTACTGGTAAAAACCATATAACCGATGAAGATCGCAACCTTTTTGCACTACCACTAAGAATTGGATGATTAGACCTCCTCAGTAACAGGGACTTTTCCAAAAACTATGAGTGGTCACGAGCCATTTGTGATCCGTTGGAAAACAGTGACACAGAAATAGCTGAAACGGAACAAACTCTGAAAAATTGAAACATCAAAATTAAGAAACAGAACATCACACTCTCAAAAAAGGCTAAAATTATGGAAAATTGCTCATCAGAGAAAAAACTGACAATATATCTAGCGTCACAGAAAGGAGCATCGAATTGGCTAAGCGTGATCCCCCTGAAAAAAAATTTTCTCTCATTAAATCAGAGTTTAAAGATGGATTACATCTGAGATATGGATGGGAACCACCAAACACCACACATACACGCCAGTGTGGACAACCGTTCAGACTGACCCATTTCCTACACTGTCCCAAGGGTGGATAGACTCAGCTAAGACATATTCAAATTCGCGATACCCTTGCGACGGAGTGCAGCCAGTATTTAGACAGCTGCGTATTCATACTCGTCAGTATTTAGACAAATACTGTATGAACCAGGGATTTCAATACAATATCAATATATTGAGCTCAATATCAATATCTTCCATTCAATATCAATATCAATATCAAATAGGATGAAATTTCATTATCAATATCAATATCTAAAAGCTCAATATCTCAATATTATCACTATTTTAAGATACCAGAGACCAAATTCAATATTGAATTTCGAAATATATAATTAAATTTGTTTAGTTTTTTTTGCAATGTAAATGTTTTTTGTTTAATTTGTTTAATTTTAATGCTTGAGTGAGTTGAGTTGACTGTTTGACTGTTTGACTTAGTCAGTCCATTAAGTTATCTTGAATTTCTTTTTCTCAATATCTACAAAAAATTCAATATCAATATCAATATCTAGCCTTCAATATCTCAATATTAAAAATTCAAAATTGACATCGTCTCAATATTTAATATCTGATCATTCAATATATTGCAATCCCTGGTATGAACCAATCAGAATCGAGAAAAGAAATAAAGAATCCAAACTAAATAATAATTATTTATTAATTTCTTCTTTGTCTCAATTCTGATTGGTTGAAACAATATTTGTCTAAATACTGACCAGTCTGAATACGCGGTTGTCTAAATACTGACATGTAATCCCTTGCGACACTCCTGGACGAATTATGCCATGATGTTGAAATGGAGCCGAAACTTTCACAACAAAACAACCACTACTGAAGATGACGCTCGACTTGACATCAAGGCAAATGGACTCTGGGGAGGCCGATTCAGCCGAACCTTTTTCGATGTAAAAATTTTCAACCCCAATGCTAAATCCTGCCCTAAAACTATATCTGACGCCTACAAGTATCATGAGAGTATGAAAACATTAAAATACCAGCAAAGAATTCTGGATGTGGAACACAGCAGCTTTGTTCCACTAATTTTTGCGTGTACCGGAGGAGCAGCACCAGGCTCTACAAAAACCGTCCTGAAACTAGCAGAGTAACTAAGCGAATAACGGAACGAATCATACTCGGACACAATTAACTATAAGAACAAAAATAAGATTTGCAATCTTCTGCTTTAGGGGGTGCACAAAACTTAAAAATACATCCAACATAGACAATTCTATCTGTGCTGTAATCGAGGAGTGTAGATATTAATTGACAATTCTCTTGATGTATTAAAATAGACTTGATTTATTCATAAAATTTTGTCGATGTATTTATATAGCGTTGGTATAATTGCTACGAAGTATCTCCTCCGTAGGTCGCTTAATGAGCTTGAAGAAATTTTTGCTAAAAAGTAAATTTCAAACGTTTTCGCAACTATGTGCATCGTCAGGATTTTTACAATAAACTACTCTAAATGACGATAAAACATCAATTTACAAATGTTATTTACAATAAATCACATACAATTTGGTTCTAAACCATCATGATAAAAAATTAGCCAATCACAGTTGACCTCTAAATTACTATTAAGATTAAAATACTCTTAACCTCTAAAATTAATTAAACATTTTAAAATTAATTTGTCTGGAAGTTTCTGAGTCATAATTTCGATTTAGACATGTACGTTTTGAATAAAAAACCAAAAATATTTTGGGACTAAATTTTCAGTGTTAACTCCCTGCTCCTAAACTCATCGCGCGTGTTCAAGCCCGGTTTCTCTTTCCTGATATGTATTGCCTCTAGTGTTAGCAATTTGGTTTGGTTTTTTGACCTATCTATAATTTCCCAACTAAGATCTGCGCTATTTCCCTCAAGTTGGCATTGCTGAAGGTGGAGGCCTACCGGTGAGTCTGCTTTCTTATGTTCCTCAATTCTAGTGCTCAAATGTCGAACAGTTTGTCCGACATAGGTGGAAGTGCATCCACTACATGACAGTTTATAAACCACTCTTGACTTGAGGTCATTAGAAAATGCTGACTTCAGTGATGGTAAACATGATTGTAGTTTTAATGAGCTTGCTTAGGAAAGTTTAACCTGTTGCGAATCGATTCATGCTATGAAATTTATTAGGTTCGCCCCCCTCTCCCCTCAGAAAAATTATCGTGTCGCCTTCATATAGTAGGAAACATTGTAGTACTTTGAGTTTAATTGATACTTCGAGGTTATTTGTTATTTTAGTAGTTTTAGATAATTGCATTTAACTCGTAATAACCTTTTCTACTTTCCGAAGGTTGGATATTTAGCTGATATAATCATGATTTTTTGTTTAAGTGCGATTGTTTCAGGTGCGATGGTAAGTTTGACTGTGTGGACGGTTCCGACGAAGCAGGTGAATATTGTGGGCCTAACACTAATGAAAAGGGTTTCATTTGTTGCACACACAACCGAAAAATCTCCGAGGAACAAATGTGCGACGGTTTTATTGACTGTACTAGGGATTTATCGGATGAATTCGGACCCGCTTGTCCGAGTGGGGGTAGTAGCAACAAAACTAGTAGTAACAAGACTGTGTGTCATCATCCGACGTTTCAGCAATACAGAAGCTTATTCTCGGGTGATCAACTGATAAATATCACAAACAATCAACTGTATGATGGGAAGGTCGATTGCTTTAAGGTAAACAGAAGCTGTTTGTCATTATACTACAGATTTTCCTTGGTAAAAAAGTTTTCAAAATTTTTTAAAGGGAGTGGACGAGAACTGCGTTTGGAAAAAAGAGGTAAGTTTGTGGGCCTCGCCTCGTGATACAGATGATTTTCGAAACTACGAGAAAGTTCTAGGGAACCAAGTCGAGATGCGATGGTATATTATGGCTACGATGGAAGAAATGTCTTTGCTTGGACACAAATACGATGTGAGTGATTTCAGAGCATAAATTATGTCTTTGAGTTCAAGGTGTAGCTTGGTGTCATTTGATAGCCCCGAAACGCACATTTATATGACTATAGGATTTTAATGTTCAACCGAATATGTTTCAACGTTAATTTATTGATGCAAGTGCTTTATTCCGACCACCCTAGAGGAAGGGATATAAGGCCTTGGAGATCTTTTAATCCAGGTTGCACAAACCACGGCATTCGAGAGCACATCCCAATAAAGCCCGCGTAGTCGTGAACTGGATTCGATTAAGTTGCAATGCTTGCGATGAGCAAGCATTAACAAAGACAATTTCAAATCAACCAACTTGGCTTACAGAATCACTGAACGATTTGATAGTTAGATAATTCTTACTGGCGAGAGCAAGTGAATTGTAATCGGGAACTACACTTTTTCCTGTAAACTACTTTCTTACAGGTGACGGGTCTGGGTTTGCGTCCGAACCGGACTTTTTCGTCATGTAACTGTGTATATATCCGCCTCTGTTTGTATGTGTATCTTGCTTGATTAAGGAATCTCGACGCGTTATGGACCCCTTCTCCCTTAGTCTAGGGGTAAAGTACGCGACTTGGGAACATAATGTTTGAGGCTCGATCCTCGGCGGGGCATCTAAAAATATATATGCTTTTTTTTTTGGTAAAATGACAAATAATTTAAATTCTTTTTTTTTTGTTTAACAGTCAAAACAATGACTTTTTTTAACATTGAAAAACTGAATATAAACAAACTAGGCAAACAAAAATACATTATCAGTCATATAGTGAAAACCAAGAGGTCCGTAATCGCAAACAGCACAAGCCAAAAACTATTGCTCCTGATGGCAGACACTAAAGTGGTATATTGTCTATATGGTTACGCTGATGGGTCGCCTCCAATTGATAATTCCATTCGACCTGCCGTTATTTGTCCACCTCTCGACAGCATTGCCTGCGCGTTCGACCGCATTAATAGGCAGCTGAGCCGAGTGTAAATGGCGTTCTTCATCTCCGGCGTGCTGTTTGCATGGCCACACGAGATGCAAGGCGGTCTAGGAATGCGATGGCCTCGCTTCCCCACTCGCCATAGCAAGTGACTACCATAGGAAGGCACTCCCAGCCAAGTTTCCGGCACTTCGCGTCGTTATTGCCGTGCTTTCTTGATGCCGCGGCCGCTGCTGCTGAACCCCTAATTGCGATCGCTCCGTCAATGTTGGTGTCGTTGAGCGGATTCACAACTGTGATGTCCAGGGCTGCATCCTTCCCGAGATTCCACGTTGGCACGAGCACGTCTGCAGGGCGCGTTTGATCGCGAAACCCTGCTCCCGCTTCTAGAATGGGATTCAGTTGTGCTCTGCGACAGTAGTCGGCAATAGAGTTGCGCAGGCCATTGTGTCGTCTGCAAACATCTGGGCCCCGTTTACATGTTAAGGCGTGCTGGGCAAACTGGTCAAGTGTCTCGTTTGGGCAAAGAGGGCACGTTTGGTTAGATGGAAAAATTTCCAGTCCGAGCCGCCATTTGGTGAGAACATTAAACTCGTTGGGTGATAAGCCTAAGCCTAGCGCTTCTGAGGGCTGCGCGCGGATCCAGTCTCCATTGTGAGGTTCAGTCAAGGATGTTAACTTCACTTTTTCAGCAAGCGTGCACGTTTCTTCTAATTCGTGGAAACTGTGCTCGTCAATCAAGTCGGATAACGGTTTCTGGCGAATGAGCTCTGAAGTCGAACTGAGGGGTTCATGGTCTCCTATTCTGCTGTTGAAAATTTCAAGTGCGCTTTCCAGTTTCTGAGCGTCAAATGCGGCACCCATTGAGAATTTGTGTGAGGCTATGAATGCAGGGCTGCAGTGGTTTTCAAGCGACCGCAGGCCGAATCCTCCGAATCGTATCGGTAGTTGTGCTTGTGTCCATGCTCGATCCGTTGCGTTTATGACCACGCTCTCTTCGAAACATTTCCTGACACTGTCATCAAACTTCTTCAGTGCAGGAGCTGAGACGTCTGGAGGAACTGATCTTGCGAGGTGGCTGAGTTTGCAGAATGAAGCGCAAGTTCGGAGCAATATGGTGGAGACTTGAGGGTTTCCTAACTCGGGCAATTTCGACAACAGTTCGTTCGATTCCTTTGCTTTCTCCGCGATGATGTTCCTGCAGAACTCCGCGCTGCCTATCGGTGCCCCTAACATTTGTAAATTCGGTTCGTGGTACTTTTTCTCAATTGCCTCGGGAAAGCACGACAGGTCCGATCTGCTATATAGTTCACATTTACTGAGTTTAACTGAGAGGCCGGTGACTGCGGTGGCGTTGGTCAGGATCTCTAAGACTTTCTCTATTTCTGATCTTTTGCCGCAGAACACACCGTCGTCGAGATACCAACAATGCAGGAGCAGTTCGCATGCTGCGTCTATGTCGTTGACCACGGAGTGTAGCGCAAGAGCAAAGATAAGGGGCCCTAGTTGGTCACCCTGTTGGACTCCGAGCTCTGAAAAGAGGCTGCCCAACACGTGCCAGAGCTTGGGATGCTCGCCGTAGCAGGACTTTGTCCACGCGAGGAGTTCTGGGAAGTGATGTTTACATTCGTTCATGATCAGTTGCCTGTCCATGGTGTTGAAAGCGTTGTACATGTCAACTTTGAATACAACGAAATCTTCGTCCAGCCAGTGTTCTTCTATCACTTTTCGCAGCCGGTGTGTGACCTTCTCAACCCCTCCTGGACACGCCACTCCAAATTGAAGAGGCTCGAAGAACCTGGCAGCTTTAATTTTTAGTTTGGTGCATGCGCATTTGCTCGTTAGCCGTCTAAGGATTTCGCCCGATGCGATGGGGCGGATGTCGTCGTTCGGTTTCTTCAGTGCCGTCAAAGAGGCTCCAGCGATAAACGGAGATAGTTGTCCAGGAGCTGCCCCCCGAAGGAGGATGTTCACGACATGTCGCAACTGAGTTGCAATACTGACGGGGACTTGGGCTTCTTGAGCTTCAATGAGATGTTGGGCTCTCAATCCCGATGGGCCACACGCCGTGTCTTTAGGGAAGCTCCTGATTGCTTCAATCATGTTGAACCCAGACTCCAATTGAACCGCTTCTGTGCCTTCTTTGTCGATTTCGGGCTTTGGCGCTTGGGGATGTTTACACTTAAGCAAATTCCAGGTGCGTTCTGTGTTGGGGGCAATTCCGGTGGATGTCAGAATGCGGCAAGCTCTGCCGTATTGACCGTCTGCCGCGGCGGCGAGAGCGGCGTCTAGCTGAGCATCCCGCTGCTGCTGGTCAGTAGTTTGCTTTGTATTCAAGGGTTTGGCCTTCTCCGCTGTTTCCTTAGCGTCAATCCATAATGCAAGGTGGTCTCCTTTTTCCCATCTGTCACAAATTTTTTCGATGGATGGTAGGTTTTGCTTTTTGCCAGCTCTTTTGTTTGAAGGTAGCACGCACTTGGGAAGCATCATCAGTTTTGTCCATGCGTCTTCGTCGTTCACAGATATGACATGAGCAAGGACATCATGGAGTACTTTTCCAAACTTTTGACGAGCTCGTTTCGGGATGTGCTTCAATGTTGCCCGCTTCAAGGTCATGATTTCGTCTAAAGATGGCATTTCTGTTGATATGGCTTGCCCTGTTTTGTGTCTGTTCCGGGCACTGCAGCTCCGACTATGCGAATCGCGGTGTACGCATGATACAAGTTTGGGGCACACACATGTAAACCTGCGCTGTGACGTCAACCAGGCTTCCGGTACTTCACCAGGTAATATGCCTCTGCTGTGCTTTTCCATGTGTGGCAATTCGCGTGTTGAAGCGATGACTGTTTTGCATGATGATATCGGGCACTTGATTCCACTGCATGATTCGGCAGAACCGGCAGTGTATCCGGCAAGTGCTGCCGCTTGGTTTGGCGCCGCATCATATTGGGATAAAGAGTTTAGAGAGAGAAGAGAGAGCTGCTGGTGCTGTCTGACAGCGCCGGCGGCGGTGTAGAGAACGCCGGATGGGTCTCTGTTTCGTTGTCGCCTACATTGAGAGTTTCAAGCATTTGGGTCATTCCGCTGGTGCTGCTTTTAGCAAATTCTGATAACTGTGTTGAGCAGGTGTTGCACGTGAAACCCGGGGTCCATGAGTGGCTGTTGCGCAGACCACTGCATTTCAGGTGGATCCATCCGCAGATACCGCACCACACTGAAACTTGGTTCTTGCGAAACTGTGCTTCACACTGGCTGCAGTGTTTCTGGTTCATCGTAATATGAAACTATTTAATAAGTTTATCACAACAATTAGGCTAAGATATATATGCTAGAACGTAAACTTGCTTTCTTATGGAACCTCAACCTCATTCAGGTCCCTCGAGATATATATGCTAGAACGAGATATATATGCTAGAACGTAAACTTGCTTTCTTATGGAACCTCAACCTCATTCAGGTCCCTCTCGCTTGATCTACAGGTAAATCCCATGACTTCAGTAGTATGCATATTATACACTATGATGGGGGTTTGTCATCCATGGATGACCATAAGGTAATTGTCACCATGTATTATCTGACAGCCAATGGTCACCATGTAAAAAGTCCTAATTGTGACCATGTATTATTTTATAACTAATAGTCCTAATGTAAAGTTTCGATATATTATTGAGTGCTCCCACTGAACGTTGTGTCTACATGTTTGGTGCTGGAAAGGGTTTGATAAATCCTCGTTCCAACAACAACTGGTATGTTTCACTGCACTATTTCCTGTTTGCTCAATTCTTCTTAAACCTTCGATTCAAATGCAATTTACGTTTTGAGTCACAACCGGACTTATAACCCTCGGGGAGTATCGCGGCTTGACGAGCTTGTTGTGATAAACTTATTAAATAGTTTCATGTGATATGATATGCTCAATGGTACGCGTGTAAGAAGAAGACCCGGGACGGGATTTTAGAGACAAGCTCGTCAAGCCGCGATACTCCCCCTCTACCCGGACATCTCCACCCGTGAAAAACCAGGTTGTAATTGCTTTCATTTCTTTTTTGTTATTTGTTTTTAAATCCATTTCTCTACAATCCATTTTACAATCTATTTTTTCTCTTGTTTTGCCTCTTTTGTACCCCGATTAGTGAATGTCCGTGCCGAAGTACAGACCGAAGTGGAGCAGGAAACTGGTAAAAGGAACCTCAAGGACTAAGTACTGCAGCCCCAAGAGATGTCGGAGCCACGGCTCACTCGTACATGGATGCAACGCTAGCCGACCTTGCAGCTACTGTCTCGCGCTACCCTCGCAGAAACTGAACGGTGTTACTATAGTAGCCGGCTTTAATAACAACTCATCTACGGTTTCAGACTTTGCTAATGATTGGAGATTTTTGATAAGTTTGATAATTCATAAGTTCAACCCAAATGTGCTTATTATCCCCAAAACCATCCTCTGCAAATAATCACTTCATAAACAGAAAACTTGGTGCACTAAATAATTCTTTGTTTTGCCTTATTATTACATTTTACCACTCAAGAATCCGAATTTTTCCCCCCTATCTAAACGTTATTTTAACTGCTAATATGTTTTGTAAAGATGGTATTCATTTTTCTTTTTATGGTAATAAACTTTTCGGTTCATTGCCTGCTCAGCTAACTTGTATAAATTCACCATAAATTTACGCTCCTCGCCACCAAATTATGGCCGATCAAATGCACTGCCGTATTTGCTAACGCCACCTCCGAAAAGGAGGCAAATGGTTTGTCATTTGCAAAGCATACATCCATGTCTCATGTAGCGGCAGCACCCATCTCAACATCACCGGCAACACCCGAATCAAACGTACTGCCCAACGCAACACAATCTAATCCATCGCTCCCAGCAATCACTACAGCCCCCTTCGACCGCTGGAAACTTATCGACCAAGAACTTGAAATTAAATTAAACGTTATATATAAAAATGTCGTTAACTGGAAACCGCGCTTCATAGTTCTAAGCAATAACAAGCCCAGTTTCCAGTTCATAGGATTACTGAACCAGCAGCTGTTGTCATTAGTAGAAGAAACGCCAAATTCTAACGTCGCAATGAAATCAGCAATGATTCTCCTACATCTGCTGCTCCCCAAAACTAAATCAGAAACAAACGGATCAAATTCCAAAACTCTGAGCCACCGCATGATTTTATGGAAGCAAGGTCTACTAGACGAACTTTTCACTGAAGCGAAAGCTCTCCAAATTAGACATCCGAAAAGGAGAAGTGGGAAGGAAACGAGGAAGTTAAGCAATTCGATAAACTAATGAGTACAGGCAAAATGTCTGGCGCCATTGGCTGCCTTTCAGACAAGAAAACAAAAGGAGTACTTCCCCTAAACGAGGTCATTGAAGCAAAAACAGTCCTTAGTATCCTGAAAGAAAAACACCCCCAGCCAAAACAGCGAACACTAACTATATAACATAAGTAAGTGAACCCCATACCACCCCTGTATATTTGAACAAATAAACGCTAAGACAGTTCGAAAATTAACCGTGAAAACGCACGGTCACTCAGGTCTAGATGCGTGCGAATGGAGAAGGATATTAACTCACTTCAACCAAACATCCACTGAGCTTTGCAAAACAATTGCTAACCTATCCTATACAATAGCAATTAAAGTTACCCCCATGAAAACCTAACGGCGTACAACTCATGTCGCCTCATACCTCTGGACAAAAATCCAGGGGTACGGTTCATTGGTATAGGCGAGGTTCTGAGAGGAATAGTTGGCGAAACAATCAGCCAATGTATAAAATCAGACCTTAAAAATCTCGGAAAAAATTGCCAACTCTGCTTAGGCCAGAAGTGTGGAATCGAATATGCTATCCACAGCTTGAGGAACGAGTTTGAGAAACCGGAAACGGACGCCATACTACTAATTGATGCAGAAAATGCCTTCAACTCGCTCCATTGAGAACTTGCTCTAAAAAATGTAAAAATACTCTGTCCAGCACTACATCATGCGCTGGCCAACTCATACAAACGTCCCTCAAATTTGTATGTCAATAACACGGTTTTGACATCTACCGAAGGCACAACGCAGAGTGATCCCCTCGCAATGGGTATGTACGGAATTGGGATAATCCCACTGATTGAGCTGAAGCAAAAACCAAATGTCACCCAAAAATGGTACGCAGATGACGGAAGCTCTGCTGGTGATCATAAGAGTCTCCGCGCAGTAATGGACAACCTGGATGTGCACGGAAAGGCTTTCGGATACAATGTGAAGCGTTAAGTGTCAACTCATAGAAAAGAAAAACCGTCAGGAAAGCGCTGTAAAAGTATTAGAAGGCACAAATATTACAATGCTAGACGGCTCTAGAGTCTTTGGATCAGGCATAGGAACACCATCAGCATGCGATAAATACATAGAAAGCGAAATTAGAAAGACAGCTACCCTAACTGAAGAGCTTTCCAAAATAGCTAAAACATCACCACAAAATGCATACTTCTGCTAAACAAAGGGAGTTTAAAATCAATCAAGTTTTCTAACCAGAAAAACTCCGGGAGCATTTAAGAAAATCGATGAAATTGAGAAAGACGTAAGACAGCAGCTACTTCCTAGTATTACTGGTAAAAACCATATAACCGATGAAGATCGCAGCCTTTTTGCACTACCCTACCACAAAGAATGGGAGGATTAGACCTCCTCAGTAACACGGACTTATCCAGAAATTATGAGTGGTCACGAGTCAATTGTGATCCGTTGGAAAACAGTGATCCAGAAATAGCTGAAACGGAACAAACTCTGATAAATAGAAACATCAAAACAGAGAGACAACATTGCACTCCCAAAAAAGGCTAAAATTATGGAAAATTGCTCATCAGAAAAAAAACTGACTATAAATCTAGCGCTAAAGAAAGGAGCATCGAAATGGCTAAGCGTACTACCCCTAAAAAGACCATTTTTCCCTCAACAAATCAGAGTTTAAAGATGGATTACATCTGAGATATAGATTGGAACCACCAAACACTCCACATACATGCCCATATGGACAACTGTTCACACTGATCCTCTCTCTACACTGTCCCAAAGATGGATACATTCACCTAAGACAAAATGAAATTCGCGATACTTTTGCGACACTCCTGCACGAAGTATGCCATGATGTTGAAATAGAGGCAAAACTTCAATCGTTTAAAGCTTTCACAACAAAACAACCACTACTGAAGATGACGCTCGACTTGACATCAAGGCAAATGGACTCTGGGGAGGCCGATTCAGCCGAACCCTTTTCGATGTAAAATTGTTCAACACCCATGCTAAATCCTGCCCTAAAACTATATCTGACGCCTACAAATATCATGAGAGTGTCAAAACAGTAAAATACCAACCAAGAATTCTACTGTTCGAAAAACGGAACGAAGCGTTCTCGGACACAATTAACTTTCAGAAAAAATAAGTTTTGCACTTCTGAGGAATGCAATCCTCTGCCTTAGGGGGTGCAAAAATCTTAGAATACATCCAACATAGACAATTCTATCTGTGCTGTAATCGAGGAGGGTAGATATAAATTGACAATTCTCTAGATTCATTAAAATTGACTTGATTTATTCATATAATTTTGCCGATGTTTTTATATGGCGTTGGTACGGCTCTATCCAATCTGTGCACGTACCGTCGCATGAGGGAAGAGCCCATGTAAAGTGACCTCTCTTTTTCTGCAAAAGTATGCTAGAAACATTTTCGCTTACACGAAAACGGATATATCCCCGATTAACTGGGTTCCAAAACTGGAACGAAATCTCGCACTTAAAAACACACTAAACACGGAATAGCGGTAGGTCAAATTTTATGTACAAACAATTGTCTTATCAAATCACTGAATTTTTTAAAATTTACTATAAGAGGTTAATGTGTTTTTTATGTGTTTCAATCTACTCGTCGATTTTTTGACCTTGATTCATCTTCAACTGCTTCATTATCGAAAGCGAATTTTTGAAGAATGACGACTCGTCCTCGTTGGAAGTATTGGCCTCCAGATCGGTGATATTCCCGCTATCTATATCACTGCCGTTCGTTTCTGCTGCACGAATCAGACCGGGGTCTGGAGTTTGCCAACTGCTATTGATTTGGTCCATCAGTTGTTGAGGCGAACGATATGGTTGTATTTTCAATAGCAAAATTATCCTCAGAGTAGACATCTTCAATTTCCGGATGGTTTTAGTCAACCATCACTAGGAAATCTTCACAATCCCACGACACTGGTTGTTGACGATCTTCAAAAAATGGCATTCATTTTTCCAAATCGTCAGTTGGATCCGAATTTACAGCGGCGGCGGTGTCATCAATATCATCAAATCCGATCGCAGTCTGAACCACGATGCTTTTGTGAACGTAGGGAAGAGTCTGCTGGCCATCATCGAGGATGTAGCGTTTGTCGCAAGTTGATAACGATGCTTTCGAAGTCACAATGTGCAGATTGTGTGACTCTGATGCGATTCGACTGTTTTCAGTTTTCTGGGACATGGAGAATGAAGAGTCTGAATCGACTGAAAAATATGCATCAAGAAGAGATCGACTGATAAAGATGCATCAAGAAGGGAACAGAAGAATGTAACTTTGAGTACTACGGAAAACAGTACTAGCACCACCCTAATTTCAAATGGGGACGACAACGAAAAGAGAACAGGAAACGAATGATGGAGAAAACTAGAGGGCGATCGATTCGAAATCATCCACGCAGCTAAGGATGATCGATTTTGAAGCACAATCCGAGGCAGCTCGGCAATTTAAGTGGAACACCTATGGCGACTGGACAGCAAACGAATCACTCATACACGATGCAGACTTTGTAAATGATACTCCTGTTGCGTGTACCACTAGCGAGAGACCGAAACGCCGTAACAAGTTAAGACATTATTTGGACACCCAATACGTTTGTCAGTCACGGTTTTTACAGTCACAAAGAGGAACTTGAAGGGTGAAATGTATTCAAAGTTGTAAAAATAGTGAGCAACCATTGGCCGAGATCTGGGAAGGCGCATAATGAGAACGAGATGGGTCGATACGTGGATAGTCGCAACGGATTGGCCGAAAGAAGCGTAATCAAGGTAAGAAGTGTGCGGAGATCATGAAAATCACAGTCTTCTTATGGAATAGTTTGACCCAACGGCGTCAAAAGCCGCCTGTAATTTTGCCCTTACTATACTGAAGTCAAATAACTGGAAACCCATAGCGATTGACATTAAGAAAAGAAGGCAGTTTTGCAGTCACGAAAGATAAAAGGAGATGTATATGAAGCCCAAATACCCAAAACACACTGCTGGATATTGATCGTAGCGGCTTATGTATTAAGTGACGCGGCGCACGAAAGATATCAGACGCTATCAAACATACTTTATACCCGACAGATTTTTGAGTACATGACGCAGCATTTTAGTTTATTGGAAAGCGAAGAACGGACATTGTATTGGACTTCCAATCGTACACGTTGATGATATTCTCTTCGGCGGCACGACTTAGTTTGAAAACCGGGTATAAAGGTAAAGAGCATAAGACTGATTGGGGATTATCAAATGTTAGAACTTCGATTCATTAGGACTCAGCGTGGCGACGTACAGTGATCACATAGAGGTTAGGAGACGGAATGATGGCGATGACGAGATCGCTGATCGGCAAACTTCAGTGGATGACGACGTTAATTCGGCCAGATTTAATCGAAAAGACTAAATGATCTCCTGAGCTTGCTAAACACAAGACGGACTTGGGGAGTGATTCGAGCTCTGAACAATGTGGTGACACTCTAGAAAAGGTGACCAATACAGTTGACGAAGTTCAGGCAGCTGACAGGGACACTACAGATAGAATTTTATGGAGACAAAGTCAAAAGCATTGATCTACGATGACCGAAGATTGAGTAATACGAGAAAAGGATTCCGATAAGGTGGCAACAGTTCACTGGCAGTCGCGAACGATCGGGAGACATAACAACAACTTTCAAGCGAAGGCATACGCGGCCCGAATAACTAGTGAAGAATGTGTCTATTGGAAGACAATTGTCGTGGAAGTGTCTACGACAGGTTTGAAAGATTCACTGTTTCGAGTCCTAGCAAGTCAGTCAAGGTGACAGTAGACGCCCCGAAGTTCAACAAAGACGTGAAGCATCCAAGAAGAGATATTGCCATGGTGCGGTCGCTGATACAATTTGAGGCAGTTTGAAACAAGCCCTGGGCCAAAGTGGCCATGCGGAGTCTGCACGAAGAATGTAGCCTGGACTTGCTACTTAGTCCTCTGTACCGGTTGTAAGCACTGGATTCACTTGAAGCTCTCGGCCCTGAACAGCTTCAGTGACATCGCTGCCAAAAAAAATGAGACCAGACCTGTTTTACAAATGCGAAAACCAGCTATCGAATAGACAAATCGATGCAAAAGAAGTAAAAAGGCTGTAAAAAGCAATACACACAGACCGTCAGCGAAACCAGCACAAACAGACCGAACCCTGTTTATGGAGGCGCACCACCAGAAATACATGAAACATAGAGTTCCCTAACTAGAGTCTGCAGAACACGCTTGTCTTTACTCAGAAACGGATACTGTCGCTTATTGAACTCATACAAGTCAAGAATTGATGAAGAAATAGAAGAGGGCTGTCAAAACTGCAACAACCTTGGTCACACAACCCAACATTTATTGGAATGACCGGCCAGGTTTTCATGTTTTGGAGTTCATTCACCATTCTGTTGGCGAATCTTTGAGGTTCTTTGGACGTTCGTCTCATCTGACAATGGCAATACTTTTGGGTGATTCAGATTCCAATTTCAAATCGTAGTTTAGTTGTTGCTTTTAAAATGATTTCTTTTGATTTTTTTTTGAGTTTTTGAGTCTTTCAATTTACTAATTTGGCGGCATAATCATGTCAAAAATGTGGCAAAATTAGGTTCGGCAAAGAATCAAGTTCAAATGTCGTAGACATAGCCGGGCCCATTTGCAGGTTGCAAATTAGAAAATAGTTCATTGATTGTCAGCTGATGGTACGTCGTCGTTGATTGTAATGGTCATCTAGTTGTTAGCTGTCGTTGATCATGTTGGTCATCTAGTTGTTACTATGGTCCAATACTCGCGAGAGTTTGACTGCTGGTCGGTGTAGAATCCCCCTGCTAGTTTTAATTTCGCAGGAGCGAACGATTCCGTCTGCACCTGGGAAAGTACGAAGTACCCGTCCCAGGGGCCAAAGACCTCGAGGTGTTAGGTCTTCCAGTATCCATACAAGGTCTCCTTGCCGAAGATTTTCCACTTGCTTTGTCCATTTCGTTCGGGTTGTCAAGGTTGGCAAGTAGTCTTTGAGGTATCTGTTCCAGAACTGTTGACTCAAGGCTTGAGCTTGTTTCCAAGTTTTCTTGTCCGTTGTGTGGCGAGGGAGAAACAATCCGGGAGGCAAATTGTTTGTTGGTCGTCCTAGTAGAAGGTGATTGGGTGTAAGGGGCTCGTCGTCGGTTGGGTATGATGAGACGTGGGTTAGCGGGCGAGAATTCATCATAGCTTCAACCTCGCACGTGAAGGTTGACAGTTTCGTCGTCCAGTGCCCGTGTTCCAATGACTTTGTAGAAGGCAATCTTAAATGTTTTTATAAGGCGTTCCCATGATCCACCAAAGTGAGGAGCTGCAGGTGGGTTGAATTTCCAGGTTATTCCAAGTAATTGGCATTGATTGTTGAAGTCGTTGCTGTGTTGAATCTCAGAAAGGCTTTCCTGTAATTCCTTGTCAGCTGCAACGAAGGCTTTTCCGTTGTCAGAGAAGATGATCCTGGGTTTACCGCGTCTAGCGATGAAACGGCGTATGGCTTGTAGAGTTGAGTTTGTGTCAATTTGCTGGCATATTTCTGAATGAACTGCTCGCGTGACGAGGCAGGTGAAGAAGAGAACGTATCGCTTACTGTACTCGTCGTTGTTCCGCGTGGCAAAGGGTCCAAAGAAGTCAATTCCTGTTGAGTAGAAGGGGTAACTGTTTTCCGATAAAGGGAGTCGTTGTAGGGGTAGATCTGCCATCAGAGGCTTCACTGGTTCCTGTCGAAGGCGTCGGCAAGGTATGCATTGTCGAATAGTTTTCTTCAGATGCTTGCGTGATCTTATGATCCAAAAGTCCTGCTGAAGAATGCTTCGGGTGTGTTCCATTCCACAATGGGAATTTATTTTGTGTGTTTGCTTCATGAAGAGTTGTATTGGGTAGTTTTCTGCGTTCAGAATGACTGGATGTCGGCTGCAAAGTAGAAGCGGGGCTTTCTGTAGTCGTCCTTTGGCACGTAAGTATCCGTGATCGTCGATGAAGGGGCAAAGAGGTTGTAGAGGGCTGCGGGGTGGAATGTCAGATTTCTTTGTCAGGCATGCTATTTCCTTGGGGAATGATTGATTCTGTGAGTGTTTAATGATCCATGCGAATCCTAAGGTGAGGTGTTGAAGTGAGAGGCTCTGGCGTGTCTTCCTTTTGATGTTTTCTGCGAAGAGAAGAACATATGAAGTAACTCTGAGTGCTCTTGTCCAAGTGCTAAATCGGTTGAAGTCGATTACTGATGTTGGCGGTTGTGGGTCGTTGTCTGTCAGATGAATATCGGCTGATGGTTGTGTTGGCGGATGATTAGGCCAATCTGATGATGGTCTTAACAAGAAGTCTGGTCCTTTGATCCATCGTGAATCGGTAGTCATGTCACATGCTTTGTAACCACGTGTTCCGTCGTCTGCAGGGTTGTCTTTGCTGGGCACGTATCTCCAGTCCAGTGGAGATGTTGAGTCCATGATGAAATTCAGGCGGTTGGCAATGAAGATCCGGTGTCGTTGATTCGGCGAGTTTATCCAATGAAGAACTGTTGTACTATCTTTCCATAGTGTCGTACTGTCGATTCGTATGTCATGTTGTTCTTTGATGAAACGAGACAGTTTAGCTCCGTTAGTGGCGGCTTGAAGCTCGAGATTTGGAATTGTCATTCTGTTGATGGGTGCTACTCGGGCTTTTCCAATGACGAACTTGAGTTCCGTTGTGTCGTCGTCGTATCTGATTCTGAGGTAAGCAACTGATGCTAAGGCAAGTTCGGAGGCGTCGCTGAATACATGGAGTTGGGTTTCCAGTATCTTCGTTTCTGCTTTGAAGTAAATCCGGGGCAGGCAGATGTCGTTGAATTGGCCTCGCTTGTCTATCCAATCGTTGAGGTCTGTTAAATGATCCATGTTTAGAGGTTTGTACCATTGAGGTCCATTACTCCAGGCAAGTTGAAGTGATTGTCGTAGTCGAATTGTAAGTGGCATCGTAATTCCAAGCGGGTCAAAGATTGAAGAAGCAAACTTCAATAGTTTGCGCTGCGTTAAGTCCTTCTTGTCAATGGCGTGAAACTTCTTTGCTTCCACAAGAAAGACGTCCGTGTCTGGTTTCCATTTCACTCCAAGAACTCTTTCGAGGGGTCGTTCCTTCTTGGTGAGGCTGTCGCTGTTTTCCAAGTGGTTCTTGTTAACTGTTGTGAGGAATTGTTGAGAGTTTGAGGTCCATTTTGTGAGGTTGAAACCTCCAAGGCTGAACATCTTTTGAAGGTCGTTCATTAACTGTGTCGCTTCCGTCGGCGTTGAAACGGCTTTGTATAGGTCGTCCATGTATATGTTGCGTTTTGTGATTTGCTCCAAGGCTGGATATTTGTCGGCATTGTCCTTCGCACATTGTCGAGTGGCGTATCAGGCAACACATGGTGAGTCGGTAGCTCCGAAGATGTGGCGGGTGTATTGGAAGGTTGCGGGTTGGCCCGTGTTGTCCTTCCACAGAAATCGCAAATACGGCTGGTCCTCTGGGCTCACGAAGACCTGCATGAACATTGCTTCAATGTCGGCAGAAATAGCAATTTGGTCTTCGCGAAATCGCATAACGATTCCAGTAAGGTTTGTGAGGAGGTCTGGTCCAGTTAGTAGGTTGCTGTTGAGTGATACTCCTTTGTAGATGCTCGATGCATTAAGGACTCGGCGTACCTTGCCAATTTATTGATGTTTGTCACTGGATGATGAGGAAGGTACCATTTTCCTGTTGAGTCTTCATGAGAATCATCAACTTTGACTATGAAACCTTTCTGCAAGTCGGTGTCGATGGTCTCCTGATATTTCTGTGCCATCTCGGTGTTTCTCTTCAGTCGTTGGAGAAGGCTGTCGAGCTGCTTCTTGGCAAGCCATCTATTGTTTGGCAGTTGTTGTCCACGTTTCCAAAGCATTCCAACTTCGTAGTGTCCATTGGGCAAGCGGGTTGTTGAAGATTCCAAGATGCGGAGAGCTTCCTTGTCGTCTGTTGAGAGGCTGCGTTGGTCAGTTGAAATCCCTTCGGCGTCCAATTTCATCCATTCAGCTACGTGGCGAAACAGTGTATCATCTGTCGTCAAGTTGATTGTGTTGACGTCGTTGGGTGTCGCTGCATTGTCTCGTCCACAGAGAGACCATCCAAGTGGCGTTTTCCATCCAATAGGCACATTTTGTTTTGAATGGATTACTTCTGAAGGTGTCACGAGTTCGGCGAAATCGCATCCAATGATGATTCCGATTTCTTTCGAGGGCAGTGTGGCTATCCGAATGTGTTGAAGAGGCTCGTTTCTTTGGCAGATGGAGTTGACGAGTTCAGGGTTGAATTGGGAAAGGTTCCAATCCATTATGACGTCGATGTCATTTAGTTGAAATGGCTGCTTTTGCTGGTTGTAGGGTCCAATCGCAATCGTCATCTTTGTAGAAGCTGTGTCTGATGATGTCAGTGCTTGGTTTAGCTGGATGGTGTCGTCTAACTGCAGATCTGGTTTGAGTTGGAGGGCGATTGATGATTTAAGCAATGTCAGTTTGCTTCCACAATCAAGCATTGCATAGGCATGAACTCTGTTTGCCATGAGAGATCGTTATTGGCAGGGTCGGAATGTGGCGAGTCGATTTCCTTCTGCTTATGCTGGTGCTGCAGTTGGTGGTGTCGTCATGTTGTCTGGAGTTCCGGTTGGCTGTCTCCCTTTGTGTCGTCGAGTTGTAGGTGCTGCTGTTGTGCAGAAGTGTGTGGTGTTTCTTACTGCATCCGTCCGTCCGGCAGGTTTGCGTTGATTGACAGTCGGCGAACTTGTGGGGGCTGAGGCAGTTGAAACATAGTTGTAGGTCCCTGGCATGCTGTAATCTGTCCTTTGGGTTCATTGCGATGAAGTGTTGGCATTTTCCAAGGTACTGGCAATTGCGTTTCTCCGGGCAAAAATCTCGTCGTTGATCCTTTTGTCCAGATTTATGTTGCTGCTGGCTGCGTTGCTGGTTCCGGTTGTTCTGATTGGCGCGGTGATCCGATGGTCCATGTTGGTGGGTGTGACCGTTGGATGATGATCCTTGAGTGTTGCTGCTGTTGTAGTTGTTGCTGCTGCTGCTGTTTCTGGTGTTGTTGTTGTTGCTGTTGCTCGGCAAATCGCTGCATGCTTCGGCGTAGATGTTGAACCAATTGGTGAGGTCGATGAGTGATGGTTGTCTGATGTTGCATCGCAGATTGTATCTATTCCATTCTAGTCGGCAAGGGGTAGGCAGTTTTGACAAAACTGTTTGGACATTTGTAGAGTGTAGATCGTGCTGGAATCCAAGTGTCGTGAATGTATCGACCATTGTCTGTAGGAAGTTGGCGAGGTCCTTGTAGCTTCTGGTATGTCGTAGATTGGGGCCGCTGATGGCGTCGAGTCGTCGAAGGAAGGATGTAACTATCTTCGTCGGGTTACCAAAGTCGTTTTCCAGTCGCTGAAGGGCTGCGTCATACATTGCTCCATTGCATCCATATCCTCGGATGAGAGATTTGGCATCTCCGGATACAAGTTTCTGCAGATGTGTCATCTTTTCCGAGTTTGTCATGTCGGTGCTGTTGATGGTTGCGTTGAACAGTCCTATCCAATCTAACCATTGTTCAGGTTCTCCGTCGAATATGAATGGTTTGACAATGGGCACTGATTTCCTGAATGTCTTCGATATCGTTTGATGATGGTTGTGGTCTGTCGGTGCTGTTCCAAGGTTGGTAGGAATCGGGAAATAAGTCGGCTGGTTCTGATGTGCTGCATGTTGATGTGCTGCATGTTGATGGACTGCATGTTGATGAGGGGGAGGTCGGTTGATATTTTGGTGAGTTGTTCCTGTTGGTCCCCTGCAGCCTGCATGAAAGAAGGCTGTTGTTGATGATGTCGGCATGTTCGTAGGGTTGTATGCTGTCGTGGTTCCCAGAAATCCTTCCTGGTATGATCGTATGGCAGGTTGTGTACATTTGTGAGTCAGGGTCGGCTGGCTGGAGGTCCAATTTGTTGCTGTTCGTTGATCTCCTTGGTTTGTTGGCAGTAGTGCTGGTTGTGCTGGTATCGGTACTCCGTTGATGTTTGTGATACCCTTAGCTGTCGTCTGGTGTCCACTGAACACGTTGGTGGGGGGATGATTGGTTGAATTCTGATTTCCAATCGTCAAGATGGGTCTAAAGGCGCTATTCGGATTATGTGTCCTCTGTTGCTGACTTGGAGGCTGGTTCTGTTGTAGGCTTGAAGGCTGGTATAGTCCATGTGGGGGGCTAGCTGTCTGGGGAGCAAGAATTGGGTGTGTGATTTGCTGTCCAATCATTTGACTCTGAGCTGCTTTTGAAGTTGCTGTAGGAAGAAATATTGGCTCTGAAACATTTCTTTGTTGGGTTGCTGGTGCGTTCATCTGCTGATTGAAAACTTGGATTTGAGTTCCAGGGTTGGAGTGTGGTGACGTTTCATGAAGTTGAGCTTCTGAGTTCGGTCTTCGTCCCACTGTTGCTGTCAATTGCTGGTTGTCGATTTGGAGTTGAGTTCCATTGTTCAATTCTTTTGTCGTTCCTTGAAGTTGAGCTTCTGGGTGGTTCGTCTGAAGGTTTGAACTTTGTGACAAGTCGGCGTTCGGCTGCTGCAATGAGAGGTTTGACTGAGGATGGAGGTGAGTTCCATGGGCAGTTTGAGTTCCAACAGTTTCTGTTTGTTGTTGATGAATGCGATGATCCAAGGTATTGGCGTCGCTGTTAGATCCGGGGCGAAGTAGGAGTCCTGAATTGTCCTGGGCGGAATTTGATCTGTGGTTTGAAGTAGCGTTTAAGATTGCTGGCAATCCTGAAAATTGTGGCGAATCGTCCGGGGTGTCCTGGTCCATGGTGACGTTTTGTGTAGTGGTACTACGGGTTAAACTTTCCGTTTGGCGTCGAAGGGGAAGATTTTTCAAGGCTTGTCGTATTATTGAAGGCGTCGAGACGTTGCTGGCTACTCGTGATGAGTTTAAAGAAGACGTGGCAGTGTTGTTGAGGGTACGCTCGTATCGTTTTGATCGTAGTTGGATCGTTCGGTACAAAACTTTCAAAGTTTTCAATCGTTCAATGATTGAGTCTTGCTGGTCCGTTCCGGTGCGCATTATCTTGACTGCTTCGTTATTGGCATCGTCGAGCAAGCTCTTCAATTCCGTTAAGAAATCGTTCATGATCTGTACTTCGTCGGAATCGCTTATGGCTTGGTTAATTGCTTTTGCTAAAATTTCTACGTCTGTTTCTATGACTTTAAAAACAGCATCATAGGTTGAATTCATTTTTAATTGACTTTGTCTCCTTATCTTAATTCACGTTTTGACGTGTTAGGCAAAAATGTAAAATGGCCAATATGTAATTCCTTTGATTACATGGAACCCTCGCAATTGTATTGTAACAAAAAAAATGATTTTGAGTTTTTTTTTCTTTGGAACTTACAATCCAAAAACAAAAAGTAAACAATATGATTGGTTAGTATAAGGATGGGTTCGTTGATTTTTCCAACAAAAAAAAAACCTTGGTTTCGGTTTCTTTGTTTTAAAAACTATTGGGCGCCAATGACAATGGCAATACTTTTGGGTGATTCAGATTCCAATTTCAAATCGTAGTTTAGTTGTTGCTTTAAAATGATTTCTTTTGATTTTTTTTGAGTTTTTGAGTCTTTCAATTTACTAATTTGGCGGCATAATCATGTCAAAAATGTGGCAAAATTAGGTTCGGCAAAGAATCAAGTTCAAATGTCGTAGACGTTTTGTGTAGTGGTACTCCGGGTTAAACTTTCCGTTTGGCGTCGAAGGGGAAGATTTTTCAAGGCTTGTCGTATTATTGAAGGCGTCGAGGTTTTCATGTTTTGGAGTTCATTCACCATTCTGTTGGCGAATCTTTGAGGTTCTTTGGACGTTCGTCTCATCTGAAGTACCGTCTCTTTGAATAGTTGCGCTCTTACATTCCCCTTTAGATGGGGCCTCCCTTCCAATCTGTCTAACAGATCCTCCTCACTGCCAGTGTCGAATGAATAGTCGTCGAGGACTGCCTGACTTGAATCACTTGAAGAGAAGTTTGTGACCCTATTGTGTCGACGGTTTCGTCTATTTGTTCCGGTTTGAGAGATCTCTTTATTGCGAATTGTTTCGTTGCTGATGTTTTCGGCTCGTTGTGTTGTTTGGAAATTGTTTGCTAATGTTATTTTGTTCAAGATCCCCTGCCTTTGCTCTCCGTTCTCACCGAAGCTCGTGTTCTTCTTCAATGACGTGTCTTCTCTGATCCGGTCAACTTCTCGATTAAATACTGCTGATGTTGTTTTTATCAGCTTCCTTGCCTTGTTCCTGGTCTCCGGTCTTACTCGGGTCTTGTTCTTGGCCTCCGGTCTGCGATTTTCTAAGGCAGGATTATTTCGGATATGGAAATCCAAAAATATTAAGACCACTTTTCTCCTTGACTCTTTTTGTGAGTCCCTGGTTGAATCAGGATGGATTTACCCTATCCGCTAGTGTCTCCCCTGAATCATCGATGTCCCCAGTTAATACCCTATTTGGTAACTTTTTTGCAGTTATTCTTTCGTCGCTATTTTTAAGTGATAGTCCCGCCAGTGTTGGTAGTAGCAGTAGTATGGCATCGTCCTCTTGCTTCGCCTTTTGTCATTATGCAGTTCCTCAATTCCTTCTGTTTTTTGTCTCTTTTAGTCAGCGCAGCTATCAATTTTTTTGAAATTTTTTAGCAGTTAGTTGTCTAATGGGTCTGACAGGGTCACCCTCGTCTCTTCCTCCCCTTCTGTTTCTAATTGAATAACTAGTAGATCTATGACGTGGTCAGATTTTTACTCTATATCCAACTTTTTGTGTTCATCAACTGCCTGGATCATGCTTATCATAACTGTACCCAGCGCTATCAAGAGTTTCCATTTCCGTCTCAATTTCTTTCAGTGTTCTAACGGTTCATAACTTATGTATTACTAACGAATGCCTTGCGCTTTTACGAGATATTATGCCCTTCCTGTTGAATCAAAAGGGGCGCTAGAGGCGGCATGATCGTGTCTGCTCTTAAAAGATTTCGAGTTTCTCAAAAATATGAAACACGTCGCAGTGTGTCGCTGTAATTTTATACGCCTGAAAAACCTTGTAAGCTTTTTTAACCATATAAATCGTTTTTTTTTTAATTAAATTTTTTGCAATGCTACTGGCCGAAATATTTGATACTTATTTAATTTCTGGTCAAGCTTGTTTGTTTAGGAAATGATCATCAAATGTAGCGCCGATAACAAAGACTGCGATCAAAGCATAACCGTGAATTACACTGTCTCGCAAGATTACGGAAATTGTTTCTCATTCACGTACAAAAAACCCGTCACCACTAGCGGGAAAAACTACGGACTTCAAATTTGGTACAATCTGGAAGCGTATGACTCTTTAGGCTTGTTCACTGCCACTTCAGGACTGAAATTGTTTTTGACCACGCCGGGTCTGGTTGACCGCAATGGAAACGTATTTGTGGATTTAACAAGTGAGTTGAGTCTGCCACCAGGATTCGAACACATGGTGTCTGTGCAACCTAATAATGTCCAGAAGCTTGTGGAACCCTACAGTACGTGCGAGAACTATGGAGAGGGAACTGTACATATCTACAATACACGCGATGACTGCTTGAGACATTGCGTAAATCTGTACGTTCATTACCAGCATCATCGCAAGTTTTTCTTGTTAACTGTTCATGAGTTATTTCCGTCCAATGCGAGAAATTTCACTGTAATTAAAACAGCACTTTCTCGATTTTTGCGGGTTCAAATATCGTTGTCGTGAAAACAGTTGTCAATTGATGCGAAACCTGCAAAGCTATTAATTTATCGAAAACTTGTTTTTGTTTGATATTTAGGTTTGTAGATACATTCAGTTTTAGGTGGTTTAATCCATTTTTTTGCTTGTACTTATAAAGAGTCGATGAACTTAATTCAGACTCTTATATAGGTGCTGATGGTTTTTTTTCGTTTTTTTTTTTAGGAAAAGTCATCACATTTGTTCAGGTTCAAATTTAATTTTTCGCGGTTCGACTTTTGAATTCTTTTTAATTTCAGTTTTCTTCAGTTAAAAAGAAAGCAAACTCCTCTATCGTTAGGTAAAAGTCTAAAGGTCACGAATAACATGACCGACTTCTAGTATCGGAAGTAGAATTTAATTTTCAGATTTCCCAGCGGAATAAAAAATTTAACTAATGATCCAGTTTTCTCAAATTATTTGAATTTTATCAAGTCAATCATGAATTGTTTACACAAGCGTCAGCTCAGTATGTTATTACGAACCTCTTTGCTTCTGATTGCTTGAAAATTATTTTTCATAGCGCTATTTGATCAGATCGTTCTTCTTCCGACTGTTGAAGAAATTGACGGAATATTTTTTCTTTATCCAGACTTTTTAACTAGGAATTTTTAACGGAGTTTTTTTCATATCTGTCGAATGGTATTCTTTTTCTGAGCTCGAATTCAAGAAGATATATCACCTGTGAATTTTTTTTGTAAAGTTATGAGGGTTTAGATATTGTTAATTTGGGACAATTAATTCGCGATACTTTTTCTGCTATTAACGCGTGAGCGGCAATTGAAATTGTCTTGGAAATCATTGCAAATCAAAAAAAGGCATCCTCTTTATTCTATAATTACTGCTTTACTATATGAGAACTATATCATTTTGTTCTTAGTTTTCTCAAATTGGGTTAATTTTAACATAAAAGTGTCCATCATAAGTTGTTCTAAAAATTCAATGATCTTTAATGCCATCTTTTTTTGTCTTCGAAATTCAAAAGTAGAAAGTTTTTCAAAAAAACAAGTGAGTATTTATTCTTCACCTTTCTTGCGTTCATTACTCTTTTCCAACTGTCAGTTGAAATATTCAAATCAAATAATGAAATAGTGAAAAATATTGTTTTTATAGGCTTACAAAATTTTTTAACTAGTACACAAAATAAAACATGATACGTTTTTTAGCACCTGGAGCCAACTCAAAGTTAAGTTTTCCGACAAGTTTATTTATTTCTTTTTCATTTATTTTGAAATTTTTTGATGCATGATTCCGGTTGAAACTTGGCTTCGTTTCCCTTCATTTTCCACTTAGCATTGATTTTATCTGATTACTCTAAATAGATTATGCTGTTGCAGTTTTTGATTTCATGATTGGTTTCAAAGAAAATTAAATTAGGTTTTTAGTTGCTTTTGAGTTTACTAGTTGTCTTTTTAAGAGTCGATGAACGTAGTTTAGATTTTTATATAGTTCGCGATGATTTTTTTTCAGGTAAAGTTCTCTTAGGAAATTTGTTCCGGCTCAAATTTACTTTTTTTCATGTATATATATTCAAAAAGGGACAATTAACTTTTTTCTTTTTAATCGAAAGTTGAGATTTTTCAAAAAATTAAGTCGGTTTTTTTGCTGTTTAATTGCGTTCATTGACTTTTTCCAACTCTCTGTTGGCTATGTTTTTCATTTCCCGCTAATTTGGTTTGAGGTTTTGTTTTTAATGTTCTTTTCCCAATTTGGATTTTGCTTTTGATAGCTTTTCACATTAAAATACGTGAAAAACTATGTCTCGCCTCCTTTGTTGAACTCTTTTCAAATACTTAATTGAAAGCTGTATTTCAGGTGCCAATAGAAGTTATGTTTTTTGCACTGCATCCCTGAAAAATAGACTGCTTGTGTTCTTCAATATTTTGTAATGAAATTCCTTGTGTCTTTTTCAGATTGAAGGCTCAAATTTGCGGTTGCGTCGATGATCTTCTGTTCAGAAAAGTTCCGCTTTGTACCCTGAATCAAACCTATGAACGAGAATGCGTGGACTATATAAACGCTTTTGCGAACCCAAACACCGTGTGCGATTGCCCGAATGAGTGCAATGTCAAGTCATATGACGTCACAATTACGCAACTTGAATGGCCGACTAACAGATCAATAGCCCGATTTGTAGCCAGCGTGTATAAAGACTTGAATGGTTCTGCAATTGACTATCTCATGACTGCAATAGATAAATACACTGTCGATAAAACCGAAAACTCACAAACAGCTTTGACCCAACTGAGGTCAACTTTCGGAAGTGTGACCGTGTACTTTCGTGACCTCTCAGAAATGATAATAATTGAACGACCTGTGTACAATTTCATAATGGTGGTTTCTAATTTTGGAGGACTTCTGGGACTGTACTTAGGCATAAGTGTTCTGACAGTCTTGGAGTTGGTCGATTTCATTTTTGATTTTATGGAATATATGAAGCTGAGAGGAAAAAAGCAGTCGGGGCAAAAAGTTGCGAATTTGCGTAGTGGAACTGATAATTTTGCGTTGATTAGCGAGTCAGCTGAGAATAGAATTTGGCCTGTCAAAACATTCCATGTGGAAGAAGAAAATTCTTCAAAAGGGACTTTGGATATAAAAAATCATTTGAGCAATCTCCCTCCCCTGATGACTAGATGAGACTTCGGGAAAGAAAAAGCGGGGAAAATGAAAATGTAAAAAATCTTTTTTCTCGATAGTCCTGGAATTTTCTGATATCGACAAAACCTTGACGACCATGAATTGAGACTATTCAGTCAATTCTTTTCATCCTGAAATTAAGTTAAGAATGCAAATTCTAGTGGCCCATTTAGAAAAATCGGGCAGATTTTTTCTGTAACCTTAGCTGTCCTAACACGGCAACAGGCGGAGATTGCTCATCGATACGGTATAACAATTAATACCTTGGCAGAACTTCAACTGTATAAAATAAATATGCTTTGTCTGTAAGATTGACTAATTTCCGTTAAAAATGATTTTACTTGTATATAGATGATGTAACAATTGTACATATGCTGTTTTCTGTAACAATTGTACATATGCATGTAATATATGAAGAAAAAAATTATATTCCTATTTATCTGATTATTCCTCAGACGTTATTAGAAGTTTTTTTAAAGTGAAAAAGTTGTTTTAACGCAAGTGCCATATTACGAATTCTTCTTTTTTTCCAATCTAACATGTTACGCTTTTTGGGTTAACAACTTGTTAAACAGAATCAATTGTATCTTGGTTCATAATGAAGTCAAACTTCTATGCATTCCAGGCCATTTAGCTTGGAGGTAACCACTATTTCTGGGACGGCAATGGTCCTGGTTTCGAATCTGACCATGACCTGTTTTTTTTTTCAAACGGGAAATGTTCTGTTTCAAATAAAAATCGGCCAATTATTTATCTGTTGTCGGCTTAGTTTTCACATCTTGAAATCGATTTTTTTTTCGCTGCGCGCATTTTTCTTGAATAAAACTTTTAGTGGTTGATTTACTCCTACAATTTAAATTTTACTTACCTTGACTCCGTATTTCCTTTGTTTTTTTTGTTCCGGTTAAAACAAATTTCTCGGCCCAAATTATTTTTATTTCGGCCTACTTTTCATCGGCTTTATGACTTAATTTTGGGTCGTTTCAAGGGAAACACAACTTGAACACTCCACTCCGCTTTTTTCATGGTGTTTTTATGTTTACCAAGTGGTTTGTTGATTTTTTCATTATAAAAAAATTATATCCAAATTCATTTGAACAATTTTAGTTTTTCTCACAAACTTCTGCTGATTTTCGAAAAGAGATATCAATTGAAAGACCACCTACTCCCCTGTGGGTCTCTATTCTCCCCTAGAGTCTCTTTTTATTTGAGACCTCTGTCTAGAGCCTTCGAAAAACTCGCTGTATGATCAGCTAAGCACAATTTTTTTCACAAATTTATGGCCCTTGTAATAGTCAAAAATTTGATTTTTGACTGTTTTGTAAATTTTTTGAATATGCTCGAAAACTGCAAAAACAATTTGAGATTGTGGGTTCATTTCAAAGAATGGGTTGTTGAAAGTTCAATTTGACCTTTTTGACATTTCTCGAGAACTACAATCCCAAATCTGAGATTTTGAATTCAATGGAGGTTTCAGGTTGAGTGAATTCCTGCATAAGCGGCTACGCCCTATTTCACACACAAAGCTATGATTCTCGGAAAAGTCACGTTTTTGGTTAGTTGACCGTTTTTGGACTTTTCTCGCTTAACTATCCTGCCAATCTAATATCATAGATTTAATCGAAACAGCAGGTTGTTTAAAGCCTACCTTATTAACTGGTTTTGAAACTTGACAGTTTTTTGTCAATTTTTTGACTTAACGCGAAAACTACCGTGCCAATTTTTAGGTTGTTTTCAATCGAGAACCTTTGGGGTTTTGGGAATATTCTCTGCTTAAGCTGCCACAACGTGCTCTTTGCAAGTATAGAATCAGTATAGCAAGTTCATTCAATATCAAGCACATACCTCCAGCTTTTTCCTTGCTAGTATTAGTATACTTTCAAATGAACGGGTCGCAGATGCGAGGTCATGAGGGGCGCCCAATCTGTAGGTCGGGGTTCGGTTCCGACTCTAGTCAAACTTTCGTTTTTGGTGGTACAATCGGTATTTTAATCGATGTTTGCGAAGTGCATTAAAACCATGTAAAGATAGGTAAGAAATCGAAGTCATGTTTTCAGTCGTTGTGCGAAATAGTTTCGATTGGCGGCAATGCGTAACAGGCAACAACTCGTATCAGGCATTGGCAAGAAGCGGCCGTTTGCACCGCTGCGTCTGCATTCGGCACGAGAAGTGAAGTGTGCGTGAATCAGTGTTTACCGCTCAAGCTATATCCAATTGGCAGATAATTTTTCGGAATCATGTTCAGTCTTTTTTTAGCCATATCAGTAATTCGTTACTTTGCTTGTCCTGAACCTATCCCTTTCGAAAAATTCAGTGGACAAGCTGAAATTTTTCTTCCAAAAGAACAAACAAAGAACAGATGTAACTATAAATCGAATACATCCAAGTGGGGAAACCTAATGCTGCTGAATCCACTACACTAGACATTTTGGCTTTTTAACTGAGCCGAGGAACGTGACAAATACTTAATTTTGGACGTGACAAATACTTTTTAATTTTTTTCTGTTGACCAAAAAACGTGAAACATAAGAACTGAAAACTTCAGTTTTCAGCTTATAAATGCATAAACTATCACTTTTGCTCTTCAGAATACTGAACGAATTGTTAAAATCACGTGATAGTTTTGTGCATGAAAAATTTTGAAGAATTTTCTTTCTTAAACTCCAGTTTGAGGTCGTCTCTAAAATATTTTGCTGTATTTAGGGGCAAACATATCTTTTTTTCCCTTAATTATGCTCGGAAAGGTAAAAAAAAAGTTTTTTTCCCGGCTGATAGTAACGTGTGGATGTCCAGTAGTGTTGTTTGGAATTGCATGTTAGCCACATTGATAGATTAAATGTTCATTTTAAATTATTTCAACTGAAAGGAGGTTGCGATAAGAGTTGTTCTTATAATTATACACCAGTAAGTTACTCTGGCGACACCTGTATAGAACAATTGATGCGGTTTACCCTCCAAATAATAAGAGCGATAAATGCTCTTGACAGCTCCTCTTGAAAAAATCTCTCCACACTATCGGCCCAATTTTGTTCGCAAAGACGCCCTATCTGTTTGGAGTAGTTGATACTTGATCGACGTGCTTATAAGGGCCTCATTCTACAAGGGTTACACTTTATAAACACATTCTACACAAAAGAGTTAACGAGGCGTTTCTTTTAATTGCCCACTTGGAGGAAAAGTGATTAGGGAAATCACATTCGATGCCGGATTAAGTGTAATCTCTGCCTCAATTTTGTCAAAATATGCAGACAGCCATTCAGCGTAATGACGAAGAAGCAACAGTGCACGACGCAAAATAACCTCAAGGAGATAGCTGGAAAGAGGTGGTAATATTATGCTATCTAGGCTTTCTATTAAGAAAGGTCCCACTCGCAGATTTTCTAGGAAACTATAAGGCATACAACTCATTCTATAAATCATAAAGGTGATCTGCTAGCCCCTTGAGCATTCGTTGCCGAATGGATAAGACGCGTGGCTTTTAACATAGGCAGTGGGTTCGAATCTTTCTTCGGTCAGGGTAGGACGTAGGAGGGGTCCCAGTTTCATCCGCCTCCTCAAGGTGGGACCGGCTGCGGCAAAATGGATGGCATCTCTCTCCCCCACGGAATACGGTGGAAAAAACTTACAAAAAGCTACCCCATTCTATTCTAGTTGTTAGTTCTTCTTTCAAAAGATCCTCATGTAGGTTTTATCTAATAACATCCATGATGTTTTTTTTCTGACGACTACGCATGTAGGTATTTTCTACCGGTATCTATTTTGAGCAGATCGATTGTAGCATTTGGAGGGACAACTTTTTCTCAAAAAGAGGTCATCGTAAGATTCTGGTCGCTTCAAGTAGAAAAATATCGGTTTATTTTTTGGAACACCGCTCCAAAAGCGATTAAATTCCTGAAAACACCGCTGTGCAATTAAGTTAAATTCGCAGTTGCTGACAAGGAATTTGAAGCTTATTAAAATAAGAGTTTATCGTAGTTTTGACGGAAAGTTGATGGTAAAGAACAGGCGAGTATTGAGATTTTAAAATTATGTTCAAATGTTGAAAAATAGAAGGTTGGTACTGCACAAGAGCTCAGAATTTTCCCCCCGCAGTAGTCAAAGATGACTGCTTTCTGTTCCTTTATGTGACAGAAGTGCGTTGAAATTAATTTAAAAAAATTTTACGCTTGCGATTAGCAAGCGTTATCAAATCGGAATATGGACTTTTTTTTCGGGTAAACAACTTGTTGAACAGAAACGTCATAGTCGAGTCTCAGTGAACGAGTCTTCTAAAAAGATTAGTTTCAGTCATTTCTGAAATCATAGGGAGATGTATGTGCGATCATTTCTGTGTCTAGGGTCAAATTAGCCTCTGATCTTTTCTTAATGAAAAATCAAACTGTTTATAAGTTTTGTTTAACTCTCAGAAACTAGTTTGTGACAGAAATTTACATGTTTTTCACAGCACAAGAGTTATTTTCATTTTTTCTCCCTAGGTTTTTCTGTTAGCTTAACCGTATTACTGGATTAAGGAGCTCAAAGTTAATTCAATTTGATAGAAAATACAGGTAAAGCTTGAAATTCAATTATTATCTTAAAAGCGTCTGAACTCCTTCGCGCGTGAAAAATATATTTCGTGTCTTTAAAACCATTTGATCATTCGAAACTCATTGATGAACTCTATTTTGAAGCGTTTGTTTAACTAACTGTTGGTATTTTTGTATCGCTGGGAATAACAAGCTGATCTTGGGTACTGCGATCAGTTTTCAAGCTCTGGCTCTTGTGTTTCTTGGAAGACCCCAAAGCTAAAGTGTTTGTTCGTTCGAAAAATATAACATTTTATTGCCAATATTTGAACTTTGAAAAGTTTCCTCTTTTTCAACGAAAAGAGAAGCTTTTTTATTTCTTGTTTCGAATGGGAAATAGTCAAAATGCTTTTAAAATATGCCCTGCAAAGTTTCCTTCGAGCGCGCTGCTGCTAGAGCAGGTTTTCAGCGCTATGTGGTTATCATACTTTTATGATATTCAAATTTATTAACCCGAAACGCTAAAATTTGTTTGATATGCCCACAGAATAGCTTAATAATCAGTTGACACGTTAATTTATAATCTACTGTTATCAAAAAATCTCGAAAATTGGATTAGGCAGTCTTGTGGAATCCAGCTTGAAAGAAAAGACAATCTGAATTAATCGAAAACCACTTAGGAACAATAAGAAATGTCACAATATCTTATTATCGAGTCAGAAAATAATTAATGTGGCTTTTCAGATCGATTCCAGAGACGGAATTAACCGTTACTTGTGTTATTTGTGGCGCAGCTGCCTTATTTACAACTGTAATATCATTTGTTTGCAAGCACAATGCTATCTGTTTGAGTTTATTTTTCCTGTTATCGCCTCCTTTTTAGGCCTTTGACAAAGTGTAATTGATAAAGAATTTCGAAATTCTCCCAAAAGATTTTCCCTTAATGAAATTAGAATATATTGTTTCGATAACTGCATTGTGAAAGTTATAAAATGTATCTGAGAATTTGATCTTTGACAGACATAGCTCATAGGTGTTCACCGAATCAGCCTAGACTGACCCTGAAAAGAGAGAACTTTAGGATAAACAACAACTTAGTGTTAATTTACTCGGATCATTTGGATCTAGACTTAGATGCAGAGAAAAGTGCTAAGTTACAAATTGTTACGAGTTAGTAGTATATAGTTAAACAACCTGATTTGTAAGTTTTCACGTTTCCTGCCCTCAGGTAACCCACCCCTGTTTATCATGTTAAGTGCAATCATCCATAGTTTGAAGTTTCAAGCGCGCTAAAAAGTAGCAATAAGAGTAAATATCAAACACGACTATTTGTACCAGATTTAAGACGCCTTTAAACACGTGTCACAAAGTGCCGAAGGGCGTACTTGACTTAATTGTCACAAATGCAACAAAATACCTCGTATGAGTTACCCATTTTCCTGTCGGTCCCACCCGAGGCGAGATCGGGCTGTTAAAAGTGCGATTGTTGTCGTAAACAAACCAGTTTACTGCTTTTCGAATAAAAACAAAGCAATTTGTCAAGCATTGTTTTCCTAACTTTGAACTCCAAATTAGTCAAATTAAAGTTTTCTCCCACTGGAAAAAGTAAGTTCTGCTTCTTGATTAAAAGTATAGTAACAATTTTGCCATTTATCGAGAAAAAAAACGATTGTTTTGTTTGTTCCGAATTTTTATGAGGTTGCTTCCGAGCCATTCTATTTGGTTCCGAGCCATTTTTTTGAAACGCAAGCATAAAATATATTTGTAAACCTAATTGTGACACATGCTTAGTGAAAACAAAAAGCTACCAGTACAAAGGTGTAGAAAAAAGTTTTTTCCCATTTTTCCGTGTTCATGAATAAGTTAAAACATCAGAAATGGTTGTTTTACAGGAGCTGTCCAAACAAAAATCTCCCGCTGATGGCTTTTTTGTCTCTCAAATCATTAAAAGGAGGAGGTGTTGGCAACAAAGGACTTCTTGTAAGCTTGTTTAAATACCCGACGAAATATTCATTGGCTGAAGTTTCCCAAAAAATCTCTCCAAGAGGAAACGTTTTTGATTGATGGACACTTCAGAAAAAATTTAAAAGGATGTTTATCGATTTCAATTATTTCAAATGCAATGTTTTACGAGCTGTTCTTGATTTGAGAAACATCATGTTTTATTCATCATTGAGTTTGTGGGGTGTGCGAATATATTGTCTTTATGGCTTTCTAAATATTTAAACAAGTAGCATTGTTGTACTATGAAAAAGTTCTCCAGTTTTCAAGTGATCTTGCAAGCTTTAAGGTGTGGCAAGGAGAGGTTGCTTAGTTAATCTTAAAAAATTGATTGTTTGTCGCAGGAATGATTTTGCTTCATGTTTTTCAAAGTGTTAAACATCGTTTTTTTTATTTTCCTGCTGTTTTAACGAAGGGTGGTTAAATCGAGTAAAAAAAGTGCAATAATATGGCATGAAAACCTAAGAAAAAAATTAATATAAACGTCATCAAATTCAAGTTCAGTGTTATCAATTAACAACCCCCCCCCCCCCCCCCCCCCCCGCTTTCCACAAAGTTTTTGAGATCTTATTGAGCATATACCAAAGCATATACTTTGAGCATATACTGAAAGTATGTATTATGTTACGCGGTTTGACGACATGATCACACCAATGCAGTAATTTTGCGATTTTGAATTTTTTATCTTCTATGGTTTATGTTATCATGTTTGGACCATGTTTCAATCCTTTAGTAAACGTTTTATCATTTTTTTTTTCAATTTTTAGTTGTTTGTTCACAACTTCCTTACATAAAAAAAATTTCAAAAAGTTCATACTCATGTTTTTTGGTCACAAACTTTTATTACGCTTACTTATTTTACCTTGCAAGTCAACTATCTAATGAAGTTTTTGCGCTCCTTGATTGTGTTTTGTTTTAATTTTGCAGTATGAGCATTCAATTTAGCGCTTAAGTACACTAAAGTACAAATTATGCTTGGTAATTAAAGTAGGCTCTTGAACTTGAAATTGTTTTAGAATGAAATGACGGAAAAATTGTGCTGTAATAAATTTTTTCTGTAACTAAATTATCATTTTTGACTGATTTCTTAACGATTTGAAAAAAATTGCCTTAAGCCTAAAGTTACAAAAACACTTCTGCGACATTTTTAAATAATGAAATGGTGTTTAAAATGATAGTTTAGGACAATGGAAGCGAGACATTTGTTCGGTTCAAAAACTATTCCAAGTTGAGTTGAGGCAAGACGCATTGTATATCCTTTCATTCTTTTCATAGCGTGTGGTGGAGAGAGGTTTCAAAGCTTAAAACAATTCGAGCAAAAAAAATCAGGAAAATTTGCAGCACTAGCGGGTAACATTTGAAAATATTATTTAGCTTTTCTTGGTGAGCTTAATTTGGTGGCACATATGCCTAAGTTTAATGAAAACTATTGCAGTGGTTTGAGTAATACTCATTTTGGAAAGCTTTGACTTAACCTGTAACCTATTGAGAAAAAACAAACTTATAAAAACGTTCAGATGACCGTTGAAGAGGGAAAAAAACAAACTTGTCATGAACTTTTGTGCAACCATGCAGAAAGCTGAATCAATTTGATAATTGTAGTTAGACTTGTTCAAGAAAAGCCATAGAAAATTGGGAGCAATTTTGTTTCGACTGTCTTAGTTTTTTTTTCTTTTTTTTGTTTTCCACGCAAAAGCAGGTACCAAAATTATATATAATCAAGACCTTCTAGTCGTAATCCGAACGACGTTTAAAAAATTCAAAGATTTCAGTGTCGAGAAAAACTGGTTTTGTTGATCGAGTCTAATTTCGAGCGATTGACGCGATCGAGTAACGCACTTCATATAAAAAATTACTTTTTGAAAATTTAAGCTAAACCAAAACTAACTCAGCTATAATCATCGTACAGGGTGGAGTTATATATCATTTTCAAGCCCTTTTAGTTGCGATTCGAAAGACATTAAAAATACACAGACACAGTGTTGAGAAACACCGGTTTGAAATTTATGATTGGTCTATTTTTGAGCTAATTATTAGGATAGTTATTAATTGCAGTAGCTTATTTAAGTTTGATTTAAGCCGAGAAAACTTAGTTTTACTCAGGTAAAGGTAGTTTTTGGAGTTTTTAGCAGAATTTTGGGAATCAAAAACTTGAAAATTCAAAAAGTTTCCGCCAAAATAAGTTTTTTTTGTTTTTCTAGTCATTTTTTTTCAAAAACTGATTTTCATTTTAATTAATTTACAATGACCCTCAAATGTGCCTGAGTTCTATTTGTTAGTTCAGATTTTTTTAAATCAAAACATGCAGAGAAAAACGACACTTATTTAAGAAAACAATTTTGTATTTTTTAAGACTGGTCGTAACAGTCTGTGCTACTTGCACAGTAACCGGCTATCCTTGTTCGGTTTTGGGTTTTGTTTTTAATGGTGTTTCAATAATTTGGGTTTTGTTTTAGGCCGTCTTTCACGTGAAGTTATCCAGTTTTGTCAACCTGGATAAGTTTCATCAAAAAAGTCTATCATAAATTGTTCTAGAAAATCAAAAGCTTTAAGGACATCTATTTTTGAAATTCGAAAGTTTCAGTTCAGTTAATTTCCTTCGTTAAAAAAAGTCAATATCAGACAGCAAAAATGTAAAAGTAACGAAAAACGTGATCAACTTGTAATTTCGAAATTAACTTTAATTATCAGAATACCCAGCAAAACGAAAAAATTTCACATTTTGATCTAGTTTTCTCAAATTGGATTGACTTTATCAAAAAAGACCAAAAACAAATTGTTCTAATAAATCAAGGGGCTACTTCTATTTTTTCTTGGAAAATTTGCATATTGAATTTTTTTACGAAAAACAAGTCAGTTTTTTGTGTTCATTACTTTTTTCCAATTGTCAGTTGGTTATATTCTATTACTCAAAAATGTCCATCACCTAAATCACTACTTTTCCACGCCATCATATGATTCAAGTCTCACTATGCACTAAAAACGACACTAATTTGAAGAAAAGTAAAAAAAAAACTTTCTAATTTTTTATGAAGGTGGTTGGAAGAGTTTGTCCTCTTTTTTGAATGATGATTGGATGAGTCTGGATCCTTTTTGGCTGTTTTAGTCAATCAAAAATTACACCAAAACTACTTGGTCGATCACGGAAATAATTATATCAAAATGAGTCTCTTAGGTAGACTAACAAACTTAAGAAAAGTGTATTCTCCAAATAAATTGCGGAATTTGGGGACCTTCTTTTGTGAGTGAAATTACAGACACGAAGGCAAATTTCCTCATCACTCCGTTGTCGGAACCAAAAGAATAGCTGTAAAAAAAATTGGCTCATTTTTTCAAATAATTTTGACAATTATTATTTTGCAAAGTTTTTGGTATCAATTGTTAGAGCTATGGTTGGGCGGTTTTGCATTATTTATTTTTTGGCGCAATTTTTCGCCTGCTTTCATTAAGTTGATGAGGCTGTTTGCTTTGCGCTATTGCTTCTTTTTTTAAAAAAAGGTAAGCTATCGAGACATTGATTACAATTGTTTGCATTTATTCTCATTGCCTCGCCTATCATGAGCATTTGTATAAGAAAGAGTTTGTCTTTTGTTGAAACTCAAAGCCAGGTGCTGAAAGTTTTATACAACAAAAATCAATTTTGTTAGCTAAAAACGTCGTCGCAGATACTCGAAAACAATTGAGCGGTTTTTGTTTCTTTGGAAATTGTTGAAAACGTCGTTAATTTTTCAAACATTTGGGCCGAGATTATTTTAACAAAAAGTTTATACAACTGAAATTTATTGTATACATATCTGACTAGCTAGATTATTTTCCAATTTTCTGGAAAGATATTTAGCCAACTGGAAAGAGGATAGATTACGTCTATTTAGCCAGTTAAGTATTGATGATTTTTTGTGACAAAAACTTGAGGGGGGGGGGGGGTGGGATTAAATTCTTGAGAGATTCTTGATATAGATGCAGAATGCATTAATAATATATGCAGTAATTTGTGAAAATGTGTGTAGATATGAATGTTTATTGGCCGCGCTGGTTTTAATAATAAATAAGGCTTTCAAATAAAAATAAGTGGGCACTCAATATCCAATCACGACTATCGCCTGTATCAAAGCAAGAGACAGATGTGCTTTCTCTGTAAAAGATTGATGAGAGAGAAAATATCCCCGACAATCATAACTTCTGTGGAAGGCAAACGCACTGCGGCGGGTTCAGTAGTCAGACCTGTTTTTTTGAATAAACAGAGCTTGCGTTGATTGTAAATTAAAAATTGATTGGTCACCGTTAAAAAATAAAAAGTGCCACACGCTTTATGAAACTTGGGGTTGACCAATGCCTTAGTTTCAGCTGTCGTTAAGCGATTGAAGTGAAACTAATTTCCTTTCCTTTAATGACTCTTTTCGGAAATCTGGAGAGAAAAAAGTGTGAAAAATGTATCACATATACGACAAACTTCCTGATATTACAATAGGGCGAAGGACAATATAGTGATATATGGCTCATGTTTTATGCATCCATTGGAAAATCGTTCACACAAAGCAATCAGTTTGTTGAGGCAGAAGATCGAAAAGGTGTGAAATAATCAAAAGACATTCAACTGTTAGCTATACTTTTCGAACGCAACACAACAATGACCGCTTAGTATTTCCTTGTTTGGATGTAGGCGATGAGATACGGCCACATCTGGACCACCTAGGGGTTGTCAGGGTCAAGTAATTACTATGTCGAAAAAACACTAATGAGCTGGTTCTGGGGTGGGGGGAGCAGGCTTAATTACTAATTTTTGTGTCAATGCGTCATGCTGCCATATGGCTGTTGCATTGAGAATAGATTATGCGAAAACCATTTCATCAGAATTTTAACGAGTTATTATTCAAAATTCCGAGAATTACCGATTGGCTGCCCTGGAAAAAAATGACCGCTCGACTAGCATCAAAGTTTGAAATTGAAAATGTATCAACTAGCATAACTTTGGTAGCTTTATTTCTTAGAAATTCAACAGAACAATAATCAATCAGTTCAAATTGCAATCAACAAGCAAATGAATTCTTTAAACACTTAAGTAGTGATCAATCCCACCCAGACTTGCAATGGATTGAACCGAACACTGATTGTCGCGTTAACTGCTAATCGTGTGAAAAAACGAACTAATATGATTTCTTTCTTATGTAACATAATTTTAACTCAAACAAAAAATGAGTTTTGTGTTTCAATTTTTTTGCTAGTCCATACAATTTTCAATTTTAACTTTTTATGCCAGACGAGCCTTCTTTTTTTATGCCAGACGAGCCTAAAAGATATTTACTAAAGTACTTGGAAGGTAAATATTGCAACATTCTTGCAAAGGAATGCAAATTTTGCAAGAATCTTGCAAATCTTACATTCTCAATCCAAATCTTGCAAGAAGTAAATTACTACAGAAACTTCTTTGTACTAAATAGTTTTCTTTACATAGTTCAAAAAACTTAATTAACGGGAATTTCTATGAACTTAGAGATTTACTTCTAGTGTTTGTCATTTTGAGAATGCAAATCATGCAAAGTTATTGCAAAATTCTTGCTAAGATTTGTCTTCCCCAGGCAACGTAGAAGTTTCACTGATAATTTATAATAGAAGCATTTTGCGCCAACATCTGACTTTGCAAAAATTTACTGATGTTTGCCAATAATTTTTTATATAAAGTTTTATGAGCAATAAAAAACATCTGGTTACTTACAAAAACTCTGTATATACCTTTCACAGTATTGGTATTGCATGCAAAATATAGTGCATTTTGTTGTTTCCTCGTCTTTGAATGGAACCATACTCTAGCGATCTCACCTGTAAGATTTGTTACGTAATTGCTAGACTACAAAAAAATTATCTTACAAAAACAGCTAAAACCATTTTAAAAAGGTACTATAGAGCAATTTCTTGCTCTCTTCTTGCAAATGGAATGCATTTTTGCAAGAATCTTGAAAAATTAAATAAATTCTTGTAAGATTTTTTTCATATAGAAAGCAAATTTTGCAAGATTCCTCCAAGAAAAAGATAGAAACGTGTATTGTCTTCAAGAGGCAGACACCGCCTTAATGAGCCTTAATGAGCAAATCATCAGTTTTTGACCTGAATTTTTTAACTGATTGAGCGAAAATCTTAATTTTGAATTAAATCAGTTTTAGTGCTTCGCAATATTTGAAAGTTCATAAACCGCGAAATCAAGACTGTTGCCCTAATCTTTTTTATTTCAACATATTGTCTTCTTTTTAGAGCAATTCTACCTTACATTTCCTACAGTTCAGCGCAGTTTGCTAAAAAATGCTTAAGCTCTAAGTTAAAGACTTATGCAGGAAAATTGTAATCATTTAGACAATTTTGCTAGTTCAAAATGCACTAAAACGCAAATCTCGAATCTACTGGGTCTTCAACTTATGGTTACACTTGCAACAGCGAGTGTGTTCATCGGGAACTAGACTATATGAGGCGACAGTTTGTAACAAGCGACAATTCTTATGAGGCGACAATTCGTAACGAGCGACAGTTCGTAACTATAGATTAAGCAGTAAACTCTTATGGACGCGCTCTATTCCTCTCTTCCCCAACTAAGCGCAGCGGAGCGAAGTGAAGCGGAGCAATCGTTTGCTATTTGTACATGCCGAGTTGCGAAAGGTGACTTGCTACAAATTGTCACTTGTTACGATTTGTCGCCCGTTACGAATTTTTTTATACTTTCTTTTAAAATGCTTGTAACCGGGTTCGGCAAAGCTTGTGAGCCTTACTTGTAAAATGTGTGGCATGTCAACATCAATGCAGATTACTAAAACGGCGATTCAATCAAGTGAAAGGAGACGAGAGATTCTTAAGCACGTCGAAAGGGGAGAGGGAATCGTTATGTAAATCCAACTTCAGAACATTGCTAATTTTTGAATATTTCAATTAATTTTACTATGTCATATTCTTATCTCGAGTGCGTCCAAACTGTGGAAAATATTGAAAAAAGTAACCACGTTAGCTTTTAGTCAGAAAAAAGGCTAGCATAAATTTGGTTTGATAAAAAAATAAGGAACCTTTGACACAACTTTTCAAAAACTTACTACTTAACCGTTTTTGCTTGCTGTGAACTTGTATAGCTGGGATGGAATTTGTACTAACAATTTTGATGAACTCGGGGTCGTCTAGGAAAACTATCAGGTTTTATTTCACTAACTTTACCTGATTGATAGAACATATATTCCTTGAATTTAAACATTTTAAGTGCTTTGCAGTATTTAAAACTTACTTAGATGGCTAAAATTGGGTGATTGGTCAATAAGCCGAAGGGCCAAAAAACCCAATATGAGGTAAATGTTCAAGCAAGTCGAAAAATGAAGATGTTACGCAACGTCAACAGATTGTCACTTTTGTCAAGCAATTGTTAGATTATTTAGGTTGTGATCGATCCTGGAATTTTCTTTTTTACAAAAAAAGATGTACTCGCATCATCCTAAATTTTTTCATTGTAGAAATAAAGTGCTCATTTAAATTTTTCAGGACAATCTTAATGCTTCTGAAAGCGTAACACGGTTTAATATCTTGCACAAAGCAAAACCTTGAATGCAAATCAAGCTAATTGGTCAAAATATTTCTTGATAGACTCAAATTTGTACATTTAAAACTTGGTATTGACGGTCCAAATTTTTTAGTTCATCAATATTACAAAAAAAAACAATTTCGTTATTGGAGGCCAAATTATTGGAGGCAGTCGGAACGTTCAAGGATTTGCCCTAAAAAACAAGCAGTTTTTTTCATATCTAATTTCATACGCACATATCAGCCATAACTCGAATAGCAAAACAAGATTTAGTTAACTGATCTCCTCTCCTTTGAACCTATTAAAATATCTACTACCCCCATGTGACTTTTTTATATTAAAACAATTTTGTTAACAAATCAAAATTTATTAAACTCAATTGTTTAATTTTTTTGTGTTACAAATGATGGTAGCTTTAATTTGCCACATTTAAAAAATCATTATTTTTCCATCGAGGTGTCGTTTTGTTTTAAAAATGATATATTATATATTCTAACACTAAAAGATGTGAAAAAAGGAACAAGATTGTAGGTCCCTTAAATTGTTTTGGTAGACTAAATAAAAGCATAGGGAATTCAACAAATTTATAATGGTGAAAATTCCGAAAAAGTGAAGCTTTAATCTAAAAAATAATCAATAAGAAGCACCTCAATTTTTTTATTCAACAAGTTGCTGTAAATGGCAGTAGGTTTCCTGTTTTTTACGCGGGCAGAAAAATACACCACTGCTGTCGTTCTGATCAAGAGGAGTTTTGGCTTCATGTGTGTTTTTTTTCCTCGAAAAATCAAAAAATCCTCGAATACAAAAACACAGGATGATTAAGCAAAATAAAATTTGAAGTACAACTGTGTAACCAGAAACCTGGAAAAGCCTTGTATGATTAGTGATAAAATACAAATTTTAGGTGCTTATTTAATCAATAGCAGCAATAGTTTTTTCAATTTTTTGGACAAAAACTGGAGTCGGAATTTCGTGAGGGGAACATTGTAGAAAGTGAACATTAAAAAAACATTCAACATCTTTGCGATTGAATTGAAGTTTCTATGTTTTAATCAAACTTGAACCATTCAATTTTGACCAATTAACAGCACCCAACATTTTTGGCTATCACGAATTGTTTATTTCCTATGAAAAAAAAACGTTTTTTTTTTGCCATAGTTGAAAGGGAAAAGCGATCGCAAATCAATTCAAATTTCTTTTCTCAATACTTTGACAGTCTCAACAAAATTGCATGAATCGTGGATAAAATTTTTAAAATTTGAATGCAGATTGAACACGTTTCAACCATTTTTGGATTCAATTTTTTTATTATTAAATTATTAATTGGTTGAAAATTAAAACGTACAGAAAACTTGTGAATCAATAACCAATCAGACGAACTAACCTGTCTTCTAAATAGAAATAGAGCTAACAAGTAGTTTTTTTCAAAAATTTTGAGATTTACATATCAAAACCAACTGAGAAAAATTGTTAGATTTTTGAAGAAAAATATTAAGAACAGAAGTTTTTTAAGTTTTGATGATGTTTTTCTCCCTAATACCCTATGCAAAGTTTTAGCTTCTAGCAAAGTACTCATTTTTCCATTTAAATTATTTCAGTTTTCTTTAAAACAATTTTTTGAGTCAAAAAAGACTTAAGTTACCACTTAACCGCTAGCGAAACGAAATGTGTCGTGCGCTATTTGCTCCAAAATAGCCATCTTGGCAATTTTCAAATCCTTAGAACTTTCCAAAAAACAAAAAAATATACATTTGGAGCTCAAAGTTTCAACGCTTTTCAATGTGTATTAAAACTCCTTTAAAAACTGGCTAGTTATGAAGTCGAAATTTGTCAATAAGAAAACCGCACTGAGTACTGCTATTCCATCTTTTCGTTGAAAATCGAATGAAAGAAATTATCAATATGCCCTCAAACTACATCGATTCATTTGCTTAGCGATTTGATAATTCATAAAATAACAAGTATTAGGAGGATTTTATAAAATAAAAGGCTCATTTAAATTTTTCAGGACAATCTTTATGGTTCTGAAAGCGTAATACGCTTTAATATCTTGCAAAAAGCAAAACCTTGAATGCAAATCAGGCTAATTGGTCATAATATTTCTTGATAGACTCAAATTTGTACATTCAATACTTGTTATTGACGGTCCAAGTTCTTTAGTTCATCAATATTACAAAAAAAAATTCGTTATCGGAGGCCAAATTTTTTGGAGGCAGTCGGAACGTTCAAGGATTTGCCCTAAAAAACAAGCAGTTTTTTTTCATATCTAATTTCATAGGCACATATCAGCCATAACTCGAATAGCAAAACAAGATTTAGTTAACTGATCTCCTCTCCTTTGAACCTATTAAAATATATACTACTCCCATGTGACTTTTTTATATTAAAACAATTTTGTTAACAAATCAAAATTTAGTCAACTCAATTGTTTAATTTTTTTTTGTGTTACAAATGGTGTTAGCTTTAATTTGCCACATTTAAAAAATCATTAATTTTCCATCGAAGTGTCGTTTTGTTTTAAAAATGATATATTATATAAACTAACACTAAAAGATGTGAAAAAAGGAAGAAGATTGTGGGTCCCTTAAATTGTATTGGTAGACTAAATAAAAGCATAGGAAATTCAACAAATTTATAATGGTGAAAATTCTGAAAAAGTGAAGCTCTAATTTAAAAAATAATCAATGAGAAGCACCTCAATTTTTTTATTGAACAAGTTGCTGTAAATGGCAGTAGGTTTTCTGTTTTTTACGCGGGCAGAAAAATACACTACTGCTGTCTTTCTGATCAAGAGGAGTTTTGGCTTCATGTGTGTTTTTTTCCTCGAAAAATCAAAAACTCCTCGAATACAAAAACACAGGATGATTAAGCAAAATAAATTTTAAAGTACAACTGTGTAATCAGAAACCTGGAAAAACCTTGTATGATTAGTGATAAAATACAAATTTTAGGTGCTTATTTAATCAATAGCTGCTATAGTTTTTTCAATTTTTTGGACAAAAACTGGCTAACTTTCGAGGCTTTCAAGTATATTAGTTGCGTAAGATCTAAATTTTGAGTGATTTAAAACTGAGAACATTTTTTAAAAAAATAAAATGACTTTTAGTAAGAACGAATTCTATCACAGACAGTTTTTGATAGAATATTGAAGTTGGATGCGTAGATTTTTTTCAACTTATGCGAAGTATCAAAAAAGCTTGAAACCTAACCAGACTTCTCGTATCAGGGCGAAACCCTGAATGTTCCGACTGCCTTTTGAGGTTTATGGAGCAGTAATAACATTAAAAAATTCAATGGAAGAAAACAAAATGAAAATTTTTTTTCTAAAATTTGACATTTTTTATGAAAAACATCACCCCCACACGCCATATAACGTACAAAAGGATAGATTTCGATACGAAAGTAACGGAATGTTTGTGCTCGGGTGGGTTTTTTTTCTTCAGACAAATTTCGACTTTTTAACTAGCCATTTTTGACGGAATTTTTTTTATTTCATTCGAAAAGTATTGTTGTCCTGAGCTCAAAATTGAAAAGATATTTCACCTGTGATTTTTTTTCGTAGAGTTACGGGGGTTTAAGCATTGTCATTTTGGCCAATTTGGGACAATAAGCGCGCGATTTATTTCGCGCTATTAACGCATTAGCGGAGATTTAATCCGTCTTATAAATCGTTCCAAATTGGTTTAAAGAAGCTTATTTGCCATAATTGGTTTGTTGCAAGGAGTGAAATCTATCCTTTTGTACTTCATATGGCGAGTGGGGGGATGATTTTCATTGAAAAATTTTAAAGTTTTTGAGTTTTTTTTTCTTTTTGTTTTATTACATTTTTAATTTTTAAATGTTATTACTGCTCCGTAAACCTTAAAAGGTAGTCGGAACATTCAGGGCTTCGCCCTGATACAGCAGTCTTGTTCTATTTATTTCAGTACACATTTAACAAATGATTTTTCTAATTTGGCCACTTAATTTCATAATTCTACACAAGAATTGAAAGGATTCAATCACATATAATTTCATCTGCACAAAACAGCCATAAGTTAAAGAGCAAACGAACATCTATACAAACTCCCTGAAAGGACATAATATAGAATTCTCCCTCCTGGCTATGTATAATTTTTGATGTAAAATGTGTTGAAATATATACATTCCAAACATTTATACCACTCAATCGCTCAATTTGTTATTATGTACGAGCTTAAGTTAATTTTGAAAATGGGAGAATGTAGCTCCCTGAAATGGTTTCGTAGACTTAGAAAAGCATTGGAGAGTGTCATCAAATTATCAACAGAACATTTTGCGTTTCTCTGAAAGAATGTTTGTGCCAGCAAACTTTTTGGATAAGAAGTCTCTAAATTTGATTGATGTTTTAAACCAATAAAAAAAGCCTAAGAGCTTACGATTGTTTCAGCAAAGCGATTGCTATTACATTTCCGATTTCTTATTTAGTGTTTTCATAGGCTCACGCTCAACAACAAAACAGCGGAATAACTTAACTGCTTGAAACAGGGGTAAAATTTGAAAAATTAAAAATGTAACCTAATTAGCAAAAGAACTAACTTGTGGGCGGCTCATATCTGGACGAAGCCCTGACTAGGCCTACTGTCTTTAAAATGTATGGAATACGTTTTGAGTTAAAAAAAAACTTATTAATAATCTTAAAAAATTTTTACAAAGTTGTTTTTGAAAACATTACCAACAAGCGCTAAATCAGGTACAGTCACGGGACATAAAAACTGAATATATGATTTCAACGAGTGAATAAATAATTCTTTTCATGTTTTTGTCGTTGTTTTGCAACTATTTGAGACATGCCAACTAAAAAAGATTTGAAAAGAGCTAGTTACGTCAATTTTTAGGAAATCGTGTATTGAAGGCGCAAAAAAGCAAATTCATCAAAATTATTTTCAAAGGTGTTCTTGCTGTGGATACACTTAGGCTAACAACACAAGGCATTTGGTTTTGTGGCCTCAAAATGGCTTCAAGTAAAGCTCATAATTTTGAGTTCCTTTTTTTGCTCGAGAAAAACGACAGACAACAGAGTTCGAAAAATTTGGTTGGTCCAAACTCTTTGATTCGAGAGTCGAAAGCTTCTAAGTGCTATTTGCTTAACAAATTGAGAATACAAAATCTCTTTATAACGTGGATCATATAAATCTAATAAAAATCAGAATTTTTACAAGACTAAAACCGCGACTGTTCCCACCTTGATGCATGAGCTTTGTTTATAAACCAAAATTAGTTCAATGTCGAAAAATTTGCTACAAAAGAGCTTTTGAAACATCGTAAAAATTTCCAAAGAAAAACCAAAAAACCCTATGACAAAAATTTTTTGAAAAAAAAAACACTTTTGCAACGCCATCGTTCTTGACTTGCTGGGAAATAGTTTTCTTTTTGTTCATCAAAATCATGTGACTCATTCATGACTTCAGTTTGCAATAACATCATGTTTGATATCTTTTTCGGCCATTTTCGCTGAAAGGTAACGTCTACGCCTGGGTGGGCCAAATTCTTAGGTTCAAATCCAGACGACATACTTTCTTGTAACTGAAAATATTCTGTTTCAAACGAAGTGTCGGTTAATTGTCTTAGGGTCGACCAAGACTTGTCGGGCTGCTTTCGGTTTTTCGACAAAAATAAACAACATTTGATGCGAGCTGTTTCTCAATTGGATCTGTTACAAATAATACACTTGCTACGCTATCATTAACTCTCACTCTTGCCTTTTTCACCTCAAATTTATCGTTTATTTTTAAAAAAGAAACGTAGATATTTATTTTAAAAAATTTTCTGAAGCAAACTTTTGGAAAAAATACATTAATAATTAGACACTGGCGAGAGCAACTTTAATGAATCCGTGCTAGACTTTTTTCTCAAGACTAAATTTTTCAGCCCTGACATTTGACTCCCATCAAACTTGAGCATCGTTGCATTTCCAATGCCTGTTTCAACCGAGTTTTGTGTGTTATCTTGTCTGTATCTTTTTATCCCTTGTTTTTAAGAAATTGTTAAAAAAGGTTTTTTACTTGAAACTTTCTGTGTATGTTGCTTCAATTAGCTTCATATTGTGGATAAGTTTGTAAGGAAAAACTTCACTCTAAGTGTGACTTATTAACTTTGAACTTTAGATTTTTTAATGCTCAGGGTAAAAATTCAAATTTTTTTGACATGACGGTTAGCTACTCTTGTTTTGTTGGCATAGTTAGCGCATTGTAATTTTGGGCTGATGATATTAAGACTGAAAATTGTCGATCTCGGCAGGTTTCTTCCAAAGTTAATTGCATCAAATCAAGTCCTGATGTGAAAACTTTTCTAAATGCCTTTTTTAACATTTTTTTGAAAGTTTTTTTAGATTGTGACCGGCTATGTTTTTGACGTATCGCAAGCAGTGTAAAGCTTTGTTTAGCCCGTTTGCTCGAAATTTTGTTTATTCATATTTTTAAGATGTTTGTACTTGTTAATGTACAAATATCTTCACTGGAAGCGCTTCTAAAACTCTGGCTGGCAATTGATCCTTGAAAAACGAAGTTTTTATCATATTTTGATAAAAATAACCTCACAAAATAGACTTGAGAAAACATTATGTCAAAAAATCAAAATAAAAGTTTGAAATAAGAATCTTGTTCCAGCCCCCTGAAGTTTTTGGGCTCTTATCAAACAAATAGAGGTCAATGTAAATTTTGATATTCCGACCTTTCTCTAAAAGTGGGAAGAAAATAAATTTTTGCAGCTAAAATACTCCTAGAAAATTTAAAAGGGCCCAAAAGTGGTACCTTAATAAAAATCCTTTTGGTCTTGATTCTGATTTTAACAATTCAAAAAATGTCTCGAGGAAAGCTGGTCTAATAATTTTTCAATTATCAGACTAATTCAGCCAAATTGATGATAAACTGGCCTCCCATATTTAATTTTTATGTAACTTTAACAACTTTTTAATTGGAGTTACGGATTTTTCTTGCAATTTTCCCCCTAATTTAATCGCCCTTTCTAGGAAAAAGCTCAAGAATTTTAGAAAACACTTTTGCAAAAAAAATAATAATAGTTAGAATTTCGAATTTTCAAATCAGCTGGTCGGAATACTCTGTGCTACGTGCACAGCAAAGTCGATTAATCTTGTTCTTTAGACTTCTTAGGGAAAGTAACGGAATATTTGGGCTCGGGTGTTTTTTTCTTAAGACAAATTTTGACTTTTTAACTGGCCAGCTTTGACTAACTTTTGTATCATTCAAAAAGTATTGCTGTATTGAGCTTAAATTTAAAAAGATATTTCAGCTGTGATCATTTTTTGTTAAGTTATGGGGGCTTAAAGATTGACATTTTGCCCAACTTGGGACGACTTGCGATATATTTCGCGCTTAACGCGTAAGCGCAGATTTAATCCGTCTTAGAAATCGTTCCAAATTGGTTGAAGGAAACTTATTTGCCAAATAAATTTTTTCATGTTATTACTGCTCTATAGACCTTAAAAGGCAGTCGGAACATTCAGGGCTTCGACCCGATACGAGCAGTATTGTTTAATTGGCTTTCGTTTTGAAATTTTAATTGAACCTTCCACGAGTTCTATCAAACGTTCGAACTTATGTGCAAACTAAACAGAAGCCATGGAAACAGCTCTTAGCATCGCAAAACATAGTTGCTTGTAACGGTAAATAACATGGAATGACCCGACAACCCTTTGAAGTTGAATAAGCTGTAACTACTTAACTGTTTTGCTTCAAATTGAGTGTTATTTGCTTCCAGCTAATTGAATTAATTAGTAACGTATTTTGCAAACTCATTTCAAATTTGAGATTGAGTACTAACAAATAAAATATTTACATATTGGTTAATAGCAAGGGTAGTTGTCTACTGATCCAGAGGTCTCAAGGTTGTTTCTTGCAAAACTCTTTTGCAAAAACAAGATAAGGAGTAAAGTTGCAGTTTTCAGAAAATGAAGGTTTTTTGCGTTCGTTCGTTGATAATTCTGAAATGATAAACGAAATTCGAAACTTCAAAATTTAGCATTTCGAAAATTAAAGCTCCCATTTTTATGTCGCTCAAAAACCGAGTTGGGTTGGTAGGTCTTTTTTAGCCTAAAAACAGGCTAGATATAAATACGAAGCTGTGAATACAGTAACATATAACTGAAATGACCGTTCTTCGAAGCAGCTATAAAAATTAAGATGATTTGAAATTCGGTACAATCGAGCTGAACTGTCGATTCAGTATTGACAGTCGAGCATAGTATTTGGAAATGAATCATGTATATATTTAGCCTATATTTTGGGAAAAGAAATGCTTGAAGCTGTTTCTGCAAAGGAATTTGTCCATTTTTCTAGGATTTTTTCTCATCCTTTTTTCAAGGAAGGGGAAATTGATTTTTAAAACATTATTTGCCGAACTTTTCTTTTTTAGCTGGAAACCGAACTGCTTTTCTGGCTCTCCTCAACTAAATACATATCACTTTCAAGTTTGTAATGAGCTTCTCTACCTATTAAGTACTGATGTGCCGTTTCGAAAATCATCTCAATTGGTATCACCTCAATTTCCTCTTTGTTCGAGTAGAGAATAGAGGGGAATTTTTTTGAGCCCAGATCCGAAAAGTAAATCGAAAAATTGCATGTAGGCTTCTTGGTCTCTTATTTTATTGGCAAGCTTCAATGAACTGATTAATTGAAATGTTCTGATTGTTTAACTTCTGGTGACGTAATTAAAAACCATCTTAGTTATTCCGGTAGCAGAATGGTTCATGAATCCATCGGGTATTCTTTAGGTGCCGCAATTAGCCATCGCATAATTTATGCAATGATTGCTCCATGCGAAAACACCATGTACCTTTAGAACAACCATCTACCTCATTTCAAATGATGGGTGATACACCATTCTCGCACAAATTTTTATTGAGATAGGACAAAATTCCACTATTCCAGCAGAGTTATAGTAACCTAAGGGGGCATATCAAGGTTGGACTTCATATAATTTTTAGGATATTTTGCACAGAAGTCTAGCAACAGCGAGACATAATTAAAAACCTCAATATTGGCAATGATTTTATCATTGAAAAACAACGGACGCTAGGTCCAATCGGTCTACTGATATCTTATAACCGGTTATCACCGAATAACTCTCATAAGTTTTGACTTAAAGTCCTTAAACTTTGATTTAGCTTCTCCAACAATTAGTAAATAATTCGTACAAACAATGGTGCCCTGTGGCGAAACACCACGTGGGGTTCCGAACTATGAGGTGTTTTTGATGTTGATGTTTTTTGTTGACTACTTGTTGTTTATCAACTATTTTAGATTTAAGAACACGTTTTCTACACGATGTTCAATTGGTACTTTGAGGGATCTTGAAACGGGTTCGTAAGGATCTCTTCAAGTCCATACATTCCGAAACTGTGATAAGACTAACTGGCTCTGTGAGGTCGAAACACTCTTTCAAGTTGTGCAATCTGTTGTCTTTCTCAATATTGCGCGCTCTTTAAAAATTGGCATCCTCCTTTTTAATTTCTGAAATTTATTCCTACTTCCAAAAAATCCAAATTCAGTCGATATCTGAATTCTAGTCGCAACTTCCTCGTTTAAAGTTCGAATTTTCTTCAAAATTGCCTAATAATTCTTTTTGGATTACAAAAATTGAAAAAATTGGGTTCAGTTCCCTCTTAAAAGTGACTCAGTATAAATCTGGAAAGTATTTTTTACAAATAGTGAAAAAGTGATTATATAAAGGGAGAAATAGAAGAGGTATTTTGTGTATAAAGCGAGTCTAAATTTGAATTTATCGAATAATTTTGCTGCTTTCTATCTACCAATCATTATAAGCCAGACAGCGCGGCGCCGCTTAATGAAGACTGTAGTCGCTGTGTGTTTTAATTTTATTGGCGAATTACTTTGAATAGAAGTAATTTTACAGTATCCACGCTCATAATTTTAATTTTTCGCTTCTCATGGCTAGTTCTCCGATTAATAAGGTGAGTATTTTCTTACGTTGTTATTTTTTAATCCAATTTTTATCCAGACATACTGGCGCCTGAAAAGTTGTCACTACTAAAAACATCTAAAGACATTCACTTATTGTGTAATAAAGCCCAAATGATTTTTCGAAATTTTGATTCACTATTCTGAGAAATTTGACCAAATAAAATCCTTTTAAAATAAAAGTTTTCAATTACGTTCATCCGATTTCTTTCCAGACATACTGGCGCCAAAAAAATCGCAATTTTTGAAACGCAATTTTAAATGGCTCTCAAATGTTTAGAATATTGTTTTTAGAAAAGTTTAAGAAGCAAGTCTTATAATATTTGGTGTAAAATGGCAATAAAACATCAAAACCAGGTTGAAAATAGCTTTTTTTATGGCTTTTGAAGCCGCAAATTGAAGAACAAATTAAACAGCACCTTCCACACAAGTGAGTGGTAATAGCCGTTATAATCTTTTTAATTGGATAAAAATTGTAACGAGAACGTATTATAACTTTTTGATTAATTAGACTTTTCTCGTCGTTAAAAAAGTCCTCTAACCACCATCTAATGCTTTCGCTGACACATGTTTGCAGTTGTAATTTAAATAAGAAGTTTGCTGTTTACACACAAAAACGAAGCCAATTATTTTCAAAAAGCTAATCGCTCAAGTTACATTTTCAATTTACAGTCTCTGTTGGCAAACGGAGCCGCGAATGAAAACAACAACTTGCTACTGAAAAACATCAGCCGACCGACAATCCACGACTTTGCAGCACTCCAAGCAGCACTATCGGCTTCAACAAGTAACGCAGCAAACTTGGTCAAAATTCCAACTCGGACCAACCACGCAGTGAACGGAAACTCGGCCTACAAAAGCGACATTGCACCCGTGTCAATTCCACCGCCTATTGCCACTTCCCAACTTCAAATGACGAAGCACTCTCCTCTGCCTCTGTCGCCGATTGCTCCCACCATCACCCCTCTTCCATTTCCCCCCGGTTCGCACAACCCGGCACACATAAATCACGTGGCTAACATGGCAGCAGCTGCTGCGGCCAGATCAGCTCTGGGTCAACTCCTCAAGTCGCATCAGCTGATGGGAGGAGCGGGATTCCATGGGGGGTCTCAGATTGGACTGGGCGGACCGAGGCCGGGATCTGGAGGCGATGGGATGGGTTCCATTCCTTCCAGTGGAGTTTCGCCTGGCTCTGGGTGTCAGCTTCAGCTGAGAGGAAACGGGCCTTGCTTCTGCAGCTCCTGTTCATTGCAAAAGGTTAGTTAAAATAACTTTCTCTTTCATTTACCATTTTTAAGCTTATAAATTGTTTAGAGGTCCAATCCAACTATTTGAAGTACTTTCGTGAAGTTACTTCTGTTCCATTCAAAATGATGTTTTTTTAAATTTTGTGATTTTCAAACCAGAATCTTATGCATTGCTGCATGTTTCAGACTTAATTTTTCCAGATAAACCCGGGTTGATATCCACAAACTTATAATCCAAAGTTTTCTATTATGATCTCTATTTAATGCATTTTTTCTGCTTAGCATAAATCGCTCTTGCAGCATGAACTTGGTGCTTTTTTGGTGCTTTAATTCTTTAGTACTCGCTGTTAGATCAATTTCATCCACCATCAATTTATATTAGTTACACGAACCCCCTCCCCCCTAGTGGAGACCCTTATTGATTGTGTGGTGATTGTATGCGTGTTTGAACACGGGAGTAGCGACTTAGATGGGCATGTGTGTGTGACGTGTGAGTGATTGGAATGACTGTAACAGTTGTTCTAGCATCCACCGTACCCATTAACATTAACCTCCTCGAGTCACCAGCACCAACACCCCCATAACCCCCCTCCCCTGTCATCCCTGCCCTCTCTCTCTCTCTCTCTCTCTCTATTTCAATTTTTGAATACAAAATTCACGGCTAAAACAATCTCACAAATCGATTATATGGCTGTAAAAGTTGAACACCTCAAAATCAAAATTATACGAGCTATTTATCAAAATGAACCCGACTTTTTCTCGCCGTTTTCTAAAAAGTGAGGAGGTAAACTGAAAACACCTATTTTAAGCCTTTTTGGCAACTTGGCTGTGAAGCTGTAATTTAATGCTGCATAGATATTTGTGTCCCGCCAATACAAGTTTAATTTTTTGGGGGCTTCAATGACTGGGGATGTTTTGTTTGGGTATTTTTCCGTCTTTTGAGTAACTTTGTCCAGGACAATTTTCTCGGACACAAATTTAATACGAAAATTTCTCGCTAAATTATTTTCATCCTTAGTTTCAAAAAATTTACAAAAAAGTTCACCTTTTTCTGTAATCGTTCCTATTTTGCCTCTGATGATTATTTCTCTGGGTAAGATATTCTAAAATTCATCGAGAAATCTTTCCATTGATTTTTTCGACATTCTTTTTTCCACTTGGCCTCCTCATCTAATTTTGACGCCCTTTGAAGATGTGTCCTTTTGAGATGTTTTCCCCTCCACTAATAAAAACTACATTAAAAGCCTCTTTGAAAAAAGCCAGCAGACCTTGAGCCTTGTTTAAAACTGAAAAATGTGTTTTGGTAACATTTTGAATAAAACACACTATTCATTTGTTTGGGTAGAAATACTTTTTCAATGAAAATTATAACATCTGCTGCTTCGGAAAAAATTGGGTAACATCTAAAAAATAATAATTAAGTGTTCAATGACTGTTTTTCTTCAGGTCTGCCTGATGAGCAAGTTGTTTTGTTTTTTATCCTTTTGGTTGAAAACTAAACGTTTTGTATTTGAAACCAGCAAATTTTGAAGTAATTTAAGAACATATAAAAATTCATATAGTTTCGCGAATGTACTTAGTTATGCGCCAAAAAAAACTGAAAAAGGGCGAAAAATAATTTTTTGTTTTGGTTTTTCCCCCTATGATAATATTATCAGTGATTCAAAATCAATAAGTTCTGTTTTTAAAAACTAAATATTGAAATCAAAACGTTTTTGTTATTTTCCTGTCAGAAGTGTCGGTCTTTGTTCTTTCATCTACCTAAAAATGATGAGAATATTAAATTTTTGCTCGCTATTTTAATTCCATTACTTTTGAAATCACATTTCTTGATTAAGTTGTTTATTGCCGCATTATTTGTTCATTTGCGGAAAGGTGATTTTTATAACAGTTTAGCACTTGTTCACACTTTTTCAACACCTGTTAAACGCTTTAATCAAAAATTGATTACGTTTTTTCAAGGTGTACACTCTGTCACTTTAAGCATGAAAAAATGACCGTCCGTTTCTAATCCGAAATTCATTATTTTTTAACCGACTTGAGAATTGTAAAATAAAATGGTTTTGAAGTTCTCTTTCCCTTTTTCATGTAAATAGTTTTCGTCACCTCCCCTGATTTCATTCGGGAAGTGTAAATTAATAATGACGTTTGTAACAAGCAAAACACAATTTCATCTCAGAATTACAAGCAAAATTCAGATATTTTTCAACTACACTTTTGTTTTCATTAATATGCCTCTTGTAGTCGCAAAATGCAGGAAATTTGCCAGCTTCAAACGTAAGATTTATTGAATGTTTCAGAAAAAAAAGAAACAATACATTTTGGTTCAATTCTTCATTAATAGGTGAGGTGAGATTCTCATATTTTATTGCCGACTCCCAAAGTGATATTTTCTCAGGGTTTTGATTTTCCTTTAGTTTTGAAATATTCTGTAAGACGGCCATTTTGCCTAATTATGGGAAGCTATATCTTCGAAACATGCTAATGAATGCTAATTACAGTTTAACAATGAACTGTTTTATAGTTAGATTATGGTGAAATTTATCTTTTTTGTCTGATTTTGCAGGTGTCTATGTCGTCTCTTTCACTCCCCCACTCATCTGGAAGTCTACCAGGAGCACCCCCACCTACCTTCTCAACCCCCACCACCTTCCCCTCTCTAGGACAGATGGTGGCACCAGGCATGCTCCCCCTGCCCCTTCTACCCAACCCAGGAATGCTCCCTCTTGTGGGAGGCGGCGCCGGACTCCTACCCCCGATGATGTCAGCAGGACTGTACGGACCAGCCGGGCCTCACTCGCCATTCTTCGACGGGTCAGTTGAAGTTTCCATTTTTACAATCCAACTCTCCCCTCACCATAATTGGTGAATTAATTTTTGGTCGCCTCCTATTTAAAATCTCAGCGAAATTAATTTTCTAACTCAGCGGATACAATTTGGGATTTTCGAATTTAGCCTTTTCTGAGAGAAACGTTTGTTTTTGGAGAGGTTGATCGTGTTTTTCAGCACAAGCTGCAAGTTATTGAGAAATTTAGTCTTAATATTTTGCGCTTATTTGTACTATCCGGTTTTAACGTTGTAAACATTTTTATATACTTGAAATTAAAATAGCTCATTATTAAAACAAGATCCAACTTAGAAGTTATGACAGTAATGAAAAATCAAACATGTGTTGCATTACGAGATGATCTTGTAGCGCAACTGCTGCTTAATTAGCTTCAAAGATGTTTAAAAATAAGAATAAAATAATAGAAAGATGAGTTGAGCAATTTTTTGAAAATTAATGATTTTTTTCAGAGGTCTACATCCGTCTGCGGCCGACTGGGTTGCTCTTGGTCGTCGGAAAAATGCGACTCGTGAAACGACAGCAGCTCTCAAGTCGTGGCTTCAGGATCACCTCAAGAACCCTTACCCTACAAAGGGCGAAAAAGTGATGCTGGCAATCATAACCAAAATGAGCCTCACTCAAGTTTCCACCTGGTTCGCAAATGCCAGAAGACGTCTGAAAAAGGAAGGGAAAATGACGTGGACTCCTCGGAACTCGTACGACGACGACGAAGATGATGAAATGGATGATGACGATGACGTCACTGCTCTTGACGACGATAGCAGGTCAGTGATATCAAAGGCGTCTAGGCCAGACGAGAGTTCAACGACAATTCCGAAGCCACACGAAGTGCTCCGCGTCCATGTGAACGAAGATGACGAGGGATACAATGATGATCTTTTCACACCTAAAGGTACATTTTCAAAGTTTACTTTACCTATTTTTCTCGTGTTTTCGCATAGCAATTATTTCATACAATCTTGCGGAACTTAACGAGGATGAGGGTAGGGCGAGCTTTCAGACATTTTGCAGACCATTTGGAAACTTTTTTAATTGTCTGTTTGTTATTATTATTTGCTTTCAATTTGTGGTGTGCTTGTGCGATAATGTTTTCACTTGTAAAAATGGGGGTGGTGATTATTTTGGTGCTTTCTCTAATTGACTGGCTCAATGGCAGAGGTGGATATGTAGATTTGATTGGTTTGAGAGAGCAAGTTATTTACTCAAGCCTCTCCAGAAATAATCTCCGCGGCCGCTTGCTGTAAAACAGCTTAGTGAATTGATGGTAATAATAACTATGAATAAAATAATTAAGAGCCAAGCTGAGAAAAATTACACGTATGATCATCGATGGCAATTAATTAACATAATATTAATCAAAAGTTGAAAACCTCGTCAAGTGATATACAGTTTTGCTGGTCATTCATGCTGAGCAAAAACTTCTCCAAAAAGTGACAGACTCTTAGCATGTATTACAAGTATAGTGTAGTATCTTCAATTGGTGAAAATAATTGAAAAATGTAGCTGAAAATCTCTTTCGACTAATTGACTGCTAAAAGAACACTTCATCTGCGATCAACAATAATTGTAAATCAGAAGGCAAACTTTTCGAGTAAATATTTTGTTCATGTTCACACTTCTCTAACGAGTGATTTAATTATCAAGTCAGTGACAATTCAGGTGTTTAGCTTGTAGTTTTAGATTCTATTTTGATCTGGACATGAATACACAAAAGATTGGTGGTCATATGTTAGTTAAGTGAACGGTGGGAGGGATCTTGCCAGAGAATTATAAGTGTAATCACTTCTCACTTGGCACTATGTACGGCAGTGTGTAGCATGATTCGGTTGAGAGCACTCCGGTTAATTAGTAATTAGCACTATTAGATATTACAACCGAAACTACTCGTCTCTCTGACACGTTCAACCATGTTGGTGGGGGCAGTCCCCCGCCCCTTGCTGTCTCGATATCACCTCTCTCCTTCTCACTTCATCTCACTTCAATGTACCACCATTGAAAAAAAACTAAACAAAACAAATCAAAACAATTCTGTCACAAAAAATAATGACCACTTCATAAAGGGAACACGGAAATTACGTTTACTTTCAAAATTTGTCATTCTATTAAAAATTGTCATGAAAATTTTGACCAGAAAATCGTTTTTTTTTTGGCGCGCGCTCGCACTCAAAATTAGTGTATATTGGCGGCAAATACGCCTTAAGAACAATTTTAGGGCCAGTCAGCCAAAATTGGATATCTCAAAGTAGTACAAAAGTGGGACTCTTTGGGTCGGCAGGGTCGAATCCCTGAGGGAAGGGGGGTCCTTTTTAAATCCACAACTGATGAAAGCCTTAACGGAAGAAGCGGATACAAAATAGTGGCTTAAATGTCCTGCGACTCTTTGATTAAATCTAGTTCTTTTTGTGTACTTTTGTGGACCAGTCGTTGTGATTTACAAACTCTTTCAAAAGTGGGTCAATTTTAATTTTAGGATCCTAAGTGCAAATTTACCCAGACAAAACCCATTAACTTAGGCGATACTCTGGCCTGCCCCGTCGGGCAGTACTGCCCGGACTATTGTGAATTATTTACGAGCTAGTTAGTAACAAGTTAGTATAACTTAGCAGAGGTGATAAATAAATGAGTATTTAAGAAGGTTTGAACAAGTGATAAATAAACTGTGTCTATCTGCCTAAGTGATTGCCGAACTTGGATTTAAGCCAGCTCCCCAGGTTATAGATTTCAGTCGTAAACTCGTTTCTGGGCTTTTATAATTTGTCAAGTTATTTCGAGACGATGTCTAGGTAGCAATTAACACCAAATTTTGGTCCCCGAATTAGGTCAATCGGTATCACGCCAACACTTTGACGACGAGCTTACATGTTCGCAAGATTTTCGTAGTAATGATTAGAAAACGATTTTCGTAAAAGCTAAATTTTTTTTTCAATACCGGACAAAAGTCGGTCAGAAACTATCGAAAATTGTAATTTTTTCCGCAGAAACCACATCATCTGAGCCATAGATTGCTTTTCAACATTTAGGAGAGGAAAACATCATTTGTCAATTTTTCATGCTCATCTAAATTGCGGCTGTTTTCTGAAGCAAAATCATATTTTAGGCATTTGGCATATTATTTTTAAAGCATTTACAACCTAAGCATTTACAGACTCAGTTGACATAGGGTGGAGTACTGTTCATTTCATTTGGCAGTTTTGATTTCAAAGGTCAAGTTATCTCGACTAGTCTTCTTGAACCTCATCTAAGCTCTTCATTTAATCTTCGCGTTTCCCTTCCTCTCTCAACTGCAGGAAGTTTCACTCGTCTGCTGAACAACTTGAAAGAACAGGCCTTCATCCATTCATTTGAAGCACAAATACACCTTGAATCGCTCTTTGTTCACTCCGTTAGCTTTTATTCACCTAAAACAGCATTTGCTTTGGCTCATAAAGAGAAAGTTTGTCTAATTTACAACTTCAGAACATAATTTGTAATCTGTAATCGCCATGACTGTCGGTACTTTTCAAGATAAGCGTATGTGAATAGAGAAAACGAGAGCCCCATTTAATGTACATAACATAACTTACCGTCGGGTAAAAGCTCACTTAGTCAACAGGTGTAAACACAGTCCAATCAGTTTGGGTCTTAAATAATGACAAATTGTTGACAAAAACTAAAACTCATAAATTTACAGCTGCGACAACCTAGCAGAATTTCCGATAACCCCGGTGTTTATTGAGCAATTTTACAATCTATTAAGTTTCACAATCGCTGTTATTTAATGAACTAGTGCAAATTTTGATTGATTAATAGAACCTTGTTTAACAATGGTAAACAGTGAAGCTTAAACCTCAAACCAATCAAACTCTAAAGCCCCTACCCCAACATCAAGGTATCAAAGCTAGTAAGACTATCATAGTAGTTCCAGGAAATCAGGGATATAGACACAAATGTACATGTGTGAGAAGATGCAGTTCAAAACACAATTTACCAACTCCTTTTAGTTAAATAAAAAACTTTCGAACCAATTCCCCGTTATGTTTTACTCTTCGTCAATTTAACTGATTTCTTGGCAAACATTACTGCGAAGTATTTTTTTATTAAACCTCTGTTTCTAGATTCGTCCACGTGCAATGCGACACCCAAGCTCCCCCTCTCAACTACCCTGCACGGCAACTCCTCCCCAGGACACCCATATCCTGGCACCCTGGTTAAGTGCAAGTTGCCCCTGTCGCCCTTCACAAACCCTATCGGCACCAACAAACCCACCCTCCTCCCAAACTCAACCCTCGACAATATCAACCTCTCCTCTCATTCCTCACAGTCTGCTTTCGCAACCCACGCGAATCAAATCTCAGGACAAAACAACGTCACAACTATATTTTCGAACCATTCGCAACTATCGACTCCTGTTGAAAAGCCGAGACGCAAAACGACTTCAAATGGGTCTAAATTTTGGTCAATCGTTGATACAGTGTCAAAGAATGAACCCGAAACACAGCCGGCTGAGAAAAGTACGAACAGCCCGCTACATTTAAGCCCGACTTGCGATGACCCGAGTCCCGAACCGCTGACTATTTCTGAGACCAACGGTGCCGAACCAATTGCAGTATCCGAATAAAACCTGAAATTTAAAAATGAAAGCTGAGCTTTCTGCAGACAGACTGTCGGGATAAATCCCCCAACCTTTTCTGAACTATTTCTCAATAAATTTGATAAACTTTTATAAATTGAGCGTGGAAAGCACTATTTCTTCTATTAGCTCAAGCCTTTAGTTGTCTTCCTATCTTTTCTGGATTTTCTTTCATAATTTTTTTTTCAAAATGGTGATTTATTAGTTTTATTTTACGTTAATAATAGTACACATTTTTATAACTAGCACCAAAATTAAAATTACAAAAAGCACCAATTTTCTCTGGAGTAAAAAAGCAGATATAATCCTTGGTTGCGCAATTGGTTGTTATTGAACTAAGTGTTATAATGATTATAACAATTTTTGTTATAATAATTATAATTTATTCTACTGAGACATGGTTAGTTAGTCTGTTATTTCGTCTTAACTTCCACTGTTTTGTCTGCACTGATGTTTGAAGTGTCGTCAAATGTCTGATAGTCGTCCAAGTCGTCTCCTTTGGCCGCCCCGTTTTCGTCGTCGTCTGCCCAGAACTCGGAGTCTTGAGACTGTTTGTCGTTTTTGGATGGTGCTTTTTGGCCTCCCCCTCCCCCTCCGCCGCCTCCACCTCCGGCTGGTTTTTTCGCTTTTTGGTCGCCCCCCGCCGACTTGCTTTTACTACTGTCCCAGAAACCGGACACCTGATCAACAGCAGCTCTGTATTAAACTTTTCAGTTTCTACTTCTCTCGTTGTTCAATATTTTGGATTCGTATTCCATTTTTGTCTTAATTTTAGTCAGAAAACAAAAGTCTGTTCTCTTTATAAAATTTCCGATAAAATTCAAGCATATCAAAAACAGATGGAGAGTCATGAACGCAAATCAACAAAAAAAGACGGAACTGTTGATACCTGACTGTTTTCTGATGGATTTGATAATGTGTTCCCTGAACTGGAGTCAGTCAAACTGTCTGGTTTGTCTCCGCCCGGAGGCGCCCCTGGCCCTGAACCCTTGGAGCTCCAGAAGCCAGAGACGTCGCTGTTGTTGCTCTCTAGTGAGTTTGTGTCCCCTGTCGAACTGGTGCTGTATGACTTGGTCTCGGGAGGGGGCTGTCCACTGCCCCAGAACCCAGACACGTCGCTGTCTTGACTCGGTTTAGACTCTGTCTGCCCTGATAATAGAACCATCAAAGTTAGAATTGATAAATAAACTTAAAATAATTATAAATTTGCGATACTTAGTCAATTAACAGTTGAATGGTGAATTGAGCAAGAAGAATGATTGACTTTTCAACAACTTATGACTTTTTAGCGATATATCGAAAAAGTGATGTTTGAAAAAACCATCTAGAATTTTTTTGTAATTCTTGAAAAATTACAAACTATACTTGGCATATTTGAACTGGGACTTCGCATCAGGCGGCATGGGACACGGAGAAAAGAAACAGTTTGTAGAATCAGTTATTTGGCGGAACCTGTGGTTGTTGAGCTGGGCGACGGGTAGTCGTCCTTGTCAGGGTCACTTTTAGTGGATACTTTGATCGAGGGGAATTCTGACCCCGTCTGCATGTCTTCATCTTGATAAGAGGGAACATTTTGTTTGTCAGATGGTTCAGAATCTGGCCCAGATGTGACGATGGAGGGCCCTACCACAACACAAACCCCATAATTATTACTTCATTAAGCTTAACTTTTTACAAAATTGAAGATTACAATAAAAAAATTGATTTTAAAAAAAGATAATTAAAATTTACAGCTAAATATTATGACATTAAATCAAGGAAATTAATTTTTTTGATATATTGCCAAAAATCTATGGAGACAGAGTTTGGATTAATTGGTCTTATTGGTCTAATGGATTAATTCGTTGATTCAAATATATTTTTTAATATTTGGAAAACTAAGGAAAGTTTAGAGGAGGAAAGATTTAGTGCATAACACAAGACTGCGTTGACTTACCGGAGGTTTTGGAATCTAGAAATATAATTGAAAATATCATTTTTCTGGAGAATTAATGGAGTTTTTAACTGCATAATTTTATCTTAACAAACAAATCAGTGTTTCTTCGATCCGAAACAGTCTTGAAAATGAGTAAGAGGAGTCGAGAGCATTTGGAAAGGTGTTTTTGCTTCCTCTCAAAAGAGCAGCAGATGAAAGGATTATAAAATAAAGCCGTTTCTCTATTCTGTTTGCTCGCTGTTAAATATTGATGCTGCCATTCAAGAGGATTTGGTGCTCAATTTAAAGCTTATTGATGAGATGCCACTAAAATAAAAACTTCAAGACCTTTTTCTGAATAAATTGAGCCAAATTTTTGTGTTCCTGAGGAGAACAAGACCTTTGAAAGTGTATTTTTGAATGTCTTAAAACTTTTTGAGCAAGATTTCACTAAAATGTACAGACGATTTTCAGGACAAACTTAGCCCCAGTTGACATCTCGGTAATCATTGCTAATTTAGAGAAAAATTAGGTTTAGCCATCGCTGATTCAGTGGCATGTTATCTATAGTCAGGTTTGGAACAACCATCATCAAGCGCTCAAAATTGCAGTTCTGATATGTTGCTAAAGCATTTCTGAATCTGCACTGTTTTTCAGAATACCGCTAAAATTAAATTATCTCCACGTGAATCGAACACACCATATGCAGCTCTCTAGTCTTCCTCTTCTTGGAAATCTTCGCCTGTTTGTCTTAAAAAACGGATTGTACATAGGTACTAAAAGCACACTGTAGTAACAACTAATATGTTTACAATAACCTGAGCCCCAAAACCATATTCGACAAAGTTTTTTTGTTGGTGCTTTTCTGATTCACTGGTGCTCCAAGGCTATCCTTGCCATGTAATATCTAAGACTCAGTGCCGCAAATTACACTGTCATGGGTGATAATCGTAGCGAGGCCAACTCGGTAAAGGATTGTATAAATTCAGGTTCTCCATCAATTCTGAACTTTTTTAGACAAATAACTAAATAACATTTTATTTGCATGTTTATTTAATTGAATTTTCTGAAAACTAACTTGATGAGAGCAAAAAACATAAAAACATGAAAAATAAAAATTTACACACAAATTAACATAATTGCTCTGATTTTTGCACTTCATTTCAAAGATTGAAAAAACATCAAATTTAGCTAAATCAATTTTTTTTAGCTCTTCTCCATGTTTTGAGAACTGTTGAGCTTATAGGTTCATTTAGAAAACATTAGCTGAGAAAAAAACTAAATAAATATAAAATTTGTCATTAGTGACTTCATTACTTGTTACTTTCGCTGTAAAATGAAAACAAATTTTTAGTTGCAAAATTTCAAGACTAGCAGAGTTTCTTGAAATGCAGGCAATTCTTTAATATGACATTGGATCCGAATTGGCAAAAGAATTTTTAAAAATTGATTTTAACCTCGATGCATACGAAACAGCTTTGAATTAGCCTGCCTTACGCAAAAAAATGGTGGAAATTAGTCTCACCAAGAGCAATTTAGAGGTTGAATTTTGTACCATATTAAGATAGCCCTTTTTGGCTGACGGTCTTAAAAGTTTTCTAGAGGCTCCTTTGGCATCAATATTTACTACTCTTGAAGGGGAAGCGCGCGCCAAAATGCGCAATTTCCTTGGGCGAAATTTTCTATAAAGGGCCTACAACGCTTTTTTGGCCTGTTTTTTCACAATTTGGCTTTGGCGCAAAAAATTTGACCAAAACAGGGTCTTTTTTGTGCTATGGGAGAGCTCGGAAAATCAATTTAGTCAACCTAAATATAAAGTCGACAAAGTTTTTGATTTACTAATTTAGAATTGGAAGCTCGCGCCAAAAAGCGCAATTTTCTAATTTTTATCGGCAAAATTTTCCAAAAAGTGTCTAAAATGCTTTTTTGGCCTGTTTTTTTTTTTAATTTTGGCTGCGGTGGAAAAAAATTTGGCTATAACAGAGTTTTTTTGTGCTGTGAGATAGCTCGGAAAATCAATTTAGCCAACTTACAACAAAAAACGACAAAATTTAAAAAATTTTTGAAAAATCTCAGATCCGCCCTTGTATAAAACACGAACCAATTTTCGTCGCAAGTTGTTTTATTTTATCTGAAAATTTCTGAAACAATTTTGTTTTGAAGTATTTCAAAACATTTGAATCTTTTTACTTTTCTCTTGACTTGAAACACATGTTCTATTTTGAGGTTCCTGTAAGCTTTCCAGTTTTTTTTAGTATAAAAATGCATCGAAGCAAAAAGTATCATAAGACATTTTTTTCTCGACAATGAACCAAATCTAGACATCATCCAACATGCATCAATTAAAACTATTTATGCCGTTAGCCATATTGTGAAAGCCATCAATTTTTAAATTTGTTCTTATCGCATTTGTTTTTGCTTCTCGAATTTTTCAAGTTAATTGAAAAATTTCAGGTTCTTCAAAGCCCCCAAAAAATAGATATCCTACAATATATCATAAGCGCTTGATGATTATGTTACGTTTTTGTCTGGGAGGGTTTTTGTTTTGATTTAAAGTGATTTTATAAACAGTACAAATTGAAATAAAGATGGAACATTCTGTGCTAATTGCACAGCAACCGGCTGACAACAGTTTTAAAAAAATACAATTTTTTTTTCAAACTGCTGTCTTTTTTTTGTATGTGGTGATAAAATATCTGAAAAAAAATTAGGCCTACTTCGGAGTCATTATAAAATAGATCATTTAGAAAACAGTTTTTGAAAAAAAATGACTAGAAAAACAAAAAAAAATTTCAAAAAAAACTTTAAATTTTTAAATTTTTTATTCAAATTCTTTTGCATGAATGTTTTGAACTTTCAAGTTTTTGATTCCCAGTATTGAGCTATAAAAAACTCCAAAAACTACGTTTACTTGACTAAAACTAAGTTATCATGGCTTAAATTAAGCTTAAATATGCTACACAGTCATCTGATTAGCCCAAAATAAGTCCAAAAATAAAAAATTTCAAACCTGTTTTTTCAACACTGTTAAAAAACTTCAAATATTGTTTAAACTTGTTCGAATCACGACTGAAAGGGCTTTAAAATGATATATCACTCAACGCAGTCCAATTATTTGCGTGGAAAACTGAGATAAGCTGGTTTTGCCTGGAAAAGTAGGATAAGAAAAAAACTAAAACACACCCGAATGCAAAATTCTTCCTCATTTTCAGGGATCGGAGCAAAAAATCAGAATTGTTTAGTTGTATATTAAACAGAGATGCTACACTCTTTGTGTTTTTGAGCTTAGAAACGAAAAAGTACAAAACTTAATAGCTTATATTTATTTTAACTAGCTCGCAAAAACAGTTTTTTTCGATGTGACCACGCAATTGAAAAAAATTAATTTTGGAAGATACTTGTTTGGTGTTTTTAAGAAAATATTGATTGGACGCGGGAGAAAATGCATATTTTTCAAAATTTTGAAAATTGGACTATACCCAAGCCACAACGGCTTCTCATCAAAAATAGCGGAGCTTTTAGGGTAGATTTCTACTGGTTTTCTCAATTGAATTCCTAATCTGAGAATTGGCAGGATAATTTGTGAGAGGTTGATTTTTCCTAATCCATAGAAATTTCTCTATCAAAGCATGTGAATAGCTCTTTTTGCAGGTATGATAGCTATAACCTGTTTTTGCGTTTGAATCCTGAATATCTGATCTAGCAAGCTACTTTTAAAACAATTGATTTTATGTAGAATTGGGAAGCTAACAACTAGATTTTTTAGATACAAATAAACAATAACTTTTCGCTTATAAATAATTTGAATTAGCTGGAAAAAGCAAGTTTTTTTATAAGACCAAGCAGTTGAAAAGAATTCAGATTTAGAAGTTTTTTTCACGCATAAGCAAGAACAGGTACCATAAAAAATTTTCCAGACTTTCTCTGTCTTGTAATTTGAGCAAAATATAAAATTCTTACGCATTGAGAAAAAAATAGAGGAACATTTCTGCTCCAACATTTTGTGTCCCATTCACCAGTCAAAAGCGTTTAATGAGTCAGAAACAAGAATAAACACTTCCTCATACAAAAACTAAAGCAAAAACTTAATTTCACTATCTGAATTTTAACAGCTGTAATTACGATTGTTCCCCCCAACAAAATCAAAAAGCAAAAGGTAGTTGGAAAAAATCAAAATACGCGTTTTCAAAATCTTTTGAAAGCTTATCTGCGGTTGGAGTTTTCTAGGCTACCTGCACAATAAACAGTAATTTTTCATTTATATTCACAACATCAAAAAATGGCAAAAAAGGTGAAAAAATATGCCTCTATAGAAAATATGATTTCGCTATGAAGAATTAAACATTAAATGAGGAATTTGAAATTTCAAATTTCGAAAAAAATAAATTATCAAAAATCTGAAAACAATTTTCATGTCAAATTCAATAGGCTATTAACCATACTTTCTGACTTTCTGATCTTTTTCTTTTAACACCAAACCGGTGAAGTTGATTTAGAAAATATTAAAAGTAAAATACGTAAAACGAATATCAGCAATTTTTACGACCAGGCAAAGAGTCCCCAACTTTTTATCAAAACAAAAGAAGAAAATAAAGAAAGTTAGATGGTTGTTGGGCAAGTAGCACATAAAGGTCGGACCATGTGAAAAAATCTTGACAAAAGTTTTTCCTTTTTCTTCAAACTTACTCCGTTTTTTGTGCGTAGTAGAAAAAAAGCTTATAACGTTTGCACATACGTCATATTTGACTAGTTCTTGTCGAGAAAAAACATTAAAAACAAAACAAGCAAAAAAATCAAATTTTTGGCACCTTCTTTTTCATTTTATTCTGATTGTGATAATCTAACAATGATTCTGCGCAGAAAAACACTAAACAACTAAAACTAACCCAAATACAAAGTTTATCCCTTTTTAAATGAGTTCAAAACAGGAACTAAAAAAATATGTTGCAACAAAAATTTTGTAAACAGAAACTAGATAAAGATTAATAGCTTGTCTCAAACAGTATTTTTAATTTTTAGTATTTTCAACTCAATTATTAAAACTTGAAATAGAAATAGCATTTTCGGATGTGTTGCTTTCTTCAAAATCTTTTAACTGCTAAAGTTTCATTTTCCTATTTTACAACTCCAATTTAAAACTTTTTTTGCCAGGAGTTTTGTCTGCCCCTGCCGTTCCTCGTTTTTTATCTAAAAAGATTTCGTTGATAATTTGATCACCTTGAAAAAAAAACGCTAAATTACAAAAGTTTAATGAAAAGGAATCCAAACTGCTCGTAAGCCTCGATTTGAGTTTTGCAAAGAAAACTGAGCACTGTTAATGTCTCTGGATAATCTCATTGAGAGATTCCTAAATCAAAATAAGGCCTGAGAAAGCTCTCCCTGCACAATCAAAAGCTAATAATAATTAGATGTTAGAAACTGTGGATGTATGAAAATAGAAAATTACCTTCATTTACCTGGCTTCGAGGGTGGTCCACTGCTGACAACACCTGAAATTAAAACACATGACTATAATGACTTAGCGAATCTTCTAAGCGAATCATCGAAAACCACCCATAGATCGAGTGAGGTTTCTTCTTAAAGATATTAGTCTCGCAATTGGAACTCATAACCTTCATTATTTCTGAAATGCAAAATTTTAATTCTAAAAGCAGATTTCCAATTTCCAATTTGCTTGCATTTTTTCATAAAACGAAGATTTACAGTTGTGTTAATAGCAAAATTGTTCATGGTTGTCAGCTGGGAAACTATGGTTTTCGTTAGTGTCTTAAGCAGACAATTTCGTCAAATCCACAATGATTCAGTGCGTTTTCGGCGCTCTACCACTTGCAACCAAATTGTTTATTTTTTTTTAAATACCAACTTAACGCTCTTGAATCGGAGTTTTGAAGTTTGGACTAACTAACATAAATTTTTTGCTATGAAGTTATAATTACACTGAATGAAAAAAAAATAAAAATATATTTGTGAGGTTAATATTAAATTGATAAATGTGAGCCGGTATGATAATTTTTGAGTATAAGCTTCATGAAAGGAAAACAACTTTACTCATGTTCCCATATTTGAAACTCAGTTTTGACAAATTTATTTTACGTTATCATAAGGTTACAATGCTTTTTATTATGAACAAGCTAACTATTTTTAACACATTGGAACCAGTTCTAAACTAGTATTTATTAACCAATTATATTATTGATAAAACTATCTCTATAAAATATTACTAACTAACCAATCATATTCCATCTCTAACATTGACACTTCTTTGTAAGTGCTGAAACTACTTGTAGTTTCAGCACCAGAACAATTTGAATAAATCTTAGAATACAGTTGTTCTCCTTCTGGATAAACTCCTAGAACTAACTCGCGAGAACTAGTATACACTAGATCTATTGAGACTAGGAGGTTAAGAGTAAGATTAGGATTGGTACTAGACTAAGAAGTTGCAAGAATCTATCCGGCCGAAAAAAAAGATAGCGTGACAAGCAGACGGTGTCTCGAACAAGAACTTAACTAACTTAGAATTAGGCAATTGCAAAAAGCAAAAATGTTAGATGGAATAGACAATTTAATAGAAATGTCTCTACGTCTCAATAAATCTACGCTAACTTTCCAAACAATACAAGAAATACCAGGTATTGATACCAGACAAAGATCAAGCGTGAACAACGATCAGGAAACGGACCAATCTACTACATGATAGTACGACTGAAACCGGAACAAATTTTGTATTTAGAATACTTTATGCAACAAATTTAGATTTTCATTTATTGACATGAAAATTATTTGAAGACTAATTCTTCAACAACTCATTTGGTGCTAAGCCTACTATTCAAACAATAACGATTGATATAAAGAACACAAGTAGTTCCCACAAAAATCTGCAGTAAATCGAAAATTTTGAGTAAGTAATTCATGAAATCACACACATAATTTTTTTCATCTCAGCTTCATCATCTAAAACTAAACAGCATAAATTCAGTAAACTAATATCATCTAAACATAAACTTTTAAATTTTTTTAAACTTAAACTTCTACATAAAAACTTATAATGGCTTATCCTTGCTTTTCCATAATTCGCTTTTATTTCATAAGCAGACCATCAAGGTTTTCCTTGGATCTTTGATTTCACTTGAAACCAAATTTATCATTTTTAATTTCTGATCATTAAGGATTCCCTTGGATCAAATAAGAACAATTTTGTTCTCTCAACCCCATAATTTTGAAAGTGTGTAACACCTCAAATGTCGATTCACTTTCCAACCCTTATAAACGACCCAGTACTAATAGAAATTTTTGGAAAACTAACCATTTTAATTAAGATAGACAGTGAAGAACTTCGGTTACTCATCCTTCTCTTGAACCGTCCCTCTTAGATGACCCAGGCTAAAATCGTAAGTAATTGGTAAGACATAAAATAGTTTCTAACAATCTACTTATGTTCTAATTATACCTGAACCTCGTAGATTGGTTTACTTTTCTCCAACCACTGATCACAAATCACAACACCTATGTAAGATTAAGTAAGTTAATCATAAATTAAGACCTAGTCACGAAAAAAAAATCATTCTCACGAATTGATATACTCTCTCCAGCCAATCAACTACGACAACCTATGCCCCAAGTTAGGATAACCCCACAAAACTCGTCACGACTAGCAGTTTAGGAAAATAAAAATCTTAACCCCCAAGTATTGCACTCATCGTGTTAAAGCTTATGTCAAGAGATAATCTAGGCAGCAAACAAATAATCATATTACATAAATGTTTAAACAAAAACAGAAGACACGACCTTGTTATCACACCACTCAGAGAAACAATCGGATATTTTAGATTTAAAAAAAACAAACACGAAAAAAACAATTATAACAATAACAAAACAATTATAGCAAAAGCTAACTTTCAAAAAGACGAGACGCAGTCTCAGAATCAAAAACAAACACAATACAGGAACTTCGAGACTCGAAAGATTCAATAAATAAGAAAACTCGGTAGAAGATCAAAATATTTTTCGGACTCAGAAGCTACAACACCGTCATCAATTAAAGGAAATCATACATTAAAAAACCAATACGCCCATATAATTGGAATCAACCAATAAGACATATTGAAAGTTACACATTAACAGTTCTACAATACACAAAATGATAGAATACAACAAAAATTGCGACGATAACTCGATAATTTCAGTTTTTATACAACCACAAAGTGATCCCTTGCGAGGATAAAATGACAAAACCTTGACCACTATCTCAAAGGTATACGTAATATTACAACATATTACGGTATATTCACAATTGAAATTTTATGACCACTATCAAATCAGCCTGCCCATCAAATACAAACAGATGGTATAGATATAGAATTCTTGCTTTTTCAATTATTAATAGCTATCTATCTATACAAAAACTGAAATAAACACAAAATGAGTCACCGCCTCAAATATCCCGGCACTCAATTGTAAGACAAGAAATCTCTAACTTCTCAAAATTTTTAGATAAAATCCGTAAAAACCTTAATAGTAACGAAATTTCACAAAAAAGTCAAACATGATTTACAAAGATAACTAGCTAGTATAGTTTATAATGGATTAAACGGACTATTTTGTCCATAATATCGATCTCATAGCACAATCAAGAAAAAAATTTCGACCGCAAGGCTCAGACAATGACACTGTATTAGCAGATGAAACAGATTATCCCATCCATCATTTATTAATATAACAACTGACATATCAAGTACAGCAATCACTACTATTTCTGTTGATAAAATTTATGTTAGAATAACTCCACTTACTATTGATGCAATACTTTAAATTATAAAGCAATGTTCACTGACAGAACAGGAAAAAAAAGTTTAAGCTACACATTCACTAAAACACAAGAAAATTTAAATGGAACAAGAAATCTTACAGAACGCGATATTTAATTTCGATCACAATTAAATAATTAAGAAAAAGTCGACACAATGCCAGCAACAAAACAACAGAGCATTTCACCTTTTCATTCTACACTTACAACTCCACAAAACAAAATTACAGCCTTTCCACAATCAACTATACAATCTACAGTAAAACCTTCGTTACTCCAACATACTCACAAATGGATTATTAAACATTCAAGCCAGCAACGACATCACGACAAACAAACACACAAAAACATCTAATAGAAACAGTTTTTCAGATCTATAACTGTTTTGCAAAAAACACAAAGAAAACCCCCGTATATGAAAAGTCAAAACCAAGCACAAGCACAAAACTACAATCAACAAACACCACAACAAGCCACTAACTCAAATTTTTTCAACGATCAACCACGAGCTACAGTGGAACGTAGCAAAAACTTCCCGTTCTTTCAATATCACAAAAATATGACTAATAATTATCTTACAAGAAATCAACCACATTATTCAGAAAATGAAGACTATTTTAGCCGAAACCAACAACAATATAACACAAATCAAGAAAAAAAACAACTGGATTATTGATCAACCAGATCCTTGTTATCAGCCACAATGTTTTGAACTATATACGCGAAAAGAACAAACACGACAATCAAGACAAATTTTTCCTCCAAAACAAAAATCAGCATCATATAATAATAAATTTCAATCACAAAATCTTATATTTACACAAAATTATCAACCAACGCAAATGCAAAATGAAATCCCGTTACCATAATATTTACAACAACATGAAATTGCAAAAACAAAAATTACAAATTTTTCTCAAATACCAAATACCGCAGAATCACTCCAAATGACTATGAATCCATACCTCATGGGTGGATCTTTTATATCTTCTAATAAACCACAAATGGTATTCACTTGAACAGATCCTGAAGACTCAGTAGAAGATTACTGAAACGCAGTCACAAATAACTCAATTTTAAGTATCGGACCTGAACCAGTCAATGCGCCAGTTCATCGCAATTGGATACATAGACTCACAGCTCTAATCCAAACCACACTTGATGGCGCAGCCCAAAAATGGTTTTCAGTTTTACCTATAGACATTGAATCAGACTGGAAAAGATTCACACAGAAATTTTCAAATATCTTCGACTCTGAAAGAAATAAACAATATCAAAGAGTTCTCTGCAACGAAATCCGTAGGCTCCCTAATGAACCAATTAAGCAACTTGCAGTAGGAATCGAAACATTAGTAAGAAAAACATACTCTTTCAAAACAAATGATTATAAACACACGAATATGACAGAAGTCTTAATGATGACTCTAACACCACAACTACGTAACAGAGCAAACAAAGAGAGCATCACATCCATCTTCATTTCGATAACCTGATATAGACTTCCGAAAACTAGAAGAAAGAACAGAACAAGCTGAAATCACTATAAAATTGAAAGAATCAGAAAATTTAAATTTACCATACGAAATGAATATTTATACAACTACTTCATAAGTAAATAACCACCATGTCTTTGACACTGAAGTAGCTGAAAAAATCACTCAAGTATTAAATATCTACGAGAAAAACCCAAAATTTAGAGATAAACCACCATTCAAAAAATGGTGTAACTATTGCCGTAGATATGGACATAGCATCGCAGAATAGAAACAAAAACAACAAGATAATTACAACAAACCACAGAAACATAGAGAGCCAAATAAATCATTTTATCAAATCATGAAAAAAGATCAAAATTTACCAAAAAAATACATTCACAGTATCAATACCGAATCTAGGAACCGAATTTCTAAATATTCAAATCGACAGAGAAATTATACTCAGTCACCACACAGGAAAAATACACCAGGTACAAAAAAATGAAGAAACTCAATCAGGCGCCCCCAGTTTTGACAACACAGAAAATTCAGAGTTACAATTAAATCACATAAATTATGAATCCACAGATGATGAGAGCGAAACAGAAAATACGCTTTCAATAAACATGCTTCATATTAAAAATGAATACGAAACACCAATTGAATCGAATTATTATCAAAACAATGAAATTTTTAATAACCTCGAAAAATCAGACAAAACACAAAACAACAGATTACACCGAACAAGAACTTGAAAAAAGTTCAAGTACGAATAAAATATATCAAAATACAACAAAAAACAATCCCACTTCTCTCAGAAAGTCCAAAAAGCAAAGATTTTCAATTATCAGACCTTAAAGTTGATTTCTTAAAAGACTCAGGAGCAGAATCAAATATTATAAACATTCCCACTTGGAATGAAAAACAAACTTTACATCCAAAGTTGTTACCTGCAAAGACTTCAAGCGGATTAGCTACAGCACAATGATCAAGCCTGACAAATTTGGAAAAATTCATTTACTCCTCGTTCCCGCTCAAACAATTGAATAAAATAAACTTTTGTATAAACCTTTCAAGCAAACATTTCATATCACAGATAAAAAACACAATATCTTTGGTATGACATTTATTACTAAATATATCCCCCAGTATCCTAAATAGCAAATTAAATATGAAGGATTAAAAAACAAGAACGAATAACACATCCCTCAAACTCTTTCAAAAATTAAAAAAAAATCCATTTTTGCCAAATTTTACGCTATATACAACATAGAACGAAAACACCTGAAACCATTATCAGGATATGTATACAACATCTCAATAAGTCAAGACCATCAATACAACATAGAACAAAGAACAAACAACGACATATATGTCGGTCCTTGAATTCAGACCAATCCATAACTTTTTTGGAGTAACAATCTCATCAATCAAATAATTAAAAATTACAAGTTCAGATATATTTTCTTTGCACTTATACAAAATCTCCTCATTTAAAAAAACGTTACCCTAGGACTTTTAGGATTTTATGAAACCAATGCAACAATTTCTCCAACAGTAGAAACATCATGCAGCGTAAATAACACCTTGAAAACATTCGATATATGTCAATCAACAATTTTCAATGAAGATTTATCAATTAATAACAAAATTATTGATTCAAAACTAAAAACAGACTACTTCACAAAAGCACCTTATTTTAAACCAATTTTTCAAATATCAAAATATACCACCGAACAACAAAAATTTCTTACAATTTTCAATTTTCAACACTCTCAAAATACACAACAAGAACTTGAACAATTAGCAGAACTATTTAAGTACCCAATGGTTTACGTTACATCTAATTTTGATGTTGGAAAAGTAAATTCACCACTACATCTACCTCTAAAACTTGACGCAGTTTTCAAGAAACAACGAGCAAGTAAAATTCCAATGCACTTTCAAGATGAAGTCAATAGATTACTAGGTATCTTAGAGAAATACAAAATCATTTCTCCAGTTAATGTAGAAAAACAATTAAAAGGAAACACAATACGTTATCTCACAGTACACTATCACCTTATGAAATTGTTTTCAAGCAAAATCACGGAAACCAATAATAATTACAGCAAATTTATCAAAAAATACACAAGGTCATCGCCAACCTACTAAAAAATCAATTTGTTATAATTTATCGTTACATACGCTCGATGAAGATCATTTTCATCATCTGCAAACTTTAAAATTAGCCTCCGGCACACACGCGGAATGGATTTTAAATAGAGGTAAACTTAAAAGTAGAAACGTATGCCTTAATACCAAATTTTGTAACACAAAAAGGAACATCTAAAAAATTAGAACCAATCCGAAAAGGACCATATTAGATTATTGACAAACCCACTGATGTAACATACAAACTTATTGATTCAAATGAAAAGGAAATAGTTCAACACAGAAACAAACACACAATTATTAGAATCAAAAAATAAAGGAATTAGAATACCCTACCACAATCTCAGGATATCAGCTATAAACAGATACCTCAAAAACAAAGAAAAAATCTAAAACTAGAAGAAAAAACTCTATAACAAGAAACAAAAGAAAAAGCTCAACAACGACAATCATCACGAATCCGAAGTCAACCACAGAGAGATTACAAAACTATCATCCCACAATCTAAACATTTAAAGAAAGTTGAATTTCAAAAACGCCTTTCAATTAATTAATCATTTTAAACCTTTTAAATGTAACAAATTTTTCTTCTCTTTTCCATATTTTTTGTTAACACACTTAAGCAACTAGCTCATTTTCAGCCAAACAGAAACTATTTAAAAATTACCCCACTCTGGCACCACTTCATTAGCTGACACATTGCTCACTTCAAACATATATGAAACTATAACTCAAATACCTTCGGGTCAGAAATTAGCAACACGTTTTTTTTTTGACAATTGAAATAAACAAAAACTAAATGTTACCACCCTCCCTCATCAACCAGTACAAAAATCAACAGTTTTGTCTTAACCTACACAAAAATTAAATGCGCCGCAAGAAAAAACACGACATGATCAATTAGCCTGAAGTAGACATAACATCTGAATAATACCAATCATCCAAGAAATAAAAACAAAATTAAGAAGTTTATTCCTAGACCTTCAGACTTGCCCCACAAAAAATTGCTTATATCCATTTTGCTTGTGAAAAATCAATAACCAATCCAACTACGATAAAAACTTTGACACGGAAAATAAAAAAAACGTTGACGAGACGAATCATTTCGCAAATGCTTCTCTCTAACAGTTCGACTCCTCAAGAAAATAATTTCAAACCTTTTTTCATTCTTCACAATCTTTTTTCATTTTGCTATACTTTTCATCATAGACATTTTTGAAATATTCCTCCTCCTACTCATATCTATTTGCAGTTTTTTCATAAATTTTCATTCCGTCACAAAAGCTTACCTCAAGTATTCCTCAGAAATCCTGAACCACCTCCTGAGGTACGATAGTTTGACAACTATCTAAATTTTAAGACATTTATTCAATAAAGGAAGACATTCTTCTTCTTTTAGTAATTATTGTCACCTTCCTAGTCTCCCTAATTTTGACAAAATGTAAATGCATAAAAAAGGCAATATTCACCTGTGCAACAATCCTCTTAATCATTTTCACAGAAGAATATTATAAGCAACATACATTTTCTTCATGAGAAAAAAATAACTAAAATACTTCAATATTGCTAATCAACAACCAACACAACAATCCCCACCGACTACGACATCACAAGAGTTTCCAACAACACCAACGTCTAGTCACATAATTCAATCCAATCATCAACACGCATTTCATTTGAAGGAAACCACTATATATTTGAAGAAGAAAGACACGCGTTAGTATCAGAAACTTTAATACCCGTAGTTGGCCTTGCACCTCTAAGCGAACCGCAATACGAACCAACATACAACATCTATCCTTCTCTCCAACAAGACTTTAATAGAACTAGACACCCTAGTCAAATCAAACATCTACAATAGATAGACAAATAATCCATCCAAGCTGAAATAGAAATCTTACAACACCCAGAGTTCATTTTAATATAACCTCATCACCATCCCTAAATCTTCTGGACCTTTGTATTAATACAATACCTTCTACACCACAATTACAAAAGTTTCATAATAACCATACATTATCTTTAGCACCTCGAAATTAAAGAAAAACAGCAACAAACAACAGAGCACATCTCATCAAGTCATAGCTACCCACAAAGTCCAGTTACTCATATAGTAGTTCATCAAACGAATATAGAAGACACATACGAATGAATTGTAGAACAGCCACACACCACTAATTTTCGTTCTCAGAACAACCATCTTTTTAGCCCACGATGAGCCGCCAGATTGGGTCCCTCATTCGTTCTCTTTCTTACCCATCCAATCTCCAACGTACCTCTTCTAGCATATCAATTTCTGACCTCACTTCTTCTCCCTTACCCTCATTCACCATTAATTCACCACGCATGGATTCTGATGATTCCACAAAAACAGTTTTTCACACCATCACATATTTCCAATATTGAAACCCTAGATGAATTTCAGAACTCCGAGCCCAGCCCGTCACTTTTTTCGCAACACCCCCCTTCCGCCCAATCCACACCCCAACTCCCAATGAAACTTCCTCAGCTCCTGTTTCCTACACAGACGCAACCCCAATCCTCTCCCCAAAGACAAAGGATCAACCCGACTCCCCTAGCCCCGTCAATGAATAATTAGAAAACGAGCTTGACAATTTCATCACTTTACAACAACAGCTTCAAACCACTAACACATTAACAATTCATCACTATCACAATCCATTTTTTCCTCCGAACCAGCCTCCACAGTAGACGAAACCGGAGCCCACTGAGTATTCAAACGAAAGCACCCCATTACTCAATTACTTCACCATCCCCGACCAAACTGAGTGTTTTCCTTTTACCCACTCCACTGCAACACTAAGAAAATTTCGAAATATAAGTTACCATTCCTCCCACAAAACACTTACTATCGGACTACTAACAACGACCAACGAACTTATGTTGATGAATATAGCCTAGTTCCCATACTTTAACTTCACTAGCTCACTAGCGCTCCCCTTTTACAATAACCCAGCTGACAAAGAAATATGGCATTCCCGATTACACAACCTAACCACAGCACTGCATGAAAAATAATTCACAACCATAGGACTAACACAAATAATAAACAGATTTGTTGCTCAAAAAGCAAACAAATTTTCAATTAATCACTATGATATTGGACGATATGTGGAAGATACAGTCATAGAAGAAGATGAAAACACTAATCCCCAATTAATTGAATTTTTTTTAAATCACAATATGTATATGTAATTAACAGCTTGAATAAAAAGTATGATCATATTATTTCTACCGCACTCCGAGATACCAAAGCTTTTGATTTTTATTTCAACAAATTTAATCATTTTTCACAAACTTTTAATTTTCTCACAACAAAAAAACGTGACTTGCACTGCTCATATGAGATATTGTGACACACTAAACTAACCCACACATACACCTATTATAAATACATTCAACACCACTACATATTTAAGACACCATCACGAAACCCACAAGAAGATTCACATTGATTAATTCCAAATACACCTCACCATACTTTCCAAACTTCACTTATTGTATATAAATTACTAACATGCACGCCATCCTCCGTAACTATGAGCCCATAAGACAAATGTATATATTCTGCCCACTAATTAAATCCTTCGATATTGAAGAATCCCTCCAACTAATCATCCCCCTAAAATATATACACCCATCGAAGTCCACAATCTAGAATACATTCACAATACCAAATACAACCACACGCTCTATAACTTAATCCAAACCACATCGCATGAATTCTCACTCAATAGTGAAGAGCACAACATCATCCGTGCACTCGCGCTTCTATGGCCTCTCCTTCAAAGTGAAAATGTAATCCGCATGCTTGCCAATCTCCTCACTATTTGCACTAATTTCCTAAATGGATTTTTTGCTGACGACAACCCTTTGTAAGTATAATTATTTAATCAAACTAAGAAATTTAAAAACATACTAAACATTCTTTTTTTCTTTCTCACTTTTTTTTTAAATTTCACCATTCAATCATCTAAAACATATAAAAATAAATAAAAAATTGTAAACTAGTTTTATAAATTTTTCAAATTCGATTTAACAATTACAGTATGTAATTGAAGTAGTCATTTTTGCTTTCCAAAGCAGTATATTCATAAAATTAAAATGCCATAGCAGTAAATTAATGTTTTTTTTATGTGGTAAATTCATGAAACACTGCAAATAAATTGAATAAAACTATCTTTTTTACAAGACGCTTCTCTTATAATTGTGAAATCTTCAATCGCCCATAAATCACAAACTTTTTCTACAATCGCACAGCTCGCCCAATAAGATTTGTTTAAATATTGAATTTCAAGTTTTTATTTTCCCTGATAACAACTCTAGCTTGTTTTCACACGTTTCAAACTTTCCTTTAACCCGGTTGGAGGGAATTATAAAAGTAAGCTAAGCTAACCAAGTGAGCTTACTAACGCCACAAAACCACAAACTAATAGTATGACCAAGAAAGAAAATCACATGGTACTCAAACTGGAATAAACCCAGATTAATACTGAATAAAATATTCTTTTGAAAGCCACTTTCAAGTTTTTTAAAACCAAATAAAACACAAAAAAGTCGAAAGACAAACCCAAAACAAATGACTCTATTTTTGAGAAAAGGACACAATCAAAACAAAAAGTGAAAAGCACGTAATAAAAATGTAACAAAAGTTTGAACATATAAAGAGACTCTGCACAAAGAATCCATAAATAATAGCCCACTCCTGGCCTCCTCAAGGGACGTCCTGAGCAAGCTCTATAGCCGGCCTAACCCACCACGCTTCAACCACGCTTTGTGACCCACGCTCTATTTTTGTCGAGAGTTGCTATAGGGTGACTCTCGACAAAAATACTCAAACTAAAATAAAAACGCTTTTGCGATAACAGTTAATTATAAATCATAACTAAAAACAAAATTTAATTAACAAGATGTAAATATATAAATGCAGAATGTGAAGTTTTCATAGAGCCCAAGGAACGAGCAGCAAAGGAGATGACAACTTGAATACATTTCAACTCTGGAATGGCAAAACTATTTGGTTTGCTGCCAAAATCACCACCCTCAAAGGATTTTAATTTTGGACTCAACATCGCAGCAAAGGAAACCCATTGAACCAGACAAATGGCCATCTCGATGTTGATCTCACATACCGATCCTATTCACTGGGCACTTCACCCTGCACGTAGTCTCGCTCTAAACTTAATGAAATTGATACATCATTGCATCGATCAGAAGTCTTGACACAATCACCCAAGACTATCCAAAATCAACGAGACCCATCTTGAAACACGAACAGAACAATCTTCTTCCATCTACACAAACAACTCCTTCTCTCCTCTCTTCAAGTAGTCATTGCTCAAAACATCCAAAGAAACTACATCAACCGTCCTCCACCACAAAAAAACAATTAGAAACTGAAAACTCTCTAAACCCCGGATGGGTGGAACAAGTTCTAAGCTAGTATTTTTTATAAACCAATTATATTATTGATAAAACTATCTGTATAAAATATTACTAACCAACCAATCATATTCCACATCTAACATTGGCAATTGTTGATAAGTGCCGAAACTATTGTAGTTTCAGCACCGGAAAAATTTGAATAAATCTTATATTACAGTTGTGCTCCTTCTAGATAAACTCCAAGAAATAATCCGCGAAAACCATTATACTCTAGATTTTTTGAGACTAGGAAATATAAGAGTAGGATTAGGGTAGGAATTAGACTAAGAGGTTGCACGAATCCATCCGGCCGAAAACAAGATAGCGTGACGAACAGACGGTGTAATTTATCTGAAATTACTCTACGAGTACAGGCCAAAGGTCATAACTCAACATTTGTTCGCCACACCTTATATCTTAACATAGCGCATTGGCTCTTTTTCCTTCCCCCACCTGCAATTTATTACATGTAAATTTGTTGACGACATTGTCCGATTGTTATGAAAATTTACATACAGACTAATAAGGCCACGGCAAACATATTTGGTCTTCATACTCAACCTCGTAAAACCACTCGTTACACTAATATATTGAAGCTCGAGTGAGGTGGGGGCGGGGGGGGGGGGGGGGGGGGGGGGGGGGATTTGTGGGGGGAGGAAAAAGAGCCAGTGCATTTAGCCAAAATAGCTCAATGGTCAACTGAGAAAATGTAGATAGAACTTAAATTGTGGGGGAAAAGTGGGAAGAAATGAGCCGCAAAAGTAAAGCGTAATTTTCAAAAAATTAAAAAATGGAATTTCTCTCATTTCTGTTGAGGTTTCTCTAACAAAAATAAGGAGTAGCCGTTTGTGTAGGGGAGTTTCCGGTGGTCTGTTCTTTCGATTGAACCCTTAGTCTCAAAATTGATCGGGCAAGTCGAAGAAAACTGGCAAAAATTGCTTGGAAATGAGCCTTCTTAAGTCAATAGAGTAGTGCTAGGTAAAAAAAGACAACCAAATTATTGTAAGCTCATTTCTTCTCAGTACCTCATGTTCAGTGATAATAACTCGTAAAAGAATAAACAGTTTTAAATGCGGGGTGTCAAAAATCCTTCTTTTTGTTCATGTTGCCACGTTTTGATGAACTTTGATCTCCTTGAATAAACGTTTATAACCGATTCTAAAAAGGTGGACTAGGAAAAGGCCTGATCTTCTCCAGTTTCTTCCTGCAATACACAATACACAAAACGGAGTCTTTGTACAATACACAAAATGTACACTTAGTCACAATTTGAAAGTTTTTCAAACCGCAACCCGGGTTGAAGTCCCAGAAAAAATCAGTACTTCTTCAAAAATGTGTTAGTAAAAATCAGTTCTGTATCAGATTGTGACAAGTGGCAATTTATCTTTGATCAGAGATAAACCAGAAGAAAAACAGCAGTATATTCTGTTATGTTTCTGATCAGAATAAAATCAGGGGCTTGTTCTGATGATTCTCTGGTCAGAATAAAATCAGAGGTTTTTTCTGATACATATCTGAACATAATAACATCAGAAATTTTGTTCTGTTATTTCTATGATCAGAAAAAAAATCAGAGATATTGTTTTGTTATTTATATGATCAGAAATCGAATCAGAAAAAATCAAAACAGCAGTTTTTTTTATGAAAAATCTCAATACATACAAAATTCCGCGTTTAGGCACAGCAACTTTCATGAAAAAAAAAGGTTCCCACACTCAGTAAAAAAAATGTCTCTTTTTCATTTTCCTTCACTTTTGAGATTCACTATTTAAAAACTAACTTTACGTTATAATAATGCAATGAAAGTGGCTCTTTTCCACTTTCCACGCATTTGACTTTGATTCACCACCAAAAAATCAGCACATTGTTTTATAATGATGATTAGTTCCGTTTAATTATTTTCACTTATCACGCGAACGTTTCAATGAGTATGATGGCATCTTAATCAAACTTTCGTTCCGTTGTAAAGTAATATGTTCAGACGAACCAAAATGTGACTTGCCAGAAAACTACAACTCACTTCAAGAAATTTTTGTGAGCTCTATTTCCTTCCTTCCTCCACCTGCGGGAGGGAAAAAATGGAATCAATATGTGTCAACAAGAACAAGTGAACACATTTTTACAACATTTCTCGCATGCAAATCGCCGTGTGAACAATTTTTGAACATCTTTTTTCTTGTAATTTTATTCGGCTCTTTTCCAGTTTCCCACCCCTTGTTAAATTACAAAACAAAGATGTTCAAGCAATTTGCATGTTAGAAATGTTGTAGAAATTTGTACAACTACTCACGCTGACACGTTTTATTGCAGTTTCTAACATGAAAAATCATTTTAAATAGACTTTCCTATAATTAATTTCAGAAAAAATTAAAGGGGGGGACTGGAAAAGAGCCTTTTATTCAAGTACAATTACAATAGTAATTTTATCGATTTCTTTTTTTGCTGAGTGCAGCTTGTAAAAAAATTGTTCACTTGTTCACACTCGGCTGAATGCGTAATTTTACGAAGTAAGGTATGAAAAAGAAATGTGTTAACAGCAGATAGTAGAAAAAATTATCTGCACGATAATGCTTAAGATTTTTATGCAGGGGCGGATTTAGGGGGGTGGGGGGACGATGGGGAGCGGACGCCCCTTCCCCCTCAGGGACTCGACCGTCTCACCAACTTAAAGGGAAATTTTCTAAAGGTGCTATAGGCGCCCTTACATACTAATTTTAAAGGGGAGTGCGCGCCAAAAAAAACGCAATTTTGGTCAAAACTTTCCAAAAAGTCCTCTAAAACGGTTTTTTACCTGTTTTTTTTCAAAAATTTTCCTGCAGCGCAAAATTATGTCAAAATAGGGTCTTGATAGTGTTCTAGGAGTACTCGGAAATCAATTTGGTCGACCTAAAAAAAGTCATACTAAATTTTGGAAACAAATTGAACCCCCCCTTCTTTAGAAAACCTTAGATCCTCCCATGCATTGATGTGATGGTCAATGAGTGTTATAGTGACCTGGATCAGACTCTGGTTTTTCCTCATCCATATTGCGGAATAGCTCATCCTTCTTCTTCTTGAGCTGGGTCTGGTAAATGGCAACTGAGAGCCATGCACAGATGATATACACTCCGCCGAATACCAACACTGATATGTCCACTGCCCCAAAAGCCATGACGGCAAACGAAGATTCACCAACACCTCCGCTGATGTACTTGGTAAGACCTCAATTATGGATACACCACCACACACTACTATCTTTACACACCGACACACACACACGTATAACTTGTATATGTACTCGTTTTGACTATATGTTATGTGTAATGTAATGTAGGGATCCAATAAGAGTTTGAAGTCAGACACGGCTGCTACTGCTGCAGTTGTACATTTTTGGTGATGGGTGATGTCTTTGTTCGCGTTTGATGGTAGGTTGAGAGGGTAGAATGGCGAGTGGAAATGTTGGTTTGTTACTCTATTTGTTTTCTTCTTAACATAGGCGTCAGTTCTTTTGGAGTTAATTTGAATAATGGAGAGACTATTATTAGCACGTGCCATCCATCCAATTTTATCACTTTTATTACCCGTTGATTTCTGACATTTTTCTAAAATAATCAGTAGGCGTCATTTTGTCTCTTTTTGTTCCGACTTTCGATACGAAAGTAACGGAATATTTGTGCTCGGGGTGGGTTTTTTTTTTCTTCAGACAAATTTCGACTTTTTAACTAGCCATTTTTGACGGAATTTTTTTTATATCAGTCGAAAGGTATTGTTGTCCTGAGCTCAAATTTGAAAAGATATTTCACCTGTCATTATTCTTCGTAAAGTTACGGGGGTTTAAAGATTGCCATTTTGGTCATGTTGGGACAATTAACGCGCGATATATTTCGCGCTAATAACGCGTAAGTGGAGAGTTAATCCGTCTTAGAAATTGTTCCTAATTGGTTAAAAGAAGCTTGTTTGCCATAATTGGTTTGTTACAAGGAGCGAAATCTATCCTTTTGTACTTTATATGGCGTGTGGGGGGATGATTTTCATAAAAAATTATAAATTTTAGAAATTATTTTTTCATTTTGTTTTATTTCATTGAATTTTTTAATGTTATTGCTGCTCCATAAACCTTAAAGGGCAGTCGGAACATTCAGGGCTTCGCCCTGATACGAGCAGTCTTGTTTCTTTTTCAACCACCTGCAAATTTTAACGGCTCTTTTCCAGTCCCCCCCTTTCAAATTCAATTTTCAAATTCAATTTTGACCTTCAATGAGAAACAGTCGGTTCTAAACTGCTCTTTTTGCTAGCCACGAATTTAAAACATCGCAAACTTATTCAATGGCGAATCTCAATACTTTATTCGATGAAATAAAAGATACATAAATATTGATCCCAAATTGAAAGGCCTATTACAAGGGCTAATTGAGAATGTAAAAGGTAAGGATGATATCATTGTTGAATTGCAAAATCGGGTGCATTTTCTAGAGAATAAAGTTAATGAAATGGAAAGATATAGCTCAAAAGATTGTGTTATTTTGCAAAATTTACCTTTACGATCCGGAAATTTTACCCAAGATGTCCTGACCTTTTTTAACGAAGTTATGGGCGTGGAGGTGAACAGCTACGACCTGAAGGCATGCCATCCCCTCGGCCCTGTGAGTCAAAACCAAAAATGTGTGGTTATAGTGAAATTTGTCTACTTTGATATAAAAAACAGAATTTATGACAGGAAAAAGTTATTGAAAGATTTTTTGCACCCTGTAAATAAGCAACCAGTGTATATAACAGAGAGACTTACTCAGCGCGCTTCTTGATTATTCGCGGGGTTTGGGAATGTACACAGTTACATATAATTGTGCTCCTCAAGTTTTCGGTTCGAAAGTAGATGGTGGATTTCAAAGGCACAACTTAGTTGATATTAAGGATGCTGATCAAATTTTCAAAAACAAGAATCCAATGATGGCAAGACAGGCAAATAATGCTAGAAAACAAAATCCTCGTGTGATACAAAATATACAAAACAATTTTTTTCTTCCTCCTATTGTTTCAGTGAGGAAATGTGACAAAGAAATAACCCCAAATAATGTGGAAAGAAATCATCTGATTGATGGATTGTACAGTAGGGTATCGGATCCCGTCAAATTGGTGCAATTTGTGGAATCACTTCAAAGAGATTCTCCACAATCCAAATTCGTCAACAACGGAAATAATAATCATGAAAACGATTCTGATTAGTGGCAAAAGCATTTCAACTCTATTTACAGTTTTTTTGCCGTAAATCTCTTTTGTTTCATTAGAAAAAACCTTTTGCAAGATATGACTGACCTGACAACAACGCAAACAGCATTTTTCCTAAATGTTTAATCTATAAGAGCCCATCATGACCAATTATCAGTTTTAATTGAATCATTTGCTAACAAGCTTGCACTTATCGGGCTGACTGAAACATGGCTCTCAGACAATGATCCTATTAGCATATATAACTTAGAAGGTTATGACAATATTGTTTGTGCAAACCGCGTAAACGCTAGAGGTGGGGGCATTGCAGCTTTTATTAAAACTGGCCTTAACTATAGTTATTTTAAATTACCAGTCAGTTTGGAGTGCATCATTATCAAAATTTGTTTTGTCGATCACACTACACTAAATGTTTGCATAATATATCGTCCACCAAATCTCAAATAAGAAATTTTTTTGAATTTGTTTGAAGATTTATTGCTTGAATTGAAAACATTAAGTGGTGAAATTTTGCTAATGGGTGATTTAAATGTCGATATTATAGGTAACCAGCGCAATTTTTTTGACTACAAAAATCTTCTGCTTTCTTTTGATTTAGAAGTTCAAAATCTCGAGCCAACTAGAGTAACTAAATCATCAAGTACATGCCTTGACCATATAATTGCGGCGGAGGAAACTCAGGTAACAACAATAAATTGTACTATTAGTGACCATTATGGACTTATGTGTGACCTAAAAATTATTTCAGAAAAGCAAAACGTGGATTCTTATCATTCGGATTTCAACTATGATTTACTACTGAATGATGATTATTGTTTAAAATTTTTATTTTTGCTAAAAAATCGATTGAACAAAATTAATGATGATGATCCTGACCTTTACATCCTTGAAATGACCCAAATCCTGATTGATGAATTTTCAAATTATTGCTTAAAAAAAATCCGAAAAAAGAATAAAAACAACCACCCATGGATAAATCTGAAAATCAAGAAAATGAGGAATAACCAAAATTTGTTACACAAAAAGTGGGTTCAGACACCATCCATTGAAAACAGAAATAATTTCACCTCTTGTGGGAACAATGTTATTAAAGCTATAAGGGTGAGTAAACGCCGGTACTATGATAACTTGATAACGAGGAAGAAGAACTCGACCGGAATTTTTGATGCTTTCAAACATTTTTGTGGTAAAAAAAATGTGAATACTGCTTCGTGCGATGTTAATTATTTCAATGAACACTTTGCTACTATTGGAGAAAAACTAACAGAAAACTTCAAACAAAACGTGTATAGACCAAATTTTCCAGTTAATAAGAACACGTTCGTTATATATGATACCAATTAATATGAGATACTGAAGGAAATTAAAAAAAAAACAATAAAAAGTCTACTGGTCATAATGGGATATGTAGTAAAATGTTAACATTTTCTGCTCCGGTGCTGGCTGACCATTTAGCGCAATTTTTTAAGTTAATATCTGCTTCGAAAAAGAGTGTTTTCCTAATTTTCTCAAAATTGCAAAAGTTTTACCATTGCATAAAAATGGCGACAAAACTGAACCCGATAACTACCGTCCAATTAGTTTGTTGTCTTGTATAAGTAAACTTTTTGAATAACTAAATTTCAAGCGCATATCTAATTTTGCCGCTAAAAACAACTTGATTGATAAGCATCAGTTTGGATTTCGAAGTAATCATTCCTGTACTTGTGCCATTTTGTCCATTACTGACTTTTTTCGTGAATCAATTGATAATAAAAAATTTGGTTAGTCCTTCTTTTTTGATTTGAAAAAAGCATTTGTTACAGTTGATCGGAAAATTTTGCTTGACAAACTTTATCAATATGGGTTCAGAGGGAAAATTCACAAGTTAATGACAAACTATCTTACAGGGAGAAAACAATATGTTTAATCGAATCAATCCGTCTCGGATATGCTAGAATGTACAAAAGGTGTTCCGCAAGGTTCAGTTTTGGGGCCATTTCTGTTCCTTTTATACATAAATGATATGCCGTCGGCCAGCAACGTTAAGCTAACTTTATTTGCAGATGATACAACGGTAGTTGATGCTCAAAACGTTGCATCCAAAACGAAGTTCCAGACAGAATTAAATAAAATATGTAATTGGTGCAATAAGAACGAACTGCTCATCAATCAAAAGAAGTGCAAAATAATGAAGTTTGGACGGGATAACTTGAATGGAAAATTTTCTTTTGGAAATAATGTACTCGCCGAGGTTTCTGATTTTAGGTATTTAGGAATTCAAATGGACAACAGACTCAAATTTGAATGTCATATTAATAATGTTTGTGGTAAATTAGCTAAATTTAACGGTTTACTATTCAAGGGTAGAAACTATTTCTCGGAAAATTTGCTGGTTAAATTTTATAACTGCTATGCAAAGCCACTCATTTCCTACGGTTTGATTGCATTTGGTGCAACATCAAAAAGCCTATTAGAAAAAATATTTGTGATGCAAAAACGTATTTTTAAAACTATTTGTTTCAAGAAAAAATTTGAGCATGCCTCATATATCCTACATTCGTTTGAGATTGACACCGTTTTTGACTTATATTTCAGACAAATATTCAAAGAAACTTTTGATCAACTTCGTGGTAAAACTCCCCTTGAAACTTTTAATTTGGAATCTCTGAATACTCGTCGGGTTACTCGGGCCTCTGTGGCAAAAACTTTACCAAGCATGAAGACTAGAACACAAATAATGCAACGTTCATGGAAAAATGTGTCTCTTAAATGTTATACTTTTTTGAAATCAAACGAGCTGATACCAGATAACCTAAACCAATTAACAGAGCATCAACTAAATGGACATTTCAAAAAATTGTTTTCTCTGTTTCTTAAAGATAATGGATATCTTCTAGATTTATTTTTTTGAATCATCAAGTCGGATACTATCTCGCAACTTCTGTCATAGGTTTTTTCAGGGTCATGCCTCGATAAGCTGCATAGCTTTTTGCATGATCCTTGGTGGGTTTGATTTGTACATGCGGTTTATTGTTTACCTGTCTGTATAATATTACTCTCCTAAATAAACTATATGTTGAAAAGCTTATTTAACGTTGTCATAATGCAATGAAATTTGGGCTCTATTTCCGTTTCCCCCCACCTCACTCAAACATGAATTTTATGGTCTACCGAGTGGTTTTACAAGGTCAGTTGTGAAGGCTAATATGTTTGTCACGGCCTAATTAGTCTGCATGTCAATTTTCATGACAATCGGACAAAGTGGACACTAATTTCAAACATAAAAATTTGCAGGTGGGGGGGAAAAGGAAAAAGAGCCGAAATTTGGCGTGCTGAACAAATCGACAACTGTGAACAGAATTGTTCTTCATACTTTACAGCGTAACTTCTCGCATTTAGCCGTAATGACACGTAGAACAAACATAAAACTCGGTATTTTGAAAGGGGGAAACTGGAAAAGAGCCATTTTAACTAGTAAAATTATTGTTCGAGCTATTCGATTGTTAGGAAAACTGACATGCGGACTAACTAAACCATGGGAGTGTATGGTTTTCATAGCGTTCCTTTGTAAAACCATGAGACCTACTAGTTACATGAGACCTACTAGTTACATCATAAAGTCGATTATCATGCGAGGTGGGGGAAGGGGGGAGGAAAAGGAGTCCTAGTTTTTATTCGTTTTTGGTATTTGCTTGTCAATAAGTTCTCCTGCTCTCTTCGACACTGTTGTGGTTTCTACAGTGCCAAACATTAGCAATAAAAATGCAGGTGGAGGGATAACAGAAGAGCCCACATTACTCAAACGTACGGTGTAATGAAAATGAGCTTTAGTTGTTGGCTCGAGTGCTGTAACGTCTGGTGTAACGAGTGGTTTTACAAGGTTAAATATGAAAACTTAATGTGTTTGCTACATCCTAATTAGTCCGCATGTCAATTTTCATAATGATCGGACAATTTGAACAGTAACTTTACTAGTAAAAAATTGCAGGTGGGGGGAGGGGAGAGGAAAAAGAGCCCTTTGAACAAGTTCATTATGTTTTGCCATAAAATCGGGTAAAACAATAAAGGAAACAGCAATTTATCAAAGTAAAAAAAGAGCTGATAACTTGAGATATGGAGATTGGAGTGGGAAAGAAGGCTCTTTTTCTCTTCCTCCATTTTTGATTTCCATTTAAAAAATAATATTTAACGTTGCAGTGATGCAACAACACTTGTGAACTGATTTGTTCTTCATACTTTACATCGTAGCATCAATCATCTAGCCATGATAAAACGTAAAACAACTATGAAAATATAAATTTTGAATTTTTGGGGAAGGGGAAGTGGGGGGTGGGAGGTTAAGAGAGCCGAAAAGGGCTCTTTTTTCCCTCCCCCCCCCCCACCTCACACGAGCTTCAATATATTATTGTAACGAGAGGTTTTACGAGGTTGAGTATGAATACCAAATATGTTTGTGGTGCCCTTACTAGTCTGTAAGTAAATTTTCATAATAATCAGACAATGTGGTCAACAAATTTATATGAAAAAATTTGCAGGTGGGGGAAAAAGGAAAAAGAGTCCCGAAAAGATCTAGTTTTTCTCCATCTTAAATTTTTCGAGATTCCTTTTATGCATTTATTATCCCCAGTCATGCAAGCACGAATTTTGTTGTGTTATGAGTGGTTTTTTCAAAATTTGACTATGAAAATCAAACATTGGCTCTTTCAAAATTTAGCCATGAAAATCAAACATTGGCTTTTTGGTAGATTTTACAAGTACCAATTTTGTTCACAATGTTCGATTGCCACAAAATTTGGCAAACGGACTCATTAGGTTATTACAAACATATTTGGTCTTCAGAATTAACCTTGTAAAACCACTTGTTACACCATAAAATTCATGTTCGTGTGATGTGGGGGGAAGAGCCCAAATGTTTTTAGAATAGATAGCTTAATTAGACAGTATGCCAATTTTTGGTTTTTTTGGCTTTTTTTCCTCACCCCACTTACTGTTCGATTGAAACAAAAATTGACATGCAGACTAACTAGACTCTGACAAATATATTTAATCTTAATATTTAACCTTATAAGACTCCTCATTACACCATAAGGCCCTTTTTCCTTTTCCCCCTCACCTGCAATTTCTTTAGAGTAAATTTTTTTTTTCACGTTTTTGCATTATTACAAAATTTGGCATACGTACTGATTAGGCCATGGCAATCTTATTTGGTCTTCATACTCAACCTTGTAAGACCACTCGTTACACCATGAAATCGATGTTTCTCTGAGGTGGGGGAAAAGGAAAAAGAGCCCACCAAAAATATGATGCTAATAGGAAAAATGTTTATAACAACCTGACAAGTTTTAAAGGTATAAATTTACTGGCCAAAAAATAAAAAACGGCTCTTTTTCTTTTTCCAGCACCTGCAAATTTTCATAAGAAAAATTAGTGTTCAGATTGTACTATTGTCGTGAAAATTGACATGCAGACTAATTTGGTCTTCATTATTAACCTTGTAAAACCACTCTTTAGATCATGAAATTGATGCTGGCGTGAGGTGGGAGGTGGGGGGAAAAGGAAAAAGAACCGTTCAAAGTTGTGCACTAATTCAACAAGACTGCTCGTATCAGGGCGAAGCCCTGAATGTTCCGACTGCCTTTTAAGGTTTATGGAGCAGTAATAACATTAAAAAATTCAATGAAATATAACAAAATAAAAAAAAAATTGTTTTTTCTAAAACTTGATTTTTTTTTATAAAAATCATCCCCCCACACGCCAGTTAAAGTACGAAAGATAGATTTCGCTCCTTGTAACAAACCAATTATGGCGAATAAGGTTCTTTTAACCAATTTGGTGCGATTTCTAAGACGGATTAACTCTTCGCTTACGCGTTATAATAGCGAGAAATATATCGCGCGTTAATTGTCCCAAATTGGCCAAAATGGCAAATTTTAAACCCCCGTAATTTTACGAAAAATGATCACAGGTGAAATGTTTTTTCAAATTTGAGCTCAGGACAACAATACCTTTCGAATGATAAAAAAAACTTCGTCAAAAATGGCTAGTTAAAAAGTCGAAATTTGTCTGAAGAAAAAAACCCACCCCGAGCACAAATATTCCGTCACTTTCGTATCGAAAGTCGGAACAAAAACAATTTTTTGAAAGAGCGCCAGGATAACTACTTAACGTGTTAAATCGCCGTTGAGATTTTTCTATAGAGTACTGCTTTATCTCGACCTGATTGATAACCTATGTGCTATTTAGCCAGAAAAAAATTATAAATTGAAGATACAATATCAAATTCGATCACTAGGAAATCAGTTCCTTTGCATCTTTATATTGTGTTTTTAAGCAGTTTGATCAAAACCATTTTTAAGACTGAAAATTAAATTGTTGTTTTAATTGATTCATTTGTTTCAGTTACAACAAGGACTTCTTTCGAGTGTACTCTCTAAAATTATGATCCTATATTTTTTTAAATGCCATTTTTTTGCCGACTTTTTACCAGACCGACATTTTACCAGACCACAATAAAATAACTCAATCAGTATAAATGTAAAATTAGTGGAAGATTTGAGAAGGAAGCGGTTAGAACAAACAAAACTTTGTTGAGAAACCGTGAAATCCTTGTCTTTAACCCGACTAAATGGCGTCAATACATCTGTCAATCAAATTTGTTTATCGAGTCTGGTAAAAGTTCCATGTTATAATTTTGCTGGTAAAAAGTCATCTGGTAAAAGGTTGGTGCCGGACATCAAGCCGACGGGACTTCAAGCCGAATCGTAAAATTAAGGGATTCAAGCCGAATAGTTCCTTATAAACCTGTGAAATATGATTAATTTGAAAACTTTTTTGAAAAATTTCTGAATTTCATTATCTTTCTTCACAAGTTATTGGCGTTTTCATGAAATTTAAGCCTCCAAATGATGTTTCGGAAACTTGAAAAATAAAACATGGTTGAAGGCATTTTTCATTTTTATAATTTATGCATTTCAAAAACCGGCTGATGTTATTAACGGACGCCAATCACAAGTGGTGCATTGTCATGAATAACGCTTTTAATGGACTAAACTTATCAAAACTTCTGAAAAATAACGTTTTACAGATGATAACATAGAGTTTTGAGGTGCTTGTAAAGTTTTAATTTCGGCTTGAAGTCCCTTCGGCTTGAAGTCCCGTCGGCTTGTTGTCCTAGACCCGTAAAAGGTCAGTCCCCATATCTATTATATTATGCAGTATATTATCCGAACACTTCTTTTAGTTCAATAGAAAACATTTTTTGACACTCATTTTGAATATAATTAAACATTTTTTTGCGCAGAGATTATTGTTTTGAAATTCTGTGTTATTTTTCTTGAATAATAGTGATGTTGGATTTTATTTTTTCTAGTGCTTTCAATTGAATTGTCTAACTGTTCAATTGGAACAAAAATTTTATTTTTGTCTTCAACATGTTCTCAATAATTTGTGTCCTTTACATGTCACCAAAAGTAGTTACAATAACTCCTATCTATACAAATGACTCATTGATCGAACTAAGGCTTTGCATTTTTTATTGTCCTTACTGTTTGTGCTTTTTGAGGCAAAACTCAATTCAAATTAAAAAGTTTTTTTTTGAATTTGCAGTGCTTAAAGCAATTTTATTGGCAACGCCGTTTACAAAGGCTGACCATATTTTTATGTGTGTAAATGAACTGCTCAAAAATGCGTTATGTTACAATAAAAACATGCAAAACAAACCTGATCTCAATAGTTTGTTTGATCAACATTCAAAGTATTCTTGCATTTGACATCGTTAACATAAATTCCAATTTGAAACTTGAAAATGAATGGAAAAAAAAAAATAAATCGGACGTTGTAAAAACTATATATAATGAAACTATGTGATAGTTTGGATCTCTTCTACTTCCTTCCCATTTCTCAAATTTGCTAATTTAATTAGTATTTACGTGTTACCACGATATTTTACGTGTTAACTTGCGACGTTAAATATGGCTTATGTGTTATTCAATTGTCAATTTTTATTTTTTTTAATCTGAGGAAGCAGAAAACAACAGCGAAGGCTGATCATTTTTTTCAGAAACTGTTTTTCAGTTTTTTAGCAGGCTTAACAGGGCCCACACAGAGGAAAAAAATAGAAAATGATCAAACCAATGATGCATAAATAAAAAATTTTGGCTATGTTTGAAAACAGTTTTTTATCTGATTTTAATTTAACGAAAACGACACAAACTACTGTTTTTAAAATTGTTCAAAAATTTCAGGTTACTTTTTATATTCGCTTTTCGTCTCGATCCAATATAGTTTGCGTAACACGCAAACAAAATTGTGGAACCCAAAATTTGCTGAAAAAACACATTTGCTAAGTGAGTGTAAATCAGTCACAAAAAAGTTTCAGTTTCAATAGTAACTGAAAACACTATGCCTTTTAAATAAAGTTGTTCTCAATAGAATGGTTTTAGCCTATTGAAGCCGATTCTTTTTGTTTTCTACTCAATGTCTGAATTTACAGGAATTAGAATATTGGTTTTCTACAAAAAATCAAATAGGCCCTTAATTACACAAACAAACTGTGGTTTTTTGGTAGGAGTTCACAGTTTTCCCAAGTGTTATCAATTTTGCAGCACGTATAAATTAAGGATGAAAAAGTTGATGGCATTTTTGCTGCATGTTAATTTCAGTTGCTCTAAAGTTTAGTAGATGGCGTTGTATTTGCTTCGCTGGTGGCTACAGTTTCAAAAAAAAATATTTTGAGATAGCGGAATCAGCAGGAAATTGGACTCTTACTCTGAGGGCTGGAGCTCAAAGTTTCAAAGATATCAGTTTTCATTTCGAAGTTTTAGAAATTTTTTTCATTTAGGCAGCTGCTTGTGAACAAAAATTTTACATCTGTGCAATATTTGCATCTCCGTGGGGTTAACAAACTCACACACACACACACAAAAGAAATTTAAAGATAACCTACCAAAATCATAAATCCAAGTTTATGAAAACACGAACAATTACATACACTTTTTGTTAAAATCGAATTATTTTGTTTTTCTCAATTTTTGTAGCAGAGATTAAAGTGCTCAATTCAAAGGACCAAAAGTAACATGAGATCCTACCGGTGTTGAGTTTTTTTTAAAGAAAACCAATAAAAATGATATATCCACAAAAGCATTTTTCTTGTAATTTAGTTTATGTCAGAAAAATTGCTGCATTCGTATCTTCCCTATCTAAATAAAAACATAGCTTCAGTTTTTTTGTTAGCTAGTGATGGCGCAACTGACAGGGTAGTGGACACGTAATCTAAGCGTGGGTTTCAAAGCCTGTGCAGGACAAGTTTAATTTCCTTAAAAAATTGTTTGCTGCGTTTTTCTGCATATAGCTTTTTCGGTTGGTGTTTGCAAATGTATCTTTTCTGTTTGAAGGTAACGTATAACTATAACTTCAATTTTTTCATCGTATCATTTTTCCAAAACGAAAAGTTATAGTTTCAATTATCACCACAATTCTTTTTTTCCAAAAATTCCACTATTTTCAATTTCTCAACGATTTTGATATGTTACGAACTCATGCACTCAAGTTCCCTCCCTTTGATAGTGTGCTAAGTCACTCCAATCTTAGGTATTTAGTCTTCAGATCTTTAAGGAAATGGTAGAAGGCAAGCTAGACTCCCAATTAGGGGCGATCTCGGGTGGAAGGATTTTGAGCGCGAGAGCTTCCAGTCTCTCATACCTCAGTTCGATTCCAGCTCGATACCGATCACAAGCTCGCCGTGCCTAATGGCAATGGTGAGTGTTCTGAGTGATCAAAGGAAGGCTACCACAAGTTGAAAAGCCAAATTACCCGCAGAAGCAATCATGGCAGCAAATATCTTCAGATACTCTTGCTCACATTAGTTTAAAGCCTCCTACAAAGAATGCTCACCAGACTGATATGGGTGACCGAGTGTCAATAGGCTGCTACCAAAAGTTCAGGGAAGGCAAAGGTAACTGCTGGTTCATGGATGCATGTCACTACTTCCCCTAGTCCTCTGACCAAACCAAGAGGATCTGATCTCATTGCTAGGCACAGGTCAGTGAGCAGGGGCGTGCTCCATTCATCTTCAAGAGCTCCTCTTCTATTTTAGGGCCGGTTTCCTCTGCAGTAATGTGTCGGTTCTGCAAATAGTTCTCCATACTAAAGTGAGTTTGAGCCATCGCCATTGGGTCCGCATGTTTCATTAGACGGTGAATCACCGCCAGATTTCCTGGCGTCAAGAGCCTCAAACTCAAGTATCCATCAAGTCTCAAGGTGTCCACCCTTCTGCTGATCGAGAAAGCTGACTCCATATTGAACGGACTCCTGGGGAACACCAAATACAACGCAAGTAAAAAACTGATCGACATGCTCAAGATATCCTGAATTAAAGTCTCGAACAGTGTTTTTCCAGCTGAGAACAATCTACCCAATATTTTTTCTCTCAACATGGTCTCAAGAATCTCAAAATCACCTGCGCTTTTCTGGTTTCCAGATCTCCGTTGGCATGTTTTTTCCAGAAGAGCGATGTAGTGGTGTCATTTGCCAGTGAGAGAAAAGTCCCCACAGCCATCTCCCTCCTCTCTGCTTGGTCCAAGTGGTCTTGCATGAATAAACACACTTGGACAATAAAGGGAGGAGCTGCTTGTTTGGTTTTGTGTCCCATCTCATCTTGTCTCGGCGTCAAGAATGGTGCTGATCTTTCCGGAGAGAGGCGTTACACCATCGCTTTCACGAATTTCTTTGCGTCGGCCATATTCTTTGGCTCGCGCTCCTGGTTCGCCGAGTCATTTTTAGCACCATGTTCCGGAACCACATGTTAGTGGAAGGTGACATATCCGGAGGTGATTGTCGTTGGTGCCGGTTTCTGTTTCAGCTGTTTCTCCAAAATTGAGACTTCTAGACACAACACTCCATCTAGCACTATCAAGATGTCCGCAATCTCGTAGAAGCTTCCAGGGCATTCGAGGTGTCTGACCAGCATGCCGCCAAATCGGACCTCAAGTGTTTCAAAATCTTCTCTTAAACATGGCAATTTTCCGCATTTTTTTTCCGCAGTTTCATCCCAAGAATTTGATTTAGCCCCAAAAATGATTCTTGAAATTTGAGCACATGAAAAAAAAACACTTTCTCTCTTTCACTGCACAAGTTTTGACACCCACGCTTGGATTAAGTGTCTACTGCCCTGTTTATTGCGCCATCACTAGCTAACGAAAAAAGTTAAACCTATCTATATTTTCATTTAGATAGAGAAAATACGTATGCAAGAGTTCTTGAGCTTCAAAATTCAGCTTGCAGAAACTATGTTAGGAGAAAAGTGCTTGTGTGGATTTAGCAATTTTTTTGGTTTTCTTGAGAAATACTCAATAACGGTAGGATCTATGGTTAGTTTTGATCCCTTGAATTGAGCATTTTATTCTCTGTTATTAAAACTGAGAAAAACAAAGTTAATTGAGTTCAACAAAAAATTTTTGCAATATTTCGTGTTTTCATAAACTTAGAGTTATAATTTTGGTAGGTAATACCTAAAATTATTTTCTTTATTTGAGTTTTTAATCCCACGGAGATGGAAACTCGTAGAACCCTCCCAGGGCGTGCGAGTTGTCTGACCAGCATGCCGCCAGTTCGGACCTCAAGGGTCTCAAGTTCTTCTCTTGATAAGGCCAATATAGCATAAACGAATTGGAGCGCGGGCGGCATACTCCCTCCCCAGGTGAAGAGGTGAACACCACTAGCGTTTTCGATTCAAGCCTTGTTTCTCCTCCATTGTATCTCCACTATTGCGGAAAAAACGTCTGGATTGCTCCCCATCTTTTATTTGGTGTCGGGTTTTTCTCTCTCAAAGGCTCTAGAAGTCCCGCTGCGTGCAGGTGATCGTTCATTCCTGCAAATAATAAAAGTTCTGGCCCGCATGGTGTTTCTGACTTGATCGTCATAACTTACATTTGGTTGAGTTCAGCTCATGGCAACACGTACAGAAGGGTCTCCGACCGAAACAGTTTCTCAGAGATTCCAATGAAATCCGAGCTTGCGATCATCATGACTTCTACCGCTCCAGGATCCGAACGGTCATAGGTAGCTAGCGCTTTGGCGATTTTGAATTTGCGAAGTTCTTTTCCACATCTTGCATCTTTAGACCGTAAGCACTATCGGTAAGGCCGCATGACTCGTGAATCCAAGAGCTCATTCACTGCTGTCAACTGGGCGGGGATCGCTACTCTCATAATGGTAAAAAAATTAGCGAAGTTTTTCATGCTCTGCAATCACACCTGGTCTCTCTATTTCCTTCAGTTTTCACAAATTTTAATTACTTTCAATCATTGTTTTCATAAGTTGATTTATCAAAATCAGTAGAATTAAACTGATAATATTCGTTTCCCGGTTCCCAAACAGCAGCTCCATTCACATCATAAACATCAAATTCCAAGGCGGGAGATACTTCACTTGCACATATGCTGTAGTGGTGACGTCACATTCGAACAAATTCTACCAGCTAACAGATGTCATAAACGAAATTTATATGCAAGTTAACTGATTTCCATTGAGCGCGCTTCAAGGAATAAATGCTGAAGACAATCATGCATTGGTCTCCGATATGATGAACGGGATCCACGGATATTCATGATCGAAGATCTGGAAAGCGCAAATCCAATACGACATTGAATCCACCAACAAAGCACTTGACTATGCGAAGTTATATGTTTTTTCTCGCGAATTATCGAAGCAATTCTTTTGTAAAATATGATAGCCTCTCAGGAGGCAGAAATGAATTATTCAACTTCTCTGATACGTTGCTCATGGTATCTCTTTTTTTCTACTTTATGCTTCCTGCAAACATTTGGCAGAGTATCAGAATTTGACTTGGAGCAAGCATTGAAAACTCTCACATTGGCACCATTGGCTGAAATATCGAGATAATATCAATATCATCACTTATTGATGTTTTTAAAATTAAACATTTGCCAGATACACCACGCTCTAAGTGCGGTTAGAGATCAGCGCTCGATTCCTTCAGTGGTCGGTAATTGATTTGAACGAACATGGCTCTGTTTGGCATCGCGGTAGATTCGCTATCTCCAGGGTCTGGTCACGAGAAAAAATGCGCCTGTGGTGGCTGCAGCCAGTTTACGCAATATTGGATTCCCATGTCTTCGTGCGACAGGTTCTTGATTTCCAGTGCCTCCATGACTTCTAGCCTGAATGCCAATTCCTGCCGGTCAATTTGCTGTATTCTTTTTAGATACCTCGTCCTTATCAAGCCCTCTTGAGGTCGATCATAGATTCTTCTCTCGTTGCTACGCTCCAATATTACGTTAGATTCTCCCACCGAGCTCTGTAGTGTCGAAGACCCTATCGTCTCATTCTCTTGAGAAGTAGAGCCGTGATGCCTGCTCCTTCTGCTTGCAGGTCTGGGGGTGGACCAAAAATGAAACGTCCCAGCTCTAACAGATCTGACTCCAAATTGCCCATATGCCGCTAGAAAACATTGTTTAGCCACTTCATACTCTTGGATCGATCAAAATGGATGCCATCCGCTGAGCAGCGGCAGGCTTCTCTGTCACTGGATCTCCAGTGTCGCGCTTTTGATAGGACGCACCCTCTCATTTATGTCTTGTCCATTATCGTTGCCTTGCATCTTGTACGGTACCAATTACGAGTTGCCAATGGGCCTCTACATGAATGAGAATTCTGACCACACTATCTCCCATGATCAAGTGGATAGCACCCTCTGGTGTTTTTGGATTTTTCAAAAAATTAACCCAGGCTGCGTCGTGGAGTGACAATCTTGTGTCTCACTGGGCGCTTATCCATTCCTCGTTTTTGTAGTTGGAAACAATTGCAGCTTTTACTGGATGTATTCTCTAAGAAGCGGGCGTTTTTTTCGGTGCTCTCGAGCGACCTAGCCTGCAGCTTCTCCTGTGAATCCTTTCGAAGAAGTGGTGGTTAAACCGGGTCGAAGTTGTGGGTTTTACCAGGCATGGCCATGTCTATTGAGAAAAGCTTGATCTGCGCAACTTCTGAGTCACTCAATGATGGTGTGGGTTTAGGAGGAATGCATGTTTCTAGATCTTAGCTCATTTGAGGTTGAAACGAGCAGCTGCTCAAGGCGCCTCTTCAACATTCATAAGCGACTCAGGTCTCAATCGGGTCACCATAGGTTCACTCGGCGTAGCTTTTCCTGTCGACCTCCTGTACTTGCTCCTGATGGCTTCCTGGTACAGCTTCTGGACCTGTTCCCGCTCGAATCTAAATTGGTTTTTCTCATGAGTCGCTCCATCCCGTTTTCGTGTCGCCTGGCTGCATGAAAAGAGCGGGCTTGAAATGCAAACCATCGAAAAGTGAAACTCTTAGGGATTCAATCAAGTACCTGGGGAGAATGGTAGACAGGCATGGCGTGAAGCCGGACCCGGAAGCACTAGAAGCTGTGCTGACATGGAGGGCCCCCAAAACGGACACAGATCTCATGAGCTTCCTGGGATTTGCTAATTACTAACGTGAGTTCATAAAAGGATACGCAGACGAGGTGTATCCCATGAAGAAACTGATGCGCAAAAAAGGAAAGAATTTCGAGTGGAATGAAAAAGCTCAAAGCAGCCTTCGAGAATATAAAGCGGGAACTGTGCGAGGCGCCAGAGCTAGGCATGCCCACAGAGAAGGGCATGTACGTTCTCGATACTGATGCTTCAGTAGTAGCCATCTCTGGGTTACTGCATCAGGGGCAAGAATGGAATGGGAGAACAATTCTCCGTCCCATTGCATATGGCAGTAAAGTGTTGAGTGACACTGAAATGAAATATGGTGCACTGAAGGCATAAATGTTTGCATACTTGGGGAGCGCTCTCTTTTAGTTACGCGTGGACAACAAAGCGCTATCCTGGTTGAAGACGTACTCGATGGACCAGAGCTATATTGGTCGGTGGATAGTCAGGTTAGATGGCTACCACATGATAATCGAGCTCAGGATGCGCGACAAACACCAAAATGCTGACAGCCTCAGCAAAAAGACTGAATTTTACGAGAGACGAGAAAAAAGCAAGCCTATCAGGCGGAAATCAATGAAGAGTTTTCGTTTCTAAACAAAGAAATTTATGAAGCGCTTCCCTTGACGAGATGGTTGGACAAGTCTTGACATCCAATTCCGGGACACCCCGATTTATCGGTGGAGGAGGTAGCAGAAATAAAGATCTTATCAAAAAAGGACCGGGTGCCTTTGGATCTGTTGCTACGCTCGAACCTGGTCCAACAGGAATTCTCTCGTATGAACATGAACAGCCTCTCATTGCTGGATAAAACGGTGCAGGTCACACCGCAAGTGATGCGGATGCTGGGTGGAATACTGGAGAGAGAAGTGAATAGGGATGACCCCGAATGGGCAGCAGCCATGGCATTGTTGAAGGTCAGTGAGAAAGTAAAGATTATGCCATCAAAGCCCCAACAAAGGGAAAACGAAGGGGATTGTACTACGGTAGCTCAGCAACTGGTATCCTCGATTCCTCAGAGCGTTTTGATGAGGACATCATATAAACAAAAAGATCGGAAAACAAAGGAAGACTGTCACCTTTGAGAATCCCGATCAGAAGTGGGGAGAAGTTGAAGAAATCCCGGAACAAGAAAGTTTGTCCGGGAGAAGCACGTCGAAGAAAGTTGTCTAGTCAATATACAAAACCCAGAACAAGAAAGTTTGTGCGGGGAGTCGGGGGTTCAAGGAAATTATCCAGTAGAGGGACAAAACCTGGAGGATGAAACTTTGTCCGAGGAGTTTAAACGGATGAGCAGAACGTACAGGTCGAAACCTGCCGTGGAGACGTGCTCCGTGGCAGATTCGCCAGTTGGCAGCAACTCGAGTATCTCAGAAGACGACACATACTCAGACAGGAACTTGAGCACAGGATCAGAATTGTCAGAATTGGCGATCCACACATTGCTAGTGGAGACTCGATCAAGAAATTTAGACAAGGAAGTATATCAAGACCCTGACAGTGATCGCTACCTGGTACCCAGTGAAGGAGTCTTTGACAACTGAGCGGATGATCTGGAAACGATAGCGGTATCAAAACTTTCGATGATTTTGTCACCGCAGAAGGAAGCAGTCAGGACTGACCTTCAACCGTTCAAACAAAAGACGGAGCCATTGGCGAGAATATGGTGCGTGAAGATGAAGGATGACGCAAATCAGCCTGATGAGCTGAGTAGTCAATTTAGGGTCATGCACACATACTTGAAGGCGAGATACAGACTCTCGGACCTACTAGGAGCGCAATGAAATGACCGCATGACTAGCAACTTGAAGAGGTGGATCGAGAAGGGGGCACCAGACAAAAGTGATCTGGAAGAAGACAGTTATCGTATTCTGAGACAGTGCTTTATGCAGTAGGAGGGAAGGATATATGTGAGCAAGGACGGGAGGAGAGATGAGGACAAAGTCCTCCACAAATATAATGCGATAGTGTTGCCGCAACTCTATCAGACAGAACAAGACAGGTCACATGATCAAATGGGCCACCAGGGGATTGATAGGGTATACCAAAGAATCCTGAAACGCTTTGAATGGCCCGGGATGAAGAAGGCATGTGAGAAGGGGATAGGAGCATGTCTGTCATGTCAAAAAATGAAAGACCCAAGAAAATTGCGATTTCCATTGCAGTCGATTGAGTCATCTGAATTCAACGAGGTGGTACAGATTGACCACCAGAAGATATGTCTAACAGACAGTGGCTAAAATCGGGTCCTGGTCATGATCGGTCACTTCACGAAATATGCAGAGGCCGTGCCATGCATAACTGCTTCAATAGAAGAGACATGAGATCATCTGATAGCGAGGCATGGATGTCCGATGACGTTTCAATCGGACAATGGAACAGTCTTCGTAGGAGAACTTAGTAAAGAGCTCATGAGACGTTCTCAAATGGCTCACGCTCATTCTACGACGTATCATCCCCAGACAAACGGCTTAGTGGAAAGGCAAAGTCGGACTCTGGTGTCGAAGTTGAGAAGGTAATGTTCCAGATACATGACTGATTTGGACAGATACCTTCCACAAGTGATGGGAGGTTATAACAGCACGCAACACTCCACCACGGGAATTAGTCCACACATGATGTTGACTGGACACGAAAAGTCTTTGCCTTTGACTTTCTTTTACCCAGAGTATGAAGGAAAGAAAACATCACCACAAGTTTATGTTAGGGATATGATTAGATGTCAACAAGAACTGAACGACTTGTGTAGACGAAAGATTCGGCAAGCACAGGCAAGGCAGAGGAAAAGGTTTGATAAAAAAAGCAGCTGGTGCAAAAGCTTACTCAGTAGGAGACTACGCATGGGTATTTAAAAACGTTATACCACCTAAAGGGACTAAGAAGCTCCTACAGAAATGGAGGGGACCGTTCATGATAACGGAAGTGCACCAGGAGGGACATTTTTATAGACTGAGAACCGGCTGAGCCGCTCACTTTGAAAACATTAAGCCACACAAACCATCTACAGAGGACTGCTCTATACTTGAGGACATGGAAGAGGGTCAATATCTGATGATGGACCCTGCCTGCGAAGTCAATGAAAAGGGCACCAGGGAAAAGAATGATGAGAATGAAGTCATAGAAGAGTGAACGAGTCCATCATTGGACCTGGACCTGAATGAGATAATTGAAGCAGATGAAGGAACCTTACCCTACGCAGAAGAGGACTGGCAAGACCCGAAACAGATAGAGGTTCCCAATCCTTACAATCCTGACGGAGACGAATTTGTAGTTGACAGGATAGATCTGAAGAAGATAGTGAAAGAATTGGTGGGTCGGGAAGAAAATCCCGCGTCACAGGACATAGACATAGTCGACGATCAAGATGAGGAGCGGAGTGGGTATGTGACCGGTCTAAGCCTGAGGTTGAATTCGATGACGAGCAACAGCAATCATGCGAACAGAAATTAACGAACCTGCGCGCGTCTTGGAAAGGCTGAACGAAATGACATCGATCGTACCCAAGGGAGGCCAGTCTCATAATTCAAGACGTAGACCGTGAGAGCATGAAATACATAAAAACGACAGAGATAATCCTTCCTGGGCTGCCCAGGAAGGATAATTAATCATTCATGTATCCAACCTTTACTTAAAATCCGGTATGCGAGTGAAGTGGATGTCGATGTATATGTCTGTCCGGGGAGTGGGGGTAGGACTTACCCACACTAAAAAATTATTAATAAAAAAAGATGGATTCCGTTTTGACAGTATATAGCGACAGGCCTGGATGAACCGTGTCTTCCAGGAGTGACTACCGCAGTGAAAAAGACGTCCAGAACAAGTGAGTGTGATGGGAGAGAAAGAGAGGAAATTTTGAAGGAAGATCTAGAGATGGAGCGATTACAAGTAGCCGAAAAACAAGATGCGAAAAAGAGAAAGATTAAGGAATTGAGAAGTTTTAGAGTTTATAAACGACAAAAACGAAGAAGAAAACATAGAATTGAACTAAGGAGCAACAAAGGAGAAAATGTTAAAACTCAGAATTGTTTATTTGAGAAAAACTCAAATGAGAAACTAAGCAACAAAGCTTGCATTTGAAACTGAATGAAAGAAAACTTTTAGTTAATTTTTGAAGTTCAAAAGTTGTTGCATTTATAATTTTGCATAGTAATTTTAGTTAGTGACTTTAGAGACACTAACTAATTATTTGGAGAGGCTTGAGTGAAAATTATATTAAGTATTTTAGCCTGCATGATTGTTTTTGATCAACTAAGATGAGTGATCACTTTGTGGTGATCTGAAGTGCTTGAGTAATCTCTTGAAGAAAGAGGTGATTTCATTGTTCCTTCTAGCCACCAAGTTCCTTAATATTAATATTCAGGACCAAAAACAACTAAATTTCCAAAGGGAAGAAGCATAGTAGCATAATTTTAGTTTGTTGGTTGGCAGGACCTTCCTGCCTCCCAATTTTTTTTAAACCTGGTAAAAAAATTTAAATCAAGACATTGGCATAAAAGTCAGAAAAAATGTTTTTTCTTCAGTCATATCCTTAAAAGTTCAGATTAGTGATGAAAAAATTTGGAAGGCTATAACAGTGTAGTTTGATGCAGTTTATATTCTGTGGGGAGTCGATGTGATGTGGATAAAATTGATTTCATGCATTTTGTAAATTTCGTTCGATGGTACTGTATCCTTTTGATGAATACTGCGAGACTGAATGAGGACATTGACTGGGCTGTCCGGGGAGTATGAGACATTCGACCAGAATGCCCTTAAAATGCTTGGTGACTTCGAACTTTTAAAAGTGACCGTGAGCTGGGAAAATTGGCGGTTTTGGCGGATTAATAGTATTAATCTGACAATTTTTTGAATCGGGAGTGGTCAGTTGGGCGTGAAGTAAGAAAATTTCAAAAACCGTTCCAAAAGTAGTAGAATCATATTTTAACTTGCCAAGTGAATACTCAAGTAGCATACTAATAACAGATTTTAAACTCACAAAAAGGACATGTGCGGTAGCGATCACAGCGAACATGAGTTTTAGGACAGCGTTAGCAGCAGATTTTAAGAGAGGATACAAACATAGAATTCCTGCGGAAGTAAAGACCAGGAATAGGAGGTGTAGCAGCTTTGCCTCCGGCGGCTTCCCAAATACCAGGAACGTATCTATGCTTCTTGGTGACGAGGGCGACAGAGAAGCAGCATGCGGACCCTGAAGACTTCATCTTGTCCTTGACGAGATTGAGAGACTTCCTTGTGGAGAGGGAGGTGAAGGAGCTCTCGCATCTAGTATACGACCCATACAGAGGACGACTGAATCCACGGAAATTGTATGCACTGGTAGACGTAATCTTTTTTGATACTAACATACAATTTTATTTACATAAGAAATACTATTTGAGTATAGGCTGAGTGTAAGTTGAGTGTAGGACGTGTTATATTGTGTGTGATATGTGATGTGTTATGTTACTAGGACCTTGGGTGCGGAAGGGTTGGTGATCACGAATGACCGAATGATAATCTTAGGAACAGACCCAAAGTTTGGACTCTCCAGTCTTTGGTCAAATTCCAAGATTTTAGCAACGAACTGATTTGAATATCGTTCAAGGTCAAAATCTTTTTACCTGAATGTTTTAAATTAATATTAACACAAATCTGGAGTAATGTTGACAAAGGTTATACTCGTGGCCTCTTTTCTAGATACTGATTAATCATTCAATTATTCATCAGATTTTAATTGCACAAGCTGAAAATCAAAACCGAATCAAAGGAAATGGATAACTTCGACTTGAATGAACTGATGGAACTAGCGGAGGCTTGTGTAGGACCGGTGATAGATGCGACCTATTGTCGGCTAATGGATTGAGACTTTGCTCTGGAGGACCCAGAGCTAGTCATGTTGCTGCTCTACTTAATAAACATTTTGGGGCACGACAACCGTGGGGACCGCTCACGGAAGTCTTATTGCTGGCTGCATGTGGACAACAGGTATTACTAGATTGTCCAAACATGAGAGTTTTGAGCTAGAGAAACGGGGTTCTCTCAGCAATTGACTTGGCGAACGAGCCTGGATTGGGAAATTCCAGGACCTACCAGCCAGGTGAGATGCCTCTCCCGGTCAAGCATAGGCCTGGATTGAGAAGGATGCATCAGGAGATGAACAGCGAGGCAGCCTCGTCTAGTTCACAACTGAGAGCAGCTGTGCCATCAAAGAGGGCAAGAGTAGAAGAATAAGTTTAAACGAACGAGACGATGCAAGATCTAAATGAAGCGAAAAGAGAACTGGAGCGATTGACAAAAACCTTGCTCAGTGTTGAAGAGGACAGTCACACGTGGAAGAGACTGTTCGAGGAGATATAACGCTTGAGGCGAGAATATAAGGAGCGATCGGAGCGTTTGGCATTAACGACAGCAGTGGAGAGAACGATACCCGCAAGGGATGTTCCTCGTGGGCAGTCCCCGATGGAGCTTCTAACGCCTCGAGAACTAAGCCAAAGGACAGATGTACGAGTTCCGACAGCAGCAGGCACAGTAAGCATCCCGGACCCTAGTGACACCCTAGGTGCTCCAGTCGTGAAGGAGACGGTGCAGAAGCTGATAGAAACAGCTGGACGACTTGTAGCCAACAGGAGTGCACCAGTTTCCGGGGTAACAGCACCCTATGGAACGATCGACGATACATGCAGGGTGGAGCACTCCCAGGAAACGATGAGAAGAACGGGAGCTGAAACCACGACGAGACCAATGAAGACCTCAAAATCCCAGACAGGATGATAAGAGAAGTGCCGATGAAAAAAGTATCCCGCGTCTTTGATATACAGAAGAACAGCCAGGCGAAGAACCACTTTACAGGAGTTCCAGACACGGATATGCGAGCATGTTTGAATCGATCGACTTGGAGACCAGCAGTAAAGATGCAGCAACTGCCGCTCGGGACATCACATTTGATACTGGGCGACAGTTTGGTGAGAGTTCTACAGAATTTGAGGACCTCGTGGATCACCACGGTGATGGCCTTTGGAGGCGCCACCTTAGCCCAGCTGTATCGAATGGTGGAGCTGATGAACACAGAAAGAATTCCAGATATATTGATTTTAATAGGCACGAATTATGTGTCCAGGAGCTCGGACGAGGAAGAAGCTCAATGGGAATCAAGGATGGTATACCTATTTATCAATATCTGGCAGAAGTTGAAGTGCGCGGTACTGACCGTCTGTACCGTCCTGATGAGCACGAGAACGTTAACACCGATAGAAAGGAGGCACAACGAAAGGGTCATCAGGTGGAATAACATAGTGAGGAATCTGGTGAGTCGCAATGCTGGGCGGATGATCCTGATGGATTTAGAGCATGAGCTGAGAGCCGTGGATCAGGCCGGATTCACTACAGATGGAGTCCGTTTTGACAGTATATAGCGACAGGCCTGGATGAACCGTGTCTTCCAGGAGTGACTACCGCAGTGAAAAAGACGTCCAGAACAAGTGAGTGTGATGGGAGAGAAAGAGAGGAAATTTTGAAGGAAGATCTAGAGATGGAGCGATTACAAGTAGCCGAAAAACAAGATGCGAAAAAGAGAAAGATTAAGGAATTGAGAAGTTTTAGAGTTTATAAACGACAAAAACGAAGAAGAAAACATAGAATTGAACTAAGGAGCAACAAAGGAGAAAATGTTAAAACTCAGAATTGTTTACTTGAGAAAAACTCAAATGAGAAACTAAGCAACAAAGCTTGCATTTGAAACTGAATGAAAGAAAACTTTAAGTTAATTTTTGAAGTTCAAAAGTTGTTGCATTTATAATTCTGCATAGTAATTTTAGTTAGTGACTTTAGAGACACTAACTAATTATTTGGAGAGGCTTGAGTGAAAATTATATTAAGTATTCTAGCCTGCATGATTGTTTTTGATCAACTAAGATGAGTGATCACTTTGTGGTGATCTGAAGTGCTTGAGTAATCTCTTGAAGAAAAAGGTGATTTCATTGTTCCTTCTAGCCACCAAGGGAAGAAGCATAGTAGCATAATTTTAGTTTGTTGGTTGGCAGGACCTTCCTGCCTCCCAATTTTTTTTAAACCTGGGAAAAAAATTTAAATCGAGACATTGGCATAAAAGTCAGAAAAAATGTTTTTTCTTCAGTCATATCCTTAAAAGTTCAGATTAGTGATGAAAAAATTTGGAAGGCTATAACAGTGTAGTTTGATGCAGTTTATATTCTGTGGGGAGTCGATGTGATGTGGATAAAAGTGATTTCATGCATTTTGTAAATTTCGTTCGATGGTACTGTATCCTTTTGATGAATACTGCGAGACTGAATGAGGACATTGACTGGGCTGTCCGGGGAGTATGAGACATTCGACCAGAATGCCCTCAAAATGCATGGTGACTTCGAACTTTTAAAAGTGACCGTGAGCTGGGAAAATTGGCGGTTTTGGCGGATTAATAGTATTAATCTGACAATTTTTTGAATCGGGAATGGTCAGTTTGGCGTGACTTAAGAAAATTTCAAAAATCGTTCCAAAAGTAGTAGAATCATATTTTAACTTGCCAAGTGAATACTCAAGTAGCATACTAATAACAGATTTTAAACTCACAAAAAGGACATGTGCGGTAGCGATCACAGCGAACATGAGTTTTAGGACAGCGTTAGCAGCAGATTTTAAGAGAGGATACAAACATAGAATTCCTGCGGAAGTAAAGACCAGGAATAGGAGGTGTAGCAGCTTTGCCTCCGGCGGCTTCCCAAATACCAGGAACGTATCTATGCTTCTTGGTGACGAGGGCGACAGAGAAGCAGCATGCGGACCCTGAAGACTTCATCTTGTCCTTGACGAGATTGAGAGACTTCCTTGTGGAGAGGGAGGTGAAGGAGCTCTCGCATCTAGTATACGACCCATACAGAGGACGACTGAATCCACGGAAATTGTATGCACTGGTAGACGTAATCTTTTTTGATACTAACATACAATTTTATTTACATAAGAAATACTATTTGAGTATAGGCTGAGTGTAAGTTGAGTGTAGGACGTGTTATATTGTGTGTGATATGTGATGTGTTATGTAACTAGGACCTTGGGTGCGGAAGGGTTAGTGATCACGAATGACCGAATGATAATCTTAGGAACAGACCCAAAGTTTGGACTCTCCAGTCTTTGGTCAAATTCCAAGATTTTAGCAACGAACTGATTTGAATATCGTTCAAGGTCAAAATCTTTTTACCTGAATGTTTTAAATTAATATTAACACAAATCTGGAGTAATGTTGACAAAGCTTATACTCGTGGCCTCTTTTCTAGATACTGATTAATCATTCAATTATTCATCAGATTTTAATTGCACAAGCTGAAAATCAAAACCGAATCAAAGGAAATGGATAACTTCGACTTGAATGAACTGATGGAACTAGCGGAGGCTTGTGTAGGACCGATGATAGATGCGACCTATCGTCGGCTAATGGATTGAGACTTTGCTATGGAGGACCCAGAGCTAGTCATGTTGCTGCTCTACTTAATAAACATTTTGGGGCACGACAACCGTGGGGACCGCTCACGGAAGTCTTATTACTGGCCGCATGTGGACAACAGGTATTACTAGATCGTCCAAACATGAGAGTTTTGAGCTAGAGAAACGGGGTTCTCTCAGCAATTGACTTGGCGAGCGAGCCTGGATTGGGAAATTCCAGGACCTACCAGCCAGGTGTGATGCCTCTCCCGGTCAAGCATAGGCCTGGATTGAGAAGGATGCATCAGGAGATGAACAGCGAGGCAGCCTCGTCTAGTTCACAACTGAGAGCAGCTGTGCCATCAAAGAGGGCAAGAGTAGAAGAATAAGTTTAAACGAACGAGACGATGCAAGATCTAAATGAAGCGAAAAGAGAACTGGAGCGATTGACAAAAACCTTGCTCAGTGTTGAAGAGGACAGTCGCACGTGGAAGAGACTGTTCAAGTATTGCAATAAGAAGCAGGGCGAGGAGATATAACGCTTGAGGCGAGAATATAAGGAGCAATCGGAGCGTTTGGCATTAACGACAGCAGTGGAGAGAACGATACCCGCAAGGGATGTTCCTCGTGGGCAGTCCCCGATGGAGCTTCTAACGCCTCGAGAACTAAGCCAAAGGACAGATGTACGAGTTCCGACAGCAGCAGGAACAGTAAGCATCCCGGACCCTAGTGACACCCTAGGTGCTCCAGTCGTGAAGGAGACGGTGCAGAAGCTGATAGAAACAGCTGGACGACTTGTAGCCAACAGGAGTGCACCAGTTTCCGGGGTAACAGCACCCTATGGAACGATCGACGATACATGCAGGGTGGAGCACTCCCAGGAAACGATGAGAAGAACGGGAGCTGAAACCACGACGAGACCAATGAAGACCTCAAAATCCCAGACAGGATGATAAGAGAAGTGCCGATGAAAAAAGTATCCCGCGTCTTTGATATACAGAAGAACAACCAGGCGAAGAACCACTTTACAGGAGTTCCAGACACGGATATGCGAGCATGTTTGAATCGATCGACTTGGAGACCAGCAGTAAAGATGCAGCAACCGCCGCTCGGGACATCACATTTGATACTGGGCGACAGTTTGGTGAGAGTTCTACAGAATTTGAGGACCTCGTGGATCACCACGGTGATGGCCTTTGGAGGCGCCACCTTAGCCCAGCTGTATCGAATGGTGGAGCTGATGAACACAGAAAGAATTCCAGATATATTGATTTTAATAGGCACGAATTATGTGTCCAGGAGCTCGGACGAGGAAGAAGCTCAATGGGAATCAAGGATGGTATACCTATTTATCAATATCTGGCAGAAGTTGAAGTGCGCGGTACTGACCGTCTGTACCGTCCTGATGAGCACGAGAACGTTAACACCGATAGAAAGGAGGCACAACGAAAGGGTCATCAGGTGGAATAACATAGTGAGGAATCTGGTGAGTCGCAATGCTGGGCGGATGATCCTGATGGATTTAGAGCATGAGCTGAGAGCCGTGGATCAGGCCGGATTCACTACAGATGGAGTCCGTTTTGACAGTATATAGCGACAGGCCTGGATGAACCGTGTCTTCCAGGAGTGACTACCGCAGTGAAAAAGACGTCCAGAACAAGTGAGTGTGATGGGAGAGAAAGGGAGGAAATTTTGAAGGAAGATCTAGAGATGGAGCGATTACAAGTAGCCGAAAAACAAGATGCGAAAAAGAGAAAGATTAGAAGAATTGAGAAGTTTTAGAGTTTATAAACGACAAAAACGAAGAAAAAAACATAGAATTGAACTAAGGAGCAACAAAGGAGAAAATGTTAAAACTCAGAATTGTTTATTTGAGAAAAACTCAAATGAGAAACTAAGCAACAAAGCTTGCATTTGAAACTGAATGAAAGAAAACTTTTAGTTAATTTTTGAAGTTCAAAAGTTGTTGCATTTTTTAATTTTGCATAGTAATTTTAGTTAGTGACTTTAGAGACATTAACTAATTATTTGGAGAGGCTTGAGTGAAAATTATATTAAGTATTCTAGCCTGCATGATTGTTTTTGATCAACTAAGATGAGTGATCACTTTGTGGTGATCTGAAGTGCTTGAGTAATCTCTTGAAGAAAGAGGTGATTTCATTGTTCCTTCTAGCCACCAAGTTCCTTAATATTAATATTCAGGACCAAAAACAACTAAATTTCCGAAGGGAAGAAGCATAGTAGCATAATTTTAGTTTGTTGGTTGGCAGGACCTTCCTGCCTACCATTTTTTTTTAAGCCTGGGAAAAAAATTTAAATCGAGACATTGGCATAAAAGTCAGAAAAAATGTTTTTTCTTCAGTCATATCCTTAAAAGTTCAGATTAGTGATGAAAAAATTTGGAAGGCTATAACAGTGTAGTTTGATGCAGTTTATATTCTGTGGGGAGTCGATGTGATGTGGATAAAAGTGATTTCATGCATTTTGTAAATTTCGTTCGATGGTACTGTATACCGGGGAGTATGAGACATTCGACCAGAATGCCCTCAAAATGCATGGTGACTTCGAATTTTTAAAAGTGACCGTGAGCTGGGAAAATTGGAGGTTTTGGCGAATTAATAGTATTAATCTGACAATTTTTTGAATCGGGAATGGTCAGTTTGGCGTGACGTAAGAAAATTTCAAAAATCGTTCCAAAATAAAGACAAGTCACGACCTTGAAATTTCGCGACAACCGAAAAAGAGAAAAACACTGCAACAATATTCGTTGAAATAGACGAGGCGAACGACAAGCCTACGATACAATTTGAAATTGCAATCGGGATTTTTGTTGGAAGATGATTCCGAATTGTAACAATTGTGCAGCTACAATCGTTACCAAGCAACTCCCGAGAACCAGGAAGCGTGTTGGGATGACGCGGCCAGCGTTCCGGAAAGAAGATAAGACTGTTCTTTGTCCGAATTCAAGAATCCGGAAGGGTCTCAGGAAGCGAACTCAAACTTTATTTTGACAAAGTTTTAGCTTCCTGGAATCTCCTCAGTTGAATTAAATTAACATCGAATTCATTTTCAGAGTATGAGAAGCTAGGAGTTAAGGGAAAGGGTTGATTCATCTCCGATGGGAAGGATAATTTTTATCTACTGAACAAAAACAATCGTAATATAATGAAAAAGTAGTAGCCATGTGAGAAGAGAGTGACCTCGTGGTCTGGGGATACTGAGACCCAGCCATGAGCTCACTATTTTTGCATGTAACTAAGTTAATTTGAGTGTTCTGACCGATGCCCAAAACAGTAACACTTTTATCGACCCGATGTTGAAAGGACCATACAAAGAACTGGCTTTGGTAGAGACGGTTAAAAGCATGTAGAGCTGTGTTTAGACGCTAGCCAGCCAGTCGTCTTACAACCTAGCTTTAATTTCCACCGATATGTACTTCCGGGCGAAGGTTACAGACCCTTTCCTTAATTTTTAGCTTCTCATAGCCTGAAGCCGAAATTAGATGTCAAAAAAATAATTCAGGAAATCTCAAAAAGCGAAAATTTATTAAAATGACAGTTCAGGAGTGTGACTCCAGACCCTTCAGGTTTCTTCAATATCCATGAAAAAACGCTTTCATCACAACCAGGAAGGGTACTGTCTTGACCTTCAGCCTTCCCGATTTGTTCAATTCTTCCGGTAACGATTGTAACAGCACAATTGTTACAACTCGGAAAACTTTTTCTCAATGGTTGTTTCTGTTAACAATGTTGCGTTTCGTTTTTTTCTCGCCCGTCGTGGTTGATCTCTCTTCGTTGTTGATCAGACGACTGATGCCATGGTTTAGAGCCAACATGACTGCATGGTTGTACGAGAATGCCAAGAAGCATATGTCGAAGCACAGCTGGATCTACAGTACATATCGGCAGGACATTGGAGCAGGAGATTTCAAGCGAGCTTTTGTAACTCATCGGATTGCAGAGACTGCCGCAGTGAAAAAGACGTCCAGAACAAGTGAGTGTGACGGGAAATAAAGAGAAGAAATAATGAAGGAAGACCTGGAGAGAAACGTGACGTAGTGCCTCCACAACAGCTTCTGCAGAAACAGGGAAACTAACGTAGATCCTAAACAACCTAGCTTTGTTTTCCGTCGATATGTACTTTCGGGCGAATGTTACAGACACTTTCCTTAATTTTTCCTTGGCCGTGCTGTTCGGGGAGTATGTGACCTTCGACCAGAATGCCGTCAAAATGCAAGGTGACTTCGAATTTTTAAATGTGTCCGTGAGCTGGGAAGATTGGCTGTTTTGGCGGATTACTAGTATTTATCTGACGATTTGGTAAATCGGGAATATTCAGTTTAGCGTGACGTTATAAGTTTTCAAAATTCGTTCCAAAATAAAGACAAGTCACGACCTTAAAATTTCGTGACAACCGAAAATGAGAAAAACACAGCAACAAAATTCGTTGGAACAAACGAGTTGAACGACAAGCCTACGATACAAATTGAAATTGCAATCGAGATTAATGTTGGAAGACGATTCAGAATTGTAACAATTGTGCAGGTACAATCGTTACAAAGCAATTCCCGAGAACCAGGAAGCGTGTTGGGATGACGCGACCAGCGTTCCGGAAAGAAGATAAGACTGTTTTTTGTCCGATTTCAAGAATCCGGAAGGGTCTCAGGAAACGAACTCAAACTTTATTTTGACAAAACTTTAGCTTCCTGAAATCTCCTCAGTTGAATTAAATTAACATCGAATTCATTTTCAGAGTATGAGAAGCTAGGAGTTAAGGGAAAGGGTTGATTCATCTCCGATGGGAAAGATGATTTTTATCTACTGAACAAAAACAATAGTAATATAATGAAAAAGTAGTAGCCATGTGAGAAGAGAGTGAACTCGTGGTCTGGGAATACTGAGACCCAGCCATGAGCTCACTACTTTTGCATGTAACTAAGGTAATTTGAGCGTTCTGACCGATGCCCAAAACAGTAACAGTTTTATCGACCCGATGTTGAAAGGACCACACAAAGAACTGGCTTTGGTAGAGACGGTTAAAAGCATGTAGAGCTGTGTTTAGACGCTAGCCAACCAGTCGTCTTACAACCTAGCTTTAATTTCCACCGATATGAACTTCCGGGCGAAGGTTACAGACCCTTTCCTTAAATTTTAGCTTCTCATAGCCTGAAACTGAAAATAAATGTCAAAAAAAAAATTCAGGAAATCTCAAAAAGCGAAAATTTATGAAAATGACAGTTCAGGAGTGTGACTGCAGATCCTTCCGGTTTCTTCAATATCGTTGAAAAAACGCTTTCATCACAACCAGGAAGGGTTGCTGTCTTGACCTTCAGCCTTCCTGATTTGTTCAATTCTTCCGGTAACGATTGTAACAGCACAATTGTTACAACTCGGAAGGCTTTTTCTCAATGGTTGCTTCTGTTAACAAGGTTGCGTTTCGTTTTTTTTCTCGCCCTTCGTGCTTGATCTCTCTTCGTGGTTGATCAGACGACTGATGCCATGGTTTAGAGCCAACATGACTGCATGGTTGTACGAGAATGCCAAGAAGCATATGTCGAAGCACAGCTGGGTCTACAGTACATATCGGCAGGACATTGGAGCAGGAGATTTCAAGCGAGCTTTTGTAACTCATCGGTTGGATTGCAGAGACTGCCGCAGTGAAAAAGACGTCCAGAACAAGTGAGTGTGACGGGAAATAAAGAGAAAAAATAATGAAGGAAGACCTGGAGAGAAACGTGACGTTGTGCCTCCACAAAAGCTTCTGCAGAAACAGGGAAACTAACGTAGATCCCCTACCTTGTTGCAAGCAAAGGGTAGAAGAGCAGAAACGTTGAAGGACTGCCTCCAACAGCGTCAGAATAGCCACCGACGTGTTGCAAGACACTGAAACTGAAAAGTTTTGTCGACCAGATGTTGAAAGGACCACACAAAAAACTGCCTTTGATAGAGACGGTTAAAAGCACGTAGAGCTGTGTTTAGACGCTAGCCAGTCGTTTTACAACCCAGCTTTATTTTCTGTCGATATGTTTCTCCGGGCGAATGTTACAGACCCTTTCCCTAACTTTTAGCTTCTCATAGCCTGAAACTGAAAATAGATGTTAAAATATAAATTCAGGACATCTCAAAAAGCTAAAAGTTATTAAAATGACATTCCACGAGTGTGACTCCAGACCCTTCCGGTTTCCTCAATATCCTTGAAGAAACGCTTTCACAACCAAGAAGGGCTGGTCTCTTCACCTTCAGCCTTCCTGATTTGTTCAATTCTTCCGTGAACGATTGTAACAGCACAATCATTACAACTCTGAAGGCTTTTTCTCAATGGTTGCTTCTGTTAAAGTTGTTGCGTTTCGTTTTTTCTATCGCCCGTCGTGGTTGATCTCTCTTCGTGGTTGATCAGACGACTGATGCCATGGTTAAGAGACAACATGACTGCATGGTTGTACGAGAATGCCAAGAAGCATATGTCGAAGCACAGCTGGGTCTACAGTACATATCGGCAGGACATTGGATCAGGAGATTTCAAGCGAGCTTTTGTAACTCATCGGTCGGATTGCAGAGACTGCCGCAGTGAAAAAGACGTCCAGATCAAGTGAGTGTGCCGGGAAATAAAGAGAAGAAATAATGAAGGAAGACCTGGAGAGAAACTTGACGTTGTGCCTCCACAACAGCTTCTGCAGAAACAGGGAAACTAACGTAGATCCTAAACAACCTAGGTTTATTTTCCGTCGCTTTCGGGCGTATGTTACAGACACTTTCCTTAATTTTTCCTTGACCGTGCTGTTCGGGGAGTATGTGACCTTCGACCATAATGCCGTCAAAATGCAGGGTGACTTCGAATTTTTAAATGTGTCCGTGAGCTGGGAAGATTGGCTGTTTTGGCGGATTAGTAGTATTTATCTGACGTTTTGGTAAATCGGGAATATTCAGTTTGGCGTGACGTAATAAGTTTTCAAAATTCGTTCCAAAATAAAGACAAGTCACGACCTTAAAATTTTGCGATAACCGAAAATGAGAAAAACACAGAAACAAAATTCGTTGGAACAAACGAGTTGAACGACGAGCCTACGATACAAATTGAAATTGCAATCGAGATTATTGTTGGAAAACGATTCCTAATTGTAACAATTGTGCAGCTACAATCGTTACAAAGCAATTCCCGAGAACCAGGAAGCGTGTTGGGATGACGCGACCAGCGTTCCGGAAAGAAGATAACACTGTTCTTTGTCCGAATTCAAGAATCCGGAAGGGTCTCAGGAAGCGAACTCAAACTTTATTTTGACAAAATTTTAGCTTCCTGGAATATCCTCAGTTGAATTAAATTAATATCGAATTCATTTTCAGAGTATGAGAAGCTAGGATTTAAGGGAAAGGGTTGATTCATCTCCAATGGGAAGGATGATTTTTATCTACTGAACAAAAACAATAGTAATATAATGAAAAAGTAGTAGCCATGTGAGAAGAGAGTGACCTCGTGGTCTGGGGATACTGAGACCCAGCCATGAGCTCACTATTTTTGCATGTAACTAAGGTAATTTGAGCGTTCTGACCGATGCCCAAAACAGTAACAGTTTTATCGACCCGATGTTGAAAGGACCACACAAAGAACTGGCTTTGGTAGAGACGGTTAAAAGCATGTAGAGCTGTGTTTCGACGCTAGCCAGCCAGTCGTCTTACAACCTAGCTTTAATTTCCACCGATATATACTTCCGGGCGAAGGTTACAGACCCTTTCCTTAAATTTTAGCTTCTCATAGCCTGAAACTGAAAATAGATGTCAAAAAGTAAATTCAGGAAATCTCAAAAAGCGAAAATTTATTAAAATGACAGTTCAGGAGTGTGACTCCAGACCCTTCCGGTTTCTTCAATATCCTTGAAAAAACGCTTTCATCACAACCAGGAAGGGTTGCTGTCTTGACCTTCAGCCTTCCTGATTTGTTCAATTCTTCCGGTAACGATTGTAACAGCACAATTGTTACAACTCGGAAAGCTTTTTCTCAATGGTTGCTTCTGTTAACAATGTTGCGTTTCGTTTTTTTCTCGCCCGTCGTGGTTGATCTCTCTTCGTGGTTGATCAGACGACTGATGCCATGGTTTAGAGCCAACATGACTGCATGGTTGTACGAGAATGTCAAGATGCATATGTCGAAGCACAGCTGGGTCTACAGTACATATCAGCAGGACATTGGATCAGGAGATTTCAAGCGAGCTTTTGTAACTCATCGGTCGGATTGCAGAGACTGCCGCAGTGAAAAAGACGTCCAGAACAAGTGAGTGTGACGGGAAATAAAGAGAAGAAATAATGAAGGAAGACCTGGAGAGAAACGTGACGTTGTGCCTCCACAACAGCTTCTGCAGAAACAGGGAAACTAACGTAGATCCTAAGCAACCTAGCTTTATTTTCCGTCGATATGTACTTTCGGGCGAATGTTACAGACACTTTCCTTAATTTTTCCTTGACCGTGCTGTTCGGGGAGTATGTGACCTTCGACCAGAATGCCGTCAAAATGCAAGGTGACTTCGAAATTTTTAAATGTGTCCGTGAGCTGGGAAGATTGGCTGTTTTGGTGGATTAGTAGTATTTATCTGACGATTTGGTAAATCGGGAATATTCAGTTTGGCGTGAGGTAATAAGTTTTCAAAATTCGTTCCAAAATAAAGACAAGTCACGACCTTGAAATTTTGCGACAACCGAAAATGAGAAAAACACAGCAACAAAATTCGTTGGAACAAACGAGTTGAACGACAAGCCTACGATACAAATTGAAATTGCAATCGAGATTTTTGTTGGAGGACGATTCCGAATTGCAACAATTGTGCAGCTACAATCGTTACAAAGCAATTCCCGAGAACCAGGAAGCGTGTTGGGATGACGCGACCAGCGTTCCGGAAAGAAGATAAGACTGTTTTTTGTCCGAATTGAAGAATCCGGAAGCGTCTCAGGAAGCGAACTCAAACTTTATTTTGACAAAATTTTAGCTTCCTGGAATCTCCTCATTTGAATTAAATTAACATCGAATTCATTTTCAGAGTATGAGAAGCTAGGAGTTAAGGGAAAGGGTTGATTCATCTCCGATGGGAAGGATGATTTTTATCTACTGAACAAAAACAATAGTAATATAATGAAAAAATAGTAGCCATGTGGGAACAGAGTGACCTCGTGGTCTGGGGATACTGAGACCCAGCCATGAGCTCACTATTTTTGCATGTAACTAAGGTAATTTGAGCGTTCTGACTGATGCCCAAAACAGTTAAAAGTTTTATCGACCCGATGTTGAAAGGACCACACAAAGAACTGGCTTTGGTAGAGACGGTTAAAAGCATGTAGAGCTGTGTTTAGACGCTAGCCAGCCAGTAGTCTTACAACCTAGCTTTAATTTCCACCGATATGTACTTCCGAGCGAAGGTTACAGACCCTTTCCTTAAATTTTAGCTTCTCATAGCCTGAAACTGAAAATAGATGTCAAAAAATAAATTCAGGAAATCTCAAAAAGCGAAAATTTATTAAAATGACAGTTCAGGAGTGTGACTCCAGACCCTTCCGGTTTCTTCAATATCCTTGAAAAAACGCTTTCATCACAACCAGGAAGGATTGCTGTCTTGACCTTCAGCCTTCCTGATTTGTTCAATTCTTCCGGTAACGATTGTAACAGCACAATTGTTACAACTCGGAAGGCTTTTTCTCAATGGTTGCTTCTGTTAACAATGTTGCGTTTCGTTTTTTTCTCGCCCGTCGTGGTTGATCTCTCTTCGTGGTTGATCAGACGACTGACGCCATGGTTTAGAGCCAACATGACTGCATGGTTGTACGAGAATGCCAAGAAGCATATGTCGAAGCACAGCTGGGTCTACAGTACATATCGGCAGGACATTAGATCAGGAGATTTCAAGCGAGCTTTTTTAACTCATCGGTCGGATTGCAGAGACTGCCGCAGTGAAAAAGACGTCCAGAACAAGTGAGTGTGACAGAAAATAAAGAGAAGAAATAATGAAGGAAGACCTGGAGAGAAACGTGACGTTGTGCCTCCACAACAGCTTCTGCAGAAACAAGGAAACTAACGTAGATCCTAAACAACCTAGCTTTATTTTCCGTCGCTTTCGGGCGAATGTTACAGACACTTTCCTTAATTTTTCCTTGACCGTGCTGTTCGGGGAGTATGTGACCTTCGACCAGAATGCCGTCAAAATGCAGGGTGACTTCGAATTTTTAAATGTGTCCGTGAGCTGGGAAGATTGGCTGTTTTGGCGGATTAGTAGTTTTTATCTGACGATTTGGTAAATCGGGAATTTTCAGTTTGGCGTGACGTAATAAGTTTTCAAAATTCGTTCCAAAATAAAGACAAGTCACGACCTTGAAATTTCGCGACAACCGAAAATGAGAAAAACACAGCAACAAAATTCGTTGGAACAAACGAGTTGAACGACAAGCCTACGATACAAATTGAAATTGCAATCGAGATTATTGTTGGAAGACGATTCCGAATTGTAACAATTGTGCAGCTACAATTGTTACAAAGCAATTCCCGAGAACCAGGAAGCGTGTTGGGATGACGCGACCAGCGTTCCGGAGAGAAGATAAGACTGTTCTTTGTCCGGATTCAAGAATCCGGAGGGTCTCAGGAAGCAAACTCAAACCTTGTTTTGAAAAAATTTTAGCTTTCTGGAATCTCCTGAGTTGAATTAAATTAACATCGAAATTTTTTTCAGAGTATGAGAAGCTAAGAGTTAAGGGAAAGGGTTGATTCATCTCCGACGGGAATGATTATTTTTATCTACTGAACAAAAACAATGGTAATATAATAAATAAGTAGCAGCCATGTTTTCAGGAGTGACTCCGTGGTCTGGGGATACTGAGACCCAGCCATGAGCTCACTATTTTTGCATGTAACTAAGTTTTTTTGAGCGTTCTGACCGATGCCCAAAACTGTAACGATTTTATCGACCCGATGTTGAAAGAACCACACAAAAAACTGCCTTTGGTAGAGACGGTTAAAGGCATGTAGAGCTGTGTTTAGACGCTAGCCAGTCGTTTTACAACCCAGCTTTATTTTCTGTCGATATGTTTCTCCGGGCGAATGTTACAGACCCTTTCCCTAACTTTTAGCTTCTCATAGCCTGAAACTGAAAATAGATGTTAAAATATAAATTCAGGACATCTCAAAAAGCTAAAAGTTATTAAAATGACATTCCAGGAGTGTGACTCCAGGCCCTTCCGGTTTCCTCAATATCCTTGAAGAAACGCTTTCACAACCAAGAAGGGCTGGTCTCTTCACCTTCAGCCTTCCTGATTTGTTCAATTCTTCCGTGAACGATTGTAACAGCACAATCATTACAACTCGGAAGGCTTTTTCTCAATGGTTGCTTCTGTTAAAGTTGTTGCGTTTCGTTTTTTCTATCGCCCGTCGTGGTTGATCTCTCTTCGTGGTTGATCAGACGACTGATGCCATGGTTTAGAGACAACATGACTGCGTGGTTGTACGAGAATGCCAAGAAGCATATGTCGAAGCACAGCTGGGTGTACAGCACATATCGGCTGGATATTGGAGCAGGAGTTTTCAAGCGAGCTTTTGTAACTCATCGGAATGCAGAGACTACCGCAGTGAACAAGACGTCCAGAACAAAAGAGTGTGACGGGAAAGAAAGAGAAAAAATGTTGAAGGAAGACCTGGAGAGAAACGTGACGTTGTGCCTCCACAAAAGCTTCTGCAGAAACAGGGAAACTAACGTAGATCCCCTACCTTGTTGCAAGCAAAGGGTAGTAGAGCAAAAATGTTGAAGGACTGCCTCCAACAGCGTCAGAATAGCCACCGACGTGTTGCAAGACACTGAAACTGAAAAGTTTTGTCGACCAGATGTTGAAAGCACCACACAAAGAACTGGCTTTGATAGAGACGGTTAAAAGCATGGAGAGCTGTGTTCAGACGCTAGCCAGTCGTTTTACAACCTAGCTTTTTTTTCCGTCGATATGTACTTTCGGGCAAATGTTGGAGACCCTTTCCTTAACTTTTGGCTTCTCATAGCCTGAAACTGAAAACAGATGCTAAAATTTAAACTCAGAATTTCTCAAAAGGCTAAAAGTTAATAAAATGACCGTTCAGGAGTGTGACTCCAGACCTTGCGGTTTCTTCGATATCCTTGAAGTAACGCTTTCCTTACAACCAAGAAGGGCTGGTCTCTTCACCTTCAGCCTTCCTGATTTGTTCAATTCTTCCGTGAACGATTGTAACAGCACAATCATTACAACTCGGAAGGCTTTTTCTCAATGGTTGCTTCTGTTAACAATTTTGCGTTTCGTTTTTTTCTCGCCCGTCGTGGTTGATCTCTCTTCGTGGTTGATCAGACGACTGACGCCATGGTTTAGAGCCAACATGACTGCATGGTTGTACGAGAATGCCAAGAAGCATATGTCGAAGCACAGCTGGGTCTACAGTACATATCGGCAGGACATTAGATCAGGAGATTTCAAGCGAGCTTTTTTAACTCATCGGTCGGATTGCAGAGACTGCCGCAGTGAAAAAGACGTCCAGAACAAGTGAGTGTGACAGAAAATAAAGAGAAGAAATAATGAAGGAAGACCTGGAGAGAAACGTGACGTTGTGCCTCCACAACAGCTTCTGCAGAAACAAGGAAACTAACGTAGATCCTAAACAACCTAGCTTTATTTTCCGTCGCTTTCGGGCGAATGTTACAGACACTTTCCTTAATTTTTCCTTGACCGTGCTGTTCGGGGAGTATGTGACCTTCGACCAGAATGCCGTCAAAATGCAGGGTGACTTCGAATTTTTAAATGTGTCCGTGAGCTGGGAAGATTGGCTGTTTTGGCGGATTAGTAGTTTTTATCTGACGATTTGGTAAATCGGGAATTTTCAGTTTGGCGTGACGTAATAAGTTTTCAAAATTCGTTCCAAAATAAAGACAAGTCACGACCTTGAAATTTCGCGACAACCGAAAATGAGAAAAACACAGCAACAAAATTCGTTGGAACAAACGAGTTGAACGACAAGCCTACGATACAAATTGAAATTGCAATCGAGATTATTGTTGGAAGACGATTCCGAATTGTAACAATTGTGCAGCTACAATTGTTACAAAGCAATTCCCGAGAACCAGGAAGCGTGTTGGGATGACGCGACCAGCGTTCCGGAGAGAAGATAAGACTGTTCTTTGTCCGGATTCAAGAATCCGGAGGGTCTCAGGAAGCAAACTCAAACCTTGTTTTGAAAAAATTTTAGCTTTCTGGAATCTCCTGAGTTGAATTAAATTAACATCGAAATTTTTTTCAGAGTATGAGAAGCTAAGAGTTAAGGGAAAGGGTTGATTCATCTCCGACGGGAATGATTATTTTTATCTACTGAACAAAAACAATGGTAATATAATAAATAAGTAGCAGCCATGTTTTCAGGAGTGACTCCGTGGTCTGGGGATACTGAGACCCAGCCATGAGCTCACTATTTTTGCATGTAACTAAGTTTTTTTGAGCGTTCTGACCGATGCCCAAAACTGTAACGATTTTATCGACCCGATGTTGAAAGAACCACACAAAAAACTGCCTTTGGTAGAGACGGTTAAAGGCATGTAGAGCTGTGTTTAGACGCTAGCCAGTCGTTTTACAACCCAGCTTTATTTTCTGTCGATATGTTTCTCCGGGCGAATGTTACAGACCCTTTCCCTAACTTTTAGCTTCTCATAGCCTGAAACTGAAAATAGATGTTAAAATATAAATTCAGGACATCTCAAAAAGCTAAAAGTTATTAAAATGACATTCCAGGAGTGTGACTCCAGACCCTTCCCGTGTCCTCAATATCCTTGAAGAAACGCTTTCACAACCAAGAAGGGCTGGTCTCTTCACCTTCAGCCTTCCTGATTTGTTCAATTCTTCCGTGAACGATTGTAACAGCACAATCATTACAACTCGGAAGGCTTTTTCTCAATGGTTGCTTCTGTTAAAGTTGTTGCGTTTCGTTTTTTCTATCGCCCGTCGTGGTTGATCTCTCTTCGTGGTTGATCAGACGACTGATGCCATGGTTTAGAGACAACATGACTGCGTGGTTGTACGAGAATGCCAAGAAGCATATGTCGAAGCACAGCTGGGTGTACAGCACATATCGGCTGGATATTGGAGCAGGAGTTTTCAAGCGAGCTTTTGTAACTCATCGGAATGCAGAGACTACCGCAGTGAACAAGACGTCCAGAACAAAAGAGTGTGACGGGAAAGAAAGAGAAAAAATGTTGAAGGAAGACCTGGAGAGAAACGTGACGTTGTGCCTCCACAAAAGCTTCTGCAGAAACAGGGAAACTAACGTAGATCCCCTACCTTGTTGCAAGCAAAGGGTAGTAGAGCAAAAATGTTGAAGGACTGCCTCCAACAGCGTCAGAATAGCCACCGACGTGTTGCAAGACACTGAAACTGAAAAGTTTTGTCGACCAGATGTTGAAAGCACCACACAAAGAACTGGCTTTGATAGAGACGGTTAAAAGCATGGAGAGCTGTGTTCAGACGCTAGCCAGTCGTTTTACAACCTAGCTTTTTTTTCCGTCGATATGTACTTTCGGGCAAATGTTGGAGACCCTTTCCTTAACTTTTGGCTTCTCATAGCCTGAAACTGAAAACAGATGCTAAAATTTAAACTCAGAATTTCTCAAAAGGCTAAAAGTTAATAAAATGACCGTTCAGGAGTGTGACTCCAGACCTTGCGGTTTCTTCGATATCCTTGAAGTAACGCTTTCCTCACAACCAGGAAGGGTTGATGTGTTCACCTTCAGCCTTCCTGATTTGTTCAATAACTCCGGTAACGATTGTAACAGCACAATCATTACAACTCCGAAAGCTTTTTCTCGATGGTTGCTTCTGTTAACGTTGTTGCGTTTCATTTTTTTTTGCCCGCGGTGGTTGATCTCTCTTCTACTGGAAATAATCGCGTTTCTGATTTTGCTCTTTTTCTCAATTTTTGCAAAACTAAAACGATCACGTGTCATGCACGCTCGAATCGAAATTATTAAAAAATAATTTTTCGATTCAAAATAATCCTCTCGAATTCATGCAATTAGACGATTAACAACCTTAATCTCTCCATACAGTCGGTTTTTTAGTCGAACGGTTCGAATAATTGTTCTTTTGCCGCTATGCATACTTGGTCATTCTGGTCAAATGTCAAATAATGATTAGACTGCTTAAAAAACTCATCTGGTACCGATTTGTCGTATGAAATAACCATAATGATTTTGAAGTATTATTGCTTTATGAGTTTGCTTTAAAATTTCAAATTACGCTTGCAAATAGCATCGTTGTTTTTGACCATTTAAAAAAAATTTTATACAACAGGTGTTGCTAATGGTTGTTCGATCGGCTGTATTTATTGCGTTTTTTTGGTGCAGATAAAATAGCTCATTAGTTTTGGCGCATTTTTTTTTTTTTTTTTTTTTTTCTGCACTAGTTTTTTTTGAAATTTTGGTTTGTTACCTTTTAGCCCAAAATTTTTAAAGGTAGCCATCCTTTTCGAAAAATTTCGTACTTCAATGCTAGACCAATTTCCTGTTTTACTGTGACAACTTGAGTTGCTGCCAGCTAATTTTCTCGAAGTTCTTCTGATTTTGCTTTAGTTTCAAATATTGATAAACATAAACGAAAACTTTTTGAAGTGTTTTGGTTGTTAATTTAAAATTTTTCAATTTAACTTTTTAACTACTACTACTACTAAAAGACTTTAGTCCCTATATAGATGGCAGAAATACAAGTATGAGCCTTAAGATCTACAGGTTAAACAGCGCCAATTGATAAAAAAGGTACAGGAGTTTTCAGGGTTGAAATCTGATATCGATAGTTTTAAAAAGATTTCAGGGAGTTTTCTCTTTGCACTGGCGGTTTCTCCTGGCGAAGGTCAATCCCATATTTCGCTAACACGTTGTTGACATTAGCAGTTGCCCGGATAAAATACAACACCCATGTTGAAGTTTTGCACACTTTCGGAATATCGAACAAAGTCCTGTGTGCAGCACGACTGCCAGGTCTAAGAAAAAAAAATTTACATGATCATCAACTTTGATATCGTAATTGTTTTGTAAGATGTTGCAGAATAAAACAAGATCCGAGTAAACAAGCTAGTAGCAGATAGGTAAAAGGTTAATAGACGCAATAGATATTTTGTATTCATTAATTCATAAGAAAAATTAGTGTTCAGATTGTACTATTGTCGTGAAAATTGACATGCAGACTAATTTGGTCTTCATTATTAACCTTGTAAAACCACTCTTTAGATCATGAAATTGATGCTGGCGTGAGGTGGGAGGTGGGGGGAAAAGGAAAAAGAACCGTTCAAAGTTGTGCACTAATTCAACAAGACTGCTCGTATCAGGGCGAAGCCCTGAATGTTCCGACTGCCTTTTAAGGTTTATGGAGCAGTAATAACATTAAAAAATTCAATGAAATATAACAAAATAAAAAAAAAATTGTTTTTTCTAAAACTTGATTTTTTTTTATAAAAATCATCCCCCCACACGCCAGTTAAAGTACGAAAGATAGATTTCGCTCCTTGTAACAAACCAATTATGGCGAATAAGGTTCTTTTAACCAATTTGGTGCGATTTCTAAGACGGATTAACTCTTCGCTTACGCGTTATAATAGCGAGAAATATATCGCGCGTTAATTGTCCCAAATTGGCCAAAATGGCAAATTTTAAACCCCCGTAATTTTACGAAAAATGATCACAGGTGAAATGTTTTTTCAAATTTGAGCTCAGGACAACAATACCTTTCGAATGATAAAAAAAACTTCGTCAAAAATGGCTAGTTAAAAAGTCGAAATTTGTCTGAAGAAAAAAACCCACCCCGAGCACAAATATTCCGTCACTTTCGTATCGAAAGTCGGAACAAAAACAATTTTTTGAAAGAGCGCCAGGATAACTACTTAACGTGTTAAATCGCCGTTGAGATTTTTCTATAGAGTACTGCTTTATCTCGACCTGATTGATAACCTATGTGCTATTTAGCCAGAAAAAAATTATAAATTGAAGATACAATATCAAATTCGATCACTAGGAAATCAGTTCCTTTGCATCTTTATATTGTGTTTTTAAGCAGTTTGATCAAAACCATTTTTAAGACTGAAAATTAAATTGTTGTTTTAATTGATTCATTTGTTTCAGTTACAACAAGGACTTCTTTCGAGTGTACTCTCTAAAATTATGATCCTATATTTTTTTAAATGCCATTTTTTTGCCGACTTTTTACCAGACCGACATTTTACCAGACCACAATAAAATAACTCAATCAGTATAAATGTAAAATTAGTGGAAGATTTGAGAAGGAAGCGGTTAGAACAAACAAAACTTTGTTGAGAAACCGTGAAATCCTTGTCTTTAACCCGACTAAATGGCGTCAATACATCTGTCAATCAAATTTGTTTATCGAGTCTGGTAAAAGTTCCATGTTATAATTTTGCTGGTAAAAAGTCATCTGGTAAAAGGTTGGTGCCGGACATCAAGCCGACGGGACTTCAAGCCGAATCGTAAAATTAAGGGATTCAAGCCGAATAGTTCCTTATAAACCTGTGAAATATGATTAATTTGAAAACTTTTTTGAAAAATTTCTGAATTTCATTATCTTTCTTCACAAGTTATTGGCGTTTTCATGAAATTTAAGCCTCCAAATGATGTTTCGGAAACTTGAAAAATAAAACATGGTTGAAGGCATTTTTCATTTTTATAATTTATGCATTTCAAAAACCGGCTGATGTTATTAACGGACGCCAATCACAAGTGGTGCATTGTCATGAATAACGCTTTTAATGGACTAAACTTATCAAAACTTCTGAAAAATAACGTTTTACAGATGATAACATAGAGTTTTGAGGTGCTTGTAAAGTTTTAATTTCGGCTTGAAGTCCCTTCGGCTTGAAGTCCCGTCGGCTTGTTGTCCTAGACCCGTAAAAGGTCAGTCCCCATATCTATTATATTATGCAGTATATTATCCGAACACTTCTTTTAGTTCAATAGAAAACATTTTTTGACACTCATTTTGAATATAATTAAACATTTTTTTGCGCAGAGATTATTGTTTTGAAATTCTGTGTTATTTTTCTTGAATAATAGTGATGTTGGATTTTATTTTTTCTAGTGCTTTCAATTGAATTGTCTAACTGTTCAATTGGAACAAAAATTTTATTTTTGTCTTCAACATGTTCTCAATAATTTGTGTCCTTTACATGTCACCAAAAGTAGTTACAATAACTCCTATCTATACAAATGACTCATTGATCGAACTAAGGCTTTGCATTTTTTATTGTCCTTACTGTTTGTGCTTTTTGAGGCAAAACTCAATTCAAATTAAAAAGTTTTTTTTTGAATTTGCAGTGCTTAGAGCAATTTTATTGGCAACGCCGTTTACAAAGGCTGACCATATTTTTATGTGTGTAAATGAACTGCTCAAAAATGCGTTATGTTACAATAAAAACATGCAAAACAAACCTGATCTCAATAGTTTGTTTGATCAACATTCAAAGTATTCTTGCATTTGACATCGTTAACATAAATTCCAATTTGAAACTTGAAAATGAATGGAAAAAAAAAATAAATCGGACGTTGTAAAAACTATATATAATGAAACTATGTGATAGTTTGGATCTCTTCTACTTCCTTCCCATTTCTCAAATTTGCTAATTTAATTAGTATTTACGTGTTACCACGATATTTTACGTGTTAACTTGCGACGTTAAATATGGCTTATGTGTTATTCAATTGTCAATTTTTATTTTTTTTAATCTGAGGAAGCAGAAAACAACAGCGAAGGCTGATCATTTTTTTCAGAAACTGTTTTTCAGTTTTTTAGCAGGCTTAACAGGGCCCACACAGAGGAAAAAAATAGAAAATGATCAAACCAATGATGCATAAATAAAAAATTTTGGCTATGTTTGAAAACAGTTTTTTATCTGATTTTAATTTAACGAAAACGACACAAACTACTGTTTTTAAAATTGTTCAAAAATTTCAGGTTACTTTTTATATTCGCTTTTCGTCTCGATCCAATATAGTTTGCGTAACACGCAAACAAAATTGTGGAACCCAAAATTTGCTGAAAAAACACATTTGCTAAGTGAGTGTAAATCAGTCACAAAAAAGTTTCAGTTTCAATAGTAACTGAAAACACTATGCCTTTTAAATAAAGTTGTTCTCAATAGAATGGTTTTAGCCTATTGAAGCCGATTCTTTTTGTTTTCTACTCAATGTCTGAATTTACAGGAATTAGAATATTGGTTTTCTACAAAAAATCAAATAGGCCCTTAATTACACAAACAAACTGTGGTTTTTTGGTAGGAGTTCACAGTTTTCCCAAGTGTTATCAATTTTGCAGCACGTATAAATTAAGGATGAAAAAGTTGATGGCATTTTTGCTGCATGTTAATTTCAGTTGCTCTAAAGTTTAGTAGATGGCGTTGTATTTGCTTCGCTGGTGGCTACAGTTTCAAAAAAAAATATTTTGAGATAGCGGAATCAGCAGGAAATTGGACTCTTACTCTGAGGGCTGGAGCTCAAAGTTTCAAAGATATCAGTTTTCATTTCGAAGTTTTAGAAATTTTTTTCATTTAGGCAGCTGCTTGTGAACAAAAATTTTACATCTGTGCAATATTTGCATCTCCGTGGGGTTAACAAACTCACACACACACACACAAAAGAAATTTAAAGATAACCTACCAAAATCATAAATCCAAGTTTATGAAAACACGAACAATTACATACACTTTTTGTTAAAATCGAATTATTTTGTTTTTCTCAATTTTTGTAGCAGAGATTAAAGTGCTCAATTCAAAGGACCAAAAGTAACATGAGATCCTACCGGTGTTGAGTTTTTTTTAAAGAAAACCAATAAAAATGATATATCCACAAAAGCATTTTTCTTGTAATTTAGTTTATGTCAGAAAAATTGCTGCATTCGTATCTTCCCTATCTAAATAAAAACATAGCTTCAGTTTTTTTGTTAGCTAGTGATGGCGCAACTGACAGGGTAGTGGACACGTAATCTAAGCGTGGGTTTCAAAGCCTGTGCAGGACAAGTTTAATTTCCTTAAAAAATTGTTTGCTGCGTTTTTCTGCATATAGCTTTTTCGGTTGGTGTTTGCAAATGTATCTTTTCTGTTTGAAGGTAACGTATAACTATAACTTCAATTTTTTCATCGTATCATTTTTCCAAAACGAAAAGTTATAGTTTCAATTATCACCACAATTCTTTTTTTCCAAAAATTCCACTATTTTCAATTTCTCAACGATTTTGATATGTTACGAACTCATGCACTCAAGTTCCCTCCCTTTGATAGTGTGCTAAGTCACTCCAATCTTAGGTATTTAGTCTTCAGATCTTTAAGGAAATGGTAGAAGGCAAGCTAGACTCCCAATTAGGGGCGATCTCGGGTGGAAGGATTTTGAGCGCGAGAGCTTCCAGTCTCTCATACCTCAGTTCGATTCCAGCTCGATACCGATCACAAGCTCGCCGTGCCTAATGGCAATGGTGAGTGTTCTGAGTGATCAAAGGAAGGCTACCACAAGTTGAAAAGCCAAATTACCCGCAGAAGCAATCATGGCAGCAAATATCTTCAGATACTCTTGCTCACATTAGTTTAAAGCCTCCTACAAAGAATGCTCACCAGACTGATATGGGTGACCGAGTGTCAATAGGCTGCTACCAAAAGTTCAGGGAAGGCAAAGGTAACTGCTGGTTCATGGATGCATGTCACTACTTCCCCTAGTCCTCTGACCAAACCAAGAGGATCTGATCTCATTGCTAGGCACAGGTCAGTGAGCAGGGGCGTGCTCCATTCATCTTCAAGAGCTCCTCTTCTATTTTAGGGCCGGTTTCCTCTGCAGTAATGTGTCGGTTCTGCAAATAGTTCTCCATACTAAAGTGAGTTTGAGCCATCGCCATTGGGTCCGCATGTTTCATTAGACGGTGAATCACCGCCAGATTTCCTGGCGTCAAGAGCCTCAAACTCAAGTATCCATCAAGTCTCAAGGTGTCCACCCTTCTGCTGATCGAGAAAGCTGACTCCATATTGAACGGACTCCTGGGGAACACCAAATACAACGCAAGTAAAAAACTGATCGACATGCTCAAGATATCCTGAATTAAAGTCTCGAACAGTGTTTTTCCAGCTGAGAACAATCTACCCAATATTTTTTCTCTCAACATGGTCTCAAGAATCTCAAAATCACCTGCGCTTTTCTGGTTTCCAGATCTCCGTTGGCATGTTTTTTCCAGAAGAGCGATGTAGTGGTGTCATTTGCCAGTGAGAGAAAAGTCCCCACAGCCATCTCCCTCCTCTCTGCTTGGTCCAAGTGGTCTTGCATGAATAAACACACTTGGACAATAAAGGGAGGAGCTGCTTGTTTGGTTTTGTGTCCCATCTCATCTTGTCTCGGCGTCAAGAATGGTGCTGATCTTTCCGGAGAGAGGCGTTACACCATCGCTTTCACGAATTTCTTTGCGTCGGCCATATTCTTTGGCTCGCGCTCCTGGTTCGCCGAGTCATTTTTAGCACCATGTTCCGGAACCACATGTTAGTGGAAGGTGACATATCCGGAGGTGATTGTCGTTGGTGCCGGTTTCTGTTTCAGCTGTTTCTCCAAAATTGAGACTTCTAGACACAACACTCCATCTAGCACTATCAAGATGTCCGCAATCTCGTAGAAGCTTCCAGGGCATTCGAGGTGTCTGACCAGCATGCCGCCAAATCGGACCTCAAGTGTTTCAAAATCTTCTCTTAAACATGGCAATTTTCCGCATTTTTTTTCCGCAGTTTCATCCCAAGAATTTGATTTAGCCCCAAAAATGATTCTTGAAATTTGAGCACATGAAAAAAAAACACTTTCTCTCTTTCACTGCACAAGTTTTGACACCCACGCTTGGATTAAGTGTCTACTGCCCTGTTTATTGCGCCATCACTAGCTAACGAAAAAAGTTAAACCTATCTATATTTTCATTTAGATAGAGAAAATACGTATGCAAGAGTTCTTGAGCTTCAAAATTCAGCTTGCAGAAACTATGTTAGGAGAAAAGTGCTTGTGTGGATTTAGCAATTTTTTTGGTTTTCTTGAGAAATACTCAATAACGGTAGGATCTATGGTTAGTTTTGATCCCTTGAATTGAGCATTTTATTCTCTGTTATTAAAACTGAGAAAAACAAAGTTAATTGAGTTCAACAAAAAATTTTTGCAATAGTTCGTGTTTTCATAAACTTAGAGTTATAATTTTGGTAGGTAATACCTAAAATTATTTTCTTTATTTGAGTTTTTAATCCCACGGAGATGGAAACTCGTAGAACCCTCCCAGGGCGTGCGAGTTGTCTGACCAGCATGCCGCCAGTTCGGACCTCAAGGGTCTCAAGTTCTTCTCTTGATAAGGCCAATATAGCATAAACGAATTGGAGCGCGGGCGGCATACTCCCTCCCCAGGTGAAGAGGTGAACACCACTAGCGTTTTCGATTCAAGCCTTGTTTCTCCTCCATTGTATCTCCACTATTGCGGAAAAAACGTCTGGATTGCTCCCCATCTTTTATTTGGTGTCGGGTTTTTCTCTCTCAAAGGCTCTAGAAGTCCCGCTGCGTGCAGGTGATCGTTCATTCCTGCAAATAATAAAAGTTCTGGCCCGCATGGTGTTTCTGACTTGATCGTCATAACTTACATTTGGTTGAGTTCAGCTCATGGCAACACGTACAGAAGGGTCTCCGACCGAAACAGTTTCTCAGAGATTCCAATGAAATCCGAGCTTGCGATCATCATGACTTCTACCGCTCCAGGATCCGAACGGTCATAGGTAGCTAGCGCTTTGGCGATTTTGAATTTGCGAAGTTCTTTTCCACATCTTGCATCTTTAGACCGTAAGCACTATCGGTAAGGCCGCATGACTCGTGAATCCAAGAGCTCATTCACTGCTGTCAACTGGGCGGGGATCGCTACTCTCATAATGGTAAAAAAATTAGCGAAGTTTTTCATGCTCTGCAATCACACCTGGTCTCTCTATTTCCTTCAGTTTTCACAAATTTTAATTACTTTCAATCATTGTTTTCATAAGTTGATTTATCAAAATCAGTAGAATTAAACTGATAATATTCGTTTCCCGGTTCCCAAACAGCAGCTCCATTCACATCATAAACATCAAATTCCAAGGCGGGAGATACTTCACTTGCACATATGCTGTAGTGGTGACGTCACATTCGAACAAATTCTACCAGCTAACAGATGTCATAAACGAAATTTATATGCAAGTTAACTGATTTCCATTGAGCGCGCTTCAAGGAATAAATGCTGAAGACAATCATGCATTGGTCTCCGATATGATGAACGGGATCCACGGATATTCATGATCGAAGATCTGGAAAGCGCAAATCCAATACGACATTGAATCCACCAACAAAGCACTTGACTATGCGAAGTTATATGTTTTTTCTCGCGAATTATCGAAGCAATTCTTTTGTAAAATATGATAGCCTCTCAGGAGGCAGAAATGAATTATTCAACTTCTCTGATACGTTGCTCATGGTATCTCTTTTTTTCTACTTTATGCTTCCTGCAAACATTTGGCAGAGTATCAGAATTTGACTTGGAGCAAGCATTGAAAACTCTCACATTGGCACCATTGGCTGAAATATCGAGATAATATCAATATCATCACTTATTGATGTTTTTAAAATTAAACATTTGCCAGATACACCACGCTCTAAGTGCGGTTAGAGATCAGCGCTCGATTCCTTCAGTGGTCGGTAATTGATTTGAACGAACATGGCTCTGTTTGGCATCGCGGTAGATTCGCTATCTCCAGGGTCTGGTCACGAGAAAAAATGCGCCTGTGGTGGCTGCAGCCAGTTTACGCAATATTGGATTCCCATGTCTTCGTGCGACAGGTTCTTGATTTCCAGTGCCTCCATGACTTCTAGCCTGAATGCCAATTCCTGCCGGTCAATTTGCTGTATTCTTTTTAGATACCTCGTCCTTATCAAGCCCTCTTGAGGTCGATCATAGATTCTTCTCTCGTTGCTACGCTCCAATATTACGTTAGATTCTCCCACCGAGCTCTGTAGTGTCGAAGACCCTATCGTCTCATTCTCTTGAGAAGTAGAGCCGTGATGCCTGCTCCTTCTGCTTGCAGGTCTGGGGGTGGACCAAAAATGAAACGTCCCAGCTCTAACAGATCTGACTCCAAATTGCCCATATGCCGCTAGAAAACATTGTTTAGCCACTTCATACTCTTGGATCGATCAAAATGGATGCCATCCGCTGAGCAGCGGCAGGCTTCTCTGTCACTGGATCTCCAGTGTCGCGCTTTTGATAGGACGCACCCTCTCATTTATGTCTTGTCCATTATCGTTGCCTTGCATCTTGTACGGTACCAATTACGAGTTGCCAATGGGCCTCTACATGAATGAGAATTCTGACCACACTATCTCCCATGATCAAGTGGATAGCACCCTCTGGTGTTTTTGGATTTTTCAAAAAATTAACCCAGGCTGCGTCGTGGAGTGACAATCTTGTGTCTCACTGGGCGCTTATCCATTCCTCGTTTTTGTAGTTGGAAACAATTGCAGCTTTTACTGGATGTATTCTCTAAGAAGCGGGCGTTTTTTTCGGTGCTCTCGAGCGACCTAGCCTGCAGCTTCTCCTGTGAATCCTTTCGAAGAAGTGGTGGTTAAACCGGGTCGAAGTTGTGGGTTTTACCAGGCATGGCCATGTCTATTGAGAAAAGCTTGATCTGCGCAACTTCTGAGTCACTCAATGATGGTGTGGGTTTAGGAGGAATGCATGTTTCTAGATCTTAGCTCATTTGAGGTTGAAACGAGCAGCTGCTCAAGGCGCCTCTTCAACATTCATAAGCGACTCAGGTCTCAATCGGGTCACCATAGGTTCACTCGGCGTAGCTTTTCCTGTCGACCTCCTGTACTTGCTCCTGATGGCTTCCTGGTACAGCTTCTGGACCTGTTCCCGCTCGAATCTAAATTGGTTTTTCTCATGAGTCGCTCCATCCCGTTTTCGTGTCGCCTGGCTGCATGAAAAGAGCGGGCTTGAAATGCAAACCATCGAAAAGTGAAACTCTTAGGGATTCAATCAAGTACCTGGGGAGAATGGTAGACAGGCATGGCGTGAAGCCGGACCCGGAAGCACTAGAAGCTGTGCTGACATGGAGGGCCCCCAAAACGGACACAGATCTCATGAGCTTCCTGGGATTTGCTAATTACTAACGTGAGTTCATAAAAGGATACGCAGACGAGGTGTATCCCATGAAGAAACTGATGCGCAAAAAAGGAAAGAATTTCGAGTGGAATGAAAAAGCTCAAAGCAGCCTTCGAGAATATAAAGCGGGAACTGTGCGAGGCGCCAGAGCTAGGCATGCCCACAGAGAAGGGCATGTACGTTCTCGATACTGATGCTTCAGTAGTAGCCATCTCTGGGTTACTGCATCAGGGGCAAGAATGGAATGGGAGAACAATTCTCCGTCCCATTGCATATGGCAGTAAAGTGTTGAGTGACACTGAAATGAAATATGGTGCACTGAAGGCATAAATGTTTGCATACTTGGGGAGCGCTCTCTTTTAGTTACGCGTGGACAACAAAGCGCTATCCTGGTTGAAGACGTACTCGATGGACCAGAGCTATATTGGTCGGTGGATAGTCAGGTTAGATGGCTACCACATGATAATCGAGCTCAGGATGCGCGACAAACACCAAAATGCTGACAGCCTCAGCAAAAAGACTGAATTTTACGAGAGACGAGAAAAAAGCAAGCCTATCAGGCGGAAATCAATGAAGAGTTTTCGTTTCTAAACAAAGAAATTTATGAAGCGCTTCCCTTGACGAGATGGTTGGACAAGTCTTGACATCCAATTCCGGGACACCCCGATTTATCGGTGGAGGAGGTAGCAGAAATAAAGATCTTATCAAAAAAGGACCGGGTGCCTTTGGATCTGTTGCTACGCTCGAACCTGGTCCAACAGGAATTCTCTCGTATGAACATGAACAGCCTCTCATTGCTGGATAAAACGGTGCAGGTCACACCGCAAGTGATGCAGATGCTGGGTGGAATACTGGAGAGAGAAGTGAATAGGGATGACCCCGAATGGGCAGCAGCCATGGCATTGTTGAAGGTCAGTGAGAAAGTAAAGATTATGCCATCAAAGCCCCAACAAAGGGAAAACGAAGGGGATTGTACTACGGTAGCTCAGCAACTGGTATCCTCGATTCCTCAGAGCGTTTTGATGAGGACATCATATAAACAAAAAGATCGGAAAACAAAGGAAGACTGTCACCTTTGAGAATCCCGATCAGAAGTGGGGAGAAGTTGAAGAAATCCCGGAACAAGAAAGTTTGTCCGGGAGAAGCACGTCGAAGAAAGTTGTCTAGTCAATATACAAAACCCAGAACAAGAAAGTTTGTGCGGGGAGTCGGGGGTTCAAGGAAATTATCCAGTAGAGGGACAAAACCTGGAGGATGAAACTTTGTCCGAGGAGTTTAAACGGATGAGCAGAACGTACAGGTCGAAACCTGCCGTGGAGACGTGCTCCGTGGCAGATTCGCCAGTTGGCAGCAACTCGAGTATCTCAGAAGACGACACATACTCAGACAGGAACTTGAGCACAGGATCAGAATTGTCAGAATTGGCGATCCACACATTGCTAGTGGAGACTCGATCAAGAAATTTAGACAAGGAAGTATATCAAGACCCTGACAGTGATCGCTACCTGGTACCCAGTGAAGGAGTCTTTGACAACTGAGCGGATGATCTGGAAACGATAGCGGTATCAAAACTTTCGATGATTTTGTCACCGCAGAAGGAAGCAGTCAGGACTGACCTTCAACCGTTCAAACAAAAGACGGAGCCATTGGCGAGAATATGGTGCGTGAAGATGAAGGATGACGCAAATCAGCCTGATGAGCTGAGTAGTCAATTTAGGGTCATGCACACATACTTGAAGGCGAGATACAGACTCTCGGACCTACTAGGAGCGCAATGAAATGACCGCATGACTAGCAACTTGAAGAGGTGGATCGAGAAGGGGGCACCAGACAAAAGTGATCTGGAAGAAGACAGTTATCGTATTCTGAGACAGTGCTTTATGCAGTAGGAGGGAAGGATATATGTGAGCAAGGACGGGAGGAGAGATGAGGACAAAGTCCTCCACAAATATAATGCGATAGTGTTGCCGCAACTCTATCAGACAGAACAAGACAGGTCACATGATCAAATGGGCCACCAGGGGATTGATAGGGTATACCAAAGAATCCTGAAACGCTTTGAATGGCCCGGGATGAAGAAGGCATGTGAGAAGGGGATAGGAGCATGTCTGTCATGTCAAAAAATGAAAGACCCAAGAAAATTGCGATTTCCATTGCAGTCGATTGAGTCATCTGAATTCAACGAGGTGGTACAGATTGACCACCAGAAGATATGTCTAACAGACAGTGGCTAAAATCGGGTCCTGGTCATGATCGGTCACTTCACGAAATATGCAGAGGCCGTGCCATGCATAACTGCTTCAATAGAAGAGACATGAGATCATCTGATAGCGAGGCATGGATGTCCGATGACGTTTCAATCGGACAATGGAACAGTCTTCGTAGGAGAACTTAGTAAAGAGCTCATGAGACGTTCTCAAATGGCTCACGCTCATTCTACGACGTATCATCCCCAGACAAACGGCTTAGTGGAAAGGCAAAGTCGGACTCTGGTGTCGAAGTTGAGAAGGTAATGTTCCAGATACATGACTGATTTGGACAGATACCTTCCACAAGTGATGGGAGGTTATAACAGCACGCAACACTCCACCACGGGAATTAGTCCACACATGATGTTGACTGGACACGAAAAGTCTTTGCCTTTGACTTTCTTTTACCCAGAGTATGAAGGAAAGAAAACATCACCACAAGTTTATGTTAGGGATATGATTAGATGTCAACAAGAACTGAACGACTTGTGTAGACGAAAGATTCGGCAAGCACAGGCAAGGCAGAGGAAAAGGTTTGATAAAAAAAGCAGCTGGTGCAAAAGCTTACTCAGTAGGAGACTACGCATGGGTATTTAAAAACGTTATACCACCTAAAGGGACTAAGAAGCTCCTACAGAAATGGAGGGGACCGTTCATGATAACGGAAGTGCACCAGGAGGGACATTTTTATAGACTGAGAACCGGCTGAGCCGCTCACTTTGAAAACATTAAGCCACACAAACCATCTACAGAGGACTGCTCTATACTTGAGGACATGGAAGAGGGTCAATATCTGATGATGGACCCTGCCTGCGAAGTCAATGAAAAGGGCACCAGGGAAAAGAATGATGAGAATGAAGTCATAGAAGAGTGAACGAGTCCATCATTGGACCTGGACCTGAATGAGATAATTGAAGCAGATGAAGGAACCTTACCCTACGCAGAAGAGGACTGGCAAGACCCGAAACAGATAGAGGTTCCCAATCCTTACAATCCTGACGGAGACGAATTTGTAGTTGACAGGATAGATCTGAAGAAGATAGTGAAAGAATTGGTGGGTCGGGAAGAAAATCCCGCGTCACAGGACATAGACATAGTCGACGATCAAGATGAGGAGCGGAGTGGGTATGTGACCGGTCTAAGCCTGAGGTTGAATTCGATGACGAGCAACAGCAATCATGCGAACAGAAATTAACGAACCTGCGCGCGTCTTGGAAAGGCTGAACGAAATGACATCGATCGTACCCAAGGGAGGCCAGTCTCATAATTCAAGACGTAGACCGTGAGAGCATGAAATACATAAAAACGACAGAGATAATCCTTCCTGGGCTGCCCAGGAAGGATAATTAATCATTCATGTATCCAACCTTTACTTAAAATCCGGTATGCGAGTGAAGTGGATGTCGATGTATATTTCTGTCCGGGGAGTGGGGGTAGGACTTACCCACACTAAAAAATTATTAATAAAAAAAGATGGATTCCGTTTTGACAGTATATAGCGACAGGCCTGGATGAACCGTGTCTTCCAGGAGTGACTACCGCAGTGAAAAAGACGTCCAGAACAAGTGAGTGTGATGGGAGAGAAAGGGAGGAAATTTTGAAGGAAGATCTAGAGATGGAGCGATTACAAGTAGCCGAAAAACAAGATGCGAAAAAGAGAAAGATTAGAAGAATTGAGAAGTTTTAGAGTTTATAAACGACAAAAACGAAGAAAAAAACATAGAATTGAACTAAGGAGCAACAAAGGAGAAAATGTTAAAACTCAGAATTGTTTATTTGAGAAAAACTCAAATGAGAAACTAAGCAACAAAGCTTGCATTTGAAACTGAATGAAAGAAAACTTTTAGTTAATTTTTGAAGTTCAAAAGTTGTTGCATTTATAATTTTGCATAGTGATTTTAGTTAGTGACTTTAGAGACACTAACTAATTATTTGGAGAGGCTTGAGTGAAAATTATATTAAGTATTCTAGCCTGCATGATTGTTTTTGATCAACTAAGATGAGTGATCACTTTGTGGTGATCTGAAGTGCTTGAGTAATCTCTTGAAGAAAGAGGTGATTTCATTGTTCCTTCTAGCCACCAAGTTCCTTAATATTAATATTCAGGACCAAAAACAACTAAATTTCCAAAGGGAAGAAGCATAGTAGCATAATTTTAGTTTGTTGGTTGGCAGGACCTTCCTGCCTCCCAATTTTTTTTAAACCTGGTAAAAAAATTTAAATCAAGACATTGGCATAAAAGTCAGAAAAAATGTTTTTTCTTCAGTCATATCCTTAAAAGTTCAGATTAGTGATGAAAAAATTTGGAAGGCTATAACAGTGTAGTTTGATGCAGTTTATATTCTGTGGGGAGTCGATGTGATGTGGATAAAATTGATTTCATGCATTTTGTAAATTTCGTTCGATGGTACTGTATCCTTTTGATGAATACTGCGAGACTGAATGAGGACATTGACTGGGCTGTCCGGGGAGTATGAGACATTCGACCAGAATGCCCTTAAAATGCTTGGTGACTTCGAACTTTTAAAAGTGACCGTGAGCTGGGAAAATTGGCGGTTTTGGCGGATTAATAGTATTAATCTGACAATTTTTTGAATCGGGAGTGGTCAGTTTGGCGTGAAGTAAGAAAATTTCAAAAATCGTTCCAAAAGTAGTAGAATCATATTTTAACTTGCCAAGTGAATACTCAAGTAGCATACTAATAACAGATTTTAAACTCACAAAAAGGACATGTGCGGTAGCGATCACAGCGAACATGAGTTTTAGGACAGCGTTAGCAGCAGATTTTAAGAGAGGATACAAACATAGAATTCCTGCGGAAGTAAAGACCAGGAATAGGAGGTGTAGCAGCTTTGCCTCCGGCGGCTTCCCAAATACCAGGAACGTATCTATGCTTCTTGGTGACGAGGGCGACAGAGAAGCAGCATGCGGACCCTGAAGACTTCATCTTGTCCTTGACGAGATTGAGAGACTTCCTTGTGGAGAGGGAGGTGAAGGAGCTCTCGCATCTAGTATACGACCCATACAGAGGACGACTGAATCCACGGAAATTGTATGCACTGGTAGACGTAATCTTTTTTGATACTAACATACAATTTTATTTACATAAGAAATACTATTTGAGTAAAGGCTGAGTGTAAGTTGAGTGTAGGACGTGTTATATTGTGTGTGATATGTGATGTGTTATGTTACTAGGACCTTGGGTGCGGAAGGGTTGGTGATCACGAATGACCGAATGATAATCTTAGGAACAGACCCAAAGTTTGGACTCTCCAGTCTTTGGTCAAATTCCAAGATTTTAGCAACGAACTGATTTGAATATCGTTCAAGGTCAAAATCTTTTTACCTGAATGTTTTAAATTAATATTAACACAAATCTGGAGTAATGTTGACAAAGGTTATACTCGTGGCCTCTTTTCTAGATACTGATTAATCATTCAATTATTCATCAGATTTTAATTGCACAAGCTGAAAATCAAAACCGAATCAAAGGAAATGGATAACTTCGACTTGAATGAACTGATGGAACTAGCGGAGGCTTGTGTAGGACCGGTGATAGATGCGACCTATTGTCGGCTAATGGATTGAGACTTTGCTCTGGAGGACCCAGAGCTAGTCATGTTGCTGCTCTACTTAATAAACATTTTGGGGCACGACAACCGTGGGGACCGCTCACGGAAGTCTTATTGCTGGCTGCATGTGGACAACAGGTATTACTAGATTGTCCAAACATGAGAGTTTTGAGCTAGAGAAACGGGGTTCTCTCAGCAATTGACTTGGCGAACGAGCCTGGATTGGGAAATTCCAGGACCTACCAGCCAGGTGAGATGCCTCTCCCGGTCAAGCATAGGCCTGGATTGAGAAGGATGCATCAGGAGATGAACAGCGAGGCAGCCTCGTCTAGTTCACAACTGAGAGCAGCTGTGCCATCAAAGAGGGCAAGAGTAGAAGAATAAGTTTAAACGAACGAGACGATGCAAGATCTAAATGAAGCGAAAAGAGAACTGGAGCGATTGACAAAAACCTTGCTCAGTGTTGAAGAGGACAGTCACACGTGGAAGAGACTGTTCGAGGAGATATAACGCTTGAGGCGAGAATATAAGGAGCGATCGGAGCGTTTGGCATTAACGACAGCAGTGGAGAGAACGATACCCGCAAGGGATGTTCCTCGTGGGCAGTCCCCGATGGAGCTTCTAACGCCTCGAGAACTAAGCCAAAGGACAGATGTACGAGTTCCGACAGCAGCAGGCACAGTAAGCATCCCGGACCCTAGTGACACCCTAGGTGCTCCAGTCGTGAAGGAGACGGTGCAGAAGCTGATAGAAACAGCTGGACGACTTGTAGCCAACAGGAGTGCACCAGTTTCCGGGGTAACAGCACCCTATGGAACGATCGACGATACATGCAGGGTGGAGCACTCCCAGGAAACGATGAGAAGAACGGGAGCTGAAACCACGACGAGACCAATGAAGACCTCAAAATCCCAGACAGGATGATAAGAGAAGTGCCGATGAAAAAAGTATCCCGCGTCTTTGATATACAGAAGAACAGCCAGGCGAAGAACCACTTTACAGGAGTTCCAGACACGGATATGCGAGCATGTTTGAATCGATCGACTTGGAGACCAGCAGTAAAGATGCAGCAACTGCCGCTCGGGACATCACATTTGATACTGGGCGACAGTTTGGTGAGAGTTCTACAGAATTTGAGGACCTCGTGGATCACCACGGTGATGGCCTTTGGAGGCGCCACCTTAGCCCAGCTGTATCGAATGGTGGAGCTGATGAACACAGAAAGAATTCCAGATATATTGATTTTAATAGGCACGAATTATGTGTCCAGGAGCTCGGACGAGGAAGAAGCTCAATGGGAATCAAGGATGGTATACCTATTTATCAATATCTGGCAGAAGTTGAAGTGCGCGGTACTGACCGTCTGTACCGTCCTGATGAGCACGAGAACGTTAACACCGATAGAAAGGAGGCACAACGAAAGGGTCATCAGGTGGAATAACATAGTGAGGAATCTGGTGAGTCGCAATGCTGGGCGGATGATCCTGATGGATTTAGAGCATGAGCTGAGAGCCGTGGATCAGGCCGGATTCACTACAGATGGAGTCCGTTTTGACAGTATATAGCGACAGGCCTGGATGAACCGTGTCTTCCAGGAGTGACTACCGCAGTGAAAAAGACGTCCAGAACAAGTGAGTGTGATGGGAGAGAAAGAGAGGAAATTTTGAAGGAAGATCTAGAGATGGAGCGATTACAAGTAGCCGAAAAACAAGATGCGAAAAAGAGAAAGATTAAGGAATTGAGAAGTTTTAGAGTTTATAAACGACAAAAACGAAGAAGAAAACATAGAATTGAACTAAGGAGCAACAAAGGAGAAAATGTTAAAACTCAGAATTGTTTACTTGAGAAAAACTCAAATGAGAAACTAAGCAACAAAGCTTGCATTTGAAACTGAATGAAAGAAAACTTTAAGTTAATTTTTGAAGTTCAAAAGTTGTTGCATTTATAATTCTGCATAGTAATTTTAGTTAGTGACTTTAGAGACACTAACTAATTATTTGGAGAGGCTTGAGTGAAAATTATATTAAGTATTCTAGCCTGCATGATTGTTTTTGATCAACTAAGATGAGTGATCACTTTGTGGTGATCTGAAGTGCTTGAGTAATCTCTTGAAGAAAAAGGTGATTTCATTGTTCCTTCTAGCCACCAAGGGAAGAAGCATAGTAGCATAATTTTAGTTTGTTGGTTGGCAGGACCTTCCTGCCTCCCAATTTTTTTTAAACCTGGGAAAAAAATTTAAATCGAGACATTGGCATAAAAGTCAGAAAAAATGTTTTTTCTTCAGTCATATCCTTAAAAGTTCAGATTAGTGATGAAAAAATTTGGAAGGCTATAACAGTGTAGTTTGATGCAGTTTATATTCTGTGGGGAGTCGATGTGATGTGGATAAAAGTGATTTCATGCATTTTGTAAATTTCGTTCGATGGTACTGTATCCTTTTGATGAATACTGCGAGACTGAATGAGGACATTGACTGGGCTGTCCGGGGAGTATGAGACATTCGACCAGAATGCCCTCAAAATGCATGGTGACTTCGAACTTTTAAAAGTGACCGTGAGCTGGGAAAATTGGCGGTTTTGGCGGATTAATAGTATTAATCTGACAATTTTTTGAATCGGGAATGGTCAGTTTGGCGTGACGTAAGAAAATTTCAAAAATCGTTCCAAAAGTAGAATCATATTTTAACTTGCCAAGTGAATACTCAAGTAGCATACTAATAACAGATTTTAAACTCACAAAAAGGACATGTGCGGTAGCGATCACAGCGAACATGAGTTTTAGGACAGCGTTAGCAGCAGATTTTAAGAGAGGATACAAACATAGAATTCCTGCGGAAGTAAAGACCAGGAATAGGAGGTGTAGCAGCTTTGCCTCCGGCGGCTTCCCAAATACCAGGAACGTATCTATGCTTCTTGGTGACGAGGGCGACAGAGAAGCAGCATGCGGACCCTGAAGACTTCATCTTGTCCTTGACGAGATTGAGAGACTTCCTTGTGGAGAGGGAGGTGAAGGAGCTCTCGCATCTAGTATACGACCCATACAGAGGACGATTGAATCCACGGAAATTGTATGCACGGTAGACGTAATCTTTTTTGATACTAACATACAATTTTATTTACATAAGAAATACTATTTGAGTATAGGCTGAGTGTAAGTTGAGTGTAGGACGTGTTATATTGTGTGTGATATGTGATGTGTTATGTAACTAGGACCTTGGGTGCGGAAGGGTTAGCGATCACGAATGACCGAATGATAATCTTAGGAACAGACCCAAAGTTTGGACTCTCCAGTCTTTGGTCAAATTCCAAGATTTTAGCAACGAACTGATTTGAATATCGTTCAAGGTCAAAATCTTTTTACCTGAATGTTTTAAATTAATATTAACACAAATCTGGAGTAATGTTGACAAAGCTTATACTCGTGGCCTCTTTTCTAGATACTGATTAATCATTCAATTATTCATCAGATTTTAATTGCACAAGCTGAAAATCAAAACCGAATCAAAGGAAATGGATAACTTCGACTTGAATGAACTGATGGAACTAGCGGAGGCTTGTGTAGGACCGGTGATAGATGCGACCTATCGTCGGCTAATGGATTGAGACTTTGCTATGGAGGACCCAGAGCTAGTCATGTTGCTGCTCTACTTAATAAACATTTTGGGGCACGACAACCGTGGGGACCGCTCACGGAAGTCTTATTACTGGCCGCATGTGGACAACAGGTATTACTAGATCGTCCAAACATGAGAGTTTTGAGCTAGAGAAACGGGGTTCTCTCAGCAATTGACTTGGCGAACGAGCCTGGATTGGGAAATTCCAGGACCTACCAGCCAGGTGTGATGCCTCTCCCGGTCAAGCATAGGCCTGGATTGAGAAGGATGCATCAGGAGATGAACAGCGAGGCAGCCTCGTCTAGTTCACAACTGAGAGCAGCTGTGCCATCAAAGAGGGCAAGAGTAGAAGAATAAGTTTAAACGAACGAGACGATGCAAGATCTAAATGAAGCGAAAAGAGAACTGGAGCGATTGACAAAAACCTTGCTCAGTGTTGAAGAGGACAGTCGCACGTGGAAGAGACTGTTCAAGTATTGCAATAAGAAGCAGGGCGAGGAGATATAACGCTTGAGGCGAGAATATAAGGAGCAATCGGAGCGTTTGGCATTAACGACAGCAGTGGAGAGAACGATACCCGCAAGGGATGTTCCTCGTGGGCAGTCCCCGATGGAGCTTCTAACGCCTCGAGAACTAAGCCAAAGGACAGATGTACGAGTTCCGACAGCAGCAGGAACAGTAAGCATCCCGGACCCTAGTGACACCCTAGGTGCTCCAGTCGTGAAGGAGACGGTGCAGAAGCTGATAGAAACAGCTGGACGACTTGTAGCCAACAGGAGTGCACCAGTTTCCGGGGTAACAGCACCCTATGGAACGATCGACGATACATGCAGGGTGGAGCACTCCCAGGAAACGATGAGAAGAACGGGAGCTGAAACCACGACGAGACCAATGAAGACCTCAAAATCCCAGACAGGATGATAAGAGAAGTGCCGATGAAAAAAGTATCCCGCGTCTTTGATATACAGAAGAACAACCAGGCGAAGAACCACTTTACAGGAGTTCCAGACACGGATATGCGAGCATGTTTGAATCGATCGACTTGGAGACCAGCAGTAAAGATGCAGCAACCGCCGCTCGGGACATCACATTTGATACTGGGCGACAGTTTGGTGAGAGTTCTACAGAATTTGAGGACCTCGTGGATCACCACGGTGATGGCCTTTGGAGGCGCCACCTTAGCCCAGCTGTATCGAATGGTGGAGCTGATGAACACAGAAAGAATTCCAGATATATTGATTTTAATAGGCACGAATTATGTGTCCAGGAGCTCGGACGAGGAAGAAGCTCAATGGGAATCAAGGATGGTATACCTATTTATCAATATCTGGCAGAAGTTGAAGTGCGCGGTACTGACCGTCTGTACCGTCCTGATGAGCACGAGAACGTTAACACCGATAGAAAGGAGGCACAACGAAAGGGTCATCAGGTGGAATAACATAGTGAGGAATCTGGTGAGTCGCAATGCTGGGCGGATGATCCTGATGGATTTAGAGCATGAGCTGAGAGCCGTGGATCAGGCCGGATTCACTACAGATGGAGTCCGTTTTGACAGTATATAGCGACAGGCCTGGATGAACCGTGTCTTCCAGGAGTGACTACCGCAGTGAAAAAGACGTCCAGAACAAGTGAGTGTGATGGGAGAGAAAGGGAGGAAATTTTGAAGGAAGATCTAGAGATGGAGCGATTACAAGTAGCCGAAAAACAAGATGCGAAAAAGAGAAAGATTAGAAGAATTGAGAAGTTTTAGAGTTTATAAACGACAAAAACGAAGAAAAAAACATAGAATTGAACTAAGGAGCAACAAAGGAGAAAATGTTAAAACTCAGAATTGTTTATTTGAGAAAAACTCAAATGAGAAACTAAGCAACAAAGCTTGCATTTGAAACTGAATGAAAGAAAACTTTTAGTTAATTTTTGAAGTTCAAAAGTTGTTGCATTTATAATTTTGCATAGTAATTTTAGTTAGTGACTTTAGAGACATTAACTAATTATTTGGAGAGGCTTGAGTGAAAATTATATTAAGTATTCTAGCCTGCATGATTGTTTTTGATCAACTAAGATGAGTGATCACTTTGTGGTGATCTGAAGTGCTTGAGTAATCTCTTGAAGAAAGAGGTGATTTCATTGTTCCTTCTAGCCACCAAGTTCCTTAATATTAATATTCAGGACCAAAAACAACTAAATTTCCGAAGGGAAGAAGCATAGTAGCATAATTTTAGTTTGTTGGTTGGCAGGACCTTCCTGCCTACCATTTTTTTTAAGCCTGGGAAAAAAATTTAAATCGAGACATTGGCATAAAAGTCAGAAAAAATGTTTTTTCTTCAGTCATATCCTTAAAAGTTCAGATTAGTGATGAAAAAATTTGGAAGGCTATAACAGTGTAGTTTGATGCAGTTTATATTCTGTGGGGAGTCGATGTGATGTGGATAAAAGTGATTTCATGCATTTTGTAAATTTCGTTCGATGGTACTGTATACCGGGGAGTATGAGACATTCGACCAGAATGCCCTCAAAATGCATGGTGACTTCGAATTTTTAAAAGTGACCGTGAGCTGGGAAAATTGGAGGTTTTGGCGAATTAATAGTATTAATCTGACAATTTTTTGAATCGGGAATGGTCAGTTTGGCGTGACGTAAGAAAATTTCAAAAATCGTTCCAAAATAAAGACAAGTCACGACCTTGAAATTTCGCGACAACCGAAAAAGAGAAAAACACTGCAACAATATTCGTTGAAATAGACGAGGCGAACGACAAGCCTACGATACAATTTGAAATTGCAATCGGGATTTTTGTTGGAAGATGATTCCGAATTGTAACAATTGTGCAGCTACAATCGTTACCAAGCAACTCCCGAGAACCAGGAAGCGTGTTGGGATGACGCGGCCAGCGTTCCGGAAAGAAGATAAGACTGTTCTTTGTCCGAATTCAAGAATCCGGAAGGGTCTCAGGAAGCGAACTCAAACTTTATTTTGACAAAGTTTTAGCTTCCTGGAATCTCCTCAGTTGAATTAAATTAACATCGAATTCATTTTCAGAGTATGAGAAGCTAGGAGTTAAGGGAAAGGGTTGATTCATCTCCGATGGGAAGGATAATTTTTATCTACTGAACAAAAACAATCGTAATATAATGAAAAAGTAGTAGCCATGTGAGAAGAGAGTGACCTCGTGGTCTGGGGATACTGAGACCCAGCCATGAGCTCACTATTTTTGCATGTAACTAAGTTAATTTGAGTGTTCTGACCGATGCCCAAAACAGTAACACTTTTATCGACCCGATGTTGAAAGGACCATACAAAGAACTGGCTTTGGTAGAGACGGTTAAAAGCATGTAGAGCTGTGTTTAGACGCTAGCCAGCCAGTCGTCTTACAACCTAGCTTTAATTTCCACCGATATGTACTTCCGGGCGAAGGTTACAGACCCTTTCCTTAATTTTTAGCTTCTCATAGCCTGAAGCCGAAATTAGATGTCAAAAAAATAATTCAGGAAATCTCAAAAAGCGAAAATTTATTAAAATGACAGTTCAGGAGTGTGACTCCAGACCCTTCAGGTTTCTTCAATATCCATGAAAAAACGCTTTCATCACAACCAGGAAGGGTACTGTCTTGACCTTCAGCCTTCCCGATTTGTTCAATTCTTCCGGTAACGATTGTAACAGCACAATTGTTACAACTCGGAAAACTTTTTCTCAATGGTTGTTTCTGTTAACAATGTTGCGTTTCGTTTTTTTCTCGCCCGTCGTGGTTGATCTCTCTTCGTTGTTGATCAGACGACTGATGCCATGGTTTAGAGCCAACATGACTGCATGGTTGTACGAGAATGCCAAGAAGCATATGTCGAAGCACAGCTGGATCTACAGTACATATCGGCAGGACATTGGAGCAGGAGATTTCAAGCGAGCTTTTGTAACTCATCGGATTGCAGAGACTGCCGCAGTGAAAAAGACGTCCAGAACAAGTGAGTGTGACGGGAAATAAAGAGAAGAAATAATGAAGGAAGACCTGGAGAGAAACGTGACGTAGTGCCTCCACAACAGCTTCTGCAGAAACAGGGAAACTAACGTAGATCCTAAACAACCTAGCTTTATTTTCCGTCGATATGTACTTTCGGGCGAATGTTACAGACACTTTCCTTAATTTTTCCTTGGCCGTGCTGTTCGGGGAGTATGTGACCTTCGACCAGAATGCCGTCAAAATGCAAGGTGACTTCGAATTTTTAAATGTGTCCGTGAGCTGGGAAGATTGGCTGTTTTGGCGGATTACTAGTATTTATCTGACGATTTGGTAAATCGGGAATATTCAGTTTAGCGTGACGTTATAAGTTTTCAAAATTCATTCCAAAATAAAGACAAGTCACGACCTTAAAATTTCGTGACAACCGAAAATGAGAAAAACACAGCAACAAAATTCGTTGGAACAAACGAGTTGAACGACAAGCCTACGATACAAATTGAAATTGCAATCGAGATTAATGTTGGAAGACGATTCAGAATTGTAACAATTGTGCAGGTACAATCGTTACAAAGCAATTCCCGAGAACCAGGAAGCGTGTTGGGATGACGCGACCAGCGTTCCGGAAAGAAGATAAGACTGTTTTTTGTCCGATTTCAAGAATCCGGAAGGGTCTCAGGAAACGAACTCAAACTTTATTTTGACAAAACTTTAGCTTCCTGAAATCTCCTCAGTTGAATTAAATTAACATCGAATTCATTTTCAGAGTATGAGAAGCTAGGAGTTAAGGGAAAGGGTTGATTCATCTCCGATGGGAAAGATGATTTTTATCTACTGAACAAAAACAATAGTAATATAATGAAAAAGTAGTAGCCATGTGAGAAGAGAGTGAACTCGTGGTCTGGGAATACTGAGACCCAGCCATGAGCTCACTACTTTTGCATGTAACTAAGGTAATTTGAGCGTTCTGACCGATGCCCAAAACAGTAACAGTTTTATCGACCCGATGTTGAAAGGACCACACAAAGAACTGGCTTTGGTAGAGACGGTTAAAAGCATGTAGAGCTGTGTTTAGACGCTAGCCAACCAGTCGTCTTACAACCTAGCTTTAATTTCCACCGATATGAACTTCCGGGCGAAGGTTACAGACCCTTTCCTTAAATTTTAGCTTCTCATAGCCTGAAACTGAAAATAAATGTCAAAAAAAAAATTCAGGAAATCTCAAAAAGCGAAAATTTATGAAAATGACAGTTCAGGAGTGTGACTGCAGATCCTTCCGGTTTCTTCAATATCGTTGAAAAAACGCTTTCATCACAACCAGGAAGGGTTGCTGTCTTGACCTTCAGCCTTCCTGATTTGTTCAATTCTTCCGGTAACGATTGTAACAGCACAATTGTTACAACTCGGAAGGCTTTTTCTCAATGGTTGCTTCTGTTAACAAGGTTGCGTTTCGTTTTTTTTCTCGCCCTTCGTGCTTGATCTCTCTTCGTGGTTGATCAGACGACTGATGCCATGGTTTAGAGCCAACATGACTGCATGGTTGTACGAGAATGCCAAGAAGCATATGTCGAAGCACAGCTGGGTCTACAGTACATATCGGCAGGACATTGGAGCAGGAGATTTCAAGCGAGCTTTTGTAACTCATCGGTTGGATTGCAGAGACTGCCGCAGTGAAAAAGACGTCCAGAACAAGTGAGTGTGACGGGAAATAAAGAGAAAAAATAATGAAGGAAGACCTGGAGAGAAACGTGACGTTGTGCCTCCACAAAAGCTTCTGCAGAAACAGGGAAACTAACGTAGATCCCCTACCTTGTTGCAAGCAAAGGGTAGAAGAGCAGAAACGTTGAAGGACTGCCTCCAACAGCGTCAGAATAGCCACCGACGTGTTGCAAGACACTGAAACTGAAAAGTTTTGTCGACCAGATGTTGAAAGGACCACACAAAAAACTGCCTTTGATAGAGACGGTTAAAAGCACGTAGAGCTGTGTTTAGACGCTAGCCAGTCGTTTTACAACCCAGCTTTATTTTCTGTCGATATGTTTCTCCGGGCGAATGTTACAGACCCTTTCCCTAACTTTTAGCTTCTCATAGCCTGAAACTGAAAATAGATGTTAAAATATAAATTCAGGACATCTCAAAAAGCTAAAAGTTATTAAAATGACATTCCACGAGTGTGACTCCAGACCCTTCCGGTTTCCTCAATATCCTTGAAGAAACGCTTTCACAACCAAGAAGGGCTGGTCTCTTCACCTTCAGCCTTCCTGATTTGTTCAATTCTTCCGTGAACGATTGTAACAGCACAATCATTACAACTCTGAAGGCTTTTTCTCAATGGTTGCTTCTGTTAAAGTTGTTGCGTTTCGTTTTTTCTATCGCCCGTCGTGGTTGATCTCTCTTCGTGGTTGATCAGACGACTGATGCCATGGCTAAGAGACAACATGACTGCATGGTTGTACGAGAATGCCAAGAAGCATATGTCGAAGCACAGCTGGGTCTACAGTACATATCGGCAGGACATTGGATCAGGAGATTTCAAGCGAGCTTTTGTAACTCATCGGTCGGATTGCAGAGACTGCCGCAGTGAAAAAGACGTCCAGATCAAGTGAGTGTGCCGGGAAATAAAGAGAAGAAATAATGAAGGAAGACCTGGAGAGAAACTTGACGTTGTGCCTCCACAACAGCTTCTGCAGAAACAGGGAAACTAACGTAGATCCTAAACAACCTAGGTTTATTTTCCGTCGCTTTCGGGCGTATGTTACAGACACTTTCCTTAATTTTTCCTTGACCGTGCTGTTCGGGGAGTATGTGACCTTCGACCATAATGCCGTCAAAATGCAGGGTGACTTCGAATTTTTAAATGTGTCCGTGAGCTGGGAAGATTGGCTGTTTTGGCGGATTAGTAGTATTTATCTGACGTTTTGGTAAATCGGGAATATTCAGTTTGGCGTGACGTAATAAGTTTTCAAAATTCGTTCCAAAATAAAGACAAGTCACGACCTTAAAATTTTGCGATAACCGAAAATGAGAAAAACACAGAAACAAAATTCGTTGGAACAAACGAGTTGAACGACGAGCCTACGATACAAATTGAAATTGCAATCGAGATTATTGTTGGAAAACGATTCCTAATTGTAACAATTGTGCAGCTACAATCGTTACAAAGCAATTCCCGAGAACCAGGAAGCGTGTTGGGATGACGCGACCAGCGTTCCGGAAAGAAGATAACACTGTTCTTTGTCCGAATTCAAGAATCCGGAAGGGTCTCAGGAAGCGAACTCAAACTTTATTTTGACAAAATTTTAGCTTCCTGGAATATCCTCAGTTGAATTAAATTAATATCGAATTCATTTTCAGAGTATGAGAAGCTAGGATTTAAGGGAAAGGGTTGATTCATCTCCAATGGGAAGGATGATTTTTATCTACTGAACAAAAACAATAGTAATATAATGAAAAAGTAGTAGCCATGTGAGAAGAGAGTGACCTCGTGGTCTGGGGATACTGAGACCCAGCCATGAGCTCACTATTTTTGCATGTAACTAAGGTAATTTGAGCGTTCTGACCGATGCCCAAAACAGTAACAGTTTTATCGACCCGATGTTGAAAGGACCACACAAAGAACTGGCTTTGGTAGAGACGGTTAAAAGCATGTAGAGCTGTGTTTCGACGCTAGCCAGCCAGTCGTCTTACAACCTAGCTTTAATTTCCACCGATATATACTTCCGGGCGAAGGTTACAGACCCTTTCCTTAAATTTTAGCTTCTCATAGCCTGAAACTGAAAATAGATGTCAAAAAGTAAATTCAGGAAATCTCAAAAAGCGAAAATTTATTAAAATGACAGTTCAGGAGTGTGACTCCAGACCCTTCCGGTTTCTTCAATATCCTTGAAAAAACGCTTTCATCACAACCAGGAAGGGTTGCTGTCTTGACCTTCAGCCTTCCTGATTTGTTCAATTCTTCCGGTAACGATTGTAACAGCACAATTGTTACAACTCGGAAAGCTTTTTCTCAATGGTTGCTTCTGTTAACAATGTTGCGTTTCGTTTTTTTCTCGCCCGTCGTGGTTGATCTCTCTTCGTGGTTGATCAGACGACTGATGCCATGGTTTAGAGCCAACATGACTGCATGGTTGTACGAGAATGTCAAGATGCATATGTCGAAGCACAGCTGGGTCTACAGTACATATCAGCAGGACATTGGATCAGGAGATTTCAAGCGAGCTTTTGTAACTCATCGGTCGGATTGCAGAGACTGCCGCAGTGAAAAAGACGTCCAGAACAAGTGAGTGTGACGGGAAATAAAGAGAAGAAATAATGAAGGAAGACCTGGAGAGAAACGTGACGTTGTGCCTCCACAACAGCTTCTGCAGAAACAGGGAAACTAACGTAGATCCTAAGCAACCTAGCTTTATTTTCCGTCGATATGTACTTTCGGGCGAATGTTACAGACACTTTCCTTAATTTTTCCTTGACCGTGCTGTTCGGGGAGTATGTGACCTTCGACCAGAATGCCGTCAAAATGCAAGGTGACTTCGAAATTTTTAAATGTGTCCGTGAGCTGGGAAGATTGGCTGTTTTGGTGGATTAGTAGTATTTATCTGACGATTTGGTAAATCGGGAATATTCAGTTTGGCGTGAGGTAATAAGTTTTCAAAATTCGTTCCAAAATAAAGACAAGTCACGACCTTGAAATTTTGCGACAACCGAAAATGAGAAAAACACAGCAACAAAATTCGTTGGAACAAACGAGTTGAACGACAAGCCTACGATACAAATTGAAATTGCAATCGAGATTTTTGTTGGAGGACGATTCCGAATTGCAACAATTGTGCAGCTACAATCGTTACAAAGCAATTCCCGAGAACCAGGAAGCGTGTTGGGATGACGCGACCAGCGTTCCGGAAAGAAGATAAGACTGTTTTTTGTCCGAATTGAAGAATCCGGAAGCGTCTCAGGAAGCGAACTCAAACTTTATTTTGACAAAATTTTAGCTTCCTGGAATCTCCTCATTTGAATTAAATTAACATCGAATTCATTTTCAGAGTATGAGAAGCTAGGAGTTAAGGGAAAGGGTTGATTCATCTCCGATGGGAAGGATGATTTTTATCTACTGAACAAAAACAATAGTAATATAATGAAAAAATAGTAGCCATGTGGGAAGAGAGTGACCTCGTGGTCTGGGGATACTGAGACCCAGCCATGAGCTCACTATTTTTGCATGTAACTAAGGTAATTTGAGCGTTCTGACTGATGCCCAAAACAGTTAAAAGTTTTATCGACCCGATGTTGAAAGGACCACACAAAGAACTGGCTTTGGTAGAGACGGTTAAAAGCATGTAGAGCTGTGTTTAGACGCTAGCCAGCCAGTAGTCTTACAACCTAGCTTTAATTTCCACCGATATGTACTTCCGAGCGAAGGTTACAGACCCTTTCCTTAAATTTTAGCTTCTCATAGCCTGAAACTGAAAATAGATGTCAAAAAATAAATTCAGGAAATCTCAAAAAGCGAAAATTTATTAAAATGACAGTTCAGGAGTGTGACTCCAGACCCTTCCGGTTTCTTCAATATCCTTGAAAAAACGCTTTCATCACAACCAGGAAGGATTGCTGTCTTGACCTTCAGCCTTCCTGATTTGTTCAATTCTTCCGGTAACGATTGTAACAGCACAATTGTTACAACTCGGAAGGCTTTTTCTCAATGGTTGCTTCTGTTAACAATGTTGCGTTTCGTTTTTTTCTCGCCCGTCGTGGTTGATCTCTCTTCGTGGTTGATCAGACGACTGACGCCATGGTTTAGAGCCAACATGACTGCATGGTTGTACGAGAATGCCAAGAAGCATATGTCGAAGCACAGCTGGGTCTACAGTACATATCGGCAGGACATTAGATCAGGAGATTTCAAGCGAGCTTTTTTAACTCATCGGTCGGATTGCAGAGACTGCCGCAGTGAAAAAGACGTCCAGAACAAGTGAGTGTGACAGAAAATAAAGAGAAGAAATAATGAAGGAAGACCTGGAGAGAAACGTGACGTTGTGCCTCCACAACAGCTTCTGCAGAAACAAGGAAACTAACGTAGATCCTAAACAACCTAGCTTTATTTTCCGTCGCTTTCGGGCGAATGTTACAGACACTTTCCTTAATTTTTCCTTGACCGTGCTGTTCGGGGAGTATGTGACCTTCGACCAGAATGCCGTCAAAATGCAGGGTGACTTCGAATTTTTAAATGTGTCCGTGAGCTGGGAAGATTGGCTGTTTTGGCGGATTAGTAGTTTTTATCTGACGATTTGGTAAATCGGGAATTTTCAGTTTGGCGTGACGTAATAAGTTTTCAAAATTCGTTCCAAAATAAAGACAAGTCACGACCTTGAAATTTCGCGACAACCGAAAATGAGAAAAACACAGCAACAAAATTCGTTGGAACAAACGAGTTGAACGACAAGCCTACGATACAAATTGAAATTGCAATCGAGATTATTGTTGGAAGACGATTCCGAATTGTAACAATTGTGCAGCTACAATTGTTACAAAGCAATTCCCGAGAACCAGGAAGCGTGTTGGGATGACGCGACCAGCGTTCCGGAGAGAAGATAAGACTGTTCTTTGTCCGGATTCAAGAATCCGGAGGGTCTCAGGAAGCAAACTCAAACCTTGTTTTGAAAAAATTTTAGCTTTCTGGAATCTCCTGAGTTGAATTAAATTAACATCGAAATTTTTTTCAGAGTATGAGAAGCTAAGAGTTAAGGGAAAGGGTTGATTCATCTCCGACGGGAATGATTATTTTTATCTACTGAACAAAAACAATGGTAATATAATAAATAAGTAGCAGCCATGTTTTCAGGAGTGACTCCGTGGTCTGGGGATACTGAGACCCAGCCATGAGCTCACTATTTTTGCATGTAACTAAGTTTTTTTGAGCGTTCTGACCGATGCCCAAAACTGTAACGATTTTATCGACCCGATGTTGAAAGGACCACACAAAAAACTGCCTTTGGTAGAGACGGTTAAAGGCATGTAGAGCTGTGTTTAGACGCTAGCCAGTCGTTTTACAACCCAGCTTTATTTTCTGTCGATATGTTTCTCCGGGCGAATGTTACAGACCCTTTCCCTAACTTTTAGCTTCTCATAGCCTGAAACTGAAAATAGATGTTAAAATATAAATTCAGGACATCTCAAAAAGCTAAAAGTTATTAAAATGACATTCCAGGAGTGTGACTCCAGGCCCTTCCGGTTTCCTCAATATCCTTGAAGAAACGCTTTCACAACCAAGAAGGGCTGGTCTCTTCACCTTCAGCCTTCCTGATTTGTTCAATTCTTCCGTGAACGATTGTAACAGCACAATCATTACAACTCGGAAGGCTTTTTCTCAATGGTTGCTTCTGTTAAAGTTGTTGCGTTTCGTTTTTTCTATCGCCCGTCGTGGTTGATCTCTCTTCGTGGTTGATCAGACGACTGATGCCATGGTTTAGAGACAACATGACTGCGTGGTTGTACGAGAATGCCAAGAAGCATATGTCGAAGCACAGCTGGGTGTACAGCACATATCGGCTGGATATTGGAGCAGGAGTTTTCAAGCGAGCTTTTGTAACTCATCGGAATGCAGAGACTACCGCAGTGAACAAGACGTCCAGAACAAAAGAGTGTGACGGGGAAGAAAGAGAAAAAATGTTGAAGGAAGACCTGGAGAGAAACGTGACGTTGTGCCTCCACAAAAGCTTCTGCAGAAACAGGGAAACTAACGTAGATCCCCTACCTTGTTGCAAGAAAAGGGTAGTAGAGCAAAAATGTTGAAGGACTGCCTCCAACAGCGTCAGAATAGCCACCGACGTGTTGCAAGACACTGAAACTGAAAAGTTTTGTCGACCAGATGTTGAAAGCACCACACAAAGAACTGGCTTTGATAGAGACGGTTAAAAGCATGGAGAGCTGTGTTCAGACGCTAGCCAGTCGTTTTACAACCTAGCTTTTTTTTCCGTCGATATGTACTTTCGGGCAAATGTTGGAGACCCTTTCCTTAACTTTTGGCTTCTCATAGCCTGAAACTGAAAACAGATGCTAAAATTTAAACTCAGAATTTCTCAAAAGGCTAAAAGTTAATAAAATGACCGTTCAGGAGTGTGACTCCAGACCTTGCGGTTTCTTCGATATCCTTGAAGTAACGCTTTCCTTACAACCAAGAAGGGCTGGTCTCTTCACCTTCAGCCTTCCTGATTTGTTCAATTCTTCCGTGAACGATTGTAACAGCACAATCATTACAACTCGGAAGGCTTTTTCTCAATGGTTGCTTCTGTTAACAATTTTGCGTTTCGTTTTTTTCTCGCCCGTCGTGGTTGATCTCTCTTCGTGGTTGATCAGACGACTGACGCCATGGTTTAGAGCCAACATGACTGCATGGTTGTACGAGAATGCCAAGAAGCATATGTCGAAGCACAGCTGGGTCTACAGTACATATCGGCAGGACATTAGATCAGGAGATTTCAAGCGAGCTTTTTTAACTCATCGGTCGGATTGCAGAGACTGCCGCAGTAAAAAAGACGTCCAGAACAAGTGAGTGTGACAGAAAATAAAGAGAAGAAATAATGAAGGAAGACCTGGAGAGAAACGTGACGTTGTGCCTCCACAACAGCTTCTGCAGAAACAAGGAAACTAACGTAGATCCTAAACAACCTAGCTTTATTTTCCGTCGCTTTCGGGCGAATGTTACAGACACTTTCCTTAATTTTTCCTTGACCGTGCTGTTCGGGGAGTATGTGACCTTCGACCAGAATGCCGTCAAAATGCAGGGTGACTTCGAATTTTTAAATGTGTCCGTGAGCTGGGAAGATTGGCTGTTTTGGCGGATTAGTAGTTTTTATCTGACGATTTGGTAAATCGGGAATTTTCAGTTTGGCGTGACGTAATAAGATTTCAAAATTCGTTCCAAAATAAAGACAAGTCACGACCTTGAAATTTTGCGACAACCGAAAATGAGAAAAACACAGCAACAAAATTCGTTGGAACAAACGAGTTGAACGACAAGCCTACGATACAAATTGAAATTGCAATCGAGATTTTTGTTGGAGGACGATTCCGAATTGCAACAATTGTGCAGCTACAATCGTTACAAAGCAATTCCCGAGAACCAGGAAGCGTGTTGGGATGACGCGACCAGCGTTCCGGAGAGAAGATAAGACTGTTCTTTGTCCGGATTCAAGAATCCGGAGGGTCTCAGGAAGCAAACTCAAACCTTGTTTTGAAAAAATTTTAGCTTTCTGGAATCTCCTGAGTTGAATTAAATTAACATCGAAATTTTTTTCAGAGTATGAGAAGCTAAGAGTTAAGGGAAAGGGTTGATTCATCTCCGACGGGAATGATTATTTTTATCTACTGAACAAAAACAATGGTAATATAATAAATAAGTAGCAGCCATGTTTTCAGGAGTGACTCCGTGGTCTGGGGATACTGAGACCCAGCCATGAGCTCACTATTTTTGCATGTAACTAAGTTTTTTGAGCGTTCTGACCGATGCCCAAAACTGTAACGATTTTATCGACCCGATGTTGAAAGGACCACACAAAAAACTGCCTTTGGTAGAGACGGTTAAAGGCATGTAGAGCTGTGTTTAGACGCTAGCCAGTCGTTTTACAACCCAGCTTTATTTTCTGTCGATATGTTTCTCCGGGCGAATGTTACAGACCCTTTCCCTAACTTTTAGCTTCTCATAGCCTGAAACTGAAAATAGATGTTAAAATATAAATTCAGGACATCTCAAAAAGCTAAAAGTTATTAAAATGACATTCCAGGAGTGTGACTCCAGACCCTTCCCGTGTCCTCAATATCCTTGAAGAAACGCTTTCACAACCAAGAAGGGCTGGTCTCTTCACCTTCAGCCTTCCTGATTTGTTCAATTCTTCCGTGAACGATTGTAACAGCACAATCATTACAACTCGGAAGGCTTTTTCTCAATGGTTGCTTCTGTTAAAGTTGTTGCGTTTCGTTTTTTCTATCGCCCGTCGTGGTTGATCTCTCTTCGTGGTTGATCAGACGACTGATGCCATGGTTTAGAGACAACATGACTGCGTGGTTGTACGAGAATGCCAAGAAGCATATGTCGAAGCACAGCTGGGTGTACAGCACATATCGGCTGGATATTGGAGCAGGAGTTTTCAAGCGAGCTTTTGTAACTCATCGGAATGCAGAGACTACCGCAGTGAACAAGACGTCCAGAACAAAAGAGTGTGACGGGAAAGAAAGAGAAAAAATGTTGAAGGAAGACCTGGAGAGAAACGTGACGTTGTGCCTCCACAAAAGCTTCTGCAGAAACAGGGAAACTAACGTAGATCCCCTACCTTGTTGCAAGCAAAGGGTAGTAGAGCAAAAATGTTGAAGGACTGCCTCCAACAGCGTCAGAATAGCCACCGACGTGTTGCAAGACACTGAAACTGAAAAGTTTTGTCGACCAGATGTTGAAAGCACCACACAAAGAACTGGCTTTGATAGAGACGGTTAAAAGCATGGAGAGCTGTGTTCAGACGCTAGCCAGTCGTTTTACAACCTAGCTTTTTTTTCCGTCGATATGTACTTTCGGGCAAATGTTGGAGACCCTTTCCTTAACTTTTGGCTTCTCATAGCCTGAAACTGAAAACAGATGCTAAAATTTAAACTCAGAAATTCTCAAAAGGCTAAAAGTTAATAAAATGACCGTTCAGGAGTGTGACTCCAGACCTTGCGGTTTCTTCGATATCCTTGAAGTAACGCTTTCCTCACAACCAGGAAGGGTTGATGTGTTCACCTTCAGCCTTCCTGATTTGTTCAATAACTCCGGTAACGATTGTAACAGCACAATCATTACAACTCCGAAAGCTTTTTCTCGATGGTTGCTTCTGTTAACGTTGTTGCGTTTCATTTTTTTTTGCCCGCGGTGGTTGATCTCTCTTCTACTGGAAATAATCGCGTTTCTGATTTTGCTCTTTTTCTCAATTTTTGTAAAACTAAAACGATCACGTGTCATGCACGCTCGAATCGAAATTATTAAAAAATAATTTTTCGATTCAAAATAATCCTCTCGAATTCATGCAATTAGACGATTAACAACCTTAATCTCTCCATACAGTCGGTTTTTTAGTCGAACGGTTCGAATAATTGTTCTTTTGCCGCTATGCATACTTGGTCATTCTGGTCAAATGTCAAATAATGATTAGACTGCTTAAAAAACTCATCTGGTACCGATTTGTCGTATGAAATAACCATAATGATTTTGAAGTATTATTGACCATTTGACCATTTGTTTTTGACCATTTAAAAAAAATTTTATACAACAGGTGTTGCTAATGGTTGTTCGATCGGCTGTATTTATTGCGTTTTTTTGGTGCAGATAAAATAGCTCATTAGTTTTGGCGCATTTTTTTTTTTTTTTTTTTTTTTTTCTGCACTAGTTTTTTTTGAAATTTTGGTTTGTTACCTTTTAGCCGAAAATTTTTAAAGGTAGCCATCCTTTTCGAAAAATTTCGTACTTCAATGCTAGACCAATTTCCTGTTTTACTGTGACAACTTGAGTTGCTGCCAGCTAATTTTCTCGAAGTTCTTCTGATTTTGCTTTAGTTTCAAATATTGATAAACATAAACGAAAACTTTTTGAAGTGTTTTGGTTGTTAATTTAAAATTTTTCAATTTAACTTTTTAACTACTACTACTACTAAAAGACTTTAGTCCCTATATAGATGGCAGAAATACAAGTATGAGCCTTAAGATCTACAGGTTAAACAGCGCCAATTGATAAAAAAGGTACAGGAGTTTTCAGGGTTGAAATCTGATATCGATAGTTTTAAAAAGATTTCAGGGAGTTTTCTCTTTGCACTGGCGGTTTCTCCTGGCGAAGGTCAATCCCATATTTCGCTAACACGTTGTTGACATTAGCAGTTGCCCGGATAAAATACAACACCCATGTTGAAGTTTTGCACACTTTCGGAATATCGAACAAAGTCCTGTGTGCAGCACGACTGCCAGGTCTAAGAAAAAAAAATTTACATGATCATCAACTTTGATATCGTAATTGTTTTGTAAGATGTTGCAGAATAAAACAAGATCCGAGTAAACAAGATAGTAGCAGATAGGCAAAAGGTTAATAGACGCAATAGATATTTTGTATTCATTAATTCACAAATCCATTTCATTGCTTTGCGTTGTACATTTTCCAGCTTTCAAAGAGAAGCAATGTTTGGTTGCCATATGCATGAAATAAAAAGAAGGGTACTTGTGACACATGATATATAGAGTTGAAGTTTTGTTATCGTTGGAGTGTTATATGGGATGTTGCGTTTTGAACTGAAGAAGCAACGCAGATAATTATCAGATTTAGTGTTAACGTGTTCGGTCCAGGAGAGATTTGGTGTATCAAATAAGCCAAGGTTCTTTATAGAAGGTACACGTTCAATGACAAGACTGTTAAGAAAAAACTCGTGTGGCGTGTTGCATATAAGTTTTGTTTTGATCTGAATGGATTATAAGACCATTTTCGACAGAACATTTATAAACGTTATCAATATCATTCTGAAAATTGATCGAAGATGAAATTGAAATATACGTACTTTCGGGCAAATGTTAGAGACCCTTTCCTTAACTTTTGGCTTCTCATAGCCTGAAACTGCAAATAGATATTAAAATATAAATTCAGAATTTCTCAAAAGGCTAAAAGTTAATAAAATGACCGTTCAGATGTGTGACTCCAGACCCTTCCGGTTTCTTCATTATCCTTGAAGTAACGCTTTCTTCAGACACAGGAAGGGTTGATGTCTTCACCTTCAGGCTTCTTGATTTGTTCAATAACTCCGGTAACAATTGTAACAGCACAATCATTACAACTCCGAAAGCTTTTTCTCAATGGTTGCTTCTGTTAACGTTGTTGCGTTTCGTTTTTTTTGCCCGCGGTGGTTGATCTCTCTTCTACTGGAAATAATCGCGTTTCTGATTTTGCTCTGTTTCTCAGTTTTTGCGAAAATAAAACGATCACGTGTCATGCACGCTCGATTCGAAATTATTAAAAAAAAATTTTTTGATTCAAAATAATCCTTTCGGATTCATGCAATTAGACGATTAACAACCTTAATCTTTCCATACAGTCGAATTTTTAGTCGAACGGTTCGAATAAAGGTTCTTTTACCGCTATGCATTTTTGGTCATTCTGGTCAAATGTCAAATAAAGATTAGACTGCTTAAAAAACTCATCTGGCACACTTTCAGAATATCGAACAAAGTCCTGTGTGCAGCGCAACTGCCAGGTCTAAGAAAAAAAAATTTACATGATCATCATTTTTGATATCGTAATTGTTTTGTAAGATGTTGCAGAATAAAACAAGATCCGAGTAAACAAGCTAGTAGCAGATTGGTACAAGGTTAATAGACGCAATAGATATTTTGTATTCATTAATTCACAAATACACTTTATTGCTTTGCGTTGTACATTTTCCAGCTTTCAAAGAGAAGCAATGTTTGGTTGCCATATGCATGAATGAAAAAGAAGGGTACTTCTGACACATGATATATAGAGTTGAAGTTTTGTTATCGTTGGAGTGTTATATGGGATGTTGCGTTTTGAACTGAAGAAGCAACGCAGAGCCTTATCACATTTAGTGTTAACGTGTTTGGTCCAGGAGAGATTTGGTGTATCAAATAGGACTAGGTCTTTTATAGAAGGTACACGTTCAATAACTAGACTGTTAAGAAATTACTCGTGTGGCGTGTTGCAAATAAGTTTTGTTTTAATCTGGATGGATTATAGGACTATTTTTGACAGATTATTGATAAACATTATCAATATCAATCTGAAAATTGATCGAAGATAAAATTGAAATATATGGACTTTCGAGCAAATGTTAGCGACTCTTTCCTTATTTTTTGGCTTCCCAAAGCCTGAAAATGAAAATAGATGTTAAAATATAAATTCAGAACTTCTCAAAAGGCTAAAAGTTAATAAAATGACCGTTCAGGAGTGTGACTCCAGACCCTTCCGGTTTCTTCCATATCCTTGAAGTAACGCTTTCTTCACAACCAGGAAGAGTTGATGTCTTCACCTTCAGCCTTCCTGATTTGTTCAATAACTCCGTTAACGATTGTAACAGCACAATCATTACAACTCCGAAAGCTTTTTCTCGATGGTTGCTTCTGTTAACGTTGTTGCGTTTCTTTTTTTTTCTTGCCCGCGGTGGTTGATCTCTCTTCTACTGGAAATAATCGCGTTTCTGATTTTGCTCTGTTTCTCAGTTTTAGCGAAAATAAAACAATCACGTGTCATGCACGCTCGAATCTAAATTATTAAAAAATAATTTTTCGATTCAAAATAATCCTTTCGGATTTATGCAATTAGACGATTAACAACCTTAATCTTTGCATACAGTCGATTTTTTAGTCGAACGGTTCGAATAAATGTTCTTTTGCAGCTATGCATATTTGGTCATTCTGGTCAAATGTCAAATAATGATTAGAATGCTTAAAAAACTCATCTGGTACCGATTTGTCGTATGAAATCACCATAATGATTTTGTAGTATTATCGCTTAATGAGTTTGCTTTAAAATTTCAAATTACGCTTGCAAATAGCATCGTTGTTTTTGACCATTTAAAAAACTTTAAACGACAGGTGTTGCTGATGGTTGTTCAATCGGCTGTATTTATTGCCTTCTTTTTGGTGCAGATAAAATAGCTCATTAGTTTTTGCGCATTTTTTTCGTATTTTTTTGATTTTCTGCATTAATTTTTTTTAAAATTTTGGTTTGTTACCTTTTAGCCCAAAATTTTTAAAGGTAGCCATCCTTTTCGAAAAATTTCGTAGTTCATTGCTAGACCAATTTCTTGTTTTACTGTGACAACTTGAGTTGCTGCCAGCTAATTTTCTTGAAGTTCTTCTGATTTTGCTTTAGTTTCAAACATCGATAAACATAAACGAAAACTTTTGAAGTGTTTTGGTTGTTAATTTAAAATTTTTCAATTTAACTTTTTAACTACTACTACTACTAAAAGACTTTAGTCCCTATATAGATGGCAAAAATACAAGTATGAGCATTAAGATCTACAAGTTAAACAGCGCCAATTGATAAAAAAGGTACAGGAGTTTTCAGGGTTGAAATCTGATATCGATAGTTTTAAAAAGATTTCAGGGAGTTTTCTCTTTGCACTGGCGGTTTCTCCTGGCGAAGGTCAATCCCATATTTCGCTGACACGTTGTTGGCATTAGCAGTTGTCCGGATAAAATATAACACCCATGTTAAAGTTTTGCACACTTTCAGAATATCGAACAAAGTCCTGTGTGCAGCGCAACTGCCAGGTCTAAGAAAAAAAAATTTACATGATCATCAATTTTGATATCGTAATTGTTTTGTAAGATGTTGCAGAATAAAACAAGATCCGAGTAAACAAGCTAGTAGCAGATAGGTAAAAGGTTAATAGACGCAATAGATATTTTGTATTCATTAATTCACAAATACACTTTATTGCTTTGCGTTGAACATTTTCCAGCTTTCAAAGAGAAGCAATGTTTGGTTGCCATATGCATGAATTAAAAAGAAGGGTACTTCTGACACATGATATATAGAGTTGAAGTTTTTTTTATCGTTGGAGTGTTATATGGGATGTTGCGTTTTGAACTGAAGAAGCAACGCAGAGCCTTATCACATTTAGTGTTAACGTGTTCGGTCCAGGAGAGATTTGGTGTATCAAATAGGACTAGGTTTTTATAGAAGGTACACGTTCAATAACTAGACTGTTAAGAAATTACTCGTGTGGCGTGTTGCAAATAAGTTTTGTTTTAATCTGGATGGATTGTAGGACTATTTTCGACAGATTATTGATAAACATTATCAATATCATTCTGAAAATTGATCGAAGATGAAATTGAAATATATGTACTTTCGGGCAAATGTTAGCGACCCTTTCCTTAACTTTTGGCTTCCCAAAGCCTGAAAATGAAAATAGATGTTAAAATATAAATTCAGAACTTCTCAAAAGGCTAAAAGTTAATAAAATGACCGTTCAGGAGTGTGACTCCAGACCCATCCGGTTTCTTCCATATCCTTGAAGTAACGCTTTCTTCACAACCAGGAAGAGTTGATGTCTTCACCTTCAGCCTTCCTGATTTGTTCAATAACTCGGGTAACGATTGTAACAGCACAATCATTAAAACTCCGAAAGCTTTTTCTCGATGGTTGCTTCTGTTAACGTTGTTGCGTTTCGTTTTTTTTTGCCCGCGGTGGTTGATCTCTCTTCTACTGGAAATAATCGCGTTTCTGATTTTGCTCTGTTTCTCAGTTTTTGCAAAAATAAAACAATCACGTGTCATGCACGCTCAAATCGAAATTAATAAAATAATTTTTCGATTCAAATTAATCGTTCCGGATTCATCCAATTAGATGATTAACAACATTAATCTTTCCATACAGTCGTTTTTTTAGTCGAACGGTTCGAATAAAGGTTTTTTTGCCGCTATGCATTTTTGGTCATTCTGGTCAAATGTCAAATAAAGATTAGACTGCTTAAAAAACTCATCTGGTACCGATTTATCGTATGAAAAAACCAGAAACAATTTGAAGTATTATCGCTTAATGAGTTTGCTTTAAAATTTCAAATTACGCTTGCAATTAGCAAGCGTTATTTTTGACCATTTAAAAAAAATTATACGCCAGGTGTTGCTAATGGTTGTTCGATCGGCTGTTTGTATTGCGCTCTTTTTGGTGCAGATAAAATAGCTCATTAGTTTTTACGCATTATTTGTTTTGGATTTTTTTATTTTTCTGCATTAGTTTTTTTTTGAAATTTTGGTTTGTTACCTTTTAGCCCAAAATTTTTAAAGGTAGCCATCCTTTTCGAAAAACTTTGTACTTCATTGCTAGACCAATTTCTTGTTTTACTGTGACAACTTGAGTTGCTGCCAGCTAATTTTCTTGAAGTTCTTCTGATTTTGCTTTAGTTTCAAACATCGATAAACATAAACGAAAACTTTTGAAGTGTTTTGGTTGTTAATTTAAAATTTTTCAATTTAACTTTTTAACTACTACTACTACTAAAAGACTTTAGTCCCTATATAGATGGCAAAAATACAAGTATGAGCATTAAGATCTACAAGTTAAACAGCGCCAATTGATAAAAAAGGTACAGGAGTTTTCAGGGTTGAAATCTGATATCGATAGTTTTAAAAAGATTTCAGGGAGTTTTCTCTTTGCACTGGCGGTTTCTCCTGGCGAAGGTCAATCCCATATTTCGCTGACACGTTGTTGGCATTAGCAGTTATCCGGATAAAATATAACACCCATGTTGAAGTTTTGCACACTTTTGGAATATCGAACAAAGTCCTTAGTGCAGCGCAACTGCCAGGTCTAAGAAAAAAAATTTACATGATCATCAACTTTGATATCGTAATTGTTTTGTAAGATGTTGCAGAATAAAACAAGATCCGAGTAAACAAGCTAGTAGCAGATAGGTAAAAGGTTAATAGACGCAAAAGATTTTATGTATTCATTAATTCACAAATCCACTTTATTGTTTTGCGTTGTACATTTTCCAGCTTTCAAAGAGAAGCAATGTTTGGTTGCCATATGCATGAATTAAAAAGAAGGGTACTTCTGACACATGATATTTAGAGTTGAAGTTTTGTTATCGTTGGAGTGTTATATGGGATGTTGCGTTTTGAACTGAAGAAGCAACGCAGAGCCTTATCAGATTTAGTGTTAACGTGTTCGGTCCAGGAGAGGTTTGGTGTATCAAATAAGCATAAGTCTTTTATAGAAGGTACACGTTCAATAACTAGACTGTTAAGAAATTACTCGTGTGGCGTGTTGCAAATATGTTTTGTTTTAATCTGGATGGATTATAAGACCATTTTCGACAGATTATTGATAAACATTATCAATATCATTCTGAAAATTGATCGAAGATGAAATTGAAATATATGTACTTTCGGGCAAATGTTAGCAACCCATTCCTTAACTTTTGGCTTCCCATAGCCTGAAAATTAAAATAGATGTTAAAATATAAATTCAGAACATCTCAAAAGGCTAAAAGATAATAAAATGACCGTTCAGGAGTGTGACTCCAGACCCTTCGGGTTTTTTCAATATCCTTGAAGTAACGCTTTCTTCACAACCAGGAAGGGTTGATGTCTTCAACTTCAGCCTTCCTGATTTGTTCAATAACTCCGGTAACGATTGTAACAGCACAATCATTACAACTCCGAAAGCTTTTTCTCAATGGTTGCTTCTGTTAACGTTGTTGCGTTTCGTTTTTTTTTTGCCCGCGGTGGTTGATCTCTTTTCTACTGGAAAGAATCGCGTTTCTGATTTTGCTCTGTTTCTCAATTTTTGCAAAAATAAAACGATCACGTGTCATGCACGCTCGAATCGAAATTAATAAAATAATTTTTCGATTCAAATTAATCCTTCCGGATTCATCCAATTAGACGATTAACAACATTAATCTTCCCATACAGTCGATTTTTTAGTCGAACGGTTCGAATAAAGGTTCTTTTGCCGCTATGCATTTTTGGTCATTCTGGTCAAATGTCAAATAAAGATTAGACTGCTTAAAAAACTCATCTGGTAACGATTTGTCGTCTGAAATAACCAGAAACAATTTGAAGTATTATCGCTTAATGAGTTTGCTTTAAAATTTCAAATTACGCTTGCAATTAGCAAGCGTTATTTTTGACCATTTGAAAAAATTTATACGCCAGGTGTTGCTAATGGTTGCTCGATCGGCTGTATGTATTGCGTTCTTTTTGGTGCAGATAAAATAGCTCATTAGTTTTTACGCATTACTTGTTTTGGATTTTTTAAATTTTCTGCATTAGTTTTTTTTTGAAATTTTGGTTTGTTACCTTTTAGCCCAAAATTTTTAAAGGTAAATATCCTTTTCGAAAAATTTTGTACGTCATTGCTAGACCAATTTCTTGTTTTACTGTGACAACTTGAGTTGCTGCCAGCTAATTTTCTCGAAGTTCTTCTGATTTTGCTTTAGTTTCAAACATTGATAAACATAAACGAAAACTTTTTGTAGTGTTATGGTTGTTAATTTAGAATTTTTCCATTTAATTTTTTAACTACTACTACTACTAAAACACTTTAGTCCCTATAATGATGGCAGAAATACAAGTATGAGCATTAAGATCTACATGTTAAACAGTGTCAATTGATAAAAAAGGTACAGGAGTTTTCAGGGTTGAAATCTGATATCGATAGTTTTAAAAAGATTTCAGGGAGTTTTCTCTTTGCACTGGTGGTTTCTCCTGGCGAAGGTCAATCCCATATTTCGCTGACACGTTGTTGGCATTAGCAGTTGTCCGGATAAAATATGTCACCCATGTTGAAGTTTCGCACACTTTCGGAATATCGAACGAAGTCCTGTGTGCAGCGCGACTGGCAGGTCTAGGAAAATAAAAACTTACATGATCATCAACTTCGATATCGTAATTGATTTGTAAGATGTTGCAGCATAAAACAAGATCCGAGTAAATGAGCTAGTAGCAGATAGGTAAAAGTTTAATAGACGCAATTGATATTTTGTGTTCATTAATCCACAAATCCACTTTATTGCTTTGCGTTGTACATTTTCCAGCTTTCGAAGAGAAGCAATGTTTGGTTGCCATATGCATGAATTAAAAAAAGAAGGGTACTTCTGACACATGATATATAGAGTTGAAGTTTTGTTATCGTTGGAGTGTTATATGGGATATTGCGTTTTGAACTGAAGAAGCAACGCAGAGCCTTATCAGATTTAGTGTTAACTTGTTCGGTCCAGGAGAGATTTGGTGTATCAAATAAACCTAGGTCTTTTATAGAAGATACACGTTCAATAACTAGACTGTTAAGATATTACTCGTGTGGCGTGTTGCAAATAAGTTTTGTTTTAATCTGGATGGATTATAAGACCATTTTCGACAGATTATTGATAAACGTTATCAATATCATTGTGAAAGTTGATCGAAGATGAAATTGAAAGAAGTCTTAAACCATCAGCGAACAGATAGCAAAACGAAGAGAGAACTCGCTCTGGTGTATCATTTATGAATTTTCAAATTAAAATCGGGCCTAGAATCGGGCCCACTAGGAACAGAGCACGGCGAAGAAAGGACTTTGCTAATATGTACACGTTGCTTGCGATCAGAGAGATATGAATTAATAGGTTGTACAAATTTCTTGTAGAAGCCAAATTTTTCTAATTTAAAAAGTAATCTGTTGTGTGAAACACTGTCGAATACATTTTAAAAATCAAAATATACATACCTAAAATCTTCATTTTTATCGTTAAAATAATAGAGTTTATCAGCATAATCAAGCAGTAGCGTAAACGTACTTCTTCGAGATCGAAAGCCATGTTGACAGTCAGAGAAATTATTGCGAATTTTTTCATGAATAAAGTTGTACAAAACTTTTTCCATTACGAGCGAAATTTTTGGAAAGATGCTAATCCCATGGTAGTTTTTGATATCTGCTTTAGATGCCGATTTATGCAGTGGCGTTATGTATGCATTTTTCAAGGAAATAGGCCATGTAAGAGCGATTACTGTTTGGGTAAACTAAATAGAGGCAAAGGGGGCGATAAAACTCGCACCTGTTTTTTTTTAAACAAAAGTTTGTAATGAAAATTTCCATCTTTTGAGGTAGGGGTAAACTAAACGTCCAGATAATATTGATAATACATAATACGTTTTTGGAGTAATTTAAAAAACGGTTCGATTGGACGCTTTCATTTTTTGTTTAATCAAAGGTAGTTAAGTTGCGTTTCTCTGATTGCTTTTTTGCTCAACTTTCTCTTTGTTTTAACTTGTTTTCGTCTGAGTGGAGTTCCTTTTTTAGGAATTAAAATTGGCGTTTGTTTTCGTTTTCAGAATCGTTGTTTGTTTTGGGTCTAGGACAACAAGCAGACGGGACTTCAAGCCGAAATTTAAACTTTACATACACCTCAAATCACTATTTTTTATCGGTTAAATGGTGCTTTCAGAAATTTGAGGCCAGAATAAGCGTTATTCATGACAATAAATCACTCAGAATTGGCATCCGTTAAAAATATCAGCCGGTTTTTGAAATGCATAAATGATACACAAAAAAATTGCCTTCAACAGTTTTTTTTTCAACTTTCCTATACATCATTTGGAGGCTAAAATTTTAGGAAGACGCCGATAACTACTGAAGAAAGATCATGTAATATAGTTTATCTTCAAAAAAAGTTTTCAAATTAATCATATTTTATGAGCTGAGGAGAACATTTTCGGCTTGAAGTCCCTAATTTTACTATTCGGCTTGAAGTCCCGTCGGCCTGATGTCCGGCACCCGTTTGTTTATAGTGTCTAGTTCTTGTTTTTTTTTTTACCAGTGCCAGTTTCTTGTTGTTGTACCTCTTTGTATGATTCGAATTTTATTGGAGCAATTCTTTGTTTAAACTAGAAGAAAAAATTTTAAGATTTGCAATTGTTTTTTTTTTAAAAAAAGGTCAATTAAAATGGGCCCATCCGTCATGCGACGGTACGTGCACAGGTTGGATAGGGCCGTACCAACGCAATTGTTTTTAAAGGTTTTTGAAATGGTTACATAGCAGTATTTAGACAACCGCGCATTCAGACTCGTCAGTATTTAGACAAATACTGTTTCAACCAATCAGAATCGAGACAAAGAAGAAATTAATAAATAATTATAATTTATTTTGGATTATTTATGTCTTTTCTCGATTCTGATTGGTTCATACAGTATTTGTCAAAATACTGACGAGTATGAATACGCGGTTGTCTAAATACAGGCTGCACTCCTTTTGAAATGTATCCTTTTCAATAGCTTTGTGTTTTCAGACACGTTTAGAGTTTTTTCAAGTGAAATGATATGTTGTTTCAATCTTGTTTGTTTTGGCTCTGGCAAAATGAAATAAAATTGCTTGGTAATTGTATAACTTTGTCTAATCTGAAATTAATCGAAACTAATTTTTTTCATAAATATGCTGTTTACAAATAGTTTCATCGCGTGTCTTCTGCATAGCAAGCAAGTTTAAAACCTCAGTTAGAGCCAAACTGATAATGTTGCTTGTTAAGTTTTCAAAAATGTTTTGCAACAATTTTCTGTTTTGCTTTCTTTAAACTTTTTTCGACATATTTTTTTTCCATCGCCAGTGGTGCGAAGCTCTGCTCCACCTCTGTGTAAAAATTACTAACCAATTCGTCATATGAAATAGCCAAAACAGTTTAAAGTTTCTTCACGTGATGACCTTGCTTAGGAAATTGATTCTTGCCATAATTTTTTCGGAAAATTGCCCGCTCGAAAAAATCTTAGGATCATGTGAACAATCTCCACCCCCTCGAATTGTTTTAGAGGGTGTGGTTGGTGGTTTGCATTTAGTTATTTTGCTGTTTTGCAAATTTAACGATGCGAATTTTGATGCAACGGATAAAATTCACATGGGCCAAATCCTTATCGGCCTTTGTGTAGTGGAAGACGTTAAATTTTAGTATGTGATGTTATTTTATTACAGACACCCTTTGCCAGTCTGCGTCTTCATCGATCTTTACTGAAGGTAATCAGAAGGTCAAAAGTATCATAGTAACCGAGGTTACAGTCAGGAGTCCCTTCATTACGTATTCCAGTCAAAATCCTTGGAATTTTCTAGATATGGAAGTGATAATGATAAAAGAAGTGTTGATGTCATTTTCAATTAAAATCGATACGGGTTACCTTTCGATACGGGTTACGTTTCGCCCTTCATCGAATGACTAATTTTTTCTAGCTTTCACCAATGACTTCCAAGTTCAGTTTGCAAATTTAGCACGGTATAAGACTTCGTGAATGTTTATGGAATTCGCGTCAATCACTCAATAATGCTGATCCTGAAACCTTTACTCAAATTAAAAGCTATAGGCCTGTCTGAGTCTTCTCTAGCGCTATAAGTTACACGCTTTAAAATGATAAAAGCTCCTAGCTTAGAAGAGAAAATGTATTTGCTCTTTGATTAAGAAGAACTCATTTCTCTCATGTTAACTCTGAGCTCGTGTTCTCTAAGTAAGCTTTACTGAATCTTCAGTCTAACGTGGAGTGGAGATCCATTTGTATGGCAAATATACTCAAAAATTAGCCGGTTTCGAAATGGTTCAAAAATTGTAAAAGTGAATTATCACATGGTCAGAAAAGCGCAAGTTTGATGATATTAAATCATGGACGGTGATATAATTTGGTTGGTGCTAGCTGCAATCAGTGCATTGGTGTTTGCTGTTGGAATCGGGGCGAATGATGTTGCGAATGCCTTCGGAGCGTCAGTGGGCTCTGGGGTGCTCACTTTACAACAGGTAGGTCGTTGTGCAGTTAATCGCTTTTGAATGAGTAGTGTAGTGTTAGTTAAGTCACCAGGGTTATTTTAAGGCGTACGTTTTTGGAGCCCTGTTCGAAACACTCGGAGCTTTGATGCTGGGTGGTGAAACTTCGAAAACTATCAGCACAGACATTATTATGATTTCTCAATTCAATAGTACGCAAAACATGCTCATGGCCGGAGAAGTTGCTGCTTTAGTTGGCGGAAGTACATGGATTCATTTTTGCACCTTCTTAAAGCTACCCATTTCTGGAACTCACACAATAGTTGGAGCGACAATGGGCTTTGCCGTGTTCAGTGAAGGTCTCAAGTCCATCAACCTCATATCGATGCTCTACCTTATGATTGTCTGGCTTATTTCGCCAATCCTCGCAGGTAAGCGAAGATGAATAACTTTTTGTCATTTAATTGAAGCTTTTTGGCTCAGAAGCAAAAGTTTTGCAAAATAATCAGCAGCGAAAACAATGTTTTTTCTCCATCCCCGTCTTGACTATTTTTCTGCGTGGTAAAAATACATTGAAGTAACGCAAAAGGTAATGATAAATCTTAACATTAATTTTGTTATAGGCGTGATATCTGCAGCTCTGTTTTCAATTATACGCTTCTTCGTGCTGGATACAAAAAATCCCATGAAACCAGGACTAGCGGCGATGCCTTTGTTTTACATGATCGCCATATTTCTCAACTTGCTGTCAATCCACTTTGTTGAAAATTCACCTATAGAAAGACTTTTCGGGAGGACGTTTCCTGTCATCGCTAGAGCTGCCTTCAGGTATGTTTGCGTTTTTTCCTCCATGAGATCTTTTTTCGTTTCTAATGAGTCACAAATGGATTTCATTTTCAGTGGGTTGGTGGCCATTGTGGTTGCAATCGTGGTTCGGTTGCTTTTCGTCCCTTTTACACGACGGAAGATAGAAACACAGCGGAAACTGATGGAAAACATGTCTTATAAGGAGAAGTAAATGCACGAATAATGGTGTTGTAAAAAATTTAAGAGTAGTAAGGTGATGAGGATAGTAAGCTCTATACCTTACCATTCAAAGATAATACTAGTTAGATAAAGAATAGCACGGTTTAAAGCGTTTAAGATAGCGAATATAAGATAATGAAGAAAAAAAGTATTATTATTTTTAGTGAGTTGATTCAATTGTATTAATTGATGAGGTAAATGAGGTCTATTTTGTGCTGTGTGCTAGAGTGAGGAAGCGTGAGAATGTGACGGACACTCTGAAGTTCTACTTCAGTCTGAACAGGTGGTCTACTTCCAGCAACAGTGCCCTACAGAGGAGGAGGGACATGCGCAGGCGGAGACTACATTTCAAGGCCATACTGCCTGACAACACGCAGGTGCAGTGTTCACTAGGCAAAAATACACCTCCCCCTCACTCTTCCTAAAACATACAACACAACATCATTAGGTTAATAGCAACACAGACGCTTCTTTCATCCGACGTATATACTCTGGATGATCGATCGTATGATTCGAATATTGATATTCGAGAAATGTTCCAATTGTCACCTTTTGATTTTCTGTGTGTAGGTTTATGGGGCTGCTACTCTGTCTGTGAACTCAATTAGGGACGAGCTTCAATCGTCGACCTCGCTCGAGAGTATTGCGTCTGAGAATTCAATATTCCAAGGTGGTTCTTCAGTTTCTTTTTCGGACACTCCGTTCCAGCCTAAGCGACGATCAATGAATAAACAAACCGATTTCCGATTTCGTCGCGACGCTGAATTACTGAATAACTCAAGTTCAATTGTATCTAGTTCTGTTGCGCAAGAAAGTAATTCAAGAGTTTGCAAATATGAGGGTGCGGTTTCTTCGAGGCTGCGTGATGCTCGGAAAGACGATCTGAAGAAGAAGAAAGCGAAACTTAGAAGGAATTCGTACCAAGTGAACAGAAACCTAAGATATCAAGTGATCAACATTAACAAAAATTCTGGCGGCATTTTAAAAAGGTTCGATGAGTATCTTGCAGTTTTCGGAACCTAATTGCACATACTATGATGATGCAAAAAATTGTTCTGGATGTTTTTTTTTCTCCGAAAGTTTTAAGATAACACTCTTCAAGTGTTTCGAAAAGCAAATATGTAAGCTCTTCTTTGTAATTCAGATGGATCCCAGCACCTAACGGGATTAAAAGAAAGTGCTACTCCTGTCCTGACAGTCTGTTCAACAAAGACCGCTCTTCGAGAGCCCAACTAGACCCATCTGAGCTGGTAGGGGGCAATGAGATGACGTCATCTATCTCGACCAACAACCAGGTGTGGTTCTCCAACCCAGAGATAGAGCAAGAGGAAGAATATGCCAAAGGGAGGAGTTATAGACAGTCACTAAATGTCATCAACCAGTTGAAAGAGGACGGGGAGGACAGAAAAAGCAAGGTTGGAAATCACACTTCGATTCAGGTGCAGTTTCACTTAAAAGTTGAAATGGTTCATTAAAGCCTTCTATAATCGACACAAGTTTGATTCGGCACTGAATATGAAATACTACCTGTAAAGAAATCCTCGACATTTAACTTTTACGTTTTTGTAAAATAAGGAGATATGCGCCAGCAATAAAAAAAGCTACTATCTCAAATTATCCCCATAGAATTTTATCCTCCCGGGCGTGTTTAATTTCATCTCTCGATACTAGTGCAAATTTCTGGAAGGTTGTCTTTCCAGAAAATCCATTAGATTTTACAAAGATAATTTAGTAATTCTGTAAGTCATCGACAATCTGGCATTGTGCACTGTTAAAAAACACATTAAATTACATTTCTTTACATTTGCGAGAGCAAGTTTCTTGTAATTGGCGAAGACTTTTTTCCTGTAAACAATATTTCCTACACATTTTTCTCTTCTTTGACTACTTCTTCTCTCATTTTAACATCTTCCAGGTTCCTTCTCATTTTTCTTAGGGGTAACTTCATTGCCTTTGCCCCCCTAAGGTCTGGGGTTTGAGTCTCTGCCGGACCTTCTTGTTATAGTATGTATGCAATTGAAAAATAATTTTCAGCAAAAGATGATTTGTCTGACTTCGCTTTTCTTACGACGCGTTTTCTGACGCATAGATGTCAACATACCTCTCCCCATACAAAAGAGCTTGTGGAGATTGCCAGGGTGGTTGATAAGTGGAAGTAGTAGGTCCTCCGAGGCATTTGCTCAGTTCTTTTCGTTAACATTCACGCAACGCATGTTTAACGGTATCTGCTTCGCCTTTGTCTAGGCAGTCTGGGTAATTGACTGCACCTATCCGAGCGAAGGCGGTCTTGCATGGTGATAACTACCCCGTCTTAAACTGATTGGTGGTGATTTCTCCCCTCCTTCTTTCATGTTAATCTTTCGCCACTTTTTGTCTGTTGATTGTACCTTGACCATTTATTATTCCGACCACTAAAAGTGGAGAGGATCTTTTTTTTTCGGGTAAGTTTTCTAGTTTTTACGCAAAGTTAGCTACCACATAAAATCATCGGAATGGTTCGAGTGATACATCATATCTGCTCTAGCGATCAGCTTAGTGTAATATTACGAACCTTCTTTTTTTCTAACCTAACTCCCAAATAAATGTGTTCATTAAAAGTGATTATGAGTCTAATTTTGAATTAATGAAGCGAGCGAGCAAATAAAGCTTATAATTAGAGGTTAAGCTTCCATTGAAGCCCCATAAAAAATTCTCCCGTAAAAAAGTGTGAAGTTTTTTAGCGCTCTCTTGGTAATAAAAAAAAATTGCAAATTTATATTAGATTTCTATTGTTTCTCTGATCGTGTTTTGGAAGAAAGCTTTTGTCGTAAATGCCTTAGTATACAATGAAAATTGTATGAAATATACCTGAGTATAAATATACCCCTATTTATTTGTTGTTGTTTCTTTTTTGTTAAAATTTTGGTCCGAAACCTTCTTTGCTATAAGCTCAGCAACCGGCTATCCTTGTTCATTACCCTTGCCATGAGAAAGGGTATTGCAATCGGGAACTTTGTTCACTGATTAGTCAAAATTAGAAATTGTAAATTCATGTTCAGGTCATAATGATTTCATTTTTTTTGCGTCGCCGGTTTGGTTTGGATGTAGCGAATACGGCTGGGACGGCAAAGTTCCTGGGTTCGAATCTGACAGGCTTGTAAATTTTTTGGTATTTTATTTGTCTGCTTATGCTTTGACTGCTTAGTTGCCAAATCGTAGAAGTTTTTTTTTTGCTGTACGCAATTTACATTGTAGTTGCTTTTGGTGCTTTGATTTACTTCTGCTGCTTGCAATTTTACTAGCCTTGACTTCGTATTTTTTCTGTTAATGTTTTTTGCTCAAAAATTATATTCTGCCCAAATGATTTCGGCCTATATTTTATCAGCTTAGTGGCCTAATTTTGAGTCGTTTCTAGGAAAACATAATTTTTATGCTCGCCTCTGATATGGTATTTGATTTCTTATGAAAAGTTACACTCCCACAAATTATTTAATTATGATTCGCACCAATTCTGTTTGCAGTGTCTTGATACAATTCAGTTTCTATGATATGTGTTGTAAAGATAATGTATTCAGTATTTCAGTAAAAATTCTTTCACGATTTCATCGTTCCTTGCATCTGTATCTTTTTTTCTTTGCTTCAGAAATTCCAAGAACCCAAAGAAATGGGCAAGCGGATTCTGTTCACGGAGCCAACTCCAGCTGAGTTGGAACTATTTAGAAACGAGATCAACAAAAGAGACAAACCTGAGTGTGCTTTCATATTCAAACATCTCCAAATTCTCACTGCGTGTTTCGCAGGTCAGTTTTTTTCTGCAGTTGATAGACGGAATCATCAAGCTATCAACATGCTAAATTAGTTGGTCTTTATACGGTATCAATGATAAACTGATTTATTGGGTCCCATGTTTACTTGTCACATGTTGCTATTTTTTCTGGAAGTTATCCTAAAACTGTTTCAAAAAACTGGAACTGGAAAAACTACGTACTTTTTTTTGAAAGATTTCCCAATGTACATGTCTGAATCAGCGCCTGATAAGATCACTCTGTGTTTAGCTTTCGCACATGGTGGAAATGATGTCAGCAATGCAGTGGGACCGCTGGCCACAATGTTCATGCTCACCTTCGGAGACGACAGCTGGAACAGTGTGTTGAAGCACGACTGGAACTCCTTATCCACCGACTGGAAAGTTTCTTTCCTAATCAGCAACTCACTCAGTCTCTTTGGAGGACTTGGTATCTCTCTGGGTCTCTGGATCTGGGGTTACAGAGTCATCAAGACTCTAGGAGAGGACCTTACTTTCATAGTCCCCTCTAGCGGGTTCACGATCGAAATCGGAACGGCGTTGACTGTCCTGTTAGCGTCGAGTTTTGGAATTCCAGTGTCTACAACGCATTGTAAAGTGGCAGCTATAGTTGGAGTTGGTTATATAAGGACGAATAAGAATGTAGATAAGAAGATCCTGAAGAAGATTGCGACTGCATGGGTCGTAACTATTCCGGCTGCTGCCACTCTGTCGGCTGTGGCAATGTCGGTTCTGAGGGAGTTTGCGTGAAATTGAAACGACCGCATTTCCTAGTTTGTTCATCCTCAATCAAAGCCTAGTCGAGCAATAATGAATAGCCATTAAAAGCAAGGTTGATCACTGTTACTCGTTTTATTTAGTTTCATTATATGTTTGTAAAGAAGATAAATTTATCGTTTCCTTTTTGTTTTAAACAAGCTCTACTATTTCAGATCAATTTGCTTGAGAAAAGTTCAAATGGAATGGAATTTTTATGAAGAGAGTTGGAATGCACGATCATTCTCTTTTCACGAAGTCTCTTTTTACCATGTGTGTCCTATTCGCCGTAAACTTTATTTCGGAATCTTACGAGGAAGGTAGCGACAAAGTAACAACAGACTATTTGGTCGTTTTTCACTCTTTCTACTTGAAAAGTCAGCGTCATCATTTCATAAATCACTCAATTGAGTTGCATAACAGAAATTCTGCAGCTCGCATTCGGTTCAGTTTTGTCGATCGAAACAATCGAGCGTATGAATCTATTCCAAGTGACTTTGAAATTGTACGCGTTCTGAAAGAAGCCGAAAAGTTTTCACTAGCGTCACTTAAGCATCGTCTAATAAAATCAGTGACTTTTGATAGGGTTATAAAACTGAATTCAAAAACGAAGAAAACTCATAGAAACTCCTCATTTAGTTCACGCAGCCTGCTGAAAGACGATTCAAGTTCGTATGCTTCTAAAAAAGACTACCCAAAATACCTTTCAGATGCTCGAAGACTGCATAAAGTTGGTGAAACGGGATCGGGGGTTTCAGTTGCTGTGTTTGACACAGGAATAACAAGTAGGACTAAGTACTTGGCCAATGTGAAGTCGAAGAGTCAATGGACAGATGACAAGAAAAGCACTGACATGGTAGGTCATGGTACTTTTGTAGCCAGTGTCATTGCTTCGACGGATCCGAAATGTCCAGGAGTTGCACCGGATGTTGATATCCACATTTTCAAGGTGTTCAATAAGAAAAAAATCTCGCGAACATCCTGGTTTCTGGATGCATTTAACTACGCCATTTCCATGAAAGTTGACGTAATCAATTTAAGCATCGGTGGTCCAGATTTTGAGGACCGTTTGTTTGTTGACAAAGTGTCCCAGATTGTTGCTAGTGGTATTGCGTTTGTCTCGGCTATAGGCAATGACGGGCCCGTTTTTGGAACTTTGAATAATCCTGCGGATCAGGCGGAAGTTATTGGCGTTGGAGCTGTCGATCAAAATGATGTCATCGCTTCCTTTTCATCTCGGGGAATGACATCTTGGGAGCTTCCGAGCGGTACAGGAAGAGTTAAGCCGGATTTGGTTGTCACTGGAACTGACGTTCGAGGTCACTCAATTGGAGGAATTTGCACAACCATGCGAGGAACTTCAGTGGCTTCTCCGATTGTTGCTGGGTCTGTTGCATTGCTCATTAGCGCCGCAAGGCGAAGATCATTGATTGCAAACCCGCCTTTGATTAAGCAAATGATTACTTCGTCAGCAGAAAAGCTCCAAAATTCTAGTATGTGCGAGCAAGGAAACGGGAAGCTTAACTTAATCAGTGCGTTTGAAAACCTCAGATCCATGTCTCCTGATATAACATTGTTTCCGAGTGAATTGGACATGACTGATAATAGTTCGTACGCGTGGCCTCTGAATGCGCAGTCAATTTACTTCACAGGAGCACCAACAATGGTTAACGTGACAATAACAAATAGTATGAACATTGATTCCAGAATGATACTTGTGCCCATTTGGAGCCCAACGACGGAGAGTGCGCAAAAAGTATCCATGAGTTTTGATTATCCAGCGGTTTTATGGCCTTGGGGAGGGTATCTGGGAATCCGAATTAGTGTTCTGGTAAGTGCGAAAAATTTCTCCGGTATTGTTGCTGGTTTGATTCGTTTGAACATACACAGCAAAGCTATTAACTCAGGTATGCAACTGAGGACTGGCCATGAAGTGGTTCTTCCTGTAAAACTAAAGGTAATTCCGGCTCCGAAAAGAGATAGACGTATTTTATGGGATCAGTTCCATAGCTTGAAATATCCAAATGGATATTTTCCAAGAGATGATCTGAGCGATAAACGTGACATGTTAGATTGGCACGCAGATCACCCGCATACGAACTTCAGATCTGTTTTTGATCTACTAGTTAACGCGGGATTCTACGTAGAGATATTATCAAGCAGTTTAAACTGCTTCGACGCTACGAACTATCAGACATTGATTATAATAGACAGTGAAGACTATTTCACGACTTCTGAGATTGAAAAATTGCATACAGACGTAACAGAAAAGGGACTGTCAGTGTTTGTTGTGAGTGAATGGTGGAATTTAGAAGTTATGGACAAGATCAAATACTTTGACGAAAACACAAGAATGGTTAAGGCACCGTTGACTGGTGGAAGCAACGTGCCCGCTCTGAATTGGCTTTTAAGTAATTTTCAAGTGGCATTATCAGACCATGTCTACAACGGACAGGTGAGCTTTGGAACCGGAACATTCGAACTGTTTTCGGCTGGCAGTATTTTAAGCTTCCCTGAGAACGGTTATCTTCTAAGAGCGAATTTGGAAGATGAAGCAGCGCATGTTTTGAATGAAAAACGAAGACTAGTTGAGGGTGTGCCAATAGCAGGATTTGTGGATTTAAACACACCTAACTCAGGTCGTTTGGCTGTTCTAACTGATTCAAGTTGCTTGGAAGATACTCGTGATTCGAAGTCTTCGAAGAAGTGCTACGAACTATTCCTTGATATGCTGAATTACACTACAATGCGAACTTTGAATGAGACAATTTTCGAACAGTTCAGAAGGTCGAATTTGAACATTGCGAAACCAACAACTTCTAAAACTAATTTGGAAAAAAGTGAACTAATTTTATATTCAAGATCAAAGCTGCGAAATTCATCGGGTGTCTTTGATAGATCACCAAATTGCCCTTATGTAGAAGAATGGCTATCAGTTTCAAATAACGAAGTGCCAATTAGCCGGGCATTGTATGAAAACATGAAAGAACGGTTGGAGTTAAATTTGAGCTCATATGTGCGACTTTCGACTGAAAATGAAGCGTCAGTTCTTTCTGGGTTGTACGACGGAAAGGACATAAATGTGACTTATTGGAGAAAATATCGCCCGTACAATCAAAGAGTGCTGGTCAGTGAAAGCCAAAATGAGTTGACCATTTTGCTATCAATAGTATCTTTATCTTCTTTAGTCATCGCCGTGCTTCTATTCCGTGCAATCATTTTACGAAAGAGAAAGTTCAGAGTTTTTCTCAGACGGGCGGCTAGAGCTGTTAGCAGACTTATTTTATCATAGTTTTTTTAAATGGTTAGTCAGATAATTATTTAGTTGAATAAACGTTTTGAAGTCAAGTTTCCAAATCGTTTACAGCAGTACACGATTGTTCCAGCTTGCTTGTCGAACAAATGAAAGCAATTTTTTGAATTTCGATCAATTTTTGAGTTCTTTCTCCCGGAATTTTGTTTTGACCGCATACTGGGAAGGAATTCTGTATTCGGGTGTTTTTTTTTCACGCAAAAATACTTTGAACATTGTTTGGTATAATTGATTTTTTTGTAGTTACCTCGTCGAGGGCAGCGCATTTAGTTGTATCATCAATCACTGCATTAAATCTACAACTGCATTTACATTCAAAATCAGTTGCAAGCAAAAACATGTTAAAACAAAAGTAGTCGCAGGGAAAGTTCCGACTACATTCATAAAAAAAGTAGCTCATCGAGTATAATCTTATTTATAAAATTTTAGTAAATTAATCATAAATTGCTCGTTGTCTTTGAAAATAAAATAATAAAGTTGAAAATTTTAAAAAATGGTTCCAAAGCATAATTTGAACTGTTAAAGAACCGCTAAACAAAGATTCAAAAGCTTGTTTTCCTGGAGGAGTTACACTAAAAAATCAATTTTCATCGAACAAACTTTACCCTCTCAAAATAAGAAAAAAACTTGGTGAAAAGCTTTGTAATTTTTTGTATCTTATAGTTCGTTTTTAAGAGTAATGATGGTAGTGAAGGCTCTTATATAGGTCTTGCTGATTTTTTTGTTTTTTCTTGCAGGAAAATTTGATGCACTTAGGTATAATGCTTTTTTTGAGTTCAATTGAAAATCATCTGCTTAAAGTGACGGAAATAGCACTCCAAAACACGAACGTGGAAATGGCACCAAAAAACGTGAACGTGTTCCAGTTTCGAAAGTGGAATTTATTTTTAAGATTTCTCAGCGAAATAAGAACTTTACCTATTGATCCAGTTTTCTCAAGTTGGGCTCATGTTATCAAAAAAGCGCCAGTCATAAATTGTTCTAGAAATTCAGAGAGCTTAAAGAGAATCTATTTTTTTTTTGAAATTCGAAAGTTTTTCAAGAAATTCAGTGGCTTTTTAATGTTTACTTGCGCTCATTACTCTTTTCCTATCTTCGATTGGCTATGTTTAAAGATGCCGTTTTTTAATTATTACTTTTTCGCTTTGAATGATTTCGGCTCATGTTATATTGGTTAAGTTGCCTCATAACAGATCGTTCAAAGCAATATACAATTTTTCGGGTAACCAACTAGTTTTACGGAATCTTTTGAATCAATTTACTTATGGTTTGTATGGAATCAAATGTCAGACATTATATCGCGCATCTGGCGGAGGGGTAACGCATCTGCCGAAAAAGTCAAAGGTCATTGGCTCGAATCCGGCCACGACATGTTTTTTTCTGTAACCGGCGTCAAAAAATCTTTGTCGGACTTCTGTTTGTCTGCTTTTTTTGAAGGCTTAATTGTCGCAGCACCAATTTTATTCAAAATATTGGCTGGGTTTACTCATCTTAAAAAGCATTCTGTGTTTTCTGGTTTTGCGCAAGTAATTGAGCTCCAAGAAGTTCTGCCTATTTTTTGCTTTTTTTGTTTTTTTTGTCTTTCATTAAAATTTTTTGGAAGTTGTTCTCTTTATAAATTCTAAGAGTGTTCTGTAGGTTAATTACATTAGTAACACTTGTGCCTGAGACGACAAGTATCAGAAGATCGCGATATCAGTCGGGACCTGTTTTTTTTTTCGATATTGTAGTCTTTCGTGTCTGCTAATTTTTGTTGGCTTAGGTCCCGTAGAAAGGTTCGGTTTCTTGAAGCGTTTTGGAAGCTATTTGTTAAAATTTTGATGGTACAGGAAATTTTTGCAGAAAATTTAAATCTTAAAAAAGCGATTTTTTGTGGAGTTTTTTTTTAAAGTTTTTGATTTGTCTTTTCATTTGCTGTTAATCATAGTCATACATTTTTGTATCGCAAGTGATGCGAAACTCCGTCTTCTCTCTCTTTTTTAATTATCGAATAAGCCTAAGTTTTTTTGCTTTTCTTCAGATCTCACCGCGTAAAAAAGAAGAGTAAAATCGAAAAAAAAATTGTTTTTTTTTTTGGTTTTATTTTTTGTGGTCGGACTTTTTTTGATAATTGCACAGCAACAGGCTATCCTTGTTTTTGCTAATTGCTGCTGAGCCTTTTATACTACTATCCTATGTTTTTTAGTTTAGCTTTTGGAGGTCGTACTCTTAAAATTGAAATATTTTAGTGCTGTGATAATTCTACATGATAGTGATGTCAAACAGACAGGTGCGGATCTATGCCCCCCCCTCAGGGATTCGAGCCCAAGGTCCCTCCTTGGTACCTTTTAAGAAATCCAATTTTGGCGACCGACCCTAAAATTTTTCTAAAGGTGCCTTTGGAGCCAATAAAAACTATTTTTTTGAGGGGAAGCGCGCGCCCAAAAAAATGCAATTTTTTTCCCAAAAACGGAACAAACGTTTTTTCAAATAGGGTCTTTAAAGTGTTCTGGGACCGCTCGGACACTCAATTTGGTCGACCTAAAAACTTTTAAATCCTAGATCCGCCTCTGCATACAGAATCTGACAAATTGAATTTTATTTTCAATTTTTTTTCGATATTCAGTAATTGAGAATGTTTTGGCACATGCAAATAATTTCACTTAATTGAATTTTTTTTTAGTTTTGGTTGATTTCAGATAGATTTTTTGGTACTTGTAAAGTCCACATATTTTTTGCGTAACGATTTGGTACGCTGGGTTTTTTTTGTATCATGTTTTTATGATAGTGTAAATCTAGACTGACCATTTTTTGCTCCGGAGACCAGCTCTGAAAATCTGAGCATATGAAATTGTGGGAAATTGTTTTTCTTATTTGTCGACTCAAGTTGAGATTAGTTTGCTGTCAAATAAAATTGACTTAAATTGTTTGTTTGCTTATTAATAACTTCACTGTGACCATAGTTTGTATTTTGAAGTCAGCATTTAATTCGCTTTATTCTATTGACTAAAATGCGACGTGGTCGTGCCTTCGGAGGACCTCCGCCTCGTTATTACAGACCACACACTCGTTTTGTTCCTGTGCCAGTTGCAATACCTGTCGCCGCTCCAGGGTTTGTTCAATAGCCAATTAATCACTTTCATCCTGAAAGGACCAAAACTGGGTTTTAAGTGTAACAGATTCTTAAGCACCCTCGTAATGTTTTCTGTCTTCTGGAAATGTATTAGGTCCTAAAATAGAAAACAAAAGTTATCTAACTACCCTTTTTGGTTGATAGGCGTTATTCACCACTAATAAATACCATGTCATGTATACTGACTGAGAAGTCATTAGAGCGGGCTCTCATCCTAAAAGAGCGGTTAAATCTTTGAAAGCCAAAGCTTGGAATTTTTTCGGTGTAAATATTGAATGCCCTTTGTTTTGTAGTATGGTAGCAAGTGCAGCAGTTGTTGGTGTGGCCGCAGGAATGGCTGCCTCATCCAGCAGATGCTCCAGATCTTCACAACAGGGGTTTGTACTTCACCTTCCAATCCCATATCCTTGTACAGTTCGTTTTAGATGACATATTCACAGTTCATGGAATGAAATGGTGAATCTGATATTTAATTAAGCTTGCTTAGATAATTAACGATTTCATATCATGGAATCCCTAGCATTTAGATGAAGCAGGGGCGGATCTAGGATTTTCTCGAGGGGGGGGGGATTTTCAAAAAAATTTTGAAAATTTTGACGACCTTTTTTTTAGGTGGACCAAACCGATTTTCCGAGCTCTACTAAAGCACTAAAAAGATGCTGTTTTGGCTAAATTTCCTGTGCTGCAGGCAAATTTTTGAAAAAGCAGGTCAAAAAAGCCGTTTTTGGGCATTTTTTGGAAAATGTTGACAAAAAAATCGCGTTTTTTTGGCGCGCGCTCCCCCTCAAAGTTAGTATATATTGGCGCCTTAAGAAAAAATTTAGGATCGGTCGGCAAACAATGGATTTCTTAAAAAGTACCAAAGAGGGGACCCTTTGGGTCGGCAGGGGGTCGAATCCCTGAGGGGGGGGGGGCGTCCGCACCCCCGCCCCCCTAAATCCACCCCTGCTTATTGATCCAGTTTTAGTTAATTATGTAAAAATGTTATTCCCAAAAATTCTTGAACTGCTGAGCTAAAAAACGTGATTTTTTTTCTTCGGAATTCGAAACTTTCAAAATAATCATAAAAATGTTTATCTTGGGTTCTCTTTTTAAAAATTTTGCAGCTCAAATTCTATTTGGTTTCAAATTTTGTTGTTTTCAAGAATTCAGTTTTTTTTATCTTTTCACCTGAGCGAAAAACAAGCCTCACGTTGTCGCACAATCGAAAATTTAAAAAAAATATTTAGAACATAAATTTGTAAACTATCGTTTTGGTGCGACTGCTGAGACTGGGGAAAAATGTATTCGAGCCGTTCGGCCAAAAATGGATTTCTTAAAAAGTACCAGAAGGACCTTTTTTTGTTTTAGGTCGACCGAATTGAAAAAATTGAATTTTGAAAAAACAGTCCAAAAAGGCACTTTTTGAAAAATGTTCCAAAAATTCCCGTTTTTTCGGCGCGCGCTCCCCCTTCCAAATTTGTATATATTGGCGCCAAAGGCGCTTTAAGTTTTAGGGTTGGCCGGCCAAAACTGGATTTCTTAAAAAGTACCAAAGGGGTATTAATAACTTCACTGGGTCGGCAGGGGGTCGAATCCCTGGGGAGGGGGGGCGTCCGCCCCTGAGATGAAGTATTTTTCGTTACATAATTTTTTTCTTTATCTGTATTTTGGTCGGTATTTTTTTAGTAATTTAAATCGTTTCAGTAATTTTTTTTGGTTTCCATTTTTTTTCGGTAGTTTCCAAAGTAATATTTGCTCCATCGGTGAATCGATCCCTGGAAGTTATTTTTCGCCCCCGGTCCTGCTCGGTGCAGGACCAACCGTTGTGGAGGGAGATGACCCTGGAAGATCGTGGGCCCGGCCAGTCCCCATATCGCTATATTAACCGGAATTGAGTCTGTCTTAGCTGCTCGTGTTACACTTTGATGCTGAAAGTGCAACGCGAATTATTTTCTCGTGGCGAAATATCTCGCTCTCCAAAATCGTTCCAAATTGAATTGAGATAAGTAATTGGTCTTATTAAGTCCAAAAATGACAAGCTCTAACGCTTAAATTTTGATACTTGCAGGCTAAAATTCATAGGTTGTCATTATTTTATTCAAAAAAGTATTCGAGACCAGTTAAAGGGTAGTCGGAACTTTCAGGTCTTTGCATGATACGAGCCGAGCGAGCAGTCTTTTGTTTTGGTTACTTTGATTTCCTGAATATTTTTCTAACTGTCTGGATATAATTATATCAGAAATATTGGTCAGAGATTGGTAAAAATTTGGGATTGGTAACATAAAAATGGTAACAGAGAGGAATATTTTAATGAAATTTGTTGCATACAGGAAGCATCTTTTTCAAGTGTAAATGAAGGAAATCAACTTGCGAGAACTCATTAATCCCAAACACTGATCTATTCTAGTAAATTTCTATTCTAGTAAATCTATCCATTATTTGGAGTCATTAGGTTGAGAGTGATAAGAAAACCAACGCATAGCAGATTGTCCAATTAGTTCAACATTTGGGATTTCATCGATCCTAAATACTGATCAGTAATTGGGTTTCCATTAATCCCAAACACTGATCTATCTAGTAAATTTTTATTCTAGTAAATCTATCCATTATTTGGAGTCATTAGGTTGAGAGTGATTAGAAAACCATTGCATAGCATATCGTCGAATTAGTTCAGTATTTGGGATTTCATCGATCCCAAATACTGATCAGTAATTGGGTATCCATTAATCCCAAACACTGATCTATTCTAGTAAATTTCTATTCTAGTAAATCTATCCATTATTTGGAGTCATTAGGTTGAGAGTGATTAGAAAACCAACGCATAGCAGATTGTCCAATTAGTTCAGTATTTGGGATTTCATCGTTCCCAAATACTGATCAGTAATTAGGATTCCATTAATCCCAAACACTGATCTATTCTAATAAATTTCTATTCTTGTAAATTTCTATTCTAGTGAAATCAAATCATGTATTTAAAATATATAATTTTAAAGGCTTCTACACATATAGATATATGTAAAAGGAATCCGCAAACAAAATGCGGATTCCAATTACAATTTGCGGATTCCACTTACAGTTTGCGGATTTCACTTACAGACGCGGATTCCGTAACAGCTCAATTTAACGTTACAAATGTTTGTTGAATCCACAATTTGTTCTGGATTCCGCAAATACAGTTGCGGATTCCGCAAATTCGCCTATTTTTCGAGCGATTTTGAGCGGTGCAATGATTTAGGTATTTGTTTGTGGAATCCAAAACAGCATAGAATATCAAAGAAAAGTAGCCATGTTGCGGATTCCGCGACAAATCTGATTTTGGCCTGTTGCGGATTCCGCTTACAATGCAGAGAACGCACAGTTTGGCCTCGTAGTGCAATCATAAATTGGTCTAGAGATTTTTTCGAAACTAGAACTTCTTTGGAATTTCGAAAATTCTTTTTTTAATGCCCTTGTAAAAATCGAGGCCTTGAGCTCAAAATATTAAGATATTTAACCTGTGATCATTGTTTGCAAAGTGCTGAAGTTTGAGACTTAAGAGTTTGTCAATTGGCGGAAATCATTGTGTTGACTCATAATGAAAAAAGCGTGTAACTTGTAATTCCTGTTTGATAAAACAGGTATTTAATCTGCAAGTGTGTTGGCGATAAGCAAGTGTTTTGCTAGAATCTGGTGCTAGACTGTTTTCCCGCGTAAACAATGTTGTCCACAGGACTCATTGGAATCCTGGTGGTGCCTTGGTTTATGATAAATTCACTTTTTTGTGTCTTTTGCACACTTAGCTTAGCGGTAACGAATACGCCTGGGATGGCAAAGGTCCTGTTTTCGAATCTGACCAGGATTTTTTTCAGACGCAACGACTTAAAAACAGGCCACTAAGTCAATATTAATCAAACCCAAATTTAGTAAGCTGATAAAAAAAATACGAAAAACAATAAGTAAGGGAAAATTTAACAAACCGAGCCGGTAAACTTAAACCAGCGTGAAAAGCAAATTTCGATTAGGCCGGATTTTTAAAATAGTAAAAACAACTGCAGTGAAAATTGTTTACAGCTAAAATAAACAACTCTTAGATTTTTCGAACCTAAATTTCTATCAATTGATAGTTTTTTTCAATCGGTAGATATTTAGGTTCGAAAAATCTAAGATGTTTATTTTAACTGTAAAAAGTTTTCACTGAAGTTATTTTAACCATTTTAAAAATCCGGCCTAATCGAAATTTGCTTTTCTGGTTAGTTAAAATTTTACCAGCTCGGTTTGTTAAATTTTCACTTTTTTCTTATTGTTTTCTTTTTATCAGCTTAATAAATTTGGGCTTGATTAATATTGATTTAGTGCCTCTTTTTGCGTCGTTACGTCCGAAAAACGTTTTTGTGCATGTGTGTGCTTAACTTTTTTTAAGACTTTAGAATTGTTTCGAATTTCTTTTCGGCATGAGAGGTTTCTGCTCAGGTTTTTCGGCTTTGTTACCGCTTGGTAATAATAAATTCAAACCCAATGAAGCATCTGGCGTAGAGGTGAAACAACTGCTTGATACGGCCAAGATTTGAGGTTCAAATTCGGCCGGACTCTTTTTTGCAAACTACAGTTTTAGGTTTTTCGACTGTCGTCCGTCTGTTTGTTTTTGTCGGCTTAGTTCCCGTAATTCAATGCATTTTTTTGAGGCATGTTTTACGTGCAAATAGAAAATTTTGGCTAATTTAGATTATTGCTTTTTTGCTTACTTTTGTCTGCTTTATTCCACAAAGAGGATTTTTTGAAAAGTTGGCGTCTGTATAGCATTCCCAAATCTCTTTGTAGTTTATAATGGTGCTAGTAATTTTGTTCCGGTTATTTTGGCGAAAAATGTTTTTGTGCATGTGTGTGCTTAACTTTTTTTAAAAACTTTAGAATTGTTTTGAATTTCTTTTCGGCATGAAGGGTTTCTGCTCAGGTTTTTTCGGCTTTGTTACCGCTTGATAATCATAAATTCAAACCCAATCAAGCATCTGGCGTAGAGGTAAAACAACTGCTTGAGACGGCCAATATTTGAGGTTCAAATTCGGCCGGACTCTTTTTTTGCAAACTAAAGTTTTAGGTTTTTCTACTGTCGTCCGTCTGTTTATTTTTGTCGGCTTAGTTATCGTAACTCGATGCCTTTTTTTGAGGCCTGTTTTACGTGCAAATAGAAAATTTTGGCTTATTTACATTATTGTTTGTCTGCTTTATTCCACAGAAAGGATTTTTTGAAAAGTTGGCGTCTGTATAGCATTCCCAAATCTCATTGTTGTTTCTAATGGTGCTGGTAATTTGGTTCCGGTTATTTTGGGCTTTTGTTGCAACTTTTATTGACAAAATCAATTTTTTGAAATTTTCCGTTTGATTTTAATAGTTATTCATTTTTATATTGCAAGTGGTGCGAAGCTCAGCTTCATCTCTGTGTATGAATATGTCCTGGTTTGGTCTTAAATTTTTTGAGACGCTTCGGAAATTTGTTTTACTCAAAAATATAAGTTTTCCTCACACCACACTATTTTTTCGATTCTCAGAAGTGGTGTCAATAGAAAGACCGTCGACTCCCCTGCTTACATGCATGTACGCCGAGTCGCTTTTTTTAAACCTTACATCACTTTCTACAGCCTTCCAAAAACCTTCAAAAAGGATTTTTGATTCATACTTTTTCTCAGAAAACTACTCTCCCAAATCTTAGATTCTTGGTTAAATGGATAGAACTGGTAGTGGAAAGCATCCCTGCATCAGAGGCTACGCTCAAATACTTACACGAACATTTTTTGTCCTCCGAAAAATCAAATTTTTGGATTTTGACCTTTTTTTGGATTTTCGACCTTTTTTTATATGACTCTGATTGCACGCACAAAACACTAATGTTGGTTTTGAGCCACCTTAATTATTAGTCACAATTGCAATACGCAATGAAAAATCCTTCTCCTCATAAATCTTACAATCGTAAGATTTATCATATAAATCTGGTTTTTCTTTAAATCTTATATTGTGTCGGTTTTTTTGTATGATTTGTTATAGTTCTTCGTGTACAGTATAACGTGTACAAAAAACTGATTGGAATAAATTATGCTGGCATTTATTTGTTATGCTCTTTGCGTAAACTATTCCGAAAATCAGGTTCTTCCAAATAATAATCCCTAATTCCATATAAGCAAGCTTGTTAGTCCCAATAGTTCTAATAGACTTAATTGTTTTTCACTTTTTTAGCACAACCCTTTTAACAACCCTTAGTAGCATTAATTAATTAAATAAGAAATACAAAATTTGTGAGTGAATCAATTTGAAGTTAGTCTTAAAAAAGTCCCTTGCTTCTAAAGGACTCATATCCTCATCCCTTCACCAACCATGCTTCTTTTTTCCTTCATCTAAAACATAACCATAATCACTCAAAAAGTTGATATCATTTAAATCTTCAACTTTTTAATCCATCTTCTCGGAAAATTTTAATCTTTTCCTTGTCTTAAATTTTTAACTTGACTCATTTTGTTAAGGCCTATACTTGTTTTAAAACAACCTGAATGTTCTTTAAACCAGATCATCAAGATTATCCTTGGATCTTTAATTTTTAACTTAATTCTAAATTTTAATTCATTTAAAATTATTTGATCATCAAGGCTTTCCTTGGATCAATTATAACAATTTTGTTATCCCCGCCTCCTAATAATAAGTGTCTAACGACCTCTAAAGTCGATTCATTCTCCAATCCTTGCAAACTACCCAAGTCAAATTGAAACTTTTTGAATAACTAACCATTCTAATTAGGATAATTAGTGAAGAACTCCGGTAACTCATCCTTCACTTGAACCCCTCCTCTTAGTTGACCTGCGCTTAAGTAAATCATAAAATTAGCAAGATTTGTAATAGTATCTAACGATCTACTTGTGTTCTAATTTTACCTGAAACTTGTGGATTGATTTACTATTCTCCAATCCTCGATCACAACCCTAAGCAAGATGAAGTAAGTTTTTCTTAAAATAAAACTTAATCATCGAGAAAGTGTAAAATCGTTCTAACGCATTGATATACTCTCTCCAATCCGTCTATATTCGACAATATATGCCCCAGGATTAGGATAACTTCACAAAAATTGTACGAACTAACAGTCAAGGAAATAGGAAACCTGAACCCTGGATTTGCAAACATCATTCCAATGCTTATGGCAAAAGATAATTTAGGAAACAAACAAACAATAGTACTCCACAATTGTTGAATTAAAAACGAAATAAACGATCTTGTAATTACACCACAAACAAAAAATAGAATACATTAGTTCGAAAAAACAAGCAAGAAATAAGGCAATGATCTCAAAACAAAAACAGATTAATAATGAAAAATTTTCCTGAACACGAAACGCAGTTTCAGAATTCGACTCAACTACAATACGAGAAATTCAAAAGTTTTCGAGATTTAATCCATGATAAAAGAAAACCAATAAACGACCAAAAAAATTCTGGAACCAGAATCCACAACATCTAAAAAAGGTAAACGCAGAATAAAAATTTCATGCCTACCCAAACCAGTAAGACTCTATTATTGGAATCAACAAATAAAGCATATTGAAAGTTTCAATTTTTGTGTGCAAAGTGCGAAAAGTTGAGTTTGAGTTTTTTTGGACAAGATGCAAAAAACCATTAGGTGTTTTTTTACACAAAGAACGAAGTTATTAACAAACAACAATTATTTACAAAAATTTTCAATCAAAGAGCTGTGGAGCAGCAGAAGAGTTCTGGAGGTTCTCTATTGAACGCAGAGCTGGGCGAGGTTCCATCGCTGGTGGTAAATGTAGAGGTGTGTTTTGAGGCGTCATTATTTCTGAGAAACCATCATCTTCATCTATTGTGATGGGGTTTTCGGCTGATCCTGCTTCCTCCCAAGGAAAGAGGAAATCGTCGACTGGTTTAGCCGCAAATCTTGAGTCAGGAATCTCGGGGTAGTTCATTCCCGCATGCTCAGACACTTCCTCCATCATTTGCGTTTTTCCAAGTTGGTTCTCTGTGATGGGTACTTATATCATATGATGTTCGTTGAAATCCCTTTGCATCACTTTCACTATTTGCCGGACTTGAATTGGGATGTCCATTTGTGCCAGAAGAACTCCAGAGACGGTTTCTCGCTCTTGAATTTGTACTAGATCAGGTGAAATTTCTACAGAGTACAGGGTTGCTCTTTTGCACTGAGAAGATCATTTTGAGCATTAAGTTGAGTAAAAAAAAGTAAAAACAAGAAAATTTAGAGCTGAGAGAGGGATTAGCTGACGGTAGATAAATTGAAATTTAACTATTTAGACCTGAGAGAGAAGGTAGTTGACGGTAGTTAAGTTCAAAACAAAATGATTTTTAGTTAGGAATGAGGGGTACTTTCAACTCGAATGTGTGGGTTTAACCAATCAGAATTGTTTTTCCTTATTTGGATTGTAGTTGTGTCCAATCAGATTTCAGCTTCCTTTTATAGAATTATTGTATAGAAGTCGTAAACAATCGAGACAAAGTTCCGTTTTAGGAATTTGTAGACATTTTTGTTTCCAATCACAAAAGTGTCATTTTTGTTCGAGTTGTCGTATCCAATCAGAGGACCCTTTTACGGGCTTAAATCTTCCAAATAAGTAAAAATATACACAAAAGCAATCTTAAAAACAAATGACAAAAAGTTGTTTCTTGTAAAAAATAAGAAATATTGCCGATATAAGTAACCAAAGAAAGAAAGTTAGAACAACTAGCATTTCCAGTTTTTTCATCAAGTCAGTTGAATTTTTTGTATGTTATCAATAAGAAGTTGCTGATTTTTGAGTAGATAGTCAAGTTCTTTGGTTTTGATGTAAATTTGGGAGGGTAACTTAAAACTGATGAATTTTTCACAACAAATCTCTGGAAATCTGATTCCAAACTTGATCAAGCAGGATTTTGAGCTTTGAAAATCCTTAAAGAAACGAAGGAATAAAGAACTTTGCTGGGGAACTTTTTCACAAATTTGGGTAAAGGGTTGGGGATAGAAAGGGTTTTTGATATATTATCGTACGACTTTTTCATTAAATTCAAATTCTCGAGAATAAACAATTTCTTTCCTTGTGAGGTATAATTCAGCCGTAAATTTAAAGCTTTGATACGCAATATGTGGATCAAAAGTAAACTCTTTGATTGAGTAAGTTTCTCTAAATAGACCTTTACTTAGTCGGATATTTTGTACAATCAAAACGTCCAACAAATTATGAAAAAATTATGAAAAAATAATGATAAAGGTTGTTCAAAAAATAATGAACAGTTCACTTCTAGAAAATGCTGGAATCTGATTGGTTGATATCGTACAAACAGTGATACTAAAACATAACTCAATTCTGATTGGTTGATTTTCCCGAAACGACAGTAAATAACACTGATTTCATTCTGATTTTCGTTACGTTGAACGCAATCACTCTGTACTTTGTATAACTACTTGATTTTATTTTTTCAAACATTTTTAACAGTTCAAATAAGTATAAATAATTTATTAGTTTTTTGGGACATTTGAAATCTCCCAAATTGATATGTACCAAGTACTTACTGCATTATATTCATTCCTAATAATTCTCCTATTTTTAGATGCCGTCGCTGAAAAAATAATGAGAAAGTGCAGTGTGGGGATTGTGGAAACATGTATGTTAGGGCGCATGCAGCTCGACACCGCAAAGTTGTCAAGCAGGGGTTATTTCTTGTCCTGATTGTAAGTATTTCACTTACAATAAGCAAGAAATGATTTATCACGTGACCAAGAAACATGCTCCATCAACTTCCAAGCTATCAGCGGTTTGCTCGTCTGAGATGGATAATGGGAGACATAAGGTGTTTAACTTTCAAATGTCAAAGTTAGATATCAAGATTATCAACGAGAAGCTTGAAGAAGTATTCAATAAGCTGGATTCCGCTGCAAAAATTGATATCGCTCTTGGATTTGTTCTTCTTAATATCGAACGGGAGAATATCGGTTTTACTACGCACCCGAAAACAATAGTTTGTTCGAAAAACCGCATTTACTGAGTACGAAAGCGGATATGATTACAATCCAAAGAAAAGTTGAAAAGTTTGATATCGCGGAGCAATGCACTCAAGAACGTCAGAATACAAAGTGGAGGTTCAAGTTGATCACAGTTGTCATTATTTTTCCTGCATTACCAAAAACATCCCAATGGGATGTCTGGACTGTGTCTTGCCTGAGCCTTTACTACGACGACATACGCAAGTCAACTGTATTTTATCGGATAGAGATAAACAACCATACAAAGATCAAATTTGCCTTTTCCGTGCTTTAACAATTTTTTTTGCATGGTCATAGTAACCTCAATGCTCATACATCTCAGCTGTTTAAAGAGTTTCTATCAAAATCTGGATACGATCCGAAGAACTTTCGTGGAGTGTCAATTGATGATCTACGATCTACCTCTCGTAGAAGAATTAGTTGAACGTAACATATTCATTTACGATTTTGACATTCGAGAAGGAGAATGTTGGAGAATTAGCCAGGCGAAGTATTGGAAACTTTGAAAAAACCGTGAAATTGTCCTAGCTGTGACACTTTCTTCCACAACTCAGATCACTTCAACAAGCATCTAATCAGATGTAAAGATAGAGTGCATTATATTTATCCCAAAAACGCGTACATACTACGGGAAACAATATTCGAGAAACTCGACGGTTGCAACATTCCTTACACCGAAGAATATAATTTATTTAGGAATGTAGCAATCTTTGACTTCGAATCAATTTGTGTTCCCTCAGAAGAATTGAAAGCAACTGAAACAACTACTGGGATTGGAAAACATGTCCCTATCTCCGTCTCAATATCTTAAAATCTGCATACAATCTTGCCTTGTGTGAAAAAGATCCAGAACTCTTAACAATTGCTTTTGTTTCAGCTTGAAACTTCTGGCTGAAAAAAGCAACTTACAAATGAGAACCAAGTTTCAAGAAATCGAGAACACCGTCATCGATCGAGTCAAAAAGATCTTTGATAATCTCAACGCTAGAACTTTAACTAAAAGACAGGAAGTCTTCGATTATGAAGATGAATGTGTTGAGGATGGCGAGGAAGATGACATTTCGACGCAATTCTTAAGAATTCAAAAAAAGCTGATCGAATTGAAACAGCACTTAGAGCGCTATGTTAATACCTTACCGGTGTTCGCCTTCAATAGCGGCAGATACGATCTGAACCTTATCAAATCTTATTTGATCCCGAACCTTATGTGATAAAGAAATCCAACCAAGAGTCATTTAAAAAAGCAAATGATTTCATATCATTCAGATTTGGAGATGTACATTTTCTAGACATAATGAAGTTTCTTGGAGGAGCAACAACATTGGATTCGTTTCTGAAAACCTATAAAGCAAGTGAAACCATAGGTTTTTTTCACTTACGAATGGTTTGATAGTCCAGACAAGCTTGACTGTACGGAATTGCCTCCATATGAAGCCTTTTTCAGCAACAACAACATTTGAGACATCACAACACTCTCGAAAAAGATTTCAACGATTACCAAAAAATTGTTAATGGAGGACTTGATCAACAAAGTGCGCTGAAAAAGTTACGTATTCACTGAGTTATACCAACATGTTTCGAAAATTCCTCTCATTTGAAAAGCATCTGAGAACAGCACAGCATGATCACTTTCAAAGACTTCTTACGATGGTATAACGACTAAGATGTTGTTCCTACTCTTGATGCTATGCAAAAAATGATAGAGTTTTACCATGATGAGGGAATTGACATGTTGAAACTGGGATTCACGCTTCAAAATCTTGCAATTATCTGATAACACAAATCTACAAATCACAAATTCTACCAGTTCTTTGAAGTAGACAAGGATTTTTGTGAGAAAATTCGAGAAGACGTGACAGGTAGTCCGCCAATAGTTTTTAGACGAAAGGCTGTTGTCGATCAAACATATATTCGTAAGTCGTCAAATATTTGCAAGACAATAGTTGGAACTGACGCTAGCCAATCATATCCGTTCTCAATGTGCCAAGAGATGCCGACCGGACTTTACACAAGATGGGAGTATGACTCTGAAACTGATCGATTTAAAACCAGGAATAACAGGACAAGAATTTTCGAGAACATGGTTATGTAGAATTGAGTTTTCACACAACCGGAAAGCAGAAGAAAACTGACTGTTTCCATGTTTACGGCTACTGCGATCACTGTAAAACAGTTTTTGAAGCTATGGGTTGCTACTATCAATTCTGCTCATGTCAAGAAACTCGTTTGTTTTTGTCAGAACAAGATATTGAAAGGGGGAATAAGAAGCGAGAAATGATTGAATTGAGAGCAGAGTATATAAAAGACAAAGGGTGCAATTTTCAGGAAATGTGGGAGTGTGAGTGGTGGGAGCATTTTAGAACAGATTCTTCGGTCAAGAATCATGTCAAGACAAATTTTCCTTACAGAAGACCCTGTCTACTGATTCTTTACTTGAAAAAAAATAAAGAACGGATCTCTTTTTAGCTAAGTGCATTGTGATTTAATAGTTCCGGACAAATTGAAGCCCACATTTTCAAATTTTCATCCAATATTTAAAAATATTGACGTCTGCCGTAACGATATAAGAAAATACTTGAACAATTTTGCCGAAGAAAATGATTTGCTGAATAAACCCACAACGAATGTTGATTTCCAGTTTTAAATTAGAAAATGGCACAATCATCAGGCCCCTTCTTAACTTAGTCTTGGACTTCAATGTACAAAAATTTATTGCTTTGTTGAGTACACACCTAGTTTCAACAACTTTGTTTAAACTTTTGTTGATGCTCGACGAAAAGGAGACGAGAATCCACATTCTGGATTTGTTGCTGAGACGATGAAGCTTCTCGGTAACAGTTCGTACGGTTATGAAATTATGGACAGATCCAGACACACGATAACCAAATATCTCGGCGATGAAAACACACAAAGCAATAAATGAAAATTTTTTAAGCGATTGAATATTCTCATTCTTCAATACGCCTAACTCAGGATGTTGGAGTCATACTACAATTTTTTTCATAAGTATTGCGATGTTCGAGGAACTGGAGATGAACACAGTTTCTCTGTATCTAGCATTAGCCGAAGAGAACTTGGAGGATTGTATTTTACCTAAGAACAAAGCTCAATGGCTACAAATCCGTCGAAATGACTGCAGAGATGCTTCCCACGTACATGCTGCGCTGTCCATAAAAAGCATGACAAACTAGAACCCGGTCTATTCGAAGAAGGATTTCGCTGTACTGAAATGTTGTGCCTATGCAGCAAGCCGTATTGCTGCTATTATGGTAAAAGTGACAAAATTAATTTTAGCAGCAAAGGACTCAACAAAAGAACGCTAGAAGATACTGGGGATGGATCAATTTCTAAATACAGACGAGTTCTTGACGAAGCTGTAAATTTGAAGCCGACAAATCGCGGATTGAAAACCTCCAATCATTTAGTCGGAATTAACTAAAAAAGGACTCAGTTACTTTTACCCGAAAAGGGAAGTACTTAATGATGGAATACATACTAAGCCATTGATTTTGTAAATGTAACCTGTAAACTGTAGTAAAACTTCATACGATGCAATGATTTATATATTATTTAACTTTTCAACTGTAATAAAGCAGTTTACAGTAATTTACTTTATTTCTTCTTTGAAGCTTTAGTTAGGTTTCAGCATAGTTTCAGACACTCTCAACATAAATTCAAATGGTTGAGAACAATATTAAAATCATAATTTAATACATTGAGAAATCTATACTCTATCGGTTTGGTGTACAGAATCTTGAAAGATGGTTAGATCGGGCGCCGAAAAATTTACTGAAGTTTACCATCTGAAACCTTACCATCTTAATACATTAGGAAACATATTCCCTATCTTAATACATACGAAATCTATTCCCTATCTTAATACATAGGTTGCTGACCGGATGCTCTATTCCTCATCTTAATTCATGGGAGTCACAATAGATCCCGTGATATTCTAGAAATAGAAACAACAACTATCAAAACAGATCAAGAAATTGTTCTCAGTCACCGCATCGAAACAACTCACAATTTTTAACCAAACAAAATCAAAACTACAGAATTAATACACCAAAACATCAAAGACAAATCAATCAAGTACAATCTACAGATAGAACAAGCCCAGTCCCTCTAGGTATTGACAATACAAAAGCTTCAGAAGTGCAATTAAACCACATAAACTGTGAAAGCACAGACGAAGATAATGATTTTACAAATTTCGATCTGTAAGAACCAAGTAACAATCAAGATACCACGAATTATACTCCACATATAATTGAAAATAATTCAAGTATGAATATTGTATACCAGAATACAACAAATAAAGTATCACCACCAAAAGAAAAAAATTTGGATAATTCCACTCCTTTAGGAAAGTCAACCACCAGATCTTGAAGTAGATTTTTTGATAGACTCCAACGCAAAATCAAATATTATCAAAATATCTACCTGGAATGAAATTCGTTGTCTACACCCAAAACTTTTTCCTCAAAAATTTTCTAGAAAATAGCCGCTGCATAAGGCACAAAGTCGACAAATTATGGAAAATTAAACTATTACTTATACCAACTCGAACAATGGAACAAAATAAAATTTTATTAAAACCCTTGAGTAGTATGCATATAGTGCGTTAGGATCGGGGGGGGGGGGGGGGGGCTGTCATACATGGATGACCATTAGATATAAATCAAAATGGTCACCATGTATTAAATGATCAGCAATGGTCACCATGTAATATTCCTAATTGTCACCATGTATAATTTTATACCTAATGGTCACTATGTAATAATCCTTTTTGTCACCATGTATAATTTTATACCTAATAGTCCTCATGTAAAATTTCGATATATTATTGAGTATTCCCACTGAACGTTGTGGAAACGGGAATGGAATTAAGTTTTGGTCGGTGCATGTTTTCCCTTCTAAAGTTTGGGGGTATTGGTTTGTTTACATGTAAAATGACGTTATATACCTATTATATGCGACCAAATTATATGGTATATAGGAAAGCACAAGATTTTGGCAGCGTAGCTTAACTGTTGGCTGCAGTGAACGATTTCCTTCAAAAATGCATGTTTTATTGCTGAATCTCGAAGAAAGCAAAATTCGTCAAGTGCGGCGGCCGCCACCTCTATTTAGGCAAAAATCAATTTGACCAAAATAAGAATGAAAAATTTCGTTCAGCCAATTGAAGGTAAAAACAAAGAAAAATTATGGAACACTGAAAACTCTAAAATGATGAAATTGGCTTGAAAATTTTGACATTTCCATTTTCCGTGTCTACAGGAGACTAAAAAAACTTCTAAAATCTATGACAAAAACTTTGATTTTATAGAAAGGTTGAAAGAGCTAATAAGTTGAAGTGGGTTAAGATCTTGAAAAACGAGAACACTGATGAAAGCCAAAAGTGCCCATTAATTTTGCTGCAACCATTTCTAAGACTTGTACCTAACTTGTTACTATAAAATTGAAATGGAACAAAATTTCGTGGGGTCCGAGTAGAGGAAAACGCATGGCGCTCGACTCTCAGCCGAAAGGCGGCGTTTCGAAACCCGTCCGGAAATTGTACTGAAAGGAGGCAACAGTTGCTGGTATGGTGATATCCCCCCATAGATCGATTTTGTACTTTTTTTCTCACTTTGATAAAAAGCTTAACTTCTCGAATTACTGCTATTCAGTTAACAATTGGGTAAAATTTCAATTACTAAAAGAATGTATTGTTCAAAATTAAATTGTAAAATGTATAAATCAACCATATTAAATGGTTAGTTAATGGGTAAGCATGTGAGTTAGGAAACGTTTCAAAACATGATCAGTTATGTAAACAAAATCAGAAGCATCACCATTAAAGTTTTTATCAAAAATCAAATGTGCAATATAAATACAAAAAGAACCGCACATGGTAGAGTTTGAGTCTTGCATGGGAAAGTTTGTCATCAATTCAGTCACCTGATGAAAATTCTCGTTCAATCGTTTATACAGATTGGTGTACTGCCAAAGAGGAAGACCGAGAGGATCAGCAAAATATAAAATATTTCTTCTGTTGCAAATCACAATCCAATGTGTCCCCGGAGAATCTGATTTTGAAGTGTTCACAATCATAAAGATATTGTTTGGGATGTGAGGTGGAAAATTGTCGGCTGCAAATACTCCAAAAAACTTATATTTCAGATGTTTACAATTCTGAATGAGGTCCTGCAAGTGGATTTCATCCATTTTCAGACTGTCGAAATGGGAAGGACGTTCTTTGTAACTTTGCGGTCGGAGGTAATAAATACATTGGATGAGCGTATACCCCAAACAAAAATTTCCAGGTTTGCTGTCAAAGCGTTTGAGAATTGAAGATCGAGTGAAACTGAGCAGTTAGTAAGTTCTGGATGCAAGAAGTCATGAGCTGCCTGCTGTGTGCTAGTGAGATCAAAACACATAATAAAGTGCTGTTGGTAGTTATCCAGAGTGATTCCCAGCCCGCAGTGCAACAAACCCAGCGCTGATAGTGTGTTGAAGAAGAGACGTTTATGATCTTGTGTACTGATTGGTGTACTTGCTATTGGTAAACCATTTCGTCTCAAAGTAACTTGCTCCAATCCAAATTTTTGATAATGAAAAGGATTCGTTCGGTTTGTTCCTAGAAATGCATTATTTGTGTTCAATGCTATGATATTTTGTCTCACCGGTTCACGAGCAAAAATATCTTCCTGTTGCCAGCTGCGCTGACCAGCTGTTGCAAGAAATGTTTTTGTAATTTCTTCTTGATATGGGTAGTTCGCAGGAGTTTTGAGTAAAGTTGATTCAATGGCAGAGAGCACATGGTCGGTCACAGTCATTTTTCTAACATATAGGTTCGCTTCGAGTATTTGCAGCTTGTAATGCTTGGCAGCATCTTCCGATATAATGAGAAAGTCTTCATGAGAACGTCTGTAGGAAAGTCTGAGGGTAACACCGCTCAACAAATGCTTGTCACATGTGAAAAAATCAACTCCAGCGGGTCCATAGAACCAAATTTCCCTCGATTCACGGACCAGTTCTCGTTGAGATGTGAAATCAGCTGCATCTATTGCAGCGGGATTGTTTTCAAAACGATATCACTGACACTTAAGCCATGAGTCCTTGGCTTCTTTGCTGTTAGAAAATTCTGTTCCAATAAAGCTTTTATGCGCAAAAATACTATTGGCATTTGAGATTTTGAGTCCATTAGCAGAGAGGGTACAGTCAGAGAAAAGGGAATACAGGGAGTTGTTTACGAGGAACGGTGAATCAGACACAGTAGGATCAGTGTTGTCGTATCGCAGATCAGCTCCATTTGATTGCGTTACTTTGCATCGTATTTCCAAATAAATTTTTTGCAGGTCAACAAAATTATTACGGTCACCGGTGATTTCAAATTCAAGCATTGGTCCATTAGGTGAATAGACAGGTCCAATTTTTTGATCAAAAGCGTTTTCAAAAGTAATCAAAAGAGGTTGTTTTTCAAACAAATCCAGAGAGCTATGGGTAGCTTCATTGGGTAACAAATTAGCGATCATTTTTTATGTTTGAGAAAAAATCTGCTCGACTTCTCACTGGTCTGGTTTTTCTTCGAATGGTTGTTTTTCTTTTTCGAGCCCCTACTGACCTTCTTCTTCGTAATCCATTCATTGGTGTCTTTCGACGACGACGTCTACCACCACCGAGTTGTTTTCTTGCAGTTTTTGTGACAGTGTTTTTCAATGCTTGTTTAGGAGACTTCTTTTTCATAGCGACATCAATTAGTTCTGGCGCTGCACTCATCAAAAGTTCTCTGCCCAGTTTTTTCGCAGCCGGTAGAATAACCCGTCGTGCAAACGGTATAGCAACACGACCAATACCAGCAGCCAAATCCACTGCCGCGTTGTCGGTAGTGTCCAGAGAAATGAGGAAGTGAAGCTTGCTTTGCATAATATTGTTCCATTGGTTTTCAATCAAAGCGCTTGAATTTTAGAGTCAACACAACTTTACCAGTTCCTGCAAAGGGCACTAGTCTTCCAGTTTCTGTGCGCAACTGTACCGATATTGATTGTACAGATGAAGTGAATAATTTTTTGTAGTCTAAATTAGTGAAGTTTTTTCGATGATTAGGTTCAATGCTGCAGGCACTACCATTTTTGATGCGTCTATTTGAATCAATGACGCGTAACAATGGGGCCTTTGCATCACCAACAGTTTGGTATTGAATAATGTCAATATAGACAAAAATTAGACTTGTCCCACTTGATAAGTCATATGGGAAATGAGATTCGTAAAGTTCGTTTCCCTCATAAGATGCATCGAAGGAGGGTATCATTTTGTAACCAATGTGATATTCACCGTTCTCATCAAGCTTTGCATTGTATCCTAACAGACTGGGTATTTGGGGACTTGGGAATGAGATTCCTTCATTTGCGTTCATCCAAATGCTCATGCTATTCGTGATTTCTTGAGGACTCGCATCAAAATGAATTTTGTCTTTGAGTTTTGTTTTTATCTCATTAATCAATTGTTCTATAAAAGTGTACTCTCCTGATTTGATAAAAACTTTTTCGCCATAGTAGGGTCTGGAAATTGTATTCCGATTGCCAGCGTTGGATTTACTGGCTACTACTTCGGATGCTCTGAAGTACGTAAATTCCTCATCAGTAACAATGTTAAATTTTGTGGGGAAAATTATTTCTGAGAGAGCAACTCTCCAATCTCCGTCTAAAGCTATTTCTTCTTTACAAAAATTTCTAAAACTGGCCAAAGTGTTGTCTGGGAAATAATCCATTGATGCTGTTGAAATCAAATGTACAGTAAACTCATCACTGCCCATTTTCGTTATAATCAGCTTTGTTTCCAATTAAACTAAGTTCTTTTTCATAAAATTTTCCGCTGATTTCTTCCTTTTCCGCATCAATGAGACTGTATGTTGGAGGGTTTACAGTAGGAAGGGCAACTATTTCAAAAACTTCGTCTGTAAAAATCTGCTTGTAACCTTTTCTAAAAGGTAAGTCAGTCTTCGCTATTCGCACATAGTCACCAACATAAAATTTTGGTTTCTGTACCAACTTCGATGAACTGTTTGCAATTAATGAAACTAAAGCAGGTACAAGTTTTCTTGTGACCTTGTTTGGAGCCAATTTTGTTACTCTATTAACGCGTGAGTTAATCGTTTGAACAAAACTTTGTAATTTTTCAATATAACTGTAAGTCCATTCAAACTCCAAGTATTTGTACATAATACTTTTCAGCGATCGAATGTTTCTTTCGGCAAACGCTGATTTTTTTTCACTGTGAGTATTGTATTTGATGATTTCTCGTTTAGTACATAACTTTTCGAACTCTCCTTTAAACTCGGTGCCTTTGTCAACCCAAACTTTTTTTGGTTGTTTTGTTTTGATCATTTTTTTGAAAGCTTCGGTTGTTTCCTTACCATATTTGGTCTTCAGGGGTTCCACTCGTAAGTAGCGAGAGAGACAATCGACAGCAACTAACAAATATCGTACCCCTCGGTTATATTTAGCCAATTTATCAACATAAGCCAAGTCAAGAGACCAAATTTCGTTGATATCGTTAACAATCACTTTTAGCCGAGGATATGTTTTACGAAACAATCCATATTTTGTATGTGATGATTGAGATCTGAGAAACTTTTAAACTTTTTTTGGTGAGAGTTGACTAGCATTTGTTAAATTTTTAACGCTACCAAATGCAGCTGGACCTTTCGTGTAGAGTAATTTGAGTTTTTTTTCTTCACTGATAGTAGGATTTCCATTCTTTTGTTGACGTCGTCCCAAACGATTCTTTACTGCTTTCATAGTTTTTGTCATCGTCGTCGTTGGTGGTGGGGAAAAATTCTTTTTTCTGGGTTTTTCTTTTGTCGGATTGCTTGGTTTTGGGTTTGCGAGTTGTCGATCGAGTCTTCGAAGAGGAGGGTTTTGATCTCTTCGAGTACTCAGTTGTCGGGTTGTCGTCGGAGACGAAGGAGGAAGAAGTTGAGGGCTTAGCTGCTTCGCTCTTAAGCGAGCGGAGAATCTGTTTGGCATAAGTGTTGGACACTAAGCTAGGATCAAGATTCAGTTCTTTCAAAATTTGTGGATAAAAAACACCCTCAAGTTTTTTTGTGTTTTGCTGTGTATCGTACAAAAAGGATTCAATTTTAACGAGTGTTGGTTTTCCTTGAATTAAAACATATCCGTCAACGTCTAAAGTCAAGGATTCAACTTTGAACAACTGCTTTAGCACGATGTTTGCCCTTTCCAATTTATTAGCTTCCAATAGCTCTTGAATGGATTCCATAACCTTTCGAAACACTTCAGCGGTTTTTCCATTACTTTTTTCATCATTTTTTTTCTGTTCTCTTTGAGCTTGTCTGCTGCAGTGAATTGTATGATTCAAAATTTTTTTCTGCTTCATCATCACCATCATCACTGAAATTAGTAAGTGCAGATAAATTTCTTTTTCGAAGATTTGGTACTACATTATTAGGGGTTAAAGGAATAGGAGATGTTGGGTTTAATGGTGGTGAAGAGTCACGGCTGATATTTCGTTCACGAAATCGTTGTATGTAATTGAGTTGAGATGATTTGTCGTTAATCAATGGATTATGAAGGATTTGAGATTGAGGTGCAGTTTTTTCATCTGGAGCATATGTTTTTCGAGGAATGAGGATGAATTCTTCAGCATACATGCCTGAGGTTCTAGTTTTTCAGGTAAATGTAACACGATTCTCCGATTGATTTAACCAGAGAAATATTGTTTGCCAAAACTTTTCGTTTTTCTCGGATACTAAACTTAGGGTCAACAATTTTTCCAAATGGTATTTTCTTACTCTCGATGAAACTTTTGTTAGCTGGAACATGTCCCAGAAAAACATTCACAAAACAATCGCAAAGAAATCTAATAAAATTTGAATCAGCTCCTGTCAAAATTGATCTACAATGGCGACTATTGAGCATTTGCTTCAAAATACATAATTCTTTCTCTTTCATTTTCAAGAGATGTGATAACTGCTTTTGAGGATGGTAAATAGAAAATGGTTGGTGATGGTGGAACTATGTTTGACGAATAACGAAGACATTCTGAAGTTTTGGGATCCAAGTCTATCAACAGATGACCGAAATCTTCTTTCGTTGCCAACTGATACGCATGACGGAGGAATTTTGCATTATTCAACTGTCTGCCTAAATAATTAAGTGAGTTGTATTCAAATCTATTGTACGTGATTGCTTACTTTGCTGAAATAAATAGTGCTTGACATAAATAACATGAACATTTTTATGTCGGCCTGCTGTAGCTAATTTAACAAAATCTTTTTCATTAAAAATTTCTTCACAGGTATCATCAAAGACAATCATACAATCCCTTAAGTTATTAACAATTTCAAAGCTGGACAATTTTATAAATTCAATATCAAATTTGTTGTGAGAAACAAAGGAACGGTATTTGGGTTGATCGTGAAGATAAAAATAAAATATCTTGTTATATGATGGATAGAATGTACCTTTGAGAAACATTTGAAAAATTAAATCAGTTTTGCCAGATCCCGAGGGACCTGAAACGGACATAAACAGACGATCTTTTGTTGAAATGATCTTATTCATTATTATAACTTGGGATTGGGTAACATGTAACCAACTGTACTGGATAGTATTGAAAGCCAAATGGCAGTCTCGTCACAACTAAGATTGTAAAAAGACAATTTTGAAATAGATAAAGAGAGCAAAATGAAAATGAAACAGACTTGTGTGAAAAAGACAACTTCTGCAGACGGAAGAGAAACAGAATTACAAATTTTCCAAGATCTGTTTTCGTGAGATAAAGACTGTTCGGCACCACCAATGTCTACAAAGTCGCAATCATTGTTCTCAACAGTGGTGGTTTCTTCAATTTCCATGTTTACTGGAAGACTTTTTTTGCTTATTTGTATCAAGGTTGATAGTTACAACTGCATACCAGTCGCCTTTTTTCTCTCTGATCTATTGCCGTTTGGTTTGTATTTTATTATTTATCTTGCTATGTTTTTGTCTGTCAGAAGTATCCGAACAATTTTTTCTACGTTTCCGGTACTGATTTCGTCTAATAACTCTTTTGGTAAATTCTCACCTGTTAAACTCACATTTTAGCAACTAGTAATCACACAAGATCAAAAGAAAATGAAGACAATCAATAAATATATTTATTATGATTCACAAAATTTGGTATATATATGTGATTCGTCATTTCTTTTCAACAGGCAAATCAACTCCTCGTTCAATGAAGAAAAACTCATATTTTGTGAATTTGTCATGGTTACAATTAGATTTGAACTTTACAACAAAATGAGCAGCAACTCTGATAGTGGCTTGAACTAAATGTATTTCCTCAACGTTATCAGTTTTGACTAATTCTTTCAGTTCAGCCGGAAGCTGATGGTCATGCAAATGGATTTGTCTTCTCTCTCCCAGCTGAGGTTGCAGCCCTTCCAGGTTGAGATTGAACAACGGAATTGACTGCCGAAATTCCTGGAGTCTGGACATTGTACAGGTGAAAGTAGTCAAGAACTGTAAAAAATTTCCGTAAATTATCGATTTCGATATCGTTCAGTGTAATTTGTTCGAGTTTTTGCAGGAGAGGTTTTCCTCGACAATCTAAGATGCCTGTCCGCGTAAGAGTAACTTTAATTCTTGGTGTTAAATTGTTTTCAGGACTCTGATTAGTCATTGAAGCGTAAACCACCAAATTTGGAGATAAGGTTGTTTGCATCATTGGACAGTTCATTTTGTAACCAATCGGAAAAAAAACTATGGATTTTCTACGGGTACAATGCTTTAATAATTGATGTGAGGGAAGTAAATGAGAATGTCGTTTGCAAATATGTTTTTCTTGACCCAATAACTGTTCAATCTTTGGGCAGCCAAAATCTTCCAAATTTGTCACGGGTAATTTCAAGTATTCAGCTAATAAAACAGATTTTTGTGTACCTTTAGCAAAAAAATGGGAATTTGGGTTCCTCAAACGAATGCTGTCAAAAATTTGATCCAAGTATGAGTAAGGGTATTCACCTTCGTCCCAACGAAGCCCGTGTAGAAATTTAGATACCCAATTGTACGCTTTTTTCTCTTCTTTTGATAAATTGTTGAATTGGACTGGTGGCAGAAAATGAATTGTATCAATTGTATTAGCAGAGCAAACGGAAAGTTCCTTTATGATCAAAGGTTTCTTGCCACATTTAAATCCTTCAATATCTAAAATAATGAGATGGTTGAAAAACAATTTTTTAGTTTTCTTTCTTTGGGTTAACATGATTTTCACTCAACATTCCAACAAACGAAATAACTTTGGTTTGAATGCTTTAAGAAATAAGCAAAACGCAATACCTGTCACGTGACCCAGATAACAGTTTTTTATTGGACAAGGCAAAACATATGTGTACCCAGGACCGGTATGATTTTTTTCTTGCAAATATCCCGCTGCGTCATGCAATATAGCATGTATTCTAAGAAATTTGAAATGTTTCAAGTGTTTGTCGAGCGACGAATTGTCTATTCCAATTAAACCACCATATGGTCTGTTTTTCAAAACAAAATCCAATTTAATATCAGCATCCAAATACAAACAAGTGGCTAAAAAATACTGAAATCTGACTGATTTGTCTGGATATTGTGATTTTAAGTCTATAAAAATTTCATGAATGAGTTTTAAATCGAAAGTTGAAATCATGTTTACTGAACTCAATATAATAAAAAGGGAATAATGAAAAGTATCAATTAAAACTTAACTTTCTCTTCAACAATAAATTTCACAAATAGCACATCAGTATCTACATCAAGTTTTCCATATCCACTTGTCAAAATATCCATTATTTTGCAAAAAGCGGCAGAATGGGGTCCATTAATTAAACTTTCAAATCTTTTCAAAGTTTCTGTATTCATCTCATCTGTTTGAACATGTCTGCTTTCTGTATGTTTCTTTGAAACTGAAGTCGAAATTCTTACGGATTTGTTTGACGTCGACGATGCAGCAGGCGTAACTGTATTATCAATTCGTTTCTGTCCCCCAACGGCCGGAGATTTCTTGCAAACGTTTTGATTTGGTGAAGTTTGTTTGTTAGATGATGTTGCAGAAAGCAATAAATTGGGTAAACGTTTTTTGATTGCAGTGAAATCTAACAAATCGAGATTGGCTGCAACAGGTTGTGCTGAATAAGTGAGAGCTAGTTTAAGCTTGTCAAATAACTCACCGTTTCCTTTGACATCTTTAGCAGGAGAAACTAAGTATTTGAAGTAAGTGAAAATACAAGGAACACTGAAACATTTTTGGGAAGGAAAAAATTGATTTAATTGTTCCTCTGAATCTACTTGAATCAATATATGGTAATGAATTTTTTTTCATTCTCGACTGAAAAAGGGCAATATTCAGATTTGAAGTGGCTTCCGAAAGCATAATTTTTAAAAGTTGATAAATTAGGAATTTTTTCAGTGATAACAAATTTGAAATTTGGTTGAAATTTTTTGAAATAATCAGGTAACACAACTTCGAACATAGCTTCTGCCATTTTGTAAAGGAAAATTAATTCTAGTCGTGCTTGAAATCGTTTGTGTTCGAGGAAAGTTAAGATTTCCTTCTCGTTTACAGTTAGATTGTGGTTTGTCTTTGTTTTCAACAGTATCAGAAATTTCACTTGTTTGCTCTCGGATTGACTTTCCCGACTTTAGTAATTTTGAAAATTCTTCGCTGCTTAAGGAAAGTCTTTGTACACATTCAAATTCAGCGCCTTCAGTTGCTTTTTTGAAAACTTTCAAGAATACATAAGTTCCAGTTTGGTCATATGTTTTCAATGTAGCACGCACTAGTCTTTTACTGTTTTCCGAAATATCAAAATAGCAATCGCCAAAATCTTTATCTGCATTTGCTGTGGTGCTTGTTTTGGTTTTATTCATTGTAACGAGTAAATATTCAAAGTAACTTGATTCAAAACTGAATAGAAAGAAATGAATGGTTCCGATTGATTGTATATGTCTGCAAAAGAAAGCGGCGTTGTATCTATTTTAATTTATATACACATGTACTTTATATCGCAAAGATATTGGATTTCAATTTAGTTCAAATGGATAAGTATTTTGTGCATGTACAACTGATAAGAATTTTAATGGGTGTTAAAGGTCACAATGTTTAAACGTTATTTTTGATACAAGCTATTTGTTTGAATGCAATTTAGATAAACATAGAATACCACGCAAGGTAACATAAATATTTTACACGCCCTCCCTTATTAAATTGATTAAAAATTACATAGGAGGTCTTGAAATTTCTAATTTTAGAAGAACCAATCCCTATTTTAATCTCTTGAGGCGTTTTCACAATTCATTTCAGTTTCATTTCTCTCCGCGTTACGTTTGTCATTTTCTTCCAACTTTTCTTTAAAAATGCCTTGTTATATTATTGCCGGATATTCCAATCACGAAAGAACCATTTTTTATGAAACCGTTCACGGTAATTTTGTAGCAATAATTAACGAAGAAAAAAGTTTCAATTCTGATGAGTGGACTTGTACTCATCACGTTATGATTCCCAAAATTTTTTTACATTTATTCAGTAAACTTTCCTTAAAAATTTCAAAGGAAGACGAAGAACTGAATATAAAGTATTTGAGTTACCTTACAATTTCTGGTAAAAATACGGATCCTGACGAGCCTCTTGCTCTTCAGGTTGATATTTCAACTTTATCAAAACCAGTAAAAAATTTTTTGTATAAATACGATTGTGATGTTACTCCGATGTGTGAAAACCAGTTAGAATACTTTGAAGAAATTTTTTGATCGTTTATGGGGAATGGAACAGTCTGAATCACCATCAGTAGTTACCCCGAAAGCTGATCCTTCCCCTGTAGTATCACCATGGCTTGACGAACCGGGTTGCTCAACTCCAAAGCGTACCCCTGAGGCTACTGTGAGCAACCACCTGGAAAACTTAACCCCTTCTCTCTGTCTAGCGCCAAAGAAAAAAAGGAAGTTAACAACACTAGAGAAAGCGCAGGAGTGTTTGGACCTTATATAACTTTGAAACTGAGGTTGAGTTTTATTGATTTTTGTTTGTATTTATTGTGTATAATAATTTAACTTTAAAATTTAGTTTGAGTTTGTATCTTGTATTTGTTCATTAATTATCACACGATTGGGTTCTGATTAAAAATTTATTTCAAAAGCCTTGAAAAATTGAAGTTTAAAAAATCATTTATTTTTAATAAATTGACTATTTTTTTTCAATTAAAAAAAAAAAAAAATCCGTAAAATTTTCATTTTTTCCACAATTAGGATTTAACATATTATCATTTGAAGTTCTAATTTACATTAGTGATCTTGAGAAAAAACTGAAAAGCATTCATATATATGCTAATTTTTAGAAAACAAGATTAAAAAAATCAATTTCGTTTTTTGAAAAAAGATTATTAACGTCAAAAAAAAACTGTAAAAAAATAATTTTGGATGAAAACTTATGTTGTCATATGTTTATTCAAATAGTTATCATACAAATTAAACATAATGAAAAATAGTATAAAAGATGTTTAAAGCCAACTTTTTGCTAAAAATACTTATTTTTTTATTGTTTTTTAGTTAAAAATTTGATTTTTTAATTACAAAAAGGAAAAAAAAGCATTAATTTTTTTCTTTTTCTACAAATTGGAGTTACCATTTGATCATTGATACTGTTGTCTCCAAAAATGATCATATTGAAAAAAGTACAAGTATTCATCATCATGCTAAATATTTGAGAAAAATAATAAAAATCAAACTTTTTAATTGATGACTCATCGTTTTTTCATTTTTCCGAAAAAATGCGATTTTCAACCAGAAGACGCAATTTTTTAATATGAGCAAGTGGTGTTATTATGAAAGTGCATTGAGGGGCACGACTAATGAGATTGTGGGAGTAGATGTTTTTTCAATAGTCTTCGAGAAAAACGCTAATCCCCTTAATCCCCCCTAAAACAACAAACTCATTTCTCTTTACAGAAAAGTATTTTTTCGGACTTTTTTTCAAATCGAAAGACAATTGAGACAAATTCATGATGACATGGACCTGCAACCGCTCCGTGATTGAAATCATTGATAGCAATGCGCCTGGAAAGTTAAAAAACTGTCATTTTTCAGTTTTTGCTTTACTTATTCATCATTTCAACTGTTTTTGATACTAATTTTGACATTCGGATATTCAATTCAATGTATGTAATTCAAGATACATACACTGCTTTTTTCGGTGTTCTTGAAACGTATGTGATCGGCGGAAACCAACCCATGGATGAAAATCAGCCGATTGACCTTTTGCAATTTATGCAAGAGAAAAAAGATGAAATTCAAAGTCTCATAATCGATCGAGTTGCAGAAGGACCTAGAAAAGTTCAGTTCAGCGCTAATTTAGGTTTGGTAAAACCTAAAGTAATAAATGATTCTAGTAAAACTGAGCACGACAAGCGGATTGACATTTATGCAAACTCTGATATGAAACCTGTGATGAGCTTAGGATTAGAAGATGATGAGTTTTTTGAAATGGTCGAAAAAATGCAAGCAGTTTTGGAGACTTTTGCATCTTATGGAAGCGGTTGGGTTTTGCAACACGTAATTCAAGTTTTTGTTAAACTTGCAAAGTTTTCACCAATCCGTGGGTCATCTTATATTGACTTGCCTTTTCGAATTCGAATGTCCCAGAATTTGATAAACATTAGAAATCACGAAGATAATAATTGCTTCGAACTTTGCTTTACCGCTGCTTATAGTCTGAAGCATGGTGTTGACCTACTTCTAACTGATCAACAAAAAGCGAACCCAGCAGCTGCGCGGACACAACCTGATACATACACTGCTGAAAGTGCACACAAAGCCCAAGGTAATTTTGATTCACCCATGAGTATCGCTTCAATTGGAAAATTTGAACAACTTAACGACGTGCGGGTAAATGTGTTCCAGTACCACAAGGGAGATTTGTTGCCTATGTATATATCAAAACGACCAAACCAAGATAACAGCACCCAAACTGAAATATTTGACATGGACCTGCTTCTCTTGTATGAGCCTGCAAAGCATCACTATGTACATATAATCGATTTGTTAAAGTTCATCTGCGAAATCAAAGGGTGTGAGTATCGCCCAATTGCACGTTTATGTAGAAACTGCTTTCACATTAGTTGGAGTGATGAAACTCACGAGCAACACATCCAGTGTTGTAAGGATCATGAACCTGCTCTAGTAGTCATGCCTTCAACAGAAAAAGGTACCAACAGATACGAGTTCAAAAACCTCCAGGCCTTGTGGTTTGTACCACTTGTGATTTATTTTGATTTTGAATCATTTCTGAAACCTGTAGATTCTTGTCCTGATAATCCATCGCGACCATCTCACGAGTTGTACAAAAACACGAAGCTTGTGGGTATTCATTGGCTGTAATTGAACACGGAAATTCACAGCCATACTTCTTTGACTATGACAGCTCTGATCAATGCATGAAAAAGTTTCTCAATCAGTTGCATCAATTAGCGAGAGAGATATATGATCAAAAGCGACGGTTTCCCCAATTTCTAGAAAGCCAAGAATCGTTGAACAAAGAAAACACATCAACATGTTGGATTTGCTGTATACATTTTACCAATGAGCACGAAAAATGTCTTGACCATTGCCGTTTTCTGGAAAATTTTTGGGATGGGCACATGAAAAATGCAACCTCGCAAGACGAACTGTAAATTTCACCCCAGTCATTGAACATAACATCCAGAACTATGACCGTCACCACATTTCTCTCGCATTGCATGAATGCGAGCCAACAAGTACAATGAGTGTTATACCTAGCACAGACGAAAAATATATATCGTTAGGCATTGGAGTCCTAATTAAAACTATAAAAAGGAAAAACGGATCTGAGCAAAAAGTTTTTGAATACCTCAGATTTATTGACTCATGCAAGTTTTTGAATTCTTCCCTGCAAAAATTGGTTGATAATCTACCAGCGGAAAAAATGTCATTTTTGAACAAGTATTTTGCAAACGAGACGGAGGAGCAACGGTGTCTGATACGACAAAAAGGTTTCTACCCTTATTCGTACATGACCAGAAGAGAAAAATTTGCAGAAAAAGAATTGCCTCCTTTGCAAAATTGGTCCGATGTTTTGAATGGAGGAAAAGTTGCAGTTTAACAAGCGGATCTGGAACATGCAAGGAAAGTTTTTAGAGTGTTCAAATGTCAAAACTTGGAGGATTATCACAACTTGTATCTCAAGTGTGATACACTCCTTCTTGCTTGCGTCTTTGAAGAATTTCGACAAATTAGTCACCAAACTTATGGTCTGGACTGCGCGCATCATTTTAGTGCTTCAAACTTAGCTGGAGACGCCTTCAAACGTATCTGCAAAGACTCGAATGTTCAGCTTTTATCAGACCGCAGGCATCTCGAACTGGTCGAGAATATGATGCGAGGTGGTACTGCATCCGTGTTCCATAGTCGCTTTTTCAAAGCCAACAACAAAGAATGCCCCGACTTCAACCCAGATCAACCTAGCACCTACGGGTTTATGATCGATGCAAATAACCTCTATGGCGGCGTCATGCAAACGGAGAAATTACCGGTGCGTAACTTTGAGCTAATAGAGCATATAGAAGACGAGGTGATTGTGAACCAAATCCTCAACATGACTGAAGACTCTTTGATTGGATTTATATTGGAAGTTGATCTCGAGTATCCAGAAGAACTGCATGAGGATCATCAAGATTACCCTTTAGCTCCTACTAAAGAAAGTGTACCCCAGGATTGGTTGAGTCCCTACCAAACAAATTTACTCGAGCAGATGAAAAATCAAGACATTGCAAGACGTTCAATTGGAAAGACCAAAAAGTTACTGCAGACGCTGCATGACAAGTCAAACTATACAATTCATTACAAACTATTGCAATTGTTTGTTAGGTTGGGACTTAAAGTTAAAAAAGTGCACCGTGTGCTGAAGTTTGAACAAGAAGCATGGTTAGAACCATACATCACATTGAACTCGACTAAACGACAACAAGCTAGAAATAAATTTGAGGAGGGTTTGTACAAACTACTGAACAATTGTGCTTATGGGAAAACATGCGAGTCGAAGCGCAAACGGATGCTTGTTCGGATAGTTAGAGATTATCATGCCGCTTTGCGAGAAATTAGTGCATTCGAATTTAAATCCTACAAAATTTTTGGAGAAAACTTGGCAGCGTTCACTTCGAATCCAACAAAAATCTATTGGGATGTCCCAACAATTGTGGGAGCTAGTGTTCTTGAGTTAGCAAAGTTTCACATGTATAAATTTCATTACGATATAATGAAACCAAATTTTGAATGTCAACTATTGTATTCTGATACAGACAGTCTCCTGTACCAAGTCAAAAGTGAAGATTTATACCGAGAAATTTCCGAAAAAAGGAATATTTTGAATGAACTTGACTTGTCAAATTACCCAAAGAACCACCCTCTCTACGACCCGAAAAACAAAATGGTTGTTTTAAAATTCAAGGATGAGTTTCCAGGAGACATTATAACCTTTTTATATCCCTCAAACCCAAGCTTTATTCCATTTTGTCCAGAGGTAATTAATTTCTATTTGCCTTATTTGTGAGCACGAATTTCAAAAAATTCAAATTCAAATTATTGGTTGATAATCTACCAGCGGAAAAAATGTCATTTTTGAACAAGTATTTTGCAAACGAGACGGAGGAGCAACGGTGTCTGATATGACAAAAAGGTTTCTACCCTTATTCGTACATGACCAGAAGAGAAAAATTTGCAGAAAAAGAATTGCCTCCTTTGCAAAATTGGTCCGATGTTTTGAATGGAGGAAAAGTTGCAGTTTAACAAGCGGATCTGGAACATGCAAGGAAAGTTTTTAGAGTGTTCAAATGTCAAAACTTGGAGGATTATCACAACTTGTATCTCAAGTGTGATACACTCCTTCTTGCTTGCGTCTTTGAAGAATTTCGACAAATTAGTCACCAAACTTATGGTCTGGACTGCGCGCATCATTTTAGTGCTTCAAACTTAGCTGGAGACGCCTTCAAACGTATCTGCAAAGACTCGAATGTTCAGCTTTTATCAGACCGCAGGCATCTCGAACTGGTCGAGAATATGATGCGAGGTGGTACTGCATCCGTGTTCCATAGTCGCTTTTTCAAAGCCAACAACAAAGAATGCCCCGACTTCAACCCAGATCAACCTAGCACCTACGGGTTTATGATCGATGCAAATAACCTCTATGGCGGCGTCATGCAAACGGAGAAATTACCGGTGCGTAACTTTGAGCTAATAGAGCATATAGAAGACGAGGTGATTGTGAACCAAATCCTCAACATGACTGAAGACTCTTTGATTGGATTTATATTGGAAGTTGATCTCGAGTATCCAGAAGAACTGCATGAGGATCATCAAGATTACCCTTTAGCTCCTACTAAAGAAAGTGTACCCCAGGATTGGTTGAGTCCCTACCAAACAAATTTACTCGAGCAGATGAAAAATCAAGACATTGCAAGACGTTCAATTGGAAAGACCAAAAAGTTACTGCAGACGCTGCATGACAAGTCAAACTATACAATTCATTACAAACTATTGCAATTGTTTGTTAGGTTGGGACTTAAAGTTAAAAAAGTGCACCGTGTGCTGAAGTTTGAACAAGAAGCATGGTTAGAACCATACATCACATTGAACTCGACTAAACGACAACAAGCTAGAAATAAATTTGAGGAGGGTTTGTACAAACTACTGAACAATTGTGCTTATGGGAAAACATGCGAGTCGAAGCGCAAACGGATGCTTGTTCGGATAGTTAGAGATTATCATGCCGCTTTGCGAGAAATTAGTGCATTCGAATTTAAATCCTACAAAATTTTTGGAGAAAACTTGGCAGCGTTCACTTCGAATCCAACAAAAATCTATTGGGATGTCCCAACAATTGTGGGAGCTAGTGTTCTTGAGTTAGCAAAGTTTCACATGTATAAATTTCATTACGATATAATGAAACCAAATTTTGAATGTCAACTATTGTATTCTGATACAGACAGTCTCCTGTACCAAGTCAAAAGTGAAGATTTATACCGAGAAATTTCCGAAAAAAGGAATATTTTGAATGAACTTGACTTGTCAAATTACCCAAAGAACCACCCTCTCTACGACCCGAAAAACAAAATGGTTGTTTTAAAATTCAAGGATGAGTTTCCAGGAGACATTATAACCTTTTTATATCCCTCAAACCCAAGCTTTATTCCATTTTGTCCAGAGGTAATTAATTTCTATTTGCCTTATTTGTGAGCACGAATTTCAAAAAATTTTGATTTTTTGTGATTTTTTTTTCGGAAGGCAATTTTTATTTGTGGGCGAAAAAATGTAATTTTATCAAAAAAAAAGAAGAAATTTGGAAAAAACTTTTTAGGCGAAAAAATGTAATTTTTTTTGAAAATTTTTTTTTTTTGTGGGCGGTTTTTTTTTGTCGGGGATTTTTTTTTTTTTTGTGTTGGTCGATTGTTTTTTTTTTTAATGATGACTAATTTTTAAGGTCACACCTTGCCTTCATGTATTTTTTTTTGTTGCACCTGGCCTTCAAGTTAACATGATGTAGCTCTTAAAAAAACATCGCATTTGGTTTTTTACCACCACACATTAGTGATCATCAAAAAATTGATTAGTAATCATATAAATAAATTTTTAGACTGCAGAAAATTATCGGCGAAAGGTGTATCCAAAGCTGCTCAGAAGATGTTGAGTCATCAGCGATATCGAGACACCTTGACCTCTGGCTCGTTATTCAAAACTGAAAACAGTCGAATCGCATCCGAGTCACACAATCTGCAAACAGTGACTTCGACGAAAACATCGTTATCAGCTTTTGATGACAAACGCTACATCCTCGATGATGGTCAGCAGACTCTTCCCTACGGTCACAAAAACATCGTGGGTCAAACTGTGATTGGCATTGATGGTAGTGATGACAACACAGCCGCTGTTAATTCGGACCCAACTGACGATGACGATTTGGAAAAATGAATGCTATTTTTTGAAGATCGCCAACAACCAGTGTCGTGGGATTGTGAAGATTTCCTAGTGATGGTTGACTAAAACCAGCCGGAAATTGAAGATGTCTACTCTGAGGATAATTTTGCTATTGAAAATACAACCATATCGTTCGCCTCAACAACTGATGGACCAAGTCAATAGCAGTTGGCAAACTCCAGACCCCGGTCTGATTCGTGCAGCAGAAACCAACGGCAGTGATATAGATAGCGGGAATATCACCAATCTGGAGGCCAAAACTTCCGACGAGGACGAGTCGTCATTCTTCAAAAATTCGCTTTCGATAATGAAGCAGTTGAAGTAGAAGAACCACGGTCAAAAAATCGACGAATAGATTAAAACACAAAAAAACACCACATTAAACATCGTGGGTCAAACTGTGATTGGCATTGATGATAGTGATGACAACACAGCCGCTGTTAATTCTGACCCAACTGACAGTGACGATTTGGAAAAATGGATGCCATTTTTTGAAGATCGTCAACAGCCAGTGTCGTGGGATTGTGACAATTTCCTAGATGGAGTGTCTGAAGAATTCGCTAACACTAAAAACGTTGATTGGGACCATCCGGAAATTGATGATGAATACTCTGAGGATAGTTTTGCTGTTGAGAACACACAACCACATCGCTCGCTTCGACAACTGATGGACCAGGTCAATAGCAGTTGGCAAACTCCAGACCCCGGTCTGATTCGGGCAGCAGAAACCAACGACAGTGATATTGATAGCGGGGATATCGCGGATCTGGATGCCAATATTTCCGATGAGGACGAGTCGTCATTCTTCAACGATTCGTTTTTCGATTATGAAGCAGTTGAAGTAGAAGAACCACGGTCAAAAAATCGACGAATAGATTAAATACAAAAAAAACACCACATTAACTTTTGTATAGTAAATAAAATTCAGTTATTTAATATGAGAATTGTCTGTACATAAAATTTGACCTACCGCTATTCCGTGTTTAGTGTGTATTTAAGTGCGAGATTTTGTTCAGCTTTGGAACTCAATTAATCTGGGATATAAACAATTTCATTTAAGCGATAGTGTCTCTAGCATACTTTTGTATGTATTTGTATGTAATTTGAGTTTGAATCAAAGTTTTAAGAAGAATTGAGCAAACAGTCTATAGCGCAGTTAAACACTCCAGCTGGTTTCAGAACGAAGATTTGGCAAATCCTTTACCGCACCAAACATGTAACCACAACGTTCAGTGGGAATACTCAATAATATACCGAAGTTTTACATGAGGACTATTAGGTATAAAATTATACATGGTGACAATTAGGATTATTACATGGTGACCATTGCTGATCATTTAATACATGGTGACCATTATGATTTATACCTAATGGTCATCCATGTATGACAACCCCCCCCCCCCCCCCCCCCCCCGATCCTAACGCACTATATGCATACTACTCCCTTGAAACAAATATTCCACATTAAAAACAACATAGTTGGAATACCATTTATTAATGAATATATCCCAACTATAAAGATCTTAAACAGTAAATTGCAAATCGAAGACAAATATACTAACTCATTAATAAATACCTAACTTTTTTCCATAGATTAAATAAGCAACCTCGTTTTTGAAAGTTTGACCCTACATAATCAACAAAAAAACATTTAAAACTACTAACAGGACATGTGTATGATTTTTCTATCAACCAGGTTCAACAATATTACAAAGATCAAATTACACAAAAATTATGTATGTCTGACCTTGATTTCAAATCAATCCATACTTTAAGAGTTATGATCTCATCTATCAAATACGCTAAAAATACAAACACAAATCCATAGCATTACGTGTATACAAAAACTCACCATACAAATTTACCCGTCCTTTAGGACTTTAAGGACATTGCGAAACACTTTATTCACCCTACACTAGAAAGAGCATACAGAGTAACTAATATCTTAGATTTGTTAAATATTTGTTAGTCAACAATCATTAACGAAGAGTTATCTATTAATAATATTACAACTGATTAAAAAAACAGATTGTTTCACAAAAAAAAACTTTTTTAAACCAGCATTCCAAATCTCAAAATATACAGATGAACAACAGCAATTTCTGACAATGTTGAATTTTCAACGTTCTCAAATTAATCAGCAAGAATTTGAACAATTAGCAGAATAATTATTCAAATGTTCCATGGTTTATGCCGCATCAAATTTTGATGTTGGAAAAATACATTCACCACTACACCTTCCACTGAAACCCGACGCAGTTTTCCGAAAACAACGCGCAAGTAATGTCCCAGTACACTCGCAAGACAAAGTAAACAGACTTCTAGACATTCTCGAACATTATGAAGTTATATCACCAGTAAACAAAGAACCACCCAAACGAAACACATTAATAAACCCAGTTATTATTCTGGCTGTAGGAGAATCACTTAAAATAGTTCTAGACGCACGATATTTAAACTCTCTAATTGATGACTCAAAATACAACTGGCGCATAGAACCAATACAAATAATATTTACAAAAATGAACCGACACTATTTTAATGAGTACAATCAAATGCCATTAGATGAACAACCACGTCGACTAACACAATTTGTTATTGGAAATACGAATTTTATAGACTATTTTATGGTATATCCATAGGACCAGCAGCTTGATCTGCATTTATGAGTCAAATTTTTAAACCACTAATTCCCAATAAAAATGTCATTACGTATTTAGACAAATTTTGTTAAAACTTTTTGTTAAAAACCACCAAATTTTGTTAAAAAAACAAAAGCACTCCTGGATAAACCACATTTTTTTGCTTACATGTGTAAATTTTTTTGGACATACTATTGAGGGCCCTACAATAACACGCTTAAAATCCCGAATAGATGCAATTTCAAAACTCTAATCACCATCCAATAAAAATAAATCCAAGAATTCCTTGGAATGCTAAACTTACGTGAATAAGTTTTAAAAATGCAACTATATCTCAGATCATTTTACAAATTTTGGAATTCTTGTTTTCAAAATTTGAAATTCCTTACCTTATAGTTGGGTGCTGTCAGGGTATTCTCTGGAATTGCGAATCTTGCCTCCAAATTTGACTGCTCAAATCCTTGTAGCTTTCGAGAAGATTTCAGAAAACTTAAGGATTTTTCTTTCAAAATTTGAAATTCCAAACCCTGTAATGGGGGTTTTCAGAGTACTCTCAGGAGTTGCAAGCTTTGCCTCCAGTTATGACTGCTCAACTCTTTGTAGTTTTCGAGATTGACGTTTTTTGTGATTTTTTTAAAAATCTTTTTCAAAAAACTTAAATTATATTTTTTTCAAGTTTGAAAATCCTTACGCTGTAGTTGGGTGCTGTCAGGGTACTCTCAGAAGGTGTGAAGCATGCCTTCAAATATGACTGCTCATTTTCTTGTGTTCGAGATATGACGTTTTTTGTGTTTTTCAAAAAAATTAATTTAATTTTTTTCTATTAAGTTTGAAATTCGCAACCCTGTATTTGGGGGCTACCGGAGTACTCTCAGGGGTTTGCGAACCTTGCCTCCAATTAGGACTGCTCAAGTTGCTGTAGTTTTCGAGATATGACGTTTTATGAGATTTTTTCAAAAGGTTTTCAAAAAACCTAAATTATTTTTTTCAAAATTTGAAGTCCCTTACCAAGTAGTTGTGTGCTGTCATGGTACTCTCAGAGGTTGCGAATTTTGCCTCCAATTAGGACTGCTCAAGTTGCTGTAGTTTTCGAGATATGACGTTTTTGTGATTTTTTCAAAACAAGCTATCTATCTATATCTATATACTATATTCAAATGCTAGTGACAGCTATCTCCCATGTTTAAGCATAATAATTTTGCATGTTTAACGAAAGAATTATTTCATGTTTAAGCTATATCATATATTGCAATGCTTAACAGAATTCTTCAATTAGTTTTCAGCACGGTCATAATTTTTTCAGTAATTTTTTTCGAGGCCAAATTTTTTTCGAGGTCTGTCTGTCTGTATACCTGATTTTTTATTTAATTTGATTGTCTGTCTACCCGTCTACTAATTTTTTAACTTTCAATTTGGTTTCTACGATTCAGTTTAAAATAGTACTACTGTCAAACTGTTTTCTCCAATCTTTTTTTCTCTTTCTCGTTGTCTGGCTCCAATCTTGCCTCCAATTATGACTGCTCAATTTTTTTTGTAGTTTTCGAGATATGACTTTTTTTGTGATTTTTCTAAAAGTTTTCTCAAAAAAGTTGAAATATTTTTTCTTCCAAATTTGAAATTCCTTACCTTATAGTTGGGTGCTGTCAGGGTATTCTCAGGAATTGCGAATCTTGCCTCCAATTTTGACTCTCAAATCCTTGTAGCTTTCAAGAAGATTTCAGATAACTTAAGGATTTTTCCTTCAAAATTTGAAATTCCAAACCATGTAATGGGGGCTTTGAGAGAACTCTCAGGAGTTGCAAGCCTTGCCTCCAGTTATGACTGCTCAACTCTTTGTAGTTTTCGAGATTGACGTTTTTTGTGATTTTTTTAAAAAGTTTTTTCAAAAAACTTAAATTATATTTTTTTCAAGTTTGAAAATCCTTACGCTGTAGTTGGGTGCTGTCAGGGTACTCTCAGAATGTGCGAATCTTGCCTAAAAACGTGACTACTCAATTCCTTGTGTTCGAGGTGTGACGTTTTTTGTGATTTTTTTTGAACGTTTTAAAAAAATTGAAATAATTTTTTTTCCAAATTTGAAAATCCTTACCTTATAGTTGGGTGCTGTCAGGGTACTCTCAGGAATTTCAAATCTTGCCTCCAATTATGACTGCTCAAATCTTTGTAGTTTTCGGGATATGACGTTTTTTGAGATTTTTTCAAAAGGTTTTCAAAAAACCTAAATTATTTTTTTTCAAAATTTGAAGTCCCTTACCAAGTAGTTGTGTGCTGTCATGGTAACTCTCAGAGGTTGCGAATTTTGCCTCGAAATGTGACTGCTCAAGTCCTTGTAGTTTTAGAGATATGACGTTTGTGTGATTTTTTTCAAATCATTTTTAAAATGTGAACTAATTTTTTTTCCAAATTTGAAATTCCTTACCTTATAGTTGGATGCTGTCAGGGTATTCTCAGGAATTGCGAATCTTGCCTCCAAATTTGACTGCTCAAATCCTTGTAGCTTTCAAGAAGATTTCAGAAAACTTAAGGATTTTTCCTTCAAAATTTGAAATTCCAAACCATTTAATGGGGGCTTTGAGAGAACTCTCAGGAGTTGCAAGCCTTGCCTCCAGTTATGACTGCTCAAATCTTTGTAGTTTTCGAGATATGACGTTTTTTGAGATTTTTTCAAAAGGTTTTCAAAAAACCTAAATTATTTTTTTTCAAAATTTGAAGTCCCTTACCAAGTAGTTGTGTGCTGTCATGGTAACTCTCAGAGGTTGCGAATTTTGCCTCGAAATGTGACTGCTCAAGTCCTTGTAGTTTTAGAGATATGACGTTTGTGTGATTTTTTTCAAATCTTTTTTAAAATGTGAACTAATTTTTTTTCCAAATTTGAAATTCCTTACCTTATAGTTGGGTGCTGTCAGGGTATTCTCAGGAATTGCGAATCTTGCCTCCAATTTTGACTCTCAAATCCTTGTAGCTTTCAAGAAGATTTCAGATAACTTAAGGATTTTTCCTTCAAAATTTGAAATTCCAAACCATGTAATGGGGGCTTTGAGAGAACTCTCAGGAGTTGCAAGCCTTGCCTCCAGTTATGACTGCTCAACTCTTTGTAGTTTTCGAGATTGACGTTTTTTGTGATTTTTTTAAAAAGTTTTTTCAAAAAACTTAAATTATATTTTTTTCAAGATTGAAAATCCTTACGCTGTATTTGGGTGCTGTCAGGGTACTCTCAGAATGTGCGAATCTTGCCTAAAAACATGACTACTCAATTCCTTGTGTTCGAGGTAAGACGTTTTTCGTGATTTTTTTGAACGTTTTTTCAACAAAATTGAAATAATTTTTTTTCCAAATTTGAAAATCCTTACCTTATAGTTGGGTGCTGTCAGGGTACTCTCAGAGGTTGCGAATTTTGCCTCGAAATGTGACTGCTCAAGTCCTTGTAGTTTTAGAGATATGACGTTTGTGTGATTTTTTTCAAAATTTTTTTAAAATGTGAACTAATTTTTTTTCCAAATTTGAAATTGCTTACCTTATAGTTGGATGCTGTCAGGGTATTCTCAGGAATTGCGAATCTTGCCTCCAAATTTGACTGCTCAAATCCTTGTAGCTTTCAAGAAGATTTCAGATAACTTAAGGATTTTTCCTTCAAAATTTGAAATTCCAAACCCTGTAATGGGGGCTTTCAGAGTACTCTCAGGAGTTGCAAGCCTTGCCTCCAGTTATGACTGCTCAACTCTTTGTAGTTTTCGAGATATGACTTTTTTTGTGATTTTTCTAAAAGTTTTCTCAGAAAAGTTAAAATAATTTTTTTTCCAAATTCGAAAATCCTTACCCTGTAGTTGGGTGCTGTCAGGGTACTCTCAGAAGGTGTGAAGCATGCCTTCAAATATGACTGCTCATTTTCTTGTGTTCGAGATATGACTTTTTTTGTGATTTTTTTAAACCTTTTTTTTCAAAAAAGTTGAATTAATTTTTTTTTCCAAATTTGAAATTCCTTACCTTATAGTTGGGTGCTGTCAGGGTACTCTCAGAAGGTGTGGAGCTTGCCTTCAAATATGACTGCTCAATTTCTTGTGTTCGAGATATGACGTTTTTTGTGATTTTTTTAAACGTTTTTTCAAAAAAGTTGAATTATTTTTTTTTCCAAATTTGAAATTCCTTACCTTATAATTAGGTGCTGTTAGGGTACTCTCAGAAGTTTCAATTTTTGCCTCCAATTATGGCTGCTCAAATCTTTGTTGTTTTCGAGATATGACGTTTTTTGAGATTTTTTCCAAAAGATTTCAAAAAACCTTAATTATTTTTTTCCAAATTTGAAAATCCTTACCCTGTAGTTGGGTGCTGTCAGGATACCCTCAGAAGGTGCAAATCTTGCCTCCAAATATGACTGCTCATGCTCGAGATATTACGTTGGTTGTGATTTTTCTAAAAGTTTTTTGGAAAAAGTTGAAATAATTTTTTTTTCCAAAATTGAAATTCCTTTTTTTGTAGTTGGGTGCTGTCAGGGTACTCAAATCTTGCGCTCAATTCTTGCCTTCAAATTTGACTGCCCAAATCTTTCTAATTTTCGAGATATGACGTTTTTCGATTTTTCAAAAAAAAATTCAGAAAACCTAACTATTCTTTTTTTTTTAACTTGAAAGTGTGAACCCTGTAATTGGGGGCTATTAGAGTACTCTGAGGAGTTGCGATCCTTGCCTCCTGTTATGACTGCTTAATTCTTTGTAGTTTTCGAGATATGACGTTTTTTCGAGATATGACGTTGTCAAAAATTCGAAGCACCTGTGGTGCGTTACACGCTAGTCTTACATAAAAACAAAGTACATTTTGTAGACCACGCCGAATTTATTTTTGGGATACAGCTGTCCTACGTGGATCTGAAAATAGCCACAATGTAGTACAGTTTAACCCAAACGAAGATAAATATTATTTTCTAACTCCATACCCACCATTAATGCCACTTTTAAAGAAATTCTCACGTGAAAGCATACGTGCAATCGGTCGTAACCCGAACATAGACCTACAATCATTGGGCTTTTATTCAAGTTCAGATATACAACATCATATTAGAAAACCACAATTTCAAGAAATTTTCACTAGGATAGATAAAATCCAGGACAACCAATCGATCAAAACCTCCCAAAACTCGCTGAAACAGCAGGTTTTTCAGACATCTACAGACAAGACTACAGTGGATGTTATAAAGACATAAAAGTCTGTATATACCTAAACGGAGAAAAATATCGCCTGCAAGATGTTTCACCAATTAATGTTTTCAGTTTTTTACACATCAAAAACGAACTTCTAACATTTTTAGGATGGCCCTTTTATAACTTAGAAAGATTGACTAATTTGAACGCAATGTTTAATTTCATAGGATTCCTCTTCTCACGATTAAAAGGAATTTTTTTGCAGGATTTTTCGGAAAGTTTTCTACCTATTAATAAAATCCTTCTTGACGCACAAATTAGTGATTCCAATAAAAATTATCTACAAAACCAAACTCATGTGATACTTAACAGGACAATACAAATACGACATATACAACACCATCACATTTATACAATTTACTCAATAACCATTCTCTATCATTAGTCCCGCAAAGTTATAGAAATACACTTTTGACCTCCGAACGGATAAAACATACTAGTAACTTACAACGTAGCCCTATATCTCATAGAGCACTCCAACAACCAACTATTTCGACACATAAGACAAAATGGCAGAACAACCGCACACTTTTAAACTTCGTTCTCAGGGCAATCATCTTTTTAACCCAAGATGAGCCGACAAGTTGGATTCCTCAACCGTTCCTTTTCCAACGCCACAATTCCCTCATTACGAATTCAGAACTCACCTCTTCTCTTTCTACCCAGTTTTTCTTACTCACCACGCATGTACTCAGATGACTCAAATCCAAAAAGGTTGCTACAATCTCCAATTTTATTAACTCCGGTGATGAAACTCCCGATGATTTCCTCGTTTCTGAACCCAGTCCAACTATTTTTTTCCAATCGCCCTAACAACCCATAACTCCCCCTACCCCTGTTGAACCATCTCTCTCTCTCTCTCTCTCTCTCTCTCTCTCTCTCTCTCTCTCTCTCTCTCCCTCCCTCCCTCCCTCCCTCCTTCTTCGCACACTGACGCTACACCTAATCATTCCCCTCTATCAAGTAATGATCCCGATGTACTCAGCCCTATCACAGACGATCAACTTGAGCATAGTTTTGATGAGTTTTTTACTCGCCAACAACAGATTCATAACACAAATAATTCATTAACCATTCAACTAGCCCACTCAGCCTAATCCTCCGAATCCTCTATCCCTTCTGTCCACATTGCACCTACACGTGTACACGAAGTTTTTGTGAAACGAAAATACCCTAACACTTCACCACATTTCCTCATTAGCCGCCCACAATCGTCTCGATTTTAATTCCACCATCCACATAATACTAATACACCTGACTTCTTAATACATAACCTATGATTCTTTCCTAGGACCTACGAACTTTGTGACTCGCTCAGTCTACAACTAACTGCAGCACTTCTCATAAATCAATTCTCTACCATAGCCCTAAACCAAACACAACGATTTATTGCATAAAAAGCTTATCGATTCTCTATTAACCACTATGATAACATTGTCATTACTTTTATGGAAGATTCACCATATGACAATGATCCTAACATCAACCCACAACTAATTGAAAAGATTTTCATCTTGACAGCACAAATTAAAAATTCGACCACATCATAGATCACGCATTAACAAACATTAAAGCTTATGACGCTTTCATCAAAAAATTCCATCACTTCGCACTTAAAATCAACTTTCTCACACCAAAGGAACGAGATATTGTTTGCTCACTGCTACACTTACTATAAATTCATCCAACGGCACTACTTACACAGGTCACCCTCCCGTAATCCACACCATCGCTTCATGTTTATTAACTCGAAATACACAACTCCCTACTTCTTAAACTTTACCTACTGTAATAAATCTACTAACTTACACGGCATCCTCCTGTATATCAACTACCACCCTGTATATCTTTTGCCCCTTAATTAACAACTTCCCACTAGAAGCTGCCCGTTCCACGACTACCTCACGAATACACACAACCCATCAAAAGAGCCCTATTAGAAAACATACATAACTTTAAATTTAACTACAAGCCTTACAATCTAATACAGAGTTCCAATCACGAATTATCAGCTATTACCGAAGAAGTCAATATCATCAGAGCGCTTGAACTTCCTTGGCTACTGCTTTGCACTGAAAATGTAATACGCATGCTTGCTAAGCTTTTAATAACTTCGGACACTATTTAAACTCACTTCCCCGATGGATTTTTCCGTGATCCTGAATCATTGTAAGTATAAATTTTTTTTTCACTAACACAAAAAACCACTCAACATGTGTTTCAACCTGTCTTTTTCAGGTTTCACCCAGCATTCATTTAAAAAATTAAATTAAACAAAATTATTTCAACTTTCTTTTGTTAAATCTAACTATGTATCATAAATTATCCTAGTGAAGTAAATTCAATACAAACACAATAAATTGATAGTTATGAAGTAAGTTTCAATTATGAAGTAGTAATTTAATATTGGAAGTAAATTAAGGACAACTAACATTTTTAAGACACACTCTCCTATTTTTGACCAGAGTAGCGCTAGGGTGAGCGACTCTTTAAAATAACCGAAACTGAGCTTTTGTGCTTTTGCGAAAACTGCTTTTTAAAATAACCGACTCTTTAAATTAACGACTCTTTAAAATAACCGACTCTTTAAAATAACCGAAACTGAGCTTTTGTGCTTTTGCGAAAACTGCTTTTGCGAAAACTACTAATAAAAGTCATAACTAAAACTGATATCACTAAGAAAATGCAGATTATAAATATGCAATGTGAAAAGGTTTCTTAGAGCAAAAAGAAACGAGCAGCAAAGGGAGATGAAAACTCGATGACATTCCGACTGGCAAATTTTGGAATGGCAAATCTAATGTTTGTTGCCGTAGTCAAAACCCTCACAAGATTTAAAGAGGATCCAGACGACGCCGCCTTCCAGTGGTGGATCCGACATCTTGGGCCCCACCAAGATGCAAATGGCGTCAAGCCCCCGCTCCCATTGGGTCGGGAGAAGCTCAGAAGTCTCCGGGTTTTCGGTTACGGAGCGTCTGAAGCCGGCCAGGCTGCTCCGTCTGCTCATCCTTATACTACTACTCCGCTCCGGCATTAATCCAAACCCTGGTCCAGGGCCTTACTTTTGCTCCCCTTGCTCTTTCCGCATCAAACGCACCCAGCCCAGTGTCTGGTGCCACATCTGTGGTTACATTCACCTTAAATGTAGTGGTCTTACCCACCTTAACCAACACCACCCTGACTACTATTGCCCTACCTGTACCTCTACCTACATTTTACCTCCCCCAGGCACCAGGTCCTCTAACTTGACCACCCCCAACTCCCAAACTTGTTCAACTTCCCTAACCGCCCCCCAACCCCACCTCCCTAACCCCCCTCCCCCTCCCACCCTTCCCACCTCCTCGAATAATAATTCTTCCTCCCAAAATCGCGCAAACCTTAATCGTGTAAATAGTGTAAATAACTCAAGTTCAAACAACCATTTTAATCATACTGCTGTTAATAATGTAAATAGTTCACCACACCCCGCCAAAGGCCTTTTAAAAATCCTTCAATTTAATTGCAACGGTATCTCCGGAAAAGCACCCGAAATTGCTGCTTTCTTATCTCAAAATCAAATTCATATTGCTGTCTTCCAAGAAACTAAATTAAGAAAGAAATCTCGAAACCCCTCACTTGGCTCACACTACACTTTAATTAGAAAAGATCGAGAAAAAGAAGGGGGCGGTCTTCTCATAGCCATACATGAGTCGATACAATACGAAGAAATAAATATTAACAACGATGGAACACTAGAGGCTATGGGCATATCAGTGGTAGCCAGTTCATCCAAGCTTCGTATTTATAATTTCTACATCCCCCCTCGCTCGAGCTGTCCCCCTGGTTACTCTGCGTCCCTTGCCGAACTACTTGAACCTGGGGACGCCTTAGTACTCGGGGATGCCAACGCACATTCACAACTATGGAACTCCAACATCGAGGAAGATCAACGCGGCTCTGTACTTAGCAATGAAATAACCGAATCCACCTTTGCACCATTAAATGATGACACACAAACCAGAGTCCCTTTTAACTCAGAAAACCAACTCTCGTCACCAGATATTTCCCTCGCATCCCAATCGCTCTTACTCTCCACATCATGGACCCCAATTAAATCTCTAGGATCAGATCACCTACCCATTCTTCTAGAACTACCCTTGGATGATTTTATAAATTTTTCACCTAAAAGGACTTTTATAAATTTTTTAAAAGCAGATTGGATCAAATTCACAGAGGAAATTGAGGAGGGTTTCTTTTCAGCGGTTCCACCTTCCGGAGTTGCCGCCGGAGAGAAATTCTTGAGGGACCTGGTGCTCAGGGCAGCACGCCACCACATCCCCGCTGGCCGTATTCGCCACTTCACTCCCTCTATTTCCCCCGAGTCCACTGCCCTTGCCGCCGAAAGAGATTTAAGCCGACAGCAAAATCTCCCCCCAGAAGTCATATCCAAACTGAACTGTAGACTCATGAAACAGACAGCAAAGGACAAAGAAAATAAATGGCGAGAATTCCTCCGGACTTGCGACTACCGCACTGGTGCCAGAAAGTTCTGGAAAGTGGTACGCTCCTTAAATGGATCTAAGCCCGTGGCAGGAAGACACCCCATTACTTTTGGTTCTAAACCCATACACTCACCTCGTGATATTACCAGCTCTTTTAACAAACAATTCACCAATGCCAGACCCCACGCCTCTGACAAACTCCTTCGTATAACGAGAAGAAAAATTGCCAAACTTCAGCTGTCAGACAGCCCAATTTTTACCCCTGAAAATACTAAACAAGCCATTGCAGACAGCAAACTATCGCGAGCGCTAGGTCCCGACGGCCTTTGTAATATACATCTTAAACATCTCGGCCCACTTGCTACTCAATACTTAACATACCTTTTTAATATCTCTTTGTCCGAAAACATTATCCCCCAAATTTGGAAAAATTCAAAAATTGCACCGCTTCCAAAGCCCAATAAGGATCTTAAACAATCAACATCTTACAGACCTATATCCTTACTCTGCCCAGCAGTTAAAATTCTGGAGAGGCTCGTTCACCCCATCTTTACCAAACATCTCCCCAACGCCAAACACCAACACGGCTTCCGCCCTTTTCACTCCACCACCACAGCTCTCTCCACTCTCGAATTTTACATTTCAGACGGTTTTAACCAAAATCGCCCCCCTGAACGTACGGTACTGGCCACACTTGACTTATCTAAGGCTTTCGACATGGTGTGTCATCGCTCACTTGTGGAACTCGTTCATGACACTCCCCTCCCAAGAAGTCTAGTCCGCTGGCTAAGTAATTACCTTAATGGTCGACAGGCTGCCACCTCATTCCGTGAACACACATCCCCCCATCGAATAATCCACTGTGGCGTACCCCAAGGTTCTGTTTTATCACCCACACTCTTCAATTTTTATGTCCATGATGCACCGCCACCTCCCGATAATGTAAACCTTGTTTCGTATGCAGACGATTTCCACCCCTTCGCAAGCAGTTCCAATATTGATATCGCCTCAAACTCCATCAATAGCTACCTAAAAAGGCTCTACGATTTTTTCACCTCACGCAAACTAAGTTTCGCGTCCTCTAAAGGATCAGTTACACTTTTCTCCTCTTATAACAAAGAATTTAATAAAACACCTAGTGTTCTTTTAAATAACGAGGCGCTACCCCTAAACAAAAATCCAACAATCTTAGGGGTGACATTTGATCCAACACTTTGTTTTGCCACTCACTGCAAACAATCCGCTGAAAAGGCCAGACGCAGGATCGGAATCCTGAAGGCGTTAGCAGGATCAACCTGGGGTCACTCCAAAGAAACCCTCCTCCTAACTTTTAAAGCTTTAATTCGCCCCATACTTGACTATGCAGCCCCCGCATGGTCCCACGCATCAAGTAACACCTCCATAAATTGCCTGCAGGTTGCCCAAAACCAATCCCTTCGCGTTGTTACTGGATCAAATCTAATGAGTTCCACTGCCCACCTGCACAGTGAATCTGAAATCCTAACGGTCAAAGACCACCATACCCTTCTGTCATCTCAATTTTTTATCTCTACCTATCGTTCCCACCATCCCATTAATTTTATACATTCACATCCCCCTCCTCCCCGTCTACTTCGCCCCTCAATTATAAGCTGCTTCAAAGAAGACACCCAGAAAATTTTAACCGACTTTTCGGTCTACGCAAACCACCCTCTAGTTCTGGACGACCGAGACGAAGTCTCCACTTTTATTTTTAACTACTACAAACCAATTTTAAAAGACAACCATACCTCCCTTGTAACCAAGTTCCTAGCCGAAACCCCTCCGTCTAAAGTTATTTGTATCCCTCCCCCAAAGATTGACCCCTCTGAAAAATCTCTCCCACGTCCCACGCGCTGTAAGCTCTCCCAACTCCGGTCTGGCTACAGCCGGCTCCTTAACACTTACCTATCCCGCCTCGACAGCTCCATCTCCCACCTTTGCCCAACCTGTTCCCTTGCCCCCCACACAACATGTCACCTTTTCAACTGCTCCCAAAACCCCTCCCCACTCACCCCAGCAGACCTGTGGCTTCGGCCGGTAGAGGTTGCTAAGTTCCTTGACCTGGAGACAGAAGAGCCCAACCCGACCCGCGTGGGCTAACAACAACAACAACAAGATTTAAAGTATGGACCCAACGTCGCAGCAAAGGCACTCATTGAAGAAGAATAATAGCCAACTCGCAACTCGTTGTTGAACTCACATACAAATCCTAGTTACTTGGCGCTTCACACAGAGAAGTCAAACTCCTCCTCGCCATTCGATGAATAATTGAGAGTGCACGTAGTCTCGCTCGATTTTAACGAAATCAACACATCATTGCATAAATCTGAAACCCTAACACGATCACTCAACACAATCCCAAATACACGAGACCGTTTCTGAAAAACGAACGACGGTACACCTTCTCTCCATGAAGACAACTACTCCACAACACGAACAACTGTTTCTTTCTCCTCATTCACGCAGCCACTGCTCAAAACGAATCTAGTCTAAGAATCCTTCCTTCACTACAGTAAACATTAAAACTTAAAACTCTCTAAGCCCCGGATGGATGGAACCAGTTTAAAACTAGTATTTATTTCCAATTATAATTTTGATGAAACTATCTCTGTAAAGTATTTCTAAATAACCAATCATGATCCATAACTAATACTTAGTAAAAATTGTATAGCTGAAACTATTCATAGTTTCAGCAACAGATAAGAATAAATATAATTCAGCAAACAGTCGTTCTCCTTCAGAACAGTTCCTGATATCTCATCTTACAAATACCAGTATGCACTTGATCTATTGAGACTAGGAGGTATAAGAGTAAGATTAAGATCGGTTTTAGATTAAGAAGTTGCACGAGTTTATCCGGGCGAAAATAAAATAGCGTGACGAATAGACGGTGTACCTTTTCTTAAATTACTCTGAGTGAGCCACCCCGGACATAAACTCACAACCCATTCTAAACATAGTTTTAGATATCTGTTTTAGGTGGAAAAAACTGCTGACGCACTCGAACAGGGGAGAATTTAGAAAGATGGCGGACGCCCCCTCCTCAGGGTTTCAACTCCCAACCGACCCAAAGGGTCCCCCTTCTGGTACTTTTTAAGAAATCCATTTTTGGCCGAACAACTTGAATACATTTTTCCCCAGTTTCAGCAGTCGCACCAAAACGATAGTTTACAAATTTATGTTCCAATTAATTTTTTTAATATTCGATTGTGCGACAACGTGATGATTGTTTTTTGCTCAGGTGAAAAGATAAAAAAAATGAATTCATGAAAACAACAAAATTTATTTTGGTCAGCCAATAACTCTTAGATTGTGATAGAGAAAAAAATTCAAAATTTGAAACCAAATAGAATTTAAGCTGCAAAAGTTTTAAAAAGAAAACCCAAGATAAACTTTTCAATGATTATTTTGAAAGTTTCGAATTCCGAAGAAAAAAATCACGTTTTTAAGCTTAGCCTTTCAATAATTTTTGGGAATACCATTTTTACATATGGATCAATAAGCAGGAGGTTTCTTATAACATAAATCCTCATAAACTAAACTATATTAATTGCTAAACCGAATTTGTCTTTTTGAAATTGAAAATGTTGACAGCGATTATAAAAGATCACCGTTTTCATTAACAAATTTGTTCACTGTGGTAAAAGTTTAGTACCAATTAAGAGCTGGCGCATACATTTTGAAAATCTATTTATTGTCCAGGAAATGCTAAATGAAGCTTCCAAAACTAGTTTTCCTGGAGAAAACTACGTTTTCCTTTTCTAAAGGAGAATTTTTCTTTATGAGACGAGTAAATTTTTTGAACCGGTTTTTCTCGAGACTGGGTAAAATTTTGAAATTTCTTATAGTCTTTTATATATTTGTATTGTATCGCCAGTGATGCGAAGCTCCGCTTCGCCTCTATTATTTTTTGTGGTAGCTGATTTTGTGTTAAAAAATAAAGCACTCCCAAAGACTGAGTGCCTCGGCATTTTCTATAGCCGGAACAGTAATAATGAATTGTTTCCAATCTGCGATTACTAAAGTTTTTTCACGATTACTAGTTTTTGACTTAGACTTAAATAGGTTGAGAGGTCCTCGGATGAGATAGGCTGTTTTGTCCATTTCTCTGTTTTTCATTCTTCCTTACAGATGATGATCTAGAAATCGAAATAGAATCAACACTACTTATTCTATTTATAATTTTGATGATCCCCCGTTAATAAGACTTTCAAAAAAATGGGACTACAATTGACCTATTTGGGATGTTAAAAACGAGTATATGTATTACAATAAATTACAGAAAAGGCAACAAAACTTGTTTAAAATAAGATAAATAATGGCTTATTGAACGAAAAGTGAATGTTTTCCTTCCATAAATAGTTTTGAAGTAGCTTATGATTGAAATGGTCTTGTTACTTCGTGGATGTTCTTATAAAGTGTGTCATCGAACTGTCATTTCGGTTCGAATAACAAAAATTTGGTTTAAGTGATAGGAAACTCCTGTTTTATTTAGTTAAAAGGCCTTTTTTCGTTTCAATTGTTAAAACAAAGAATTTTCGATAAACTGAAATGTTTAAACCCACTCTGAAATATTCGCCAAATCTCTTACTTACGGTTTTATCCAAAGTTTTGGAGTGCACGGTTTTAGGGGTAATTTTGGTGTTTTTCAGAAGTCAATCTTGGGTTATTTAGTTTCGTATTCATTTTTTGCCTTTTTGAGATTTATTTGATAATAGCGGAAGCATATTTTAATTTCATGGTAATGTCTATTTTCCTAGCAGTTCAGTCAATTTGACAAATTAGCGGAAGGCTCATGATGTATCAGAGCGAAATTAGAACATCTGCGAATGAAAAACTGAGGTCATCATAGGAAAATAATCAGCTCGCCCTTGGGTGCGTCTGTTCATTCTGTCACTTGGGTGCTCATATGAAGAGGAGTATCTGAGTTTTCTTCTTTATGCCTAATTTACTGTAACAATCCTATCAAAGTCCCATCTTAATTAAGCGTAATGCATTTGTTTTTTTTTGCGCTTTTAAGATATTTATACAGTATTCTTTACGTGTGAATGATTTCATGTTGTAAGTAAGTGGTTTGAGTGTTCAGTGATGGAATATAAATATGCTTTGTCAATGGTATGAACTTAACAAATTGTTTTTGTTTGATATAAAGTTATTTTAAAGTTCAATTCATTTCCTTTGTTAAAAAGAAGGCAAACTCCACTATCGAATAGCGAAAATGCTAAGTGCACAAAAAACGTGATCGACTTCAAGTTTAGAAAGAAGAGTTTAACTTTCAGCTAAATAAAAAAAATTACTTGCTAATCCAATTTCTCATATTGGGTTATTTTACGCGAAAAAGTATCAATCATAGTTTGGTACAATTTGGTATCAGTCGAAATTTGGTACAAGTCTTTTTTCTGTTTACTTGCGTTCATTGACACTTTTCCAACTTTCATGCGAGACTATGTTCTAATTAGCAAGCGATATCAATTTGGAAGATACTTCTTAGGGTTAAAATCTAGTTTAACAAATTAATTTGAATCGTTTGGCAGCTTGGTTGATTACGTTTGCAATTAGCAAGCGTTGTCAAATTGGAGTATTGATTTTTTTCTGGTTAACAGCTTGTTTAACGAAATTATTCATCGTTTTTCTGATTATGTTTTCTCAGCTTTGTTGACACATCACGAAGTTTTTTGTGCTGTAAGGAGTTTTTATAGTAAATGGTAGTGTTGTGTTTTCGATTTACTCCTGTAATTTGTAAATCAACTAACTCCGTAAATCGGCTTTTAATTCTAATTAATTCCTTTTGTTTTTTGTCGCTCAAAAGCTTTATTCGGATTATATGGATATATCGGCTTCGTGATGTAATTTTGTGTCATTTGAAAGGAAAAACAGTCTTTTTTATTTGCGTTTCCGGAGGTGGTAAAAATTTAGGCTAATAGTACTTTAGAGCTCAATGTTTTTTCATTACAACATTCTTGTTTCAAGTTCAACTGGAGTTAACCCAAGTTTTGCCGGCTTCTTTGACGCTCGATAAATGTGTCTGAAAACTTTTTTCATGCCGGTGGTTGTACTGCTGGTTGAATTTTCCTCAAATTAAAAATCATTCGAGACAACATTTTAAAAGTTTCTTGGCTTTTGTTTCATTTTTTGTCTGCTTGCAATGCTATTTTTCTATTGCGTCGCAAGTGATGCGACGTTCTGCTTGGCGTATGTCTAATAAATTCAAATTACACGATTTTCTCTGTCTCCTTTTGTTTAAAGGTAACGACTATGCCTGGGCGACTAAAAACCTTGATTCGATTCCTGTCAGAAACGGTTTTGTTTTAATTGAAAATATTCAAATTGAAAAAAATAACCCGCCTATCTTATGTCTGCTGATGTTTTTCAGCTTTGCTGACACATCACTGATCTTTTTTGTACTATAAGTTATTTTTGTTGAAAGCATTTCTGATTCATTTCTCTTATTTTTTAAATTTATTGACTCTGACTGGTATAATTTCATTTTTTTTTGCTTGAAAAAATAATTCGGCCTAAGGGGTTTCCGCTTATATATATTATTGGTCTTGTCTCCTAAAAGAGATTGTATTTGTCCATCTGTGTTTCCGAAGGGGAAGGGCGTAAAACTTGAAGCTTTTCTTGATCACATTTTTTTTGTTTTCGGCCCGACGGGCGTTTATCCAAGAATTGTCTGCTCTTGAATGCTCGTGGTGCTAATCGATGAACGCATTGAAAATTATTTAACGACAGTGGTTGTATTTTTGGACGTAATTTGAACATCATTTGAGACAAAATTCGATTTCTGATTTTTTTTTCGATTTAGTGGCTTTCTTTTCATTATCTGTCTGCTAGCTTGCAATGTTATGTTTGTTTAGTACCGCTAATGGTGCGCTCCGCTTCGCCTCTTTTTAAATATTCCCTTAAGTATGCGAGTTATTTCGGTCACCAAAAAGCGAGCATTAATTTTTCAGTTGAAAATGCTCCTGAGACCGGTAACATAACTTGTTCCTATCAAAAAATATAGAAAGGGCCCTGAAAAAAATATTGCTAAATTCCCATGTGGGTTTTTCACCAGATTTCAATATAAAATGCAATGTTTCCAGTGAGCGTTCCCCTTTGGTTATATATGATAATGGCTTAAACGGAGATAGAGGCCGCTAGAAAAATGAATGGGTAAAATAGTTAGAGATTTTTGGATGGTGATTGTCGATTTCCTTAGAGGGGGAGTTACGTCCTTCGACCGCCTAAATCCACTACTGCTGAAGCCGCCTGTTATTTGATCTTAAACTTGCTTCTTTATTGGTAACCTGCAGTGATCTTTTTCTCGAGAATTTCTAAAGTAGATCGATAATTTTACTTCTTTAAAGAAAATAGGGAAAGAAACATAAATTTAAACATTGAAAGTTTGTCGTTTTGGAAGCATTCAACATTAATTATGATCTAGTTTTAATATAGAATTTTGAAAGTTTTCGATCTCATTTCATTTGCAAATTGCTTGAAGTCTTTTGAGAATTGCGGGCTGAGACTGACGTAGATCACTGGCATAATGATGAAATTAAAATTGAACACCGAGTTGCCATAGCGCATAATGATTTCGACCAGTTTTGGTTTGGGCGTCATTATAAACTCTTCACCGTACCCAAAGACGATGACTGTGAGAATTACGCAGGGAAGGAAACATACAATATAGACAGCAGTGATTGTGGCGAAGACTTTAGCGGATCTGACTCTCATGAGCTCCATCTGACTCTTATGTGCTGCTTGCGATTTATTCTCTTTTAATTGAGTTCTGTTCTCTGAACCTGAGTTGGCAGTATTGATAAGTCGTCCACGCGAGTTCTCCATTTGAGAGTCTTTGAGATCCAGCTTCATACCGGCTGCGACTTTTTCTAATTCTGGGCCTTGGATTTTTCCATCGTCCACGGGAGCTGCAACCGGCTTATCAGGGTCATTAGAAGGAGTCAGCGGTTCGATGTTAATCACAGGAACCGAGAGTCCAACAGCCCGATTGCTCTGAGCTTCGACTGCATTCGGGGACTGAAGGTCAGTTGTCTCTGGTCGAATGCTGAGGTGTACACTTCGGTGTCGGGATCTCTTGGCTCGTCGGCTAAGTTCAGAGTAACTGAGAGTGTACAGTATAGTCATGCCGATGAGAATTAGAACGATGATTGAGATATAAACTAGCATGGCTAGACGATCGAAGTGAGTCGCCAAGGTTGAGAAGATGACGGAGACAGCGAGGTTGGAGATAGAAACAGCTATGGCTGTTTTGAAGGTGAATTCGAATCGTGAAGCCACATGACAGATGAGAATGTACCTAAATTTGAAGAATCCTAATGTTCATTTTGTTGAATCATTATGGTCATGGATCACTATAGATGAAGCATTAGAGTCAGTGCTTATTTTCTAAAGCTTCTTAACATGAATGAATATATTTCTTTGCGAATCATCCTACTCTTTTACCGTTGCTCGCAATCAACTTATGGAATTTTTAACGGAACGAAACTTAAGTACCTGTTGACAGCGATTGACAGCATAGCTATAGTTGAGGAGATCTCGAGGAAAAATGTATACCAGAAGACGAAATCACTTTCATTGTCGTTGCAGTTGCCGGCCTCCATTGGAAAAAGAACGATACATGCTAGGAAGCAAATTAGCGCCAGCATAACTATCAGAACGTCTGACGCGTTTCTCGGCACAGCGCTGCGAAGTTTTGTCAAAAGTACGACAGCCACTGTTAGGTTAATTGCCGAGCCGAATATTGCGAGCAAAGCGTAGCAATGTGAGACCACAAAGCATTCAGTCTCATTGAAGTCCAAAAATGTTGTCATCGGAGCTCGATTATAGAGTTTGTTTTGGTTCAAATGAAGTTTCTGATCAATGCTGCTGCTGATGGTAGGTCCTGACATTTTTTCAGCTTTCTCTTGCCAATTAAGGAAATATGGAAGGGATGCTAAAACGGAAAAGGAAGTATTAAAGCGGGTAGTCTAAGTTGAGAAGTCGCAATCGAACAACAGCATAATTGGAATATCAGGATAAATAGGGTGAGTGGTTTTAAATTAGATTGTAGCTTTTTCACTTTTGTTATCGAATCCAGTTTTGCAGGTAACATAAATGAGTGCAAAGAATAAAAATTAGCTTGCAAACTGATAATATTTTTCTTCGATAACAAAAAGGTTGAAAATGGGAATTTGTTTAAAAAAGCGTTGGTATAGATGTAGAAGGAGCCTACATAATTTATGTTTATGTATGAAAGGTGGCGTCCAATCAGTTTGCGCCGATTTGAATTTGGTTACTTCTATTTCCTGCTTCTATGCAGTTTTGCTTGATTTTGTGATTGAACAAAAAACTCGGTTTCACAAGGCGAGAACGAAGGGAATGCAGTTTCTAACGAGCAGTTGATTTGAATCTTGAGTTAAACAAGCATTTGATAACCTTGAATTAACCGTTTCATTTAGCGCCTAAATGCTATTTTTAAGCCCCGATTTTTGACATAAAAGGTGTTCATGAACAGGTAATTGCTAAAAGGAAACAAGGATAGCCGGTTACTGTGCAAGTAGCACAGATTGTTCCGACCAGTGTTAAAAAAGGCAAAAAAAATTTTTTCAATTTGGTGTCGTTTTTTTTCTGAATGTAATGATAAGAGATCTGAAGGAAAAAAATAAATTAGCATATCAAAGTCATAGTAAAAAAGGTCAGTTGGAAATCAGTTTTTTGAATAAACATGACAAAAAAAAATTTTAAAATTTTTTTTCCAGTTATGTTTTTAACTTTCAAGTTTTTGATTCCCAAAATTGCGCTGAAAAACTCCAAAAAATACCTCCACATGAGTAAAACTAAGTTTTCACGGCTTAAATTAAGCTTAAATAAGCTATTGTAAGCCTACACGGTCAACTTATTAGCTCTAAATTAGACCAAAATCAAAAATTTCAAAACGGTTTTTCTCGAAAATATTCTTAATTTTTAAATGTCGACCGAATCACGACTGAAAAGCTGTTCGTTTGTTTTGTTAAAAGAAAGGAAAACTCCAGTATCGAACAGCAAAAGTTTAAAGGTCACAAAAAACGTGATCGAATTTTAGATTCGAAAATTTGATTTTCAGATTTCCCAGCGAAATAAAAATTCTATCTGTTGATTCAGTTTTTCCACATGGGTTTAATTTTATCACAGAAGTGTCAATCATAAATTGGGCTAGACATTCAAAGATCAAAATACAAAAATTGGATCCTTTTCAACTGTCTGTTGGCCAGCCAGGTTTTTGTTTGAAATTTGAGAATTTTTCAAAAAAAAACAACTCAGTGTTTTTTTCTGTTTACTTGCGTTCTGTGACTCGTTTCCAAGTGTTTGTTGGCGATGTTAAATTTATAATCTTTTTCAGAACTAATAATAGCACAATTATAATGTACCAGCAACCACCGCCTCAGCAGAATCCAGGGGGCTACTACCCTCCCCCTGCACAGCCTCGACCAGATCTGTGGGCGTGGTTTAGTGCTGTGGACGTGGACAGGTCGGGTAAAATAAACCCGAGTGAACTTCAGAGGGCGCTCTCAAATGGACAGACTGACTTCAATATTGAGACTGTGCAGATACTCATGAATCTGTTCGACCAGGACCACTCGGGACAGATCACCTATGACGAGTTTGTGAGGCTGTTTGATTTTGTGAACCAGTGGAGGAATACTTTCATGGCGTACGACAGAGATCGGTGAGTTCCATTTCGAGTGGGTTGCTCGAACTGAAAGACGACAATTAAACTATGAAGTAATTCGAAATCCTTTGAAAACCATAGCAACGTTATCAAATGAGGTGTTCTCGTTTGAGGATGTATTCTTTCCTTAAAAGCGTTGTAAATAATGGAATGAAATTATGGAATTGAGAGCAATTTCGTTAAAGAAAGAAAAAGTTTTGATTAATCCATCAGTTCTAACAAAAGGCACACGTACGCTCATAATGTGCTCTTTGAATTGATAAAAAGAACTTGATAAAGAAATTAGGTTGCTGTCCAAGTAGCAGAGAAGATTTTGTCCACAGTTATCGTTGCAAAAGTAGTTCGTCCTATAAATGAAGATGTCATTTTATCCACTCCACTGTTCACTAACGGTGGGTCTGAACAGCAAAGTTTTGACCAGTTTTCCTTGAAGCAGGCTACTTTTTGACATATCTCCGAATTGAGACCAATAGTTTTTTTTAGAAAAGAGCACAATCGGCATTGTACGAAAGTTCTTTGAGGTATATAAGATCGCGAAGACAAAAAAAAACACCCTAAGCCATTGTTCTTTCCCACTCAGAATGAAAACTTAAGGCTTTTTTAAAATGTATGAATCAATCGGAGATTGGAACTGTCTAAATTAAGTGTATATGCGACTTAAAATATTCTTGTTTTCAGATCGGGAAGCATCAACTTCCACGAGTTGAAAACAGCGTTGACCAACTTTGGCTACCGACTGTCGGACAGGTTCTACAACCTGATAATGGTCCGATTCACCACCAGGCCCAAGAATGAAGTCTCATTCGACAACTTCATTCGCGTATGTGTTCTACTGGATAATATTACCAAGAACTTCCAGACATTTGACACGAACAGAAGCGGGTGGATCAACATATCTTTCGAGCAGTTCACAGAAGTGTTTTTCTCTATCGTATAGCCTAATGTTTGATTCATTCTGCTGTATTTAATTAATTGTAGCTACATGTATTTAATTTTTATCTGCTCTGAAAACTCTACGATAATCACAAACACAAGAAGTTTATGTAATCTAAGTTTTGCTTCTGATTCTGATGGTAAAAGTGTTGGCAAAAAAGTTGTGAGAGAGTTTAGGAAAAATCAAAGTAAGTGACCTAAAAGCTAAGACCCATCATATCATCACTAGTAGTGATCTGAAAAACATTTATTTTCATGATCATTCATTGTATTTTACAAAAAAAACGTGTTCAGTAACTAACAACATTATTTTGCAGAGAAAACTGTACATGTTTTAGAATCTCAAGAGTTTTACTTACCTTTTGAACGTCTACGAGCTTGGGTTTGTGATGCTTACACGAATAAGTGCTAATTATACCAATGAACTAATGCTTAAGCCTAAATCAGATTTCTTATCGTGTTTGATTCAGAAAGTGGATAAAGTTATTGCTTTTCTTCTAGTGTGAAAAATTTTGAAGCTGAGCATGAGGCTCTATCAAAATCTGTTTATCGAAGTGTACATAATTTACTTTTGGACCAAATTGCTGATCTACCCTACAGTCTGTCGCTTGCGATATCAGTGATATGTTTTTCGAAGCAGTCAATGCAAAGAAGGAATATGCAAAGGTCAATCTAAGTTTTTCAACTGCATCTTGAGAGAATATCAAAAGGTAACTTTGAGGTCAGTGGAACCCCAAGTGGGAGTTAAAAGCAAATTATCAAAGAAAGGCTTCCATTGTATGAAGTAAACTGTAAGGGTAGAAAGGTGACAGAAAAGAGATATGGTATGGGTATATAGCCCTGCTAACCATTTTGACTTGTGGCTTAGATAATTAATGTAATATTTCTTGTGTGCTCAATTCATAACTTGATCTTAATAAATACATTTTCCTTTTTATAAGCAGACGTTTCAATTAAAACGCGTGGAGAGTGTACCCCAAGAAGTTGCATATGAGTGTACTTTCTGCATAACAGCGGTCTTAAATCTGTTCACAATCATAATTGCTTATTATTGCTTTTTTCGCGGTTTGACTTGTGATTTCTTTTTTAGTTCAGTGCATTTCTATTGTTCGTAGCTTTCGACTTCGTAGCTTTGAGCATAACTTTTTTCAGCCAAGTTTTCGGTTTTTAAGAAGTCCACTACAGTTTTGGTCAGTTGAATGCCACTTATAAAAGGTTGAACGCTCAATAAGTTTTTGATTGTAGTATTCAAGAAACTTGAAGCTGTCGATTTTTTATTGAACAGTTTGTCGCTTAAGTTTGTCAGCTTTAATGCTCTCCGTTTTTAAGAGTAATGCACGTAATGAAGACTCTAATATAAGTCTTGCTGATTTTTTTCACGCTCATTTTTGATTTTTCGCGGTTTGACTTGTGATTTCTTTTTAAGTTCAGTGCATTTCTATTGTTAAACGGAAAGCAAACTCCACTATTGAGCAGGAAAATTGAAACGGTCACGAAAATGGAAATGGAAATTAATTATCAGATTTCCCAGCGAAATAAGAAATATACCTATTGATTCAGTTTTTCCAAATTGGGTTAATTTTGACAAAAAGTGTCCAGCATATATTGTTCTAAAAATTCAAAGAGCTTTCAGGCAATCTAATTTTTTATTCGAAATTCAAAAGTTGAAGTCTCTTGAAAAAACAAGTCAGTTTTTTTTTCAGTTTGCTTGCGTTCATTACTCTTTTTCAACTGTTAGTTGGCTATGTTTTTTATATTTTAACGCAATATTGAAAAAGCTGTGCATTTGATTTTTTTAAAATAAAATGCACAACTTTACAAGAAAATCGTCTGCGTTTAGGTCGCACATTTTTTATTATTTCCAAATTTTGTCGAATAATTTTTTTTGTCCTTTTGATTTTTGTCCTTTGGTTTTTCAAGTTCATTCTATTTTTTTTCATTCGCCAGTCTTTAGCCGTTGTTTAATTCGTTTTGAGAATATCAAATTTGGTGAAATTATTGAAAAGCAGTAAAAATATGCCTCAAATTTTCCTTTTTGTACTGTTTTACTTGATTAACGACTGAAAAGCGGATAGTCTTTAGAGAGTCAACAGCCTGTATTATAATTGTCATTTTGGTTTTGCAAATTTTGATTGCTGTTTTAGGTTGTAATTGATTCAACATTTCTTTTTTTTTCAAAAGTTGCTCAAATTTTCTTCTTTTAATAATTTATAATTCGACCATTTATCCTCCAGGGTTGGGAGTAAAATACGAGCTGTTCAGCTCTAACAGAAAAACCGCTGTATTTTTTTTGTTAAAAAGTACATATTTTTTGGTTATTTTTCTTGTAGGGTTATGGTGCCTCTCCCTCAACCAACGAGCGTAGATCACTATGTTTCCGCAACCCACAAAATTTCGATTGAGAACCGAAATTTTAGCCAAGTCACCATTATCCCAGCCTTTCAAAATCGGGGAAGTGTTTTTTTTGGCTATGTGAAGTGGAAATCGGGGACTGCGAAACTTGTCAGGAGAAAGAAAAAAACTCCGAGTACTCATATTCCGTTTCTTAATTCGAATATAAGAACAATTAGAAGCACGCTTGGCTGGATTTTTCAGTGGTTTGGCTGGGTTCGATTCCCATTTTTTTTTGTAACAGATCATATGAAGGCAATTTAATATCTAACTAGCAAAATCTATGATTAAATTTGCTGAGTCTAATGAGGTGATTGATAGATAAAACCTTCGAACTAAAGTATGTGATTATCCTTGAATCTTTTTCAGGTTTATTAATCCTTTTGGCAAAAGTTCTAGTCAAACAATTTCCATGCATTTCTCCTTACCTAAAACTTTTTTTTAACACGATTAAATAATTGTATGAAGTTCTAGGACTAGCATCCCCCTATCAAGGAATTATTTGACTACCATTGTTCGTTGTGTTTGCTGAATGTACTAGCATCCTTGTTTACTCAAGCAAACAGCTTTCGGTGAAATACTAGTTCAATTTTTTCAAGCTAAATTGCTCAAAAAGTGCTTAATTTGTTCTTTTGTGCTCAATCTTTTCTGTGTTTTATCCGCAATTTTTGCAGCTGTTCTATCAGCTTTATTACAGCGATTGTTTTTTAAAATTAGTTGCTGTGTTAACTCTATAAGGTTGGTTTGATAGTTGGCTCAGGCAGGAAGACGAATGCTCCCTCATCCCGCGTTAAGCGGGACGAAACCCGTAGTCGTATATTTATTTGTTTTTCAAAGCTTTATATATATTTTTGCTATCTTAAAGCTCGTATTTACATTTTTGCTTCGATCTGCGGAATGCAGCCTCGCTGCTGTGTTCAACTATAAATTGAAAAAGTCTTGGGATTTGATCAGTATATATTTCGATGTTTGCTTCCAAACCTAGTAACCTGACATTTTTGCGTGGATTCATTTTTTCGTCTGATACAAATTTTGCGTACTTTTTTAATATAAGCTCAAGTATACTTCACCTCTCAGAAGGTAGGTGCTATATCACCTCACTGATTATGTACCATTATCAGGCTTATAGTTTCTTTAAAACGTTTGTCCTTAAAGTGTCTGCTTTTTATTAACAAAACTGTTGTTTTTATAGTGAGTTTATTAGTATTTTCATAGATTGAGTAGAGTAAGACAATTGAATATAGAGTTTTCAGAATGGAAGAATGTTTTGTATGTTAGAAAAACAGCTGAATGTGTTGACTTGTTTTAAACACTCTGGACTTGCGCAACTGAATTTTTTCCAAAGGTGTGTGACAAACGGTCAGACCGATGTTAATTGTTCTTGAGAAAGATACTGCATTAATGACTAATAGAAAAATACATATAAATCCATAGCGTTAGTTACGGACCGAAAGTCGTCTCATGACATCTCCTGCACTGGGAGAAAGTTCATCTAAAATTTTTTTTTTCAATTACTACCTCTGAAATTAGCGACAGATGGATGACATTTTTGATGACAACTCTAGTGTGTAGAGACTTGACCAGCAAGGCAGATTTGAGTAATTTAACAAAAACCAGTTTTTCTTTGAAATTTTAGACAGTTTGTATAACTTCTTCTTTTGTCCTTATTTTAGACTCTGTTCGTTCCTGGGAACAGTAGCGGACTGCCTGGTCTACTGGTCGGCGTAAACGGTGTTTTTCTCGGTTGTTCGACGTTTTGTTCCGGATCTGAGACCTGATAGTTATCCTTTGACTGCTGACGTTTTTGACAGAATGTGTCAACGAAACCCCAAAGAATCTGGTCGGTTTATTTGGTCTTGCGGATGACCTCGTTGACTCCACCACGCTGCTGTACTTTGAATTGTTCTCCTCCGCTTTCTTCGAAAATGTCCGCCTGACCAGTTTTGAGCTGTTCGTCTGATCCTGTTGACATTTCTGGTTGGTCGTGAGTAATTGTGACCTCAGCCTCCGGGGCTTGCAATTTGTCTATCGAGTCTTTGCTCGAAGATTTGGCTGTTAGGTCCACAATTGTGCCTTTGATTGGGTCACTTAGCTGTCTCGGGTCTGATGAGATTGAAATCTGGTCTAAGGCTATCGTGATTTATTTGGTAAACTTTTACTTTATCGGTAGCCTATGTGCTATCCGTAACCTTCACAAGTTTGAGTTTTGCAGATTTTCAATCTTGCCGATTTTCTTGAAGCTTTTCAAATTGACGTGTTTTGAGTAATTTTCGTTTTAAGGCCACGTTCATTCGTTGTCTATACAACAGAGATTAGAAGGCCCGCCATGTTCTGCGAATTTGCCAGGTTGCTACTCCTTGTAGCCAATTTCTTTGGGAGTTGTATGCTTTGGTGTGGTGGGACACTCCTCTTCATTTGGTACCATTATTTCGCCGCTTTGGCTAAGTATTCCAGCGCATTGTTTAGCTGGCTTTCTTATTTTTATTACCCCACTCCGAACATGGGTTCAGATCTTGTCGATATCTCCGGTCTTTTTGCGGCTCCTCTTGAATCACTTTCGCCTGGTCTCTGCTGTAATCCTGACTGTTTCTATGCTCCCGTGTCAGTAAATCTGTTTCCAGGCCTTGAGCTGAATCATTCGAATTGTTAAGATTCAAACTTGGCAATGAGAACTCAGTGTTCTGTTTTCTCTCTTAGCGCATTTCAAATAGAGATTTTTTGTTTGCGCTATTCTTCGACTCGTTTTCCTGATACCGTCTGTGATCCATTAGAGGGTTGATCTTAGCTTTTTAAATTTTGGATCGATTTGCAGCTCCTAATTTTCTTCCTTTGTTTAAATCGGTCTCCCCACATGTCCTTAACCTCTGTGGTCACCAATTAGAGTGAGGATGTTTTTTATGCCTCTGTTTTTTCCTCACTTGTTCTTTCCTCACTTAGTTTTGCAATGCCCTTATTTGTAATTTAAGATCGTAACAATTGAAAAACTCGGTCTTGTAATTTTAGTTACTGCTATCGACTGGTATTTAGAAAAATATTCTTTATCAGTTGTTGTACATCAGTTCTGTGCTTCGGCTCATGAGCAGATCTTTAAGCGTCGTTGCTTTCTCCTGTTCCCTTGCCAGTTTCACTATGCCGAGCATAGAACGACGAGAAAAATCATTGTCAATCATGAAAATTATACAGTAATGTTTGATACGTTCGACTGTGTAGTTAGGATCGGCTTTGAATGGAACTTTGGCGAATTGCGAAAGTGTAAGCGTTGATGTCTGAAATAAGGTTTGAATCCGTAATTCGTTTTTCTTCATTTTCCAGAGCGAAAGAGTCTCGTTTTCAGCCTTGCCTGGACCTCATGGTAGTTCCAGTTTTGTTTATCTGTGCCTCTACCTGTTTTATTCACCCACTCGCTTGGCTGCCGCTGCGTCCCTCAGTGCCCTGTTGTTTGCTGCTGCTGCATCGTCTGATGCTCCCGGCGCCTCTGGTGTTGGTTACAGGTTGTCTTTTAAAACCGCTGAAGTAGCTAGAGCATCTGGGATATGTTATCCTTAAGGCTGAATGCTAGAAAAAAACTAGCCGACCCGCGTCGCCGACAAGAATGGTGGGTTTACAGATGGTTTTACCCAGAAATATAGAATTACATACAGGTCTGCAAGCAGATTCCATAGATGAATGCAGATTCCATAAAACTATAAATTGCTAGTATACCGTTGCAGTAATCGTTAGTAATCATCAGGGGCGGATTTAGGGAGGGAGCGGGGGGTTGGTGGACGCCCCCCTTAGGTACTTTTTAAGAAATCATTTTTTGGCCGACCGACACTAAAATTTTTCTAAAGGCCCCTTTGGCGCCAATATATACTTACTTTAAGTGGGGAGCGCGCGCCAAAAAAACGCGATTTTTTTGTCAAAGTTTTCCAAAAAGTACCAAAAACAGCTTTTTTGACCTGTTTTTTCAAAAATATGCTTGCGGCGTGGAAAATTTGGCCCAAACAGTGTCTTTTTATTGCTTTTGGAGAGCTCGGAAAATCAATTTGGTCGACCTAAAAAAAAGGTCAACAACATTTTTTGAAAATTCGCCCCTGGTAATCATTAACAGGAAACCAAAAATATATCAAAATTTAAATAGTCTAATTACGAGGTAGTTATTTCGATCCATGATGTGCGTAATGTACTTTCCTTAAAGTGATTTTTTCAAATTATATGAAGTCGCTTGCAGTTTTATCTATACTGCTGCTTGTAGGGCATGGCTGTTGAAGGATTAACCAGCAGAAATGTTAGTTGCAGATTTGTAACTAATTGCCTAGTAAGCTTTTTGAATGCTTTTGCCGAATATGGTAAGTGATGACTAGAATTGTCAAAGTCTAGTTGAAGTTCGCTAAATATAACCATTGACAAAGTGAGGGATAAAATTTTATTTTCCGGCCTACAATAATGATTAAAAGACGGGGCGATGTTTTTTTGCGAAAACGTGCAGACTATGCCACAGGGTACAAACAAAACAAAAATATTAAGTGCCTAACTTGAAATGAACTTTAGTTTACTGTAGAAGGCAGAAGATTTTGCAACATATGACATTTGTGCAATAACCTCTCTATGTTATTGTTGCGTTTTTAAACAAGCCACTCAGTCAAGGTTAAGCTGATATCACATCCTTTTTCAAAACGTTCAGGGGTTGCGCTTCGGCCGAATGCCGCATCAAATCGACAGTATAAGACTGATTGTAAGTTTTCTCTATTAAGTTGATCAAATCATGAATCTGGTTTATGATAAACTACAGAAAAGTTTCATTCGTTGAGTTCATTTATTAGTTATTTTGCCTTTGTCTAATGTTTAGAAACTAGCATTGATTTTTTGTTCATCTTAAAGTTTTATTTTGAGGAAGCTTTTTTCTTCCATGTTTTCTGTTTCTCAGTTTTCTATCAGTTTTTGTCTCATCTTTTAGACAAATTGAATGGTTGCTTACTATGACATGGTTGAATATAAAAATGACGATTCTTTGTGACGTAATCAGGACAGGAAAAGGTTTGAGATAAGCAGTTATTTGAGTGCCTTAGCCAATTTTCCATTTCTTTTACAGCTTTCGCATTTGCACTACTTTTAGAGCTTTCGCATAAAGGTAATCCGAATTTAAAAGGGGTCAATAAAAAACGGGTAAACATTTTTCTTTTTAGGTTTTCTTTGCGTCAGAAAATGTATCGTAAAGTTGCATTTGTCATTTTGTAGCGGACCGCGTCGGAAAACCGATGTATTGGAAAATGGCGATATACACCAGACCGAAAAGTGAAAGTTCGGTTAGCAGTGGAGAATTTATAGGCGTATTTAAAAACGCGGAAAAATGAGCTAGTTCTTCCAGAAGAATCATACAACAGTTCAATGCCAAAACCTCTTTAAGAAATATATACATTTAAAAAAATATTTAATACACTAATAGTAACTAATATGTTCATGGTAATGTCGTATAACTCAATAATATGGGACGTTCCAAACTCCATGAATGTAACAGTAGACTCTTTAATAGTGAAATAGCTTAGTAGTTAATAAATTAAATTGTTCTTTGCAACCATCCAAAAAGTTTTCGATTTATTGCGTTTGTAAGTCGGATATGCCGGATACCTTACTTTTTTGTGGTAACTTATTTAGACATGTGTTACATCATTCATTAGATTGGTGAATTTCTTTGGTGTGTTTTTCCTACACACGGCGCAATTTTACTTTAATCAAACAACGCTCAAGGACGTGACGTATTAAAAAAAGTTTTCAGTCGGATTTCGACGAGAACATAAACTGTGTTGATACCATTTTTTTTGCTATTTTTGTCTTCAATTGATCTCGACGAGTTCGTTCTCGGTTTTACCTAAACTTAACATATGCAAATGTGTTTGGATGGTACTAAACTCTTGTTTTTTCTCTGTAAACAACTGGTGTAGCAGAAACTTTTGTCACGTGGTGCAGGCCTGGTTATTTCTAGCATTCATGAACTTAGTCAGACATTTTTATTTGTCAGCAGTTTCAAGTGACAGTTCCTCCTTAGTGCAATGAGTGATTCAGCGCCTGCTTGAGGTTTCGAATTTCTGGGGTTCGGGTCTCGACTCAACTTTTTTCTTTTATATCATTTTATTTATATATGGCTAGCTCATCCCAATATATTAAAAAACGGACACTTAAAAAAGTTTCAGACACTTTATATACAAGGTGCAAAGGATGTATTCGAAGTTTTCTTCAATAGACATTGTAATTTGACGATAGCTTTTTTTATGATTTGATTTTTACTAGTTTCGAGGGTAACAATGATGTAGTAACTTTTAACAATGGTTTTAATTTGAATTTTACTCAGTTTAAGTAGCAGAACAATGATGTATATTATAAGAATGGTCTCATTTTGAAGTTTATTTTGTGCAAATAGTTATATCAGTAAGAAGAGCATATATTGCCCATGAAGTATATACAATGTAAATTAACTTAATTGTAAAGTCAAGCATTTATTTGCTGCCTGGTTATTTGTTTTATTCAATTAATTTTTTTATATTCGAGCCCCTGCCGACCCAAAGGGACTAATTTGGTACTTTTTAAGAAATCAATTTATGGCCGACCGACCCTAAAATTTTTCTGAAGGCGCCTTTGGCGCCAATATATGCTTTCTTTAAGTGGGGAGTGCGCCCCAAAAAAACGCGATTTTTTTGTGAACATTTTCCAAAAAGTGCCCAAAAACAGCTTTTTGACCCTTTTTTTTCAAAAACATGCTTGCGGCGCAGAAAATTTGGCCCAAACAGCGTCTTTTTATTGCTTTTGGAGAGCTCGGAAAATCAATTTGATCAACCTAAAAAAAGGGTTAAGAAAATTCGACCCCCCTCCTAGAAGAAAATCTTAGATCCGCCCCTGGTAATCATTAACAGGAAACCGAAAATATATCAAAATTTAAATAGTCTAATTACGAGGTAGTTATTTCGATTATCCATGATGTGCGTAATGTACTTTCCTTAAAGTGATTTTTTCCAATTATATGAAGTCGCTTGCAGTTTTACCTATACTGCTGCTTGTAGGGCATGGCTGTTGATGGATTAATCAGCAGAAATGTTAGTTGCAGATTTGAAACTAATTGCCTAGTAAGTTTTTTGAATGCTTTTGCCGAATATGGTAAGTGATGACAAGGATTGTCAAAATCTAGTTGAAGTTCGCTAAACTTACCATTGACAAAGTGAGGGATACAATTTTATTTTCCGGCCTACAATAATGATTAAAAGACGGGGCGATGTTTTTTGCGATAACGTACAGACTTTGCCACAGGGTACAAACAAAAGAAAAATAATAAGTGCCTAACTTGAAATGAACTTTAGTTTACTGTAGAAGGCAGAAGATTTTGCAACATATGACATTTGTGCAATAACTTCCCTACATTATTGGTGCGTTTTTAACAAGCCACTCAGTCAAAGTTAAGCTGGTATCACATCCTTTTTCAAAACGTTCAGAGCGTTGCGTTTCGGGCGAATGCCTGATAAACTACATTAAAGTTTCATTCGTTGAGTTCATTTATCGGTTATATTCCTATGTTTAGAAACTAGCATTGATTTTCTTGTTCATCTTAAAATTTTATCTTGAGGAAGGTCTTTTCTTCCATGTTTTCAATTTTTTGTCTAACTTTTTAGGCAAATTGAATTGTTACTTACTATGGCATGATTGAATATAAATTGACTATTCTTTGTGACGTGTTCGGGATAGGAAAGGGTTTGAGATAAGCAGTAATTTGAGTGCCTTAGCCAACTTTCCACTTCTTCTACAGCTTTTGCCTTTGCACTACTTTTAGAGCTTTTGCTTAAAGGTACTCCGAATTGAAAAGGGGTCAATAGAAGAGGGGTCAACATTTTTCTTTGAACGTTTTCTTTGCGTCGGAAAATTTATCGAAAATTTGCATTTGTCATTTTATGGCGGACTGCGTCGGAAAACCGAGGTAATGGAAAATGGCGATATACACCAGACCGAAAACTGGAAGTTAAAAAATGAGCTAGTTCTTACAGAAGAATCATACCAGATTTCAGTCCCAAAACCTCTTTAAGAAATATATACGTTTTAAAATTTTTTTAATACATTGACAGAAATTAATATGTTCATGCTAATATCGTATAACTCAATAATATGGACGTTCCAAACTCCATGAATGTAACAGTAGACTTTTTAATAGTGAAATAGCTGAATAGTTAATAATTTAAATTGTTCTAAACAACCATACAAAAAGTTTTCGATTTATTGCGTTTGTAAGTCGGATATGCCGGATACCTTATTTTTTTTGTGGTAACTTATTTAGAAACGTGTTACATCACTCTGTAGATTGGTAAGTTTATTTTGTGTTTTTTTCCTACATAGTGCGCAATATTACATTAATCAAACAACGCTCAAGGATAAGACGTATTAAAAAAAATTTATAGTCTGATTTCCACGAGAACATATTCGGTTTTAATGCCTTTTTTTGCTTTTACGACCCAATCTTCAATTGATCTCGACGAGCTCGTTCTCGGTTTAATCTAAACCTAACATATGCAAATGTGTTTAGATGGTACTAAACTCTTGTTTTTTCTCTGTAAACAACTGGTATAGCAGAAACTTCTGTCTCGTGGTGCAGGCCTGGTTATTTCTAGCATTCATGAACTTACTCAGACAATTTTATTTGTCAACAGTTTCAAGTGACAGTTCCTCCTTAGTGCAATGAGTGATTCAGCGCCTGCTTGAGGTTTCGAATTTCTGGGTTTCGGGTCTCTACTCAACTTTTTTCTTTTATATCGTTTTATTTATATGTGGCTAGCTCATCCTAATATCAAAAAGCGGACACTTAAAGAAATTTCGGACGCTTATTTACAAGGTGCAAATGACGTGTTCGAAGTTTTCCCCAGTTGGCATCGTAATTTGACGATAATTTTGTATTTTTATTAATTGATTTTTAGTAGTTTTGAGGGTAACAATGATGTAACATTTAACTATGGTTTTAGTTTGAACTTTACTCAGTGCAACTAGCAGAACAATGATGTAACTTTTAACAAAGATCTTATTTTGAACCTTATTTTTGCAAAATTTCAGTATATCAGTAAAAAGAGAATATGCCTGGTTATTTGTTTTGTTCAATTAAATTTTTTTTATATTCGAGCCCCTGCCGATCCAAAAGATCCGCCTTTGGTACTTTTTAAGAAATTCATTTTTGGCAGAGCGACCCTAAAAGTTTTGTAAAGGCGCCAATATTTTAAATTTTGTGGGGGGATCCCGAGCCATGAGAAACGTGATTTTTTGTCAAAATTTTTCAAAAAATAGCCAAAAACAGCTTTTTTGACATGTATTTTAAAAAGTTTGCCTGCGGTGCGGAAAATGTGGCCGAAGCAGCGTCTTTTTAGTGCTTTATGAGAGCTCGGAAATCAATTTGGTCGACCTAAAAAAAAGGTCGTCAAAATTCGCGGAAGTTTTTTGAGAATCCGCTATCCCCTCGAGAAAATTCTAGATCCGACCTTTATATAACAGTTAACAGGGTCCCAAAAGTGGGGAGTAGTTAACAAGATCCCATCATAGCTCAAATTTTTTCTTTTAAGAAAACGTTTTTCGGCTTTCTGGGTTTTGAATTTTTTTATGTCTGCTTAGTTCCCTCACGTAGTTTTCTGATTTTGCATATACGTGATTGTTCTCTTCATACTTGTGTTAACAAGTTTAATTATTTGTAATCTCTATCAAAAAGAAAGCAGTGTGAAGCTTTCGTGGAAGCAGATAATTTTAAATGTGCTTTTTCAACCGAATTTTTGTTTTGTCTATTTATTTTTGGCGTGGGGCTATGTTCTAGTGGTCACCAATTCGAAAAATGCGCTTCCTCCATTAACTGAAAGTTCTGTTTACCTTCAATTTCTATTTATTTTTTAAAGTTAATTTTAGTTGATTAAGTTATATTTATCTCGATGATGAAAAGCTCATGTTTCATATTTGATGTTTTGTAGACCTGTTGAAGGCCTGGTCAAATTGATCGCCGAGATTTTCATACTTTTCAACTCCTTATCGTTTTCATGTCTACTGGTAATTTTTGTTGAGAAACCGGGCCCTTTTTGGCTAGCCTAATTGTTATGATAAGCTCATTAAATAGTCTCAGAGATCTGAAATGGAAAACACTGACCTGACCAATGGAGTTTCAACAGAGTTGAATATCCAAGAATCGAACAATGCTATTCAACAGCTACGATTTCAAGACCACACGCCGATCCCCAAATATTCTTCAAACGAATGTGTGTCTCTTTTAGCCCAGATTTGCAATCAGTATCTGAAGCAAACAACAGCTTTAATGAAACTATAGAATCGACCAAGTATTAGAGATGCAATTTCCAAAATTTGTCGGAAGATTGGATACATCACTATCAGTTATTTTCAAATCTTTAATCAACCAAGGACTGCAGGATATAAAAGAGTCGTGTTAAAGGAGACCCTGGAAACAATAGAAATGGAGACGAGAAAATGTAATTTGAAAAGTGTATCAGAAGCAGAACTTCAAGAAGCATAGAATAGGCGGGACAATGTGCGGATAATTGGATTACGGGAAGTGAAGAGCACTGGCGATAATGGACAAAGGAATTTCGAAGATTACAATCAAAGCATAGAAAGAGTCTTGAGTGTAGCTAGTGAAATGGGTTGCGCTGGTTGCAAAATCAGATATCTCAATTGCTCATAGGTTACCTGGGAGAAATTCGAATGCTCGACCACTGATTGTGCGCTTCGGTCGACGAGTATCAAAAGTAGATTTTCTGCGAACAAAAAGGAATTTGAACCAATCTCAATCGATGAGATCAGTCAAAGTTTTCGAAGACCTAACGGCCCTGCGACGTGATGACGTTATGAAACAAGACGGCAGATTCGAATCTATTTGGACAAGAGAAGGGAGTATTTTTTCAAATTCGAAGTTGACAATTCAACGCATTGTGGCCGAGGACTCTATGAAGGAGGAAAGAAGCTGCAATACTCAATGAATCAAATAGAAAGCTGCTTCGTAAAGCAATAGCAACCATCATCAAAAGCATTCCCTTGCAAACAGTTGCTAAAATTTTCCACTTGAATGTACGATCATTACGTGGAAACCCCATTTGAGTTGGAAGCACTTGTAAGTTCCCTTGAGTCACCACCTGATATTATTATCCTAAGCGAAACATGGTTACATGAATATGACGACAAATACAGCTATAAATTAAAAGGTTATCATGATGTAATTAGTAAGCCAAGAGCAAGTACTGGAGGAGGGGTGATGATACAATTGAAAGAAAATGTAACTTTCGTTGAAGAACTACCATGGGAAGTTGAAGAAAGTTTAACAGTTTTGGTTAGGATTAATCAAGAATTCTTCTTAATAATGTTTGCGTACAAACCTCCTAAAACCGACAAATTCTGCTTTAAATAACAGTTCGAAAATGATCTTGACACACTTTCTGCCAAAATTTATCAGGTCATAATATGTTTTAGTTTTAATATTGATATACTTGTATATTGATTCTATAGATGACAACGTCTTCAACCAGGTCATTATACAACCAACTCGAATAGGAAATACATGTAATACTCTTCTGGACCACATGATAGTGAAAGATGTTAATGTAAAAATTGCTTATACGCTTGAAGATCAAACCTTCTCTGACCACTTGACCATTACCCTATAGCTGATAATCACAACCTCGCAAATGCATCTTCAAATTCTTATCGTGATACAGGTTTTTTTAAATCTAAAACTCAAATCGAAAACTTCAATCTCGCTTTAGTTCATGAAGTGCAGAAAATTAAATCGTTCGAAAACACATTTTCAGTTAATGAATTGTTTGAAGAATTTCAATCCAGATACGATTATATTTTGATTAGATATGCGCCGCTTAGAATTTTAAAAACCAAAAAACGATATGTTGACTGCCTCTGGTGGTACAATCATATAAAAACTTAATACCCCAGCGTATTATACATATAAAGCTTGGTTAAAAAACAAAAATATCGTTAGAGCAAGATTTCCTTTTGAATCTGCCCGGAGTAAAATTGAAATTGAAATAAAAAATGTAAAAAAATTTTTACTATGATGAATTCAAAAATTGTATTGGTGACTCAAGGAAAGTATACAAATTACTAAATGATTTAAAGGGTATTACAAATACATCAAGTAGAACAATAGTTTCGGTAAATGAAAGTAATGACGACGTTTTTAGCGAAAAACTAGCAATAGCAAATGAGTTCAATGACTTTTTTCTTCTATTGGCAGTCATTCAACTAATCAAAGACCTAAATTAGAATCCGATCGACTTTTTTCTGAGCCTCGTTTTTGCATGCGTTTTAATTCAATCACCGAATATGAAATTGAAGTCATTCTGTTAACGCTACAAAACAAATTATCTTCTGTAATAGATGGAATTTGTAATCTAATTGCAAATGCTAGTTCATCTAATTGCAAAAGCTGTTTCGGAAGCTAGTTCTTGAAAAAATTCATCAAACTATTCTTTAAATCAGAATGTTTTCCTACCGCTCTGGCTCAAGCGCTAGTATATACTTATTATAAAGCAGGATCGAAGTTGGATGTCACTAATTATCGACCGATATCACTTCTTGTAACCTGGTGTAAGGTATTTGAACGAGCAATGTACAACCGAGTGTACAGATATCTTGAAATAAACTCAATAGTTTATATCAAACAATTTGGTTTCCGAAAAAAAACAGTTCTATTGATCCTTTTGCCGAATTAACAGAGAAATGTTGCTTAGATAAAACTAAATCGCCCAAGAGAACAGTTTTTTTCTTGTTTGAAAAAAAAGCTTTTGACACACTGGCTCACGAGATTCTTTTTTATTAAGTAAGAAATGTGTGGTGTCAGTGGAAAAAGTTTACTTTGGTTTAAAATTTACTTGAAGCACCGCAAACAATTTGTCCAAATTGGTGAAACGCGATCAATGTGGCAAAATGTGGAATGTGGTGTCCCACGGGGATCCATTTTGGGGCCTCTGCTGTTTCTTAAATATATAAACGTCCTTAGATCTTATATATATGAACTCCAGAAGTCTGTACATTTAGCGAAGTTTCTCTATTTGCCAACGACACAAACATCACTGGACTAAACTGCCCGATTGAGACCTTCAATCAAGATTTAGAAGCTATAAATAAATGGTTAATTTTGAAAAAATTATCTCTAAATATGGACAAAACAATACAAGTTAGTGTATCTCTTAACAGTGCTTCTAACCAGCAATTGTTTATTAATAACATACCTTTGAAAATTGAAGGGTCATGCAAATATCTTGGTGTTTATGTAGATGCAAAATAATGATTTAATTCTCACATTAATTTCATACGATCTAAGCTCACAAAACATTGTGGCCTTGTTTCGAAAATGCGTCAATCTGTTCCCAAAACTGTTATGATTGATTATTATGGCTCTAATATCAAGCCCATTTTGCAATAAGGAATATTGGTGTATGATTGCACTTCCTACACAAACCTTTTACCCTTTTTTTATCCAAAAGAAAATTATTCGATTGATTTTTTCAAAAGAAAATATGAAAGCGTTCGACAAGTTTTTCATGATGAAAAGTTTTTAACCGTTCACGAGCTGCATGTGTATGAACTCCTCAAATTTGTTTTGCGATCAATAGTAGGACTACACTTTGAAACTTTTTTAATTGACCTTTTTGTATTTGATAAACCGTCGTATATGACCAGAAGGTCAATTTTTAATTTAATGAAAATCCCTAATTTCATAAGCAAAATTCAAAGAGCTTCAATTAGTTACAGAGGAGCTAAGCTCTTTTATATACTTAGACAAAATTCTCGTATACCAAAAATTTTTGAGCAAGTTTGCCATTCAGATATTCAAAACATTGCCCACGAAATTCGTGATTTGTTTATATTAAGCAATGAAGAGCTAATCGAATCTGTTTTTTGTTGAGATTTTTTTGGATGCAGGAGAATGAGAGATGTGGAGTGCCTGCATGTTTCAAGTTTTTTTTCTAGATATAATTGTATATGGTTTTCAATGCGTCTTCGGCATTTTGAAAACCACACTTGGGCTTGCTCGCTGGTTACTGCCTCATGGGCTCAGTTAGGTGTCTACTGAACGTTTAGCCCCCAATCAGTTCTACTGATGATAGAGAGGCTTCAAGGGATGGGACACAGTTGGTAGAAGCAGTAACCGTAAAGTGAACAAGTTCAAGTTTTGTTTTTGAAACCGAATAGGTGTGCCTACGACTAGCGAGTGTCAGAATTTATGAGTGTTGAATTTGAACTATTTTCTAATTTAATTTGGTTTTATACCGACTACGATCGAACAATCAATTTAAATATTGATACAGAGCTTGAACTTTATGTCATTAACCTGTCCAGACAATGCCATAAATCCGCTGCTTAATGTTTATTCAAACTGAAGTATTTTTTTTCCAATATTTTCTTTCATGTTTTCAGATTTATTTATTTTTCCTTTGAAGATCTCAATTTTCGTATTTCGTTTGATAAAACGGGCAGTGCTCTGTAACCCAATTGGGTTCGTTAACTGCCCCCTCAGTGTTTCTGGTGCTTCAGGTTTGACATGTCGTTATATGCATGTTTACCATTAACAATGAGAAATAAATTCTTCTTTCTTTCTTAGGTTTCTAGCGGTTAAGACGCAAAGGAAAAACTTTCAATTTTAGAGTTGTTTGCTTGAAGCTAACCTTGTTTACTGCAGTTTTTTGTGTGTTTGTCTAGCGTTAATGTGCTATAACTTTCAAATTACGTCTACGATGATAATTGTTCGACCGTGAAAGTTTTAATGTATAAGCACATGAAACGAGGAGTGTCATGGGATTTCTACTTATCTAATTTTGCCCATTTTTCCTGAAAGCGAGCAAAAAAAGTGAAAATGGAAGTCACTCACTTTGCGTTTCTTTTGCTGTTCATTTGGTCATTATTCAAATTAAACACGTGCATCTTCAATAAGTATTTTAATTTGTTTTCTTTTTCAATTACTGGCCTTTATGATCAAATTTCTGAAGCCATGAAATTTAAATACGTTGTATAGTTAATGCCAAACTGTTGGCAATATCCTTTTAGATCAGCGAATCTGAGCGAAGTTATTTAACCTAAAACTGCTCATTTTGACGTCTGACATCAATTTTCATTGCATTTCAGACGTAAAACCGGGTAAAGAAACATAAAAAATCAACTAGCCTAGAAGAATCGTTTTTTGACCGTGTAAGTTGCTCAAGGTCACCGACATTGTCAACAACTTGGCATTAACTATACATGAAATCATCTTAGACGCTGGATCATGTCGCCTTAGTACAACCATTCGTAACTCAACTTTTGACCTGTACATACAATACATTCTGTACATGCAATTTGCACAATCGGCTTTTGGTTAATGCGCTAATTAACATCGTTTGGTTGAATTTCACTCACGGTCCTCGAGTGACATAGTGGAGCGATGCTTATTGCTCAACCTTTGCACATAGCTTGAAAAATATCAAACGATTTGTCGAAAGGCTGTTCTTTCGTGCAATGAATGAGTGTTTTAATGGGTCATCGTAATTTAACAACTTTTCCCCTTAAGGTCTAGTAAACTTGAATAGGAATTCAAAATTAAGATGTGTAATTTGATGTACGAAGTTGTTAGTTACGGGTCAGCAAATGACTAAGCTAGTCAGGGGTGGATCTAGGATTACTTTATCTACTTTTTTTTTCAGGTCGACTAAATGAATTTTAGGAGCACGCTTCCCCAGGGGCGGATCTAGGAGCTTCTCGAGGGGGGGGGGGGGGGTGAATTTTCTAAAAAGACGCTGTTTTGGCCAAATTTTCTGGCGCCGCAGGCAAATTTTTTTGAAAAACAGGTCAAAAAAGCCATTTTGGGAACTTTTTGGAAATTTTGACAAAAAAATCGCGTTTTTTTGGCGCGCGCTCCCCCTCAAAGTTAGTATATATTGGCGCCAAAGGCGCCTTTAGAAAAATTTTAGGGTCGGTCGGCCAAAAATTGATTTCTTAAAAAGTACCAAAGAGGGGCCCTTTGGGTCGGCAGGGTGTCGAATCCCTGAGGGGGGGGGGGAGCATCCGCCCCCCCTAAGTCCACCCCTGCGCTTCTCTAAAAGTTACAATATATTGGCGCCTTAAGAAAAAATTTTATGGTTGGTCGGCCTAAAGTTGATATGATAAAATATCATGCCAAAGGGGGACCCTTTGATTGATGATGGGGTCAAATCTCTGAGGGATTGCCCCCCCCCCCCCTCCAAATCCGTCCATGCAATTTTTTATCATCCGCGATAGTTTGAAAATGTTTTAGCAAAATCTAATTGGAAACCCATAAAGAACGCCCAGTTTGCTTTTTTTTTTTCATTAGATACAAGTGCAGAAAAAATCACGTAACAAAAAATGTTTGACTTTAAGTAACTTTAATCCGTTGGCTTATGGATTTGTATGGCCAAAAAAAACACTGTTCCTCTATTTACAGCCCGACGGAAATTGTTAAGGCCGTTTTTTGCATGCATCAAAAACACATAGAGAAAAAACCGGACGTTGTGAGCAGGCTCTTCTGTCTGTGACTCCTGTGTACAATTTACCCATCTGATATTCCAATTAATGTTTTGAAATTTACCTATTATAAGGCTCTTGCACATCATAGCCCCCAGCCAACTGTTAGTCCCCTCCCATAATGCAAACCTTCTGTTTTGGTGGGGTCAAAATGGGAAGGATTCAAAGTTATTAGGAGTTGCGGTATGGTGATTTAGAACGATTGTATTCAGTCGATTGAATTTCAATGGACATCGGATCGACAGGACGTTCATTTTCCGGCAAGTTTCAGATGCAGCCAAGTGGAGTTTCCGCTGGAGGTGCTGGGTACCTAATGTCTAACATGAAAAGATAATGGCTTTAATCGATTATCTCAACGTGCTTTGTGCGTCAACCTCAATGTTTCTGTTTAAAATCTGTCACGCTACTACTTGGTAGCAGTCACGCAGCATGCTATTTTCAAGGGCTATTTCTCTAAGAATGAAAAAAAAATTTTCTAATCGTGTTTTTTTTAGAAATCTGAAACGGCGCTGATCGAAATTGTTGAAAAAACTATATTTGGCATGATCATGATAATTTTTTTCCATAAACTTCAATGTTTCTGTTTAAAATCTGTCACGCTACTACTTGGTAGCAGTCACGCAGCATGCTATTTTCAAGGGCTATTTCTCTAAGAATGAAAAAAAAAATTCTAATCGTGTTTTTTTTAGAAATCTGAAACGGCGCTGATCGAAATTGTTGAAAAAACTATATTTGGCATGATCATGATAATTTTTTTCCATAAATCTATTGCAGATCAGCTTAGCCTTTGCCGCTCAACTTATAAATCAGTTGGTTCATACATCGGCAGCTTAACTTGCCGCTCGAAGTTTTATGAAGCTAATGAGTTGAATTAATGCTGAAGTGGCTGAGCTCCCGTCGTCTGAGCTTATGACATGTTTGATTTTTCTTGCGTTTTAGCTGTTTGAGAAGAATACCCGGTACAATGCTTATAAATTGAAACAAGTGGCGAGAATGTTCCGACCATAGTCTTAAAATACAACAACAAACTTTTTTCAAACTATTGTCGTTTTTTCGGCGTGGTGTGATAAAAGGATATAAACGAAAATCTAGAGATTAGGCATCTTCCGCAGCCAGATTAAAATAAGACATTAAAAGAGACTTTTTGTTGAAAATTGATTCTCAAAACGAATAAATAAAATTTTTGCAGTTGTTTGACTTTTTGAAGTTATTGATTCCAACAAGGCGCTAAAATACCCAAAAAAGTAACGTTGCTCGAGTTAAACTAGGTTTTTATGTTTTAAATTATGCTCTTTTAAGCCATTAGAATAAGATTGTGAAAGCCTGCTCGCTCGCTTTATTGCTCGAGTTTGAGAAAAACCAAAACTTTCAAACAAATTTTTCTCGACACCAGAAAAAAAAATTTTCAATTTTAAATGTCGTTCGAATCACAGCTGTTAGGGCTCTAATATGATATATATCAGTCAACTCTCTCCGATGATTAATTGTGATAGCTGATTATGCGTGGAAAACAAAAAACGAAAAATAAAAGAACTAAAACACATCCGAGTACGAAATTCTTCCCTATTTTTAAAATTCGTGGAACAAAAATTGGTGTTATCAAAATGGTTACAAAAATTAGACCAAGGGAACAACCTCTTACCTAAATCAATTGAGTGTTTTACCCTCATCTGGTAAGTGAGGTATAATCTATATTTGTCTGAGTCTATGCTGAACGCTAACTGAGAATTGACGATTAAGAGAACTTAAATTCATCTAACAGTGTTTAAATCTGGCTGACACTCACCTCGACTCAATTGAGAGACAGTGTTTCATAATAACTAGTACATGTGTCATTACGTATAAATAGGTACTTATTTTAATCATCAGACTTCTATATGTGTTATTTAATCAGTTATGTTTATAATATGTAATCATTACCAACTGGTAGTTCTAGCACCTAAATCTAGATCATTAATAAAGGATGTTTTCTATAATATCCGTACGGATACCATTTCCCTCTTTTTGATGAAGTGAGAACTTCACTTATTTTCTTTTACCTTTTCAGTGGTACTGGTATTTATTGGTTGTAGATCTTTTTCCATTCGGAGTGCGGTGTGTGATGCGGTTTTTTCCGTAACCTTTTCTCTTTCTCGCTGAAAAGTCATGGAGATCCCTCGTACTGGTGAAATGGCATGGAGTATATTCATTGCCTCCTCGAAATTCTTGCTGAAGGATTCTTCGGTTGTCCTAGGTTTGTCCAAGATGTATCGGGAGCTTGTTGTTTTTGATGCCGGTGTAGTGTCGTTTAAATTATCGTTGCTCGTGATTTCCGGGGTTTCTGTTTCCATATGTATTTCGGTACACATTATTTCCTCGGAAAAACAGAGTGACGGGAGCGTTTCGGGATCCGGATTCTGGTTGTTTTGCGGGGTTACGATCGGTTGGTCTTGGCCGTTGACGTCGGCTGTAGTGAGATCTACGTGCGCTACAAGGCAAGGTACAGAAGTTTCTGCAATTTGTGCAATGGGTATAGCCTCTCCGAGTTTGGTGGCTAGTGCACTTTTCCTTTGTCTTGATGATCGTCGGATTTCGGGTGACTTTTGCTCCGGTGTGGCCTTTATGTCAATTCGCTTCGCGGCCGATTTATCAGGTGATGGTGTTTTCTCGTTCACGTCTGTGTCTGACGAAAGTGAAATGGACGTGTCGCATTCGAATTGGACTTTTGATAGATCAACTTTCGGTCTTTTCTGAGGACTCATTTTTCCAGATGGTTTTGGGCGTTGTTGAGGTTTGGAGATTTTCGTTTGTTGCTTTGCGCGTTGAGCGAACTTTGTTTTGTTGTTGAACGTACTGAACAGCTTTTGCGGTCCTAAGGCTTTTCTGTTTAGCGTTTGTTTCAGGACGTCTTGGATCGTTTTCGGAGGTGAGCGCTTTGGGCTGATTGTACCCTGTGTGGCAGGCAGGGGTTTCGTAGTCTTTTCTCCTGAAACACGTGGTTTTGCTCGAGGTAGATGCTTATATGCCACAAAATCCTTTAGAGCTGCCGGCCTACACTTTCCGTAGACCCTTGGGTCCGGAATAAACGCTAAACCGTCGTGTCGAACTACCCGTGCTTGTTTTCCATCCTCTCTTATCCATGCGGTATGTGGAGAGTAATTTTGGACAGAACCATTTTCAATAATCTTGAATTGTGCCCCAAACGTGCCCGGGTTTTTTTTAATTTTCCGTGCGATAGTTCCTGATTTTCGAGCTACCTGTTCTAATCGACGTCCGGTTTTAGGGTCAATTGTGTGCGCGGGACCTTTAAATCGGTCTTTTAAAAATACTAGGGGTGCCCTTTGTAGATTTTGTTTTTCCTGATTGGTGAGTAATCTTATCGGTTTGCGCGTTCTTAAAGTTTCAAGATTATTAGACTTTTCCATTAGAAATGATCGTTTGAGTTTTAACGCGTCGTAAGGTTTATTTGAAAGAGGCAAATGCGCACCTATCGGGAATTTCTTGAGGAGTTGTTCATCGTACTCGTCATCGCTGCTCTCCAGCGTAGTTGCGTCCTGTTGGTTACGGGGATCCGGTTGTACTTTGGCGCGTTGCTTTCCCGGGTTCACCAAGGTTGGCAGTTGTTGTGGCAGTCTCGGTGTTTCCAGAGTCCACTGGGGTACAAGTGGGTTCCGGTAAGTATTGGTGATCTTTTTGCTTTTGTGTTCCTAGTCCTCTAGCATCCGTTCCCTTGTATACGAGATCCAGTTCCTCGTCACTGTTAGTTTCTCGATCCCACATAGCTTCCGCAGAGAGTGCTGGTTTTGTGATGACTTTTTCATCAAAACATGATAGCTTAGTGTTTTCCCATGAAAGATTTGAGAGTTTCGGTGATGGGCTAATATTCGTTAATGGTGTATTGGGCCGCCGTCCAAAATGAGCCTCAAACGGAGTTATTTTTGTGGTTGCGTTAGGTGTAATACTTGGTTCAAAGCTTTTATTTTAAGGTAATAAGAATTCATCAATTTGCCAATTAGCTCTAATGCTTAAGTTTGCTAATTAGATTTAAGGGGAGATCATTCAGGTAGCGTCTAAAATCTTTGCTTTTATTTTTTCTGAGATAATCTTTTTGCACAACTCATTTCAAACAAAAAAATTATCGAACTCGAGATAATTGCAAAGTGAAGACCTTAATTTTCTCTGTATCTATTCTTTTTAGCGGTATAAGGATTTCTATGGTGCCTTTTTATATGATTGATTGAACGATTTTTTGCTTACAATCTGAGTGGAGCTCAAGTGGATTCGAATTTTTCTTTAAAAAAAACTTTGAAAAATTGTTAGCTATTGATGCCTATTTACAAGCAAGATTTTTGGAAGAGTAATGAAAAAACTAACTCTATCCATCTTTTTTTGTCTACTTAGGGAGCATTTTTGACTGTAATTTTGATGGAATTGTAAATTTTTATGGGAAAGTTGATTATGAAATGTCAATAAAAGACCCCCATTTAGGATGTGCAATTTTCAGCGGTTTGACTTTTATTTTTTCAAGACCACTTCAAGTAATTTTTCTCAATGGAAAACAGATTACTGTCACTGACAACAAAAAGACAAAATGTGGAAAAACATATTATTTTAGTTCCATAGTGGGTTTTAATTTTAAGATTTTGTAACAGAATAAAATTTTAGCTATTGATCCAGTTTTCTCAAACTCGGTTAATATCATAGAAAAAAAATTTATTCGAATTTTTTTTTCGATTTCCGTGAGATTATTGTGTTATAATTTACAAAAAACCAAAAAAAACGTGAGATTGTTGGGCTATAAGTGTTATTCAGATTTTTTAAAACAAAATTTAAGTGTACAACTTCGGTACCGGTCGGACGGTTTTCACTGTCATCCGCCTCCTGAAGTTTGTAACGGCTACGGCGAAAAGGAGGACACCCCCCTCCCCTAGGAAGATCGTGCATTGGCCAGAGCCGGGGCAAATTAGGTATAAGAAAATAAGTTAAGTAGATCAATACACAAAACACCGAGCATAAACATTTTGTCACTTTCTTCGAAGTTCAGAATAAAATGAGCTTAACTAGGCTCTTCACAATGGCTTAGCGACAATTAAAATCCAATTTTTCACATCCTGAGTTGCATGGTAACCAAACATTGGCAAACAGAATTCCCTAAATAATTGAAAAATTGACTTTGGATGCAGTTTGCCAATGTTTGGTTACCATGCAACTCAGGATGTGAAATATTTGATTTTAATTGTTGCTAAGCCATTGTGAAGAGCCTAGTGAAGCTCATTTTATTCTGACTTTCGAAGAAAGTGACAAAATGTTTATGCTCGGTGTTTTGTGTATTCCGACCAACTTTGACTTTTCAATAAACCCTTTTGACAATTTTTTAATGCCTGTCGAAAGATATTAATGTCATCGGCTCAACAGAGGATCGTATTTCAACTTCGACCGTTATCGTGAAGTTTTTGGTGAAGCGAAGTTTAAACAAGTGAGCAAGTGCGCAGCATTTGTGGTGAATTAAATATTCCAAATTAATTGGAAGCAAGTTTGTTCCGAATAATTTGTTACCAGGCAAACGTAAGTACATATGCTTTTAATTGAGTTTGCCTGTCGTTGGGAAGTTGAACAACGATACATTTGAGCTCTCTTTTGATGGGCGTTAGTAAGTTTCATTGTACAACGAAGTGATTGTGACTTATATGAGTCATGTTTTTTGTTTTTTTTTATTCAGGTTAAAATCAATTTTGATCTTTTGCGTTTTGAATTTGATTTTCCTCCAGTTCAATTCATTAGCTAAAAGGAAATAAATTAAGCTCCCCAAATACGAAAGGAAAATTAGCACGCTATAACGTGAACGACTTCTATTTTTGATAGTGGATTTTTATTTTTAGATTTCGCAGCGGGGAATAAGAAACTTACTTATTGGTGAATTTTTCTCTAAATAAGACAACATAACGAAAGTGTCCCTGCTCCGAAACTCATTCGTAGATAAACCGACATCTATAAAATGGCAAACTTTTTAAACTACAATTTTTCAACATTAGGAATTTTTTTCAAAAATAATACTTAAATTATTAAGTCTGGTGCACCTACTATTTATACTCAAAATAAAATACCTAATATATAAACTTTTGGATTTTAGACTTATTACATCAATCGAATGCAAGAAAGAACTGAGAAACCTCAATCAACGAAAACCCCCAGGTCCTTGTGATATACCAGCCTGGGCACTGACAGATGGTGCAAATAGCATATAAGAACCCCTTACTGATCTCTTCAATGAGTATATTAAGTTTTGGAAATTTCATGTCAATCCTAAATTAGCTCTGTTTACACCTGTATACACGAAAAAGACCGGAACCAGAAAACTATAGACCTATTTCAATCACGGGGGCAATGTCAAAAGTTATTGAAAAATTTCTTGAAACATGAACGAGTACCTCATGAAATATGCTCGTATTAGTAAACACATTTTGGTTTCCCAGCACCATATTCAACCATAGATGCACTATTATATTGCACTGAATGTTTTCGGAAATCAATTGATAATTACAGAATTGTTGCTGCGTCCCTTCTTGATTTCTTAAAGGCATTTGATTCCATCAACCACAATTTTCTAAAGATTAATCTTGAAAACATAGATTTCTTAAAAGGCTCGGTTGATCAGATTGAACATTTGAGCAATAGGCAGCAAAAACAATAGTTATTAATACCGAATCAGTGTGGATTAATCTATTTCCGAAAGGTACAAGGCGTTCCGAAAGGTACAGTCCTTGGAGCACTCATTTTTAACTTATACATAAATGATCTGAACCAACAATGTTTAAAATATGGCAGAGTCGTTCAATACGCTGATGATACATTGCTCTTTGGTGATAACAAAAATCCAGAAGTACCTATCAATCAACTTGAACATAGTTCCGAAATTCTATTAATATATTTCAAAAGAAATTCATAAAAATTGATTGCCAGAAAACGGAATTCGTTATAATCAGTAAAACAGGTAAAATTCAAGAAAAAATTCATTTGTATAGAGAAGGAAGTAAATGAAGAAAAACCATTCGTCAATATCTTGGAGTTGTAATCGATCAAACACTAAACTTTCAACAGTTTTTTAAAAGTATTCTAGGAAAAATGGCATGTGGTATTAAAACATTACAATCCATCAAAAATCGTTACCATGAAGCACCAGATTTCTAATGATTGCGCTTGTCATGAGCCACCTAGACTATCCGGCAATTTTACTCAATAGAATAACAAATAATTTAATAATTTACTTGAAAAACAATAAATTTGGGCTGTAAAAACTTGCTGTAACCGTCTTAAATAAGATTTCTCGTCAGATTTGTAAGAGAAATGTAAAATATTGCCAATTAGGTTTTTCCTAGGTTGGAAAATGTCATGCCATTTCTGGACATTTGGAAAAAATTTATTATCAGCTTCCATCAATTTAGATTTTTCGAATCATTGAATATGTAAAAATTATCGAACAAAAAACTCATATTAAAACAGCAGCATAATACTAAATTTTTTGATATTTTTAGGACAACTCTACCAATCTGGAACAATATACTAGAACGCTCTAAAATATAATGCAATTAAATTCAGACTTAAGATGTTTTTTGACAAACTGTTCATTGAAGTTAAAACAGTGGCAGCCTATGGAAAGATTGGTGGAATAATTTTTAAATTAATGTGACAATTAGCGATGTTGTTTTAATTCATTTTTGTTAGATGTTCTTGATAATTTCCTTTTATTTTGTTTCAGCAAATGTACATATACTTCATTTTTATTCTACGGTTTTTAGTGAATACAGTTTTTTTATTGAGATATATTTTTTATTCGAAATTTGAAATTGGTTCAGAAATTTGCATTCAACTTTTTCGGTTTCGTTGAGCTTTTTGACACTTTTCTTTTCATCTTTGGCAATTTTTTGACGTGGTAAAAGATATCTGTTGACTATTTCTGGTCATTTTAATATGTAATTCATGTTCATTTTTCTTGCTCCGCATGAGTTTTCGACACCGACATTGTCTATTTCTGTCATAGTTAAGTGCTTGCGTTTTTTCTGCGATCAAAATCTTTATTTTGTAAAGGCATTGCCAATTCCACTGTTTCACTAGTCCAAAGAAATAAGTTTGCACTTAAAAGATAATGCTTTTTTCCTGGTTCAGGTTGTGCTTTCGAGTTCATAAAGTTTTGGAGTTCAAGTTTGTTCTCCAATATCCAAAGCTAAAAGAGCACGATTCAATTTTCAACTTCATTTGTTGGTATAATGCACAGTGGAAATAGATATTCTGCTTCTGGGTTCCGTAACCTGGGGTAAATAAATTAAGCTATTGTCTTTTAGAATTTTTCTTGCAGTTTAATCAACGCATATTACAAAGCATATTAATAATAAGACTCAAACGAGTAACTGACTCTAGCGTGTCTTGAACAACTGACAGCATTTTTTAAAATAATCAAATGAAATAATTTAAATTAATTTGTTTTTCAAATCGAAAAATGCAACCATTTGAAACGAACGTCAACGACGCAGTTAAGTCATATAATCAATGTTTTTGATTTACTTAAACTGCATATTTTACATAATTTAAGAATTCGTTCTCATGCAGTTTGAAAAAGTTTTCACGTGTGTGGGATTGGACTCTTGAGCAGATGGAATTTTTAAACTTGCATTAAAGACAATCACGAGCTTAGGTACACTCAGAAGTTTTAATAACGGTTTAGAATGAAACCAGCGAACTTGTTAAAAATTCAGTTGATAATACTTCTTGCTCGGAAAGAAATTGTTTAATGAAATTAGTTTTACTAATTTGCTTTGGAGTAGTAACGTAGTGTAATATTTTTCCGGTGCTGTAACTTTGTGAAGGGAAGGATAAATTGGATTACTGCTATACGAAGGTAAATAATATTGTTTTTGCTTCAGATATTTGTGTACAAAATTGAGCGTATAGCCGCTTAGCTTGGTTCAAATTTATGGCTGAAAGTCAGAAGAATGAATGGATTTCAGTGATATAAACAACCAAACAATCCATCTGTACCGGAAATCTTGACGACTTGAGGACAAGAATGAGCAGCGATCGATGTTATGAGTGCAATTTGAAGTTCAAACTGTTCAAAAAAGGCGTTAGTTTGGGTTATTATGTACGAGGGCAGCTCATTTTGCGCGACTTTTACCTAACGTAATTGAAAAACTTACTGTGCTTCATTTGCTCTATTTTTAAAGAACTGCTTTCATATTGAGTGTTTAAAAATCCCGGTTTTGAGTTAGTTGATTTTGTGGTAAGATCGTTCTCTGCAGCTGGCACAGCAACCAGTTAGCATTGTTGTCCCGACTAGTTCGTGATTCTTTTTAACTAGCCATTTTCAGTATAAATGTTGTGATGATTTTTTTGTTCAAAAATATGTGTCGGCGCCATGTTTGAAAAACAAAGGCATTATTTGAAAGTTTTGCAGTATTAGGAAAGTTAGTGCAATTTTTAAAGATTGCACTGTTGTATCAAATATTGCTCTTGTTTTTTTTAAATATGAAATTGAAACACTATCTTTCCTAGAACAATCAACTAAAACAAATAGAAAGTAAAAACAAGTTGGAAAGTGTGAGCGTAATTTTTTTTTTTCAAATGTGGGGATTTTGTTCTAACCTTTCACGTGTGTTTTATACCAGATAGGCAACAGCCTGTATTGCATCTCGAATTTGTTCGCATCTCGACACTGCGTGTCTCCATTCGTTCACAAATATTCTCGATGCATATGTAGCTGTTGCTTATCTACTACAAAATGCTTTCATACATATATACATACAAGACTGCTCGTATCAGGCCGAAGCCCTGAAAGTTCCGACTGCCTTTTAAGGTCTATGGAGCATTAATAAGATAAAAATATTCAAATAAAAAAAAATAAAAAAATTTTATGTAAAAACATCCCCCCACACGTCATATTAATTTGAAAGTGATAGATTTTGCGCCTATTAACAAATCAATTATGGCAAATAAGCTTCCTTGAACCAATTTGGAACGATTTCTAAGACAGATTAAATCTCGCTTACGCTTTAATAGCCCGAAATTTATCGCGCGTTAATTGTCCCAAATTGGCCATAATGGCAATCTTTAAACCTCATAACTTTACGGAAAATGATCACAGGTGAAATATCTTTTCAAATTCAAGCTCAGGACAACAATAGCTTTCGAATGATATAAAAAAAATTGCGTCAAAAACGGCTAGTTAAAAAGTCGAAATTTGTCTGAAGAAAAAAAAACCCACCCCGAGCACAAATATTCCATTACTTTCGTATCGAAAGTCGGAACAATAATAAACATATACAAGACTGCTCGTATCAGGGCGAAGCCCTGAATGTTCCGACTGCCTTTTAAGGTTTATGGAGCAGTAATAACATCAAAAAATTAAATGTAAGAAAAAATAAAATGAAATTTTTTTTTCCAAAATTTGAAATTGTTTATGAAAATCATCCCCCCACACGCCATACAAAGTACAAAAGGATAAATTTTGCTCGCGCGAATTATATCGCGCGCTAATTGTCCCAAATTGGTCAAAATGGCAATCTTTAAACCCTCATAACTTTACGAAAAATGATCACAGGTGAAATATCTTTTCAAATTTGAGCTCAGGACAACAATAGCTTTCGAATGATATAAAAAAATTCTGTCAAAAATAGCTAGTTAAAAAGTCGAAATTTGTCTGAAGAAAAAAAACCCACCCAGAGCAAAAATATTCCGTTACTTTCGTATCGAAAGTCGGAACAATAAGTGTATTTATGATTGCCTTTATATATATATATGTTCAGTTCAAGTGCATTTGATAAAAGGCAGGCCAGTTTCGCTCTCCAATTACGGAAGAGGAAATGACTCGATATAATGTGATCGGTTTCTTGTTTCGAAAATGAAAATGAGTTTTTTTGTCCTGTTTTGGAGCTCATTGATACGTCAGCTGAGTGTTGGCCTTGTTTTATATCATTCAAAAGGCAATTTTGCTCTGAGCGGAAATTTAGAAAGATCGTTTACCTACCATCATTTTTCGAGTTTAAAATTTGCCAATTTGGGACTAACGCGCGATATATTTCGCGGTATTAACGCGTAGGATGAGATTTAATCCGTCCTAGAAACAGTTCCCAAAAAAATTTGAAAAATTGATCTTTCTTTAAGTGAAGAGTACTCCACAGACCCGAAAAGGCAGTCGGAACATTCAGCGCATCGCCTTGATACGAGCAGTCTTGTTTCATTCAGATATGGGTTGAACAAGATCTGAATGTTGAGTTTAAAAGGATGTGAAATGGAATAAAATATGCTTCATTAAGAGTTGTGCGTCATAACCTAAATGGTCATTAAAAAGTTGAGTTTTCCTTATTAATAACTCGCGTTCTAAAAAAGTCTGATTTTCTACTGGAAAAGAGGTTTGTTTTGTTCAAATTTGTATTCACGGTCGATTTATATCACTAAGTACTCTGTTTTAGAAACCATGCGTGGAATGTGCTATTCTGCATTGCGACAATTGTTTGTTACCAACAGCGGGCAACCGGTGTCGCCAATGTCAACAGAAGAAATCAAACAGGTTTTAACATTTTATCCAGTTCCCTAGAGAAATCGAAAATTCATGTACTCTTCAATTCTGTTCAATTCGTTTTTTTTAGGTATCTGAAAGGTTTGTACCCCAGGGGCGGATATAGGGGTCAAGGGGGTGGCGGACGCCCCTTTCTCCCTCAGGTATTCGACCCTCTCGCCAACCAAATGGTCCCCCTGTGGTTTTATTTGATAACATCCTTTTTCGGCGACCATCACTAAAATTTCCACAGGCGCCTTTGGCGCCAATAAAACTTAACTTTGAATGAAAGCGCGCGCTGAAAAAAAACGCAATTATTTGGTCAAAAATTATTCTAAAAGTGCTCAAACCGGCATTTTTGTCAAAAAGGGGTCTTTATATAGTGTTCTAGAAACGCTCGGAAAAATTATTTGCTTGACCTGAAAAAAGTGTCGACAAAATATTCTTTTTTTTTTGAAAAACCCCCCTCGAGGAAATCGTAGATTCGCCATTGGTTATATCTTTTTTCAAATAAACAAGACAACGCTCTTGCCAGGATAGATCTATGGTTTTTGCAAAAATAGGAGGGGCGGTTTTTTTTAAATCAAAATATCTTTTTCGGCTCGACCAATTTGATTTTCAAACGCAAAAACTGTGAAAACGCGAAAACAAACGTGTCAGAGAATTCAGTCCACCTAGCAAATCTTTGAAAAGGTGAGTGAATTGTTTTGCCTTGGGCGCATTTTGGAAGTTTTCTACCTAAAAAAATTAATTTTTTTAGCAAGAGTTTTACAAAAAAATCTATTTTCGTAGAAGATTTGGCCATAGGGTTGGCCATATTTAGCTTTTTTGGCTCGTCTAGAAAATTGACCATATGGTTGGCCATAAATGGATAGTGCAGTATGATAATTTCAGAGGGATGGTCGAACTCGTGGGGCCTTCATTTAACCGCTGCTGCTCCTCTCCATGAGATTTGGGGCTCATTAGAACATATCGCTTTTGATTCTTTGACTTGTCAAAGTTTAATTCAGTATTTTTTTCATCTTTTTGAATGGTAGCCGATTTTATTTTCCCACAAGGTGTGTTAATTAAATCTGGTAAAAATCAAGGAAACAAATCCCTCCTTGATCTTTTTAAAGTCTCTTTTAAAATGAATTTTCCAAGGAATAATTGGGGGATCTGAAGAAATCACGCCAAAAACGCAATATCAAGCGTGTTTGATGTTTTTTTTGTTGTTGAGTAAGCCAAGGATTTCTGTTTTTGATTGAATTCTGAAGGCAAGCAATAGATTTAATTTTTAAAAAAAGCAATTCAAAGGAGTTATGCGCTTATGCCGTTTCAAATTGATTTTGTGATGTTCGTTTTTGATAGTTTTAAGGCGTTTTTAAATTTGTTTAATTTTGTTCAGAGGAGTGATAGGTAGAAATAGACGAATGTGATGCGGACTATTTTTCGAATCGCGACTTTATATTTGCTACCATTTTAGCTAATCTTAGTACCTCTTCTTTCTATGAAAAAGCAAAGCTGAAAATAAAAAAGGAGGCGTCCTGTAAACTTCAACACATATGTGACTGAATTTAGTTTGCGGTGTCAGCATATGGGTTCAAACTATAATCTGCCTAGCTCTTATTAAAAGCGTTCAGGTGGAGAAGAAAACAAGTAAAATGGAACTTAAGTATATTTTGAAGCCTGTAGAGAATACTATTTCCTGAAAGCAGTAAAAATTCAGTTACCTGGATCTAGTTATTTCTGCGCCAAATGCCTATAAATACTAGATTCAAGCATATCCGATATTCATAGTGAAATAGGCATATTGGAAAACAGTTTTTTTTCGAAAATTACCTATAAAAAACAAAAACAATTAAAAAAATTTTCATTTTTTTTTCGAAAATTGTTCTAAAGATGGCGCTAAAAAAAACTTTGAAAACTTAATTAATTAGATTTTTCAGGACTTGAGTAAAAGAAACTCATGGCTCATTTTCTACTAATCTGCGGCTGTCCTTCTACAATACGCCTGCTCGCTTTTTTGTTCGCTCGAAAATAGACGAAAAATCCAAAATTTCAAACCGTTTTTTTTTCGAATCACGATTGAAGGGGCCTTAATATGATTCATCACTCAAATCAGTCCGTTGATTATATGTGATTTCTGATTTTACGTGGAAAACAAAAAAATAATTAAGGCTGGGACAAATTTCATACCCTGCACTCTATTCTGGTTAATGCCTTACTCTTGGAGTAAAAAGTATTTGTTATAAATGAAGGAGGAATTTTCAATGTATTGTGAGAACGATCCTGGCTGAAGGTAAAATCTCTAGGGATTTTTTTTGTTTAGATGAGGTAGCTGCAGTTTAATTTATTCAGAAGGTATGTTCTTTTTCAGGAAAGCTCTCGTTGATCCACCCAAAGTCTATACCGAGTAAGTCTATTTCGCTTAATAATTAGCATATGCCCTTTTTCAGTCAAAAAAAATTAAGCCCTTCTTGCCGAAGCGGAAGAAGCATAGATCAATTTGTCAATTAAGTTTTGAAAGCCCTTCAGAAATGTTACTGTGAGGATTTTAATGAGGTGTTATATTCAAAGGAGAATTCAGATGCAGGTCAATAAGACAGCGGTGAATTTAAACGTGAAAAAGACGGGGGGAGGCTCCAATCAAGGTAATTGACTTATTCATTTATCTTCTGCAATTCTACTGATGTGCCAAGAAAACGTCAAGTCAAAAGTTAAGTCAAAGGCCATTGAACTTGAAGACTAAAAGTAACATTTCTTGACGCGTCTGGACAAGTGGCATTAATACAAAAAAATGTTTACAATGAGATTAACAACTCATTGAACAAATAGTGTTTGTGAGAGGCCGTGATTTGTTATTTATGATCCAAAAAGGGGTGGATCTATAGTTTTCGCATTTTTCTGTGGCCACTTTCTTCACCCAAGGCGCCTTTAAACAACTTTGGAGTCCATCGGCGAAAAAGTTAGGTGTAAATTACTACCCGAGGCGAACCATTTGGAAAGCCAGGATTTTCAATTCTTAGAGGTTTAGCAACTTTGGATCATCATCAAATATATATAATGTAGGGTTTGTTACCCTTGCGATAAGCGAGGTTATTGCAATCGGGTAATAGACATTTTTCATAAATAACTTAAGGCAGAATGTCCAAATGGTTAAAAGTGCATGGTTGCTTGTGTTAACTGTAATAGCTCCATGCAGTTACGACGCGGCTTTTAATTGTGTTACGTTAAAAATTGCAAATAAGTTTTTGTAGGATACAAGTTTTTTTATGTACATTTTCGGCACTGAGATGGGTCCGGTCGGCTACAATTCAGTCATCTCATTTTCCTAATGTTTTTTTCGAATTACTTTTTTTGGTATTATATAAGGGTGATCGAATTCGTTAAATGAAATTGTGGAAAGTTTTAATCAACCTCCTAGGCTGTTAAATGAAGTAAAAAAAACGAAAGTTTGTTACAAAATTGGTTCGAACGTTTTTTTTGGTTGTACGATTGGTTTAAAGAGATCAAGTTTTGTCTGTTGTGAATTGAAAAAATCAGTATCTGAGTTTTATGATTTACCTTAAGCCATTGACTTCAAAACTTTTTTCTTTGGTTTTTCTGATGCTTTCTGGTTAATTCACACTTAACCGTTTTTCGTCTTAAGTCAGCTGTTATCATCACATTTTTTTAAATTTGAACCATGTCTTATTATAATGCTATTGGAAGTCTTTGTATTTTTATCATACAAATAACTTGTGTTATAGTATGAACTATCTTTTTTTTCAACCTAAGTCGCAAATATTGTTGCGATAAAAGGTGTTCATTTTGAAAGTGTTCATTTTGATCAATAACTAGCTATTAAGTACAGCCAATGCTAAGGATTTTAGCACAGACCATTATTGTTTCGACCTTCGTAACGAAAGTAACGGAATATTTGGGCTCGGGGTGGTTTTTTTTCTTCAGACAAATTTCGACTTTTTAACTAGCCATTTTTGACGGAATTTTTAAAATATCATTCAAAAAGTATTATTTTCCTGAGCTTAAATTTGGAAAGATCTTTCACTTGTGCTCATTTTTCGTAAAGTTATGGGGGTTTAAAAATAGCCAATTTGGGACAATTAATGCGCAATATATTTTGCGCTATGAACGTGTAAGCAGAGATATTCGTCATAGAAGTTGTTCCAAATTGGTTTAAGGAAGCTTGTTTGCCATAATTGGATTGTTACTTGGAGCGAAATTTAACACTTTGTACTTCAAAAAATCTCATTTAAAAAAATCCAGTTTAATTTTTTTGCTTTTAATTTTTTTAATGTTGTTACTGCTCCATAGACTGGTCTAAAACTTCAGGCATGTTAGTTGGTAATTTTTTTTTATTTGAGTGGTACTGCTAATGCGTCAGAATTGGCGTTCGTCACTTACGGAGTTTTGTAGACTCAAAGATATACTCATTCAGTTTTTCCCAGTAGCGTTATCAGTAATATTTCTGCTTGTGTATGCGAAGTGCAACTTCACCTCTGTGTTAATTTTTTTGTTTTTCTTGTTCCATTTTAGATTTTTTTCGCTTGAAGTCTTCTTGACTACTTGTTCAGCGTCATGCTTTTTTAAGCATGTATTTGTTGTATCGCAAATGGTGCGAAGTTCAGCTTCACTTCTGTGTACTTATTTTTCTGCCGCTCTAATCTTGTGTTTTGTTTTGCTTTTACAGCTCAAAATCAGTTAGGTAATTGTTCAGAAGGTTATATTGTGCGGTTTTTGTCGAAGTAGCTTTGTTTTTTGTTCCGACCATTAGAATGGGGTGGAATTTTGTATTCGGTTGTTTGAGATTTTTATTTTTTGTTCCGACCACGCGAAATCAGGCACCACAAATAATCATTGGATTCGTTTGAGTGATTTATCATATTGAAGCTCTTCAAATCATGATTCGAACCAAATAAAACATTGAAATTTTTTTTCCGGTGTCGAGAAAAACTGGTTGAAAATTTTCGGTTTTGCGCCGAATTTCGAGCGAGCAACGCTAGCGATCAGGCATATTAATGCCTGATTTTAGTTTTACTCGAGTAAGTATACTGTATGAAGTTTTTTAGCGCCATTTTGGGAATAAATAAATTCAAATTTATAAAAAAAAATATCAATGAAGTATTGTGATTTTTATGTTCTTCTTGTGTTTTTATTCAAAAACTCTTGTCCCTGATTTTAGTGTTACTCGAGTAAGTATACTGTATGAAGTTTTTTAGCGCCATTTTGTGAATCAATAAATTCAAATTTATAAAAAAAAATATCAATGAAGTATTGTGATTTTTGTTCTTCTTGTGTTTTTATTCAAAAACTGTTGTCCAGTTTGCCTATTTGTTATGACTGTCAAAATGCCTAATTTGTAGTTATTTTGTTCAGATACTCTTATCGCGCCACCCAGAAAAACGAATTAATTTGAATGTTTTTTTTTTGTGTGTGCGCGCGTGTGTTTTTTAAGACTATGGTCGAGTAACGCTCGGTATATGGAATTTTACTGTTTTTGTTTATATTTTTAGGATAAAAAACATGATTGGTTATACAGAAAACCAGTTTTGGTTGTTTCATTCAGCGCTTGTTTCGGAAAAAAAATTTAGAAGATGCTAGATAGTTTTTTAAATTTTACAAATTACAAATGTCGTCCAACATGCCTAAATTACTAATTTTCTACGCGATTGTTTAGTTCTCGAATCACACCACTCGCTAAAAACGACACTAATTTGAAGAAAATTAAAAAATATATATATTTTTTCCATTTAATGAATTTGGTCGGAACATTCTGTGCTACCTTATGTGAACATTCTGCGCTACATTATATGTTTTTTTTTTCGGATGATTCGTTAAGCGGTTTTTTTGAAGAACAACTCTTCAAGACCGCCATAATGTCTATCATTGATTTTTGTTCCTTTTATTGAAATTGATTATATTTTTTGTTCGTTAACTGGCATCCTGTTTTTAAAAATATTTTAAACAGCTGCAACATTTGAATAATTGAAAGTGAAATTCCATAGATTGGAGCAGGGTTTTATTGTTCATGGCGAGGAGCAAAAAGATGCCACTAGATATAGAAGTGGTTATTGCATACAAATGGCTTTGATGCTCCTGTTTGCTGTTAAATGAGAAAATCTGAAATTGAATTGAGTTGAAAAGTAAATGTAAAGAGTGTATTATCTATTGGTGTCCAGATTTCATATCAATACAGATTTTTATGCAATTTTATTTAATCATTGACCTTGGTAAAGGCTATTGATATTAATTAACGGAACTAAATCGCAGATTTATAGTCATGGGAAAATTACGCAGTAAATGAGTCTGAGCCTTCGGTTGGATGTCCTATCGGCTTAGTTCGCGGTTGGGTTTTATCTCCAAAAGATTATTTTGAGCTGATCACGAAGCAGTTTTTTTTGTAATTCTAGCCAATGAGTTTCTACATACGCTCTTTTTCTAGTTTCATTGCTTATGTTTGCGCATTGATTGAATTAGCTTTGATAAAAATTGTTGATACACTCTATTCCGCGATCGAAATTTGGATTTTTCAAAAATAAAATAGAGTTTTTCCCTGCTTTAGTTAATTTCCCTAATTTTTCTTGTTTCACGGGTCTGATAGTTTCTTCGAATTGAATGTTTCTGGCACTAATTGTTCGATTGAACGTAATGATTTTTTCGAGTTTTAATTAAGATGACGATCACAATCATTTATTCGATACAGTGAAGAAAGTACAATCTGCCAAATCATTCACTGTATCAGGGTAGCGAGAACAGGCTGTTCAGCCTAACAAGTAGCTACCCCCAGGGATAACTATTACAATTAAGCAACCACAAAGATGCTAATTAGAAAAAATCAGTTCATGCTAATTAGAAAAAATTTCATGCTAATTAGATGAGCAAAGAATGATTCATTTTAAGTTAGCGAATTGTTTATAGGAACAGATTTTACATCTGAGTTAGATGATGAAGCGTTTTTTCACATTTTTGCAAGATTCTTTTGTGTTTTTGGTGACTCTGCAGTACCTAGTTTGCCCTGGTTTTAAAGTTTTTCACTGACGGGCTGTTCAAAATTATCTGGGATTTCTCACAACCCTGGATGAATTCTAATTTTTATTATGCCAAAGTATAAAAATGTCAGTGATTTATTTTGGAACTCCCAAAGAGGTCTATGAGGAAGTGAATTTGTGGTTCGAGGGCTCACGGCAATTAAATAGTGCAGATAGCTTTTTTAGTTTTCACTGAAGCCATTCAAGTCAACTTACTATTGTATTAATATTGGAATTTAAATACTGATATTTGAATGTAGAACCGGCAGTGTGTGATTATGGTCAGCCTATCTAGATTAGGTCGTTTTTGATCCCCTCTGTCTGCGTGGCCGAAGAATTCTAGCTCAGCTTCGCATCTGTATGCCACTAGATATCTGTATTTAGCTTCGCATCTGTATTTAGTTTTTATCCTTGTTGTTATCCTTTCGGTATCCTTGATCTTTAAGTAGTATTCAACCGCCTGTTGGGTGTGTTTCCCTATTTCTGTTGCTGTGTAACAGTCGATGAATGTAGTTCAGACTGATATAGGTCGCGATGATTGTGTTTTTTTGTTCGTTTTTTTTGTTTTTAGGAAAAGTCTGTTCATTTAGGAAATGTTTGTTCAGGCTCAAATTTACTTTTTCGCGGTTGACTTATGATTTGTTTAACCTCAAATCATTTCCTTTGTTAAAACGAAGTGCAAGTTCAATTATCGAACAGCAAAATTGTGAATGTCACGAAACACGTTATCGTTTTCTGATTTCGAAAGTGGAATTTAATTTGCAGCCGAACAAAAAGTTTACCTATTTATCCAGTTTTCCCAAATTGAGTTAATTTAATCAAAGTTTCAATCATAAATTGTTCTCAAATTTCAAAGAGATTTTAAGGGCATCAATTTTCTTTGAAATTCTACATAAGATTTTTCAAGAAATCAGTCTGTATTTTTTTCTGTTCACTTGCGTTCATTGACTCTTTTCCAACATCTTTCAATTTCGAGCGAATAAAGCTAGCGAGCAGGCTTACAGCAGCTTAATTTTTGCTTAATTTAAGTCTTAAAAACTTAACTTCCCGCAAGTAAAATTGGTTTTTAGCGCCATTTTGGGAAGCAAGAACTTCAAAAAAAAATTAAATGTGTCCTATAAACAAATTTAAAAAAAAAATATTTTGAAGATTTTTTCTTGTTTTTGTAGTAATTTTTCCACAGAAACTTTTGTCCAATTTGCCTGTAATACTATAATTGTCGATTAAGTGTCGAAAATTTCTAGTTGTACGTCAGATCCTTTTATCACTCATCTTTTATCAAAACTACACTCATTTGAAAATGTTTGGTAGGTTTTTAAAGACTTTGATCGGAGTATTATGTGCTACTTGTACAGTAACCGGCTAGGCTGTCTCTTCTTTTTTCTGATTGCTCTGAGCATTTGAAAATGTGTTCGGGTGCTTTTTAAATTTTTTCTTGTTCTCCACGCAAAATCAGCTACAGCAAATAATCATCGGAACGAGTTGAGTGATAAAAAATATTAAAGTTTTTTTAACTGCTTTAAAAAAGCTTTCTATGTGTTGAGATAAACCGATTTGAAATTTTCGATTTTTCGTCAAATTTCGAGGTAGTAAAGCGAGCGAGCAGGCTTACTATAGCTTATTTTAGTAGCTTAAATTAAGCCCTAAAAACTTAGTTCACTCAAATAAAGTTATTTTTTTTTGTAGTTTCGCGCGTTTTTTTTTGGAATCAAAAATTCAAAAAGAACTGCATAAAGAATTGAAATTTTTAAAATTGTTTTGTTTGTCTAGTCATGTTTTTCCACAAATTTGTTTTCCAAACTGATTATTTTACTATGACCTCGTTTATTCTTCAGCGCTAGTTTATTGTTCAATTTTTTTTATTGCAATACGCAGAAAAACGATCCAAATTTGAAAAAAATGGTTGCGATTTTTTGAGGCTGGTCGGAACATTCTGTGATACTTAAACAGTAACCGGCTATCTGTGTTGCGTTTTGTTTTTGCCTTTTAGAGCTACGTTTTGCCGTTTTCTCACTTTTGTTTACCAAGTGCAGGTTCGATAAAGTTTGATTTGGTTTCTAATCAGTTAGTACGTGACTTTAAGAAAAGGAAGCGAAACATTGTTAATCAAATTGATGTGATGTCGATTTTGAATGTGACCTTAGTTTTCAAAAGTTATTTAGTAGGAAGATAATATGCTATAAGACAGGCATACATTTCTGATAATTGCACTCACTTTTCATTTTTCCAGCACCGATTGAACTATCAGCGGATGACGCTATTGAAAAGAGACTGAAACAGCTTCGTCAAAGTGGACCAGGGGTCGGTGGAAGTTCAGCTTCTGTGCCCTCTGACGATGAAATTAAAGCACGACTGAACAGACTTCGAAATGGAGATGAACAACAAACGTTAGTTTCCGTTTTATCGGTCAGAATGGTACTGCATTTAAGGGTTAATTGTGGACGCGGTTTGTTCAAGTTCAGAAAAATATATATTTTAACAATCTAATGCTTTTTCTAACTATCTGTGTCACGAAGTGTGGTTCTTTGAAAATTTTGATCACAATGGACTCCAGGTTATTGTTGCCTATTGGATGTGTGAAAGTTAATCGTAGATGGACAGAGTTTTGCTTGTGATCATAGTGTTTGCGCTCCGCTGTGAAAACCTAAGATTTGAAAAAGACCTTATTCCAAGTTTCTCGTCGAATTAAAGGACAACTTGTATTTACTTGGTCTGTCTTCATATTTGATCAACTTTTCTTATGCTGAAGAATAAGTTCGGATTACGACGCGAGATAGATAACTGCAGAAAACATGGCAAAAACATACCAATGGTGAGGTAGCCTGAGCATAGTGTGAGCTTAATAGCACAAGATATTAATTATAAATTTTATACTAAGAATGAGTAAATTAATTTTAATCATTTTTAAATGAAAAATTTGAAATGTATTTCTCAGAAATATATAATTATTTTGACAGCTCAAAATGTTTTATTAGTTTAAAGTTGGATATTTACTCTTTAAATTCGTTTCTATTTGCCTAACACCTTCAATTTGCTTGACATCCGCAACAAAACAAAGTTCATAATTAATTCGACCCTCTGTTGGATCATATTCTCGTTTCTTTCTCGACGAATTGTTGTCAGTTTTGAATTGCTCGTCTCTATTAACAAACTGGACCTGAATGTGCCTCTAACAGCGAATAAAAAAGATTAAAACGACAAAAAAAAGTGGAATCAAAGATGCCGTACGATAGTGTGTCATCGAATAACACAGGATCTTCTCGACTGGGTCTGGTGGAGATAGAAGCAGACGATGGATTGGATACTTCGAAAGGTTAATACGAAATAGTTTTAGTTCTATACCGACGGCTATGTATAATGGAAGTAGCCGGTTGCTGCGCAAGTAGCCCAGAAAGTTCCGATCACAGAAAAGTTTTGAATTGCAAGAACTATTTATGATGGAGGCTTTTTTTGATAAAAATCGAACCTAATTTGAGAAAATAAGATGAATAGGCAGTTTATCTATATATCAATCATTTATTCTGGTGGGAAATCTATTAATTAGAATCCTCGTCGTTTCGATTTTTGTGGTTCAAGCGCGTACTGTGCCTTCCTCTCAGCAAATGAAATAGAATTGATCTCTAAAAGTGCGTATGTACATAATTGCGTTTTAGTTTGTTTTATTTGCTGAGAGGAGGGCAGAATACAAAAGTGGAAACGGCGTGTAAAAACTGGAACTAATTCTAGTTCGATAGTGGAGTTCATTTAATAAATTCTCCACAGAATATGAAACTTGCTCATTGATTTAATGTTCTTTAATTGGGTTCTTTTTTCCAAAAGGCCTCCATCATAAATATTTCTTGAAATTCAAAATGCTTTAAAGCTATATTTTTAAATTATTTTCAGAAAGTAGAATTTTTTTGTTGAAAGATTGAAAGTTTTTTCCTTTCCTTGCGTTCATTGACATTTTTCCAATTGTCTCTTGGCTGTAATTTGTGGTGCCTAATTTTGTGTAGAAAAAAAGTTGTTTAAAATTTATAAGATACTTTAAGACAATATTCATGACTTCAGTGGTCAGAATAATAAAGCAACTGATATCAATGTGAATTATAACCACCTTGGAAACACTTATTACCAAAATGATTTTCCGAGTTCTCTTAAAGCAATAAAAATACCATGCATTGAGAATTTTGTCTGCAATGGAGGCGAACTTGTGATTTAAAAAGGTCTAAAACTGACGCTTTGAGGAACTTTTTGAAAGTTCCAGAATTTGTGTTTTTCGGTGCACGCTCCCTCAAAGTTGAAATAAATTGGAAAACGTTTTGTTCTCCATGTTTTGGGATTCAATGTTTCTGTGTTATTTAAGAGTCAGTGGCACAGTTGTGTAAGGAGGGGGCAATTGTTTTGTATTCTCGAGGTTCAATTTCCGATGAGGGTGTTTTTTTTTCATTCGTGATTTTTTTATACTTTTTAAAAGCTACTTCGTGGCTGTTTCTCGCTTGTGTTAGCGAAATTGGGATTAGGAGGATTTATGTAGGTATAGGGTGACCGTTGTTAGTAGCAACATGGGTGATTCGATTTTTTCAAGATTGATAATCTTGCGAGGAAAATTTTCTGCTTTGAAAAAGAAATCGGACTATTGTGCATCTGCTAAGTTCTTACAGCAAGCTAGAAAATAAACTGCACTTGCTAACTAACTGTAACTGTTTCCTGAATGCTTTTAAAATTGTTAAAATCGACGAGTTTTGTTTACTTTTCTTGATAAATGAATCCTAGGAATTAGTTTTTGTGGAAAATTTTTTCCTTAATTTTTCCCAGTTTTTTCTGACGTTTTTATTTTCCAGACGGTATTAAGGGGTTTTCTATCGACCGGTTTTTTTGTGAAAGTAAGATTGTGCAGAAAGCACCCATTTTTTATGTTCTTATGGTGTTTTTGGGCAATTTAATGAAACTCAAATGGTTGCGTTTTGTTGAAAATTATACGATATTCATTGATCAATAATTTTTTAATGATTTTTCGTTATTGTCTTTAGTTTTACACAAAGTCTTGATAAAACAGTATGAATTGAACCCCTATTATCCGAAAGTATATTTTGATTTGTTTACAAGTTTGTGACGGATGATTCCATCATAAGGCAATTCAATCGGACCACTAGGTTATTATTTTTTGCCTGTTTAAGAGACGATGAGCGTAGTGCATACTACTTTATAGGTCTTGATGATTTTTTTCTGGGAAAAATCATTCTATTCATTTTCAATTTGATTTTTTGCGGTTTGACTCTTAGTTTCTTTTAATGTCAATTTCATTTGTTTTGGTGAAAGATAAACAAACTCCACTATCGAACAGCAAAGTGGAAAGTGAATATAAAGTTTGAAAGTGGAAAGTGAATATAAAGTTTTAGATTCCACAGCGGAATATAAACTTTACCTGTTGATCCAGTTTTCTCACAACGAACCAATTTTTATCAAAAAATGTCAATCGTAAAAAGTTTTTGAAATTCAGAGTTTAACGCCATATAGTTTTTGTGGTAATTTCAATGGTAATTTTTGAATTTACGCACAAAATTTAAAGAGCTTTAGGTCGTATATTCCCTGCGTTCATTGACTCGTTTACAACTAGCTGTTGACTCTCTGTTATTTCCTTTTTCCAAGTTTTTCTTTGCAATGACTTTTTAGAGCTACTTTTTGCCATTTTATCACTTGTGTTTGCGAAGTGCAGCTTCGCCTCTGTGTTAAAAACATGAAAAAAATTTTTTTTGCCTTATCTCTGGTTTATATTTTGTTTTGCAAATATTGTGTTTCTAAGATAGGTTGCATGATAGTTTTACTGTCGAATTTGTCTCATTGGCCTATTTTAAAGTTTGATAATTGATTTTTGTTAACTCCAGTGTTTAGTATACGAAATTTTCCATGCCAGTTTTGAATTATTTAATAGATTTCTCTCTTAGATCTCCGTAATGTCCTTTTACCATTTTCAATTATCATTGCGTTTTAAATTTCGCGAAGCTTCGCTTCGACTTTGTCTGAATTTTTGGGTTAGATTTGCAATTGGTAGAATGGAAATTTCGGGAGATACCACATTAGTGTGGAATGGCAAACGGTGAAATGGTATGTTGTGATGAAGCGGAATTTAAATTTTGTACTGTCTTTTATAGTCGTCTCAGTTTCGGTCGAGCGAAAGAAGTGTCTGCTGAATTTCCTCAAGTACTCACCCATGTTGTTTGTGGTATGCCTGGCGTGTGCGATGATACCGAGTGCCTTTTTGATTGCGAATAATTCACACCGTGACTCCATTCAATCTCAGAACACCATGCTTCAACGCCTAAATGAGCAGCTGTTCATTCAGATGCAGAATCTGTCCCAAATAGGTGAGCCTACTCGATTTGAATTCCGACGATTGTGAAGATAGGTTTGGATTATTCTATCTACCCTTCGCTGTACCTCGGCGCAACCTCAATTACTCTTGCGCCTGGGCGGATCTAGGATTTTTTTGAGGGGGGGGGGGGGCCGATTTTCAAAAATTTTTTAGAAAATTTTGACGACCTTTTTTTTAGGTCGACCAAATTGATTTTCCGAGCTCTTCTAAAGCACTGAAAGGTCCCTGTTTTTGCCAAATTTGTAGGCACTTTTTGAAAAATTTTGACAAAAAAATCGCGCTCCCCCTCAAAGTTTTTTTGGCGCGCGCTCCCCCTCAAAGTTAGTATACATTGGCGCCAAAGGCGCCTTTAGAAAAATTTTAGGGTCGGTCGGCAAAAAATGGATTTCTTAAAAAGTACCAAAGGGGGACCCTTTGGGTCGGCAGGGGGTCGAATCCCTGAGGGAGGGGCGTCCGCCCCCCCCCCCCTAAATCCGCCCCTGCTCTTGCGGATACATTACGTGAATTAAGTAACAGTGACACTATTAATTAAAATTGCGTTAAAGTTGAAGTAATATAGGTAAAAGGGTTAATTTTACTTGTCAACGTTCAGGCTAAATTGTATGAGAGAATGGTCGAAGTTAATTTATTGATTTGATAAATTTAATATCTGCAATCTTATTTCATTTCTTGCTTCAATTTAATTCCTCTCTTCCTGGCTTGTTGTATTGGTATTGGTACAATAATACGTCATAAATTTGTCTTCGAACCTTCATTGAGAATAGTTTAACGATTCAATTAACAGTACAGATTGAAGATCAAGCTGAATGCTTAACGGATCGCTAATGCACCGTCAACAACAGTTGAGTCCGTCTAATCAGATTTTTTCCCTCTAATCAGCTCTTTGAGCGGTCATCGGTAACTTACCTGAAAAATAGTCTTGCCTCATCTAATGGGAAAGTACAACAGTGCCGAAGTACATTAAAGCCGAAAATCAAACTGTTAAACAGTGCCAAAATTTATTTTGAATACTGTTTTTACTCATCCCACGTCATTGATTAGTATTTCTATTCAAATTTAAAGGCAAAATTGGACGTTTTAATTGATGCCACTTGTTAAAAAAAATTACCCAAGCCCGGCGTCATAAATTTTTCTGAACAAACAATTAACTGGACAAATTATCAATTTTTTGCGGTTTCGCACCTAATTAAAACAGCATTCACGCTAAACTGCCGAAAATTCAAAAGGAGCTCCAAATTCCCAAGCATGATCATTTTTTGACTGTTGAACACATTTTCAGTTTTTTGACTGTTGAACACATTTTCAGTTTCGGCACTGCTGCACTTCGGCGCTGTTGAACGCCCCCATCTAATTAGCATTATCAAAATTGCACCAGAAAAAGTTACGAGCCATTAGACATGGCATACTTAACGCTTTCCTGACTGAGTTGAGGGCGTCCAGCGAAAGTTCATCGATTTCTTTTTGCTCTAGTTGATGGCTTTTTTTCTGATTTTTGTGATAAATGACATCTCTGCAATTGGAGAAAAATCCAAGAAAATAACCAACATTAGGCGAATTAGAAGATAATTTTTTAAAATCTTTAATGGAACTGAATGCGTGTCGTTTGTTTCGCTATTCAGTGTTGTAGTGTAGCTTGCCTGGAGTGCACGGCTATTCCGTATTTTTTGTAATCCTTACGAGCGGTTTTAGTATTGTTTAGCGCTACTGACAATCAAGATTTATTTTTGTTGACTTCATCCATTTTTTTAACGGTTTGGCATATCTTTCCCTTAGGGATGCTTGAGTCAGATCTGTAATGCATTACCACTAATCGGTCGAAATAAGTGAGAGCATGATTGGAATAATTTATGCTGTTGTTTCTACTCACTTGATATTCTGCTCGGTATAATTTTCTCAATGATTGGTATTATTCTCCATCAATGTCTGCATAGTTATAACGCTTGCGATTAGCCGGACTTTTTTGGGCTGACAACTAGTTTAACAAAATCACTTGAATCATTTTATCTTTGGCTTATATAAAATCAAAAGGCGGTCCTGCATATAAAGTTTCGGATCCGAACAGGATCTGTAAATTGTCCGCGCGTCAAAAAATTGTTGTCGGACGTCTGTTTGTCGGCTATTTTTGTCCGCTTAGTTGCCGCAGTACGGAATATGCTTAAAATTTAGGAATTTTTACTCAAATTAAAATACCATGCAGTGTTTTCCGGTTTTAAACAGGTGATTGAGTCCCAAGATGGTTTTGCCTATTTTTTATATATATTTTTTCATATATATTTACTCAAGCAAAGCTTGTGACATTGTATGAACTCTGTTTTTTTCCTGCCTAAGTCGCAAATATTAGTGTTCATTTTGAAAAGGTTTATTTTGACCAATAACCAGCTATTAAGTACAGCCAATGCGAAGGATATTAACACCGACTATTGTAGTACAAATTGCACTTTAGCTTCAAGGTATCATTGATCTGTAGCGTAAAGGTAGGGAAGGAGACCCACAAAAAAATACTAGGGTTCGAACCTGGGCAGGGTCGGATGTTTTTAACGAACTTTTTCGTATACTAGTTAAAATGCGTCCGCTTTTTAAATTGAGGCATGTTACTTGGTAAATTTTTTTTTCATTGACTGGTACTGCTAATGCATCATAATTGGCTTGCGTCATTTAGCAATTATGTAGACTCATAATTGGCGTGCGTCACTTAAGAAGTTTTGTAGGCTCAAGGTTTCACTCATTTAGTGTTTCCCAGTAGCGTTATCGGTCATATTTTTGCTTGTTCATGCGAAATGCAACTTCGCCTCTGTATAAACATTTGTGGAAATTATTTTTTAAAATATAATTTCAAGGCCTCTGTGTAAACATTTGTGAAAATTATTTTTTAAAATATAATTTCAAGGAGTGTTCTGTCCATTTGGTGCACTGGTAAGACCATGCTTGAAATTTTTGAATAGTTCAGACTCTCGTATCTGCTAACTTTTGTCGGCTGAGGTCCCGCAGAAATTTTTAAATCATTTTGAAAGGTTTTTGTAAAGTTTCCAATGGTGCAGGTAGTTTTGTTCTAGGAGTTTTCAGTTTTTTTGTCATTAAAAAAATGTAGTTTTTGTTTCAAATTTTGATTTGTCTTTTCTTTGGCTGGTAATCTTTGGCTTCGCCTCTGTGTGAATTGTATGATTGAGTATCAATTAACAGCAAAAGAATTACCTGCAGTGATGTCACAAATGTCAGATGCAATATAAATATAAATTCCTTTGTTTTGTCATTATACTGGTCAAATTGCCGATATCACTGTTGTTCAAAGAGGAAGCTTCCTAGAAGTAGAAGTAGAACGGAAAGTCCTTTTGTAGCTAAACTCGGTTGTTTTCTCGCCACCCACTTCTTTCAGAGCTTTTAGCCTCTAGCAATCAGCATAAATTAAGATGTTCCTCGAAAATATATTTGCTCAATTGTAAAACTATGTCATCGTACTTTCGTTTTTGTTCCTACTTTCGAAGAAAATGCGGAATAATTATGTTTGGGGTGTTCTTTTTCATTCAGTCAGTTTTCCATCTTTTAGCTGAGCTTTTTTGACCAATTTTTTATTACTGTTTGAAATTTTTGTTGTACTCGCTCAAATTCAAAACTTTTTTTTTTACCTGTGATCATTTTTTGTAAAGTTAAAGGGGTTTGAAAATTGCTAATTTGGGATACTTAGCATTTTTCGGATACTTAGCAATACTGAACCCCATTAATCAGGTTCATACTTGACACGCGTATGAACCGGATTAATTGAGGCAGCTCATTTGGTCTGATTATTAGGATACAAGACGATATATACATCCTTTTGTAGTTCACATTAGCGTGGGGGATCTGTTGAAAAATACTTTTTTGAATTATTTCGTCCATTTTTCGCTTCAAACACTTTTTTAATTGGCCTTAAATGCTGTCTGAATATGCAGCGCTTCGCCCTGTCATACGAGCAGTATTGTTCAGTTGTCACTTGGTGTGTTTCAGCGAGTCAGATGTCGAGTGAGAATGTGGAGTTGAGGGTAGATTTAGAATATCTATCCAATATGATGCGAGAGAGCAAAGAGAGTCTGCTCAGCTACTTCGACACTCAGTTCTACTCCTTTTCGAACAAATCTGTCCAGTACGCTCTCGTGGAGTACGATGAAGTTGTGGCTTGGAATTTGGGTACGGACACTGTGATTGTTAAAAATTTCAATAAAAATTCGAGTAAAAAATTTCAATAAAAATTCGAGTAGTGTTAAAAACATTTTTAATTTTTTGATATTTAGTCTTAATTCGAGCGAACGAAGAGAGCGAATAGGCTTATTTGAGCTTATGTATGCTCAATTTAAGCCGTGAAACTTATTTTACTCGAGTGAAGTCAGTTTTTGGAGTTTTTAAGCGCCAGTAAAATTCCAAAAAGTTTCTGCATATAATTTAGAAACAATTTTTGATAGTTTTTTTTTAAATTTTTTTCCTGGATTGTTTTAAAGTTTTTCGGTACATTTAAAGGAACGGTACTTTTTCTTTTAAAAATGTCAAGGTTCGTTAGAAATTTGGTACGTATATATGGTGAATGATTTTTAGGAACGGTACATTTTCTTCTCTCTTTTTTTTCTACAAAAACTGTTATAAAAGTTGCCTATTTTTGGAATATGTCCAAGTTCTAGTTTTTCATTCAGATCATTTCATCATACCACAAACAAAAAACGATACTTATTTGAAAAAACCTTTTGTTTTTTTAAGGCTATGGTCGGAACATTCTGTACAGTAATCGGCTATCCTTGCTAATTGATTGTTTTTATGTTTTGTTTTTGACGAGGTAGTTCAAAATTTTTTCCTTTTCTTATTAACGTTAAAAATGCAAAGGTCGCTTAATTGAGAAATCAATATATGTGCCCTTCTTATCTGGATGATTTAAGAAAATTGGGCAACTGCTCGAAAAATTGCAAATGTTCATTGTTGGCTGTATAAAATGAACAGTTTATACACTTCGATTGTTGTTGTCGTCTTTCTGTTTTTCGTGTTCTTCGTGTGTTATGTCGTCTGCTTTATCCGCTACTTTCCCAGTTTTCTTCATATCGATACATAAAATCTCGTCGTTTTTGTCGGGTCTCTCGGTCGGCGAGTTAAGGTCAATAATTTCTTCCTTATCGTTGGTCTTACTTTTAGGGCTAATTGCCTCAAGGAATTTCAAGCAAGCCTGATATTCAGGTGTTTGTTTCAGAGAAACCCATTTCATGAATTAAGGATTTCAGGCTTGGTTTTGCCGACGATGTCGGTTGGTCTAGTGGCGAATCGATGTTGAATCTTACTGGTTGTAGATTGCTCTTTGCTTCGTCGATCGTGCTGATCGGAATGGGGTCACCCAATGCATTCGCCAATGTCGATTGACGGTGACGGACTGAACGTTTTGTTAGTATTGTAGTCACTGAAGTTGATGTTGTTGGTAATCTCTTCTTTTGGTTTAGCCTTTTCGGTGAAGGCGCGGATGTTTCTGATGTCGTCGATGAATTTTCACTCTCCGTCTCGCTTGCTATGGATGGGTCCTGTGTTTGAGCTTTTACCGTGGCTTTAGTTGCTTTGGATTTTTCCATTGTGTCGAGGCTCATCCCTCGAGGTTTGTTACAGGGGCGCTCACTCGTTCGTCGTCCAGTTGGTTTGGCCCGTCGTTTGCTTGGACTATTTTGCCCGCTGTTTTCTTCTTTGTTTGCTGCTTGTTCCCGTCTTGTCAATTTCCTTGTCAGCCCTGTTTCCATATCCTCTTTGAACATTTTGCGTTGGGTCGTCTTCGGGTCTTCGATGTCTAAAAAACGTAGACCAGGTCCTGATCTCCTTGCCGATTTGTACTCAACGTAGTGACTTAACCGTGAAGGTCGGCATGGTCCGTTGATCAAAGGATTGGAAACAAATGCAACTCCACTATTTCTTAATAATCTAGGTTGTTTCCCGAATGAGTGCACCCATGCTGTATGTGGTGTGTTAGCTAAAGTTTTTCCGTCAATAGTTTTTTATTTTTGTTCGAATGTTTGAGGGTCCTTCACCTTAGTTGCCACTCGGATTGTTTTTCTCGCCACTTGATCTAATCGTTTTTTAATGTTTTTGTCAATAGGTGCCTGTCTCCATTTATACCTAGTATTCAGTTTATCTGTATTTATTTCTATGATTCGTTTAGATTGCACCTGGTGTTAGTTGTGTTGTTGTTTTGCTCGTTCCTGGTGCTTTTGTTGTCATCGCTGATCGTCGATTTACTGAAACTTCGTCCTCCGACCATTGTTGCAAGTCGTGCATAATTTCTACTGGTAGAGGCGGCTTTGTAAGGTTCTTTTGATCTAAACATGCGTGTTTGGCATTTTTTCAATTAGGGTTATTAAGTGAGCTATTTGTTGCCACGTTGGATAAAGGGGTATTTGTTTTTCTACCCATGTGTGCTTCGAATGGTGAGATTTTTGTTATGCCGTGTGGTGTTATTCGTAAAGTTTTTTTTATTTCGGCTACATCCGATGCTAGTTTGTATGGTGTGTTAGACTGATCTATTCTCCTTACCCCTAGCCCACGTTTTAATGTTTGTATCATTCTTTCTACTACCCCTATGGATCTATGGTCATCTACCGGAGCGAATAGTAATTTTATGTTATTTGTATTACAAATAAGTTAAAAATTTTTGACTCGAAATGTTTGAGCTTGGTCACATCTTAGTCGTCGAGGTACCCCATTATTCGAAACATACCGTTGCATAAATTTTATGTCGACGTCCGCCGTGGTATTTTTGACTACTTTTGCTGTGGGAATTTTGACCATTTATCTAATGCAACGAATAAGTACGCGTCCTTTTTTAGCTCACCGGGGAGGGGCCCGGCAAAATCTAACTGTACCTCCTCATTAGGTTCTACGACTGGTTCCATTTGGAATGATTGTTTCTTTCCTGTTATTGTTTTGAGATTTTTACCTTGTTCTGTAGTGTTTGCTGCTTTGCGCCATCTGGTCGATCGATCAGTGTGTGTGGGGGGAACCATACGTGTTGGCATAAGTCCAGCATAGCGGCTGATCCTGGATATGTCAGGTGTAGACTTTCCAGCACTGTCTGACGCAACTGTGTAGGAACGACGATACGTTCGTCAATGAGCAGACACTCCTCGCGGACATGTAATCGGTAACGTACATTATACCAATACTGGCCGTATGAGCATTTGATCGATTCCGAATCCTGTTTTTTAACAAAATTAATGAGTGGTCTTAAGTTTCCATCTTTCCTGGTAGTGGCGGCCTTGCACTTTTTGTAGTTTTTGGCGGAACAGCGGTGTGTCCTCTTCTGACTCCGTCAATATTACTTGGCAGATTGTGGCCACTATAACATCCGTAATCATTGATTTTTGTGGGTGGTTCCTCGTTTGGTGCGTATTCCTCCTGACTGACAATCTTGGGGTTGACTCGGCTTACACAGTGCTCGTTTGTTTCTAACTGTGAGTTATCTGTTTGTGTGCCTGCTGTTATTTTGTTGTCCTCGGTTTCCATGGCTTGTGTCGACTTTGACTTTGAGTGTGGTCGTTTGTGTTTTGGTCGCGTCTTCACTGAATACCATTTTTGGAAAGTTCCTTACTCATGTCTCGATGAGAGAAGTTCGAGCGCGCCCTTGATGGATTTCTTTAATGATGAATTGCCGGTGTTTGTTACTTTTTGTTTCCTGGCGGTACGTGGTGGTTTATGCCACCATGGGTCTGATAAGCTCTCCTCTCCATCCCACGATCCCTGCCTGTTGGATGTTTCTTCGTCCTTTCTGCCTCGAGGTTCCAAAGTCTTAACCTCATCTGGGATGAATCCGCCTTTAAAATTGCGGGCGTCTTCCTGTTCATTTTTTGCATTGCGTGTATGTTATTGACAAGAATTTTTTATTTTGTGATCGCTGAGATGTTTTTCTGAAAGAGAGCTGACTGAATTTTGGGTCGATTTGAGCAGGACTGATTTTTTCTCAGTGTTTGTGGTTGACCTATTCCGGAATTTCCGGAATGTTGTTTTTTCAATTGAGAATTTGAAGTGCTCTAATTGTTAGTCGTTTATTTTCTGCGCGCTTTTTGATCAGCTGACTCGGTGCTGAGTTTCGATTGGCTAAATTGTTAAGGATGACGTTGTCAATTGTTTCAAGGTTTTTATGAATGCATTAATTGATGCTACAACGAATTCCTCATCGTACTCGCTTGGGGGTTTTCCAATCCGCCTGGATTTCTTGACATATAGTCTAATAGTCCTCCATTTTGTTACCTGCCATGTGTTTGATATCAAAATGAAATGGAATTAGTCGGTCAACGTTTTTATCTGCTTTGACTGGTTTTTGATCTTTCACTTGCGTTTAAAGCGTTGATCAAATTTTGATAGTCAGTGATGACTGTAAACTTTTTTCCATAAAGATAGTTTTTGAAATGTTTAATGGCCCAAACTACCCCAAGTAATTCTAACTCATTAACTGAATACTTTTCCTCAAGAGAATTTAAGAAACGCGATGCGTAAGGTATTGCCACCCAGCCTTCTTTTGAATGTTGCTCTAGTGACGCTCCTAAACCTGATATGGAGGCATCGCATGCTATGCGTGTTTCCAAATGTTGATCAAAATGTTTGTTTTGTGTTATTTCAGAAACTAATTTAATTATATTTTCAAATGATATATTGTGTTCCTGTTTCCTTTAATTGGTTTATTTTTCTCTGTGTTTAAGCAAAGGCGACAATGCGGCTGCTGTCTGTGCTAAATTAGGAATGTATCTGGTGAGATGGTCTATAGATCCCATAAAGTTTTTAAGTTGTTTCAAAGTTTTTGGTGGCGAAAGTTTCTCAATCGCTTCTGTTTTTTTTATTAATGGTTTGATGCACTCGCTGTTTATGGTGTACCCCAACCACTCAACTTGTTTACACGCAAACTTACATTTGTCCAGTGATTTTGCGAGGTTTTCCGCACCTATTTTTTCCAATATCGTTTGAAGTTTTTGTTGGTGTATATCAAGTGATCCTTTCGTTACTATGAGTATGTCGTCCAAATATGCGTACGTGTTTGAGCAATTGGTTAGTGTCAAATCAACAGCCTTCTGAAATTCATTGGTATATCTGTGAGGCCGTTCAAACTGGTTTGAAATTCAAACGTCCCGGTGGCAATGCCACCAATTAAACTGAAACTACATTGTTCTCGAGTTGATTTATCCAACGGGATCTGTGAGTAGGCATATCGCAAATCTAATGTTGAGATTAAAGTTTGTTGAGGGTTGTTCGATTTCACCACTTGCGCTATGTCGTCCAATAGAAGGTCATTATTAGGCATCTGATATTTGTTCTTGTGAATGAATTTTTTTATCATTTTTGGAATCTAAAGCCAATTTCACCGTCTGGCCCTTTTTCACAGTAATTATGATCGGACTAATGAATTGGCGGTCCGAGCATTTATCAAATTTTATAATGTGTTTTTTGGTCGATAAGCTTGTTTAATTCTTTCTCGAATCGTTCTTGTAGATGCACTGGGATACGGCGTACCTTTTTTTGATCGGAACAAAGTCTTCGCTAAGTTGCTTTCGCATAACATGGTTTTTTTTTACTTTCCACTACGTACACATAATTGTGGGAACTTGTCTTTAACCCTTTCTTTGATATTAGGGTTTGATTGTTCTTCGTGTATGTTCAGCACGTTTTCTCGTCTTTGTTTTTCTTGCACTAATTTAATTCCAATTTGTGTTAAAATATTTCTACCTATGGTGTTTGCTTTCTGATCGTCGACAATGATGAATGGGACGGCTTGTAATTTCCAGCCTCCAGATTCAATTGTAATTATCAATCTTCCTTTTGGGATGATTGTTTTCCCGTTGTGACATGCCAAATTCCGAGCGTTGTCTTCCGGTTGAATACGTTTGAAAAATGCTGATTTGTCGTTTTCTTATGATTGCCGAGCTGTTTTTTCTCTTAGAAACGACATTGGACTTCCGGAATCGGCGATAGCGAACAGTTCTTCTGTTTTTGTGTTCAGGTTAACTATGTGTCCGTTAAGATCATCTTCTGATACATGGGCCGTGTTTTTAATTTCGAAAGCTTCCGAAATTGCCATTACCGAAAGTTTGTCATTTTGGTATTCATCCCAACCATTATTTGATAAAAATTCTGCGAATGCTACTGGCTCGTCTGTTTCTTGACTCTCCGGCCCAATTTCCTCTTGTTGTTCCTCGTCATTGCGATCCCCCATATTATTGACGCTTCCTGGACGGCATACTTTGGCGAAGTGTCCCGGTTTTGCATATTTTGACCAATTTTTGTCCTTTGCGGGGCACGATTGTAAGTGGTTCTGTCCAAGTTGATTGCCACATTTGTAACATTGTTTCTGATTGTTAGAGTTTGTGTTTCGTTGTTGTTGTTGATGACCATTTGTGTTTTGTTGTCCACGTAGATGTGGTCGGCTGCGGAATCCGCCGCGACTTCTCCTTGAGCCCTCATTATTCGCATAATTACTGCGTCCACGTGTGTTGATATAATGTATTGGCTCTTGTTTTACTGTTTGATTTCCGAACGGATTAGTTTTCATTGTGCGACTATGTTCAATATCTTTTACCCGTCGTATTGCATATTCATATGCATCCTGTAGGTTCCGTGTTTCGGCTAGTAATTCGTCGGCGATTTTCTCGTTGTGCATATGTGCTGTGAACATGTCTCTTACCCATTCGTCTTCGCGATCTCCTCAGTCTGCCATTGAGGCCAGTGCAACTAGGTGGCCGCGTTCCAGCATTACAAAATTTTTTGAGGTGGGGTAGGGGCCCCCACCGGTACAAGTAATATCCCTCAAATGGACTATAGAGAAATTTTGCAAAAAAGTCGATTCTCGAAATTGTCAGGTTAGATTGGTCTAATTTTTTGCATGCGGCCCTAAAATGGCAAACGAATAGGGGTTTCCTTTTGTGATTTTTTGACCCAACAATTTTTAACAGGTGTTTGGGCTAATTTGGGCTTTTTGCCCAATTTGGGAAAAGTTTTTATTTTGCTTAATTCTCAAAAATAAATAAAAAATTTTGATATACTTATGAAAATACGTCTAAATTGATCTCAGCAGTCCTATCTAACGAACTAATCATCATGGTAGTGGAGGTTTTTGAATCGGAGAAAATTGATTTTTTTGACTTTTTTTTACCCATTTTTGAATACTTTTTCAAAATAAAAGGCTTTAACGAAAAAACATCAAAGTAATTTGCATAATTAATTTATTTGAGCTTAAAGGGCATTGCTCTGGCTTTATTAGCTAAAATGAAAAGTTTCAGCTAAAAATTGGCACTTTTTCAAAACAATCTTTTTTTTCAAAAAATTTTTAAGTTTTTCATTTCTTTTCAATTTCTTGTTCAGAAATAAAGTTAAAAAACGATTTTTGAGTCAGAGTAAATTTTTTGTTTCCAACCTAATGTACCTTATGTGGGAGTACTGTTTGTACTAATTTTAGGCCCTCAATCTTGTTTTTAGCCAAGATATTGCTTTCGGAATTCTGTCAAAAAAATCAATAAAACATGTTTTTTTGACCTTTCTCAAAATTTTAAAATAAGTGATCCACTTGTTGTTAGCCGCCAGATGAGGTCTCTCAAAACCTCGAAGACTCCAATAAACAGACTGATGAGTTTTTTTTATAAATTTTTTAAAAATTTGAATTTTTTGATTTTTTTTGAACTTTTCAGCTGAAAAATTATTCTAAGTATCGCCATTTGAAGAAGAAAAAAGGTTAAAGTTCATAATTTTCTTTCTTTTCTGGAGTTTTTTTTCTTCCAGGCGTGTTATCACGCTGAAAATGGCTCACTTTGACCATCTGTGCAGCTTGTTTACGTTCCAGTTTCTCAAGTTGGCTCAAAGGTGCCTCAAATGGAGGCGACAAGGAAAAATAGCCAAAATGAAAACCTCATAAAATCTACAATTTTCAACATTTTTTGGTAATTTAAAATGCTAGACCCACTAAGTTGGGTACGCTGAATCGTAATATGCAATTAATTTTAACTTTTTTGCAATTTTGAAAATCACAAGTTTTTGATTTTTTTTTAAACATAATTTTTAAATTTTTATTTTTTTTAAAACATTTTACATCATTCTGATGTTTTTTCTGCCAAAGTTTTATAAACGGCTAGAACAGGAATCTTCATTACTTATGAACAGTGGGTGGTGCGAGGAAAACTTAAAAAAACTGATTCATTTCTCCCGATTTACAAAAGAAAAAAGAAAAAAAACTGTTTTTAAATTCATTTGAAAACTTACAATTTTTCTCATCATTATCCCTTACTAGCTTTCACCAACCGCATTTGTAACCGCCTAACATCAGTTGTTCTTGGAAGCATTGATAAAAAAAATCATTTTTTTAAAAAATTTATACAGCTTCTCATGAGGAATTGAAAACAAGCATTAGTGAAAAAAAATTTGTGAAAAATTAAAAACAACTGTCCGTTATCCTGGATCGAGGTAGGATGCTCACTCGGTCCCTCTGGGACCTCTAGAGGGAGCAGCTGTAACCGTAAACTCTGCGCTTAAAATCTGAAATCAGCCTGATCGGAATTATGACATTAGAGGACATCAAATAAGTTTTTGATGTTGCGTTCTTTTTTGAACAATTTTTTTCTTTCCATTTCCTTCAATTTTCATTTTATTTTTGCCGAAATCAGTCTCACTGCATGCCCGGTATTAGCAAAAACTTGATTGTTTCACACTTTGAAATCTTTGCGTTCTTTCGTGGTAGTTTAAGTTAAATTTTATCAGAATTTTTCCTTAAAAATTTTTTCACGTGGCAAAATTAATTGAGCATTGGCATTTGCGCCCGAAGGGCGCAAGGCTAATGTGAATGCGTCGAGTCCGACGTCTTTGCTTGAGGCCATGATATTGGCGCATGACCTTATTGTTTTGGTTTTAGAAAATACCAAAAAAAAAAATAAGTCACGTGACCTTGAGGGTGCTAGGTGGCCGCCGCGTCCGGCTTTGGCGTTCAGTAGAGACAGGGGAAGGGGCCCCGTCGGTTCGAAAGAACATTTACCTATATTACCTTTCGTGCAGAATAAGTCCTGTTCTCGAAAACTGGAGGTCAGAATTCCCTAATTTTTTGCATGCAGCCCCGTATTGAAATTCTAAGGATACACTTTTGCCCCGTTTTGCCAAAATTTTGTTATGTGTTGACTTATAGAGGGAAATGGGGGGCAAAAATGGTAAAAAACACGTTTTTCGATAAAAATCACCCATTAACTCTGTTTTGGTTCAAAAAATGGGGTATATTGACAAGGAATGGATGAAAGTAGACTATTTGGGGAGCCTAAATATAAAAATTTGAGAAAAAATTTTCCTCTCAAAAATTTGAGTTTTTTCAAAAACTGCAACAAAAATGATGGTTTTTTTGTAACTAAAAAGGTGTTTTTTCCACTTTTCTCAAAATAGGTGAATTTTCGGCTTCAACCCAAAAAACCATTCTGAACAGGTTCATAAAGTGTGTTTTAGTGAAACAAATTGATTGGAACACTTTATTTTGACTTTTTGAAAAAAATTGATTTTTCACGTTTCTGACTCAACATTGTATATCAAAAAAACAAAAATTTCAAAAAGTGAGAAAAAATGAAATTTGATGGCTTATTTGAGCTTGCCATAGACATTTTAGTAGGTATAGAGTATTTAAACTTCAAAATTGAATAAAAATTATGGTTTTTACAATTTTTTTTTCTCGGCTATTTTACTACTATTTTACTACAAATAAAAATGGCCAAATTTCGAAAAAAATGTCTTAATTTCGCGGAAGTGGCCGACAAAACTGTTCTAGTTTTTTGCATGCGATCTAACAAGGACACTACAAATATACCCTATTTAGATCACTTTTCGATCCTATAGGTTTGAAGACGATTTTACCCGATTTATCTACTTTTTTGAGTTAACCAAAAAGTTGTTTTTTTTTGCCTTTTCTCTAAATATGGAAGTTTTACGGCTTTGGTCATGAAAACCATTCTGAACAGGTTCATATATTGTAGCCTAGTGGTTTAAGCTAATTGAAGCTAATTTTTGTGACTTTTGAAAAAAGGGTTTTTTCACGTTTCTGACTCAACTTTTTTTTCCAAATAAAAAAAATGTTTTTTTTTCTTTTGCTTCTAATCAATTTGAAACAAACTTAACCTTTTTGGGACAAATTCCAAGTCCAATTCAGCTATAAGTCACAATTGAAAGTCCACGTACTTGACAATGGGCTCGAAAAAAAATATGAGGACTGTTTCCGAAAACTTGTTTTCGTTGGAACGGTCCTCTTCATGAATCACGGAAAAACATAAGTTACTTTGGTTTAGAGTTCTCTAGAGACTGATCAGGTGTAGATTCAGTCATTGAAAGTATGAGAAATCTTTTTTGATTTTTTCTAATCACATACAGAACGTTTTGTGTTGTTGCTTTTGTGACACCTTACAAAGTTCATCAGATACCGTTTCAGAAAACTTTCGAGCAAAAAAGAGCACCCGAAGGGTGCTCCTTTTGCGAGTGCGTTTAGCGTTCCCCGGCTCCGCCCCCCGCGGAACCTTCTCCTCAAAAGTCAACAAATTAGCGGGGCCACAGTGACAACTAGGTGGCCGCCGCGTCCGGCTTTGGCGTTCAGTAGAGACAGGGGAAGGGGCCCCGTCGGTTCGAAAGAACATTTACCTATATTACCTTTCGTGCAGAATAAGTCGTGTTCTCGAAAACTGGAGGTCAGAATTCCCTAATTTTTTGCATGCAGCCTCGTATTGAAATTCTAAGGATACACTTTTGCCCCGTTTTGCCGAAATTTTGTTATGTGTTGACTTATAGAGGGAAATGGGGGGCAAAAATGGTAAAAAACACGATTTTTGATAAAAATCACATTTTAACTCTGTTTTGGTTCAAAAAATTGGGTATATTGACAAGGAATGGATGAAAGGAGACTGTTTGGGGAGCCTAAATATAAAGGTTTGAGAAAAAAATTTTTTCTCAAAAATTTGATTTTTTTCAAAAACTGCAACAAAAATGATGGTTTTTTTGTAACTAAAAATGTGATTTTTCCACTTTTCTCAATATGGGTGAATTTTCGGCTTTAACCCAAAAACCCATTCTGAACAGGATCATAAAGTGTGTTTTAGTGAAACAAATTGATTGGAACACTTTGTTTTGACTTTTTGAAAAAAATTGATTTTTCACGTTTCTGACTCAACATTGTATATCAAAAAAACAAAAATTTTAAAAAGTGAGAAAAAATGAATTTTGATGGCTTATTTGAGCTTGCCATAGACATTTTAGTATGTATAGAGTATTTAAACGTCAAAATTGGATAAAAATTTTGGTTTTTACAATTTTTTTTCTCGGCTATTTTACTACTATTTTACTACAAATAAAAATGGCCAAATTTCAAAAAAAAAGTCTTAATTTCGGAAGTGGCCAACAAAACTGTTCTATTTTTTTGCATGCGACCTAACAAGGACACTACATATATACCCTATATAGATCACTTTTCGATCCTATAGGTTTGAAGACGACTTTACCCGATTTATCTACCTTTTTGAGTTAACCAAAAAGTTGTTTTTTTTTCGCCTTTTCTCTAAATATGGAAGTTGTACGGCTTTGGTCATGAAAACCATTCTGAACAGGTTCATATATTGTAGCCTAGTGATTTAAGCCAATTGGAGCTACTTTTTATGACTTTTGAAAAAAGGGTTTTTTCACGTTTCTGACTCAACTTTTTTTTTCCAAATAAAAAAAATGTTTTTTTTTCTTTTGCTTCTAATCAATTTGAGACAAACTTAACCTTTTTGGGACAAATTCCAAGTTCAATTCAGATATTAGTCACAACTAAAAGTCCACGTACTTGAAAATGAGCTCGAAAAAAAATATGAGGACTGTTTCCGAAAACTTGTTTTCGTTGGAACGGTCCTCTTCATGAATCACTGAAAAACATAAGTTACTTTGGTTTAGAGTTCTCTAGAGACTGATCAGGGGTAGATTCAGTCATTGAAAGTATAAGAAATCTTTTTTGACATTTTCTAATCACATACAGAACGTTTTGTGTTGTTGCTTTTGTGACACCTTACAAAGCTCATCAGATACCGTTTCAGAAAACTTTCGAGCAAAAAAGAGCACCCGAAGGGTGCTCCTTTTGCGAGTGCGTTAAGCGTTCCCCTGCTCCGCCCCCCGCGGAACCCACACGTCAAGAGTCACTGATATAGCGGGGCCACAAAAACCTCTAGGTGGCCGCGTTCCAGCATTACAAAATTTTTTGAGGTGGGGTAGGGGCCCCCACCGGTACAAGTAATATCCCTCAAATGGACTATAGAGAAATTTTGCAAAAAAGTCGATTCTCGAAATTGTCAGGTTAGAATGGTCTAATTTTTTGCATGCGGCCCTAAAATGTCAAATGAATAGGGGTTTCCTTTTGTGACTTTTTGACCCAACAATTTTTAACAGGTGTTTGGGCTAATTTGGGCTTTTTGCCCAATTTGGGAAAAGTTTTTATTCTGCTTAATTCTCAAAAATAAGTAAAAATTTTGATATACTTATGAAAATGCGTCTAAATTGATCTCAGCAGTTCTATCTAACGAACTAATTATCATGGTGGTGGAGGTTTTTGAATCTGAGAAAATTGATTTTTTTGACTTTTTTTTACTCATTTTTGACTACTCTTTCAAAATGAAAGCTTTTAACGAAAAAACTTGAAAACAATTTGCTATATTAATTTAATTGAGCTTAAAGGGCATTGCTCTGGTTTTCTTAGCTAAAATGAAAAGTTTCAGCTGAAAATTGGCACTTTTTCAAAACAATCATTTTTTTCTAAAAATTTTTAGGTTTTTGATTTTTTTACAATTTTTTGTTCAGAAATAAAGTTAAAAAACGATTATTGAGTCAGAGTAAATTTTTTGTTTCCACCCTAATGTACCTTATGTGGGAGTACTGTTTGTACTAATTTTAGGCCCTCATTCTAGTTTTTAGCCAGGATATTGCTTTCGGAATCCTGTGAAAAAAGTCGAAAAAACATGTTTTTTTGACCTTTCTCAAAATTTTAAAATAAGTGATCCACTTGTTGTTAGTCGCCAGATAAGGTCTCCAAAAACCTCGGAGACTCCAATAAACAGACTGATGAGATTTTTTTTAAAATTTTTCAAAATTCAAATTTTTTGATTTTTTTTGAACTTTTCAGCTGAAAAATTATTCTAAGTATCGCCATTTAAAGAAGAAAAAAGGTTAAAATTCAAAATTTTCTTTCTTTTCTGGCTTTTTTTTCTTCCAGGCGTGTTATCAAGCTAAAAATGGCTCATTCAGACTATCTGCATAGCTTGTTTAGGTTCCAGTTTCTCAAGTTGGCTCAAAGGTGCCTTAAGTGGAGGCGACAAGGAAACATAGCCAGAATGAAAACTTCATAAAATCTACAATTTTTAACATTTTTTGGTAATTTAAAATGCTAGATCCACTAAGTTGGGTACGCTGAATCGTAATATGCAATTAATTTTCACTTTTTTTCAATTTTGAAAATTACAAATTTTTGACTTTTTAAAAAAAAACATAATTTTTAATTTTTTCTCTTTTTTAAAACATTTTACATCATATTGATGTTGCTTCTGCCAAAGTGTTATAAACGGCTAGAGCAGGAATCTTCATTACTTAAGAACAGTGAGTGGTGCGAGGAAAACAAAAAAAAGTGATTCATTTCTCCCGATTTACAAAAGAAAAAAGAAAAAACTGTTTTTAAATTCATTTGGAAACTTACAATTTTTCTCATCATTATCCCTCACTAGATTTCACCAACCGCATTTGTAACCCCCTAACATCAGTTGTTCTTGGAAGCATTGATTAATAAAATCAATTTTTTAAAAATTTATACAGCTTCTCATGAGGAATTGAAAACAAGCATTAGTGAAAAAAATTTTGTGAAAAATTAAAAACAACTATCCGTTATCATGGATCGAGGTAGGATGCTCACTCGGTCCCTCTGGGACCTGTAGAGGGAGCAGCCGTAACCGTAAATTCTACGCTTAAAATCTGAAATCAGCCTGATCGGAATTATGACAATAGCGGAGATCAAATAAGTTTTTGAAGTTGCGTTCTTATTTTGAACAATTTTTTTCTTTCCATTTCCTTCATTTTCCATTTTATTTTTGCCGAAATCAGTCTCACTGCATGCTCGGTATTAGCAAAAATTTGATTGTTTCACACTTTGATATCTTTGGTTTTTTTGGTGGTAGTTTAAGTTAAAATTTATCAGAATTTTCCTTTGAAAAATTTTCACCTGGCAAAATTAATTGAGCATTGGCATTTGCGCCCGAAGGGCGCAAGGCTAATGTGAATGCGTACAGTCCGACGTCTTTGCTTGAGGCCATGATATTGGCGCATGACCTTATTGTTTTGGTTTCAGAAAATACCAAAAACAAAAGTAAGTCACGTGACCTTGAGGGTGCTAGATCCGCGTGAAATTGTTCTAGACTTTCCGTTTTCTTTTGCTTCCAACAAATGACGTTATATCTTTCAAACGCCACAATTCTGGTCGCTTCTGTTGAACTTGTCGTTTCCCTCGGCGCCGAGGCATAGAAACATGTAACTTCGTACTTTTGCGTCGGCCTCATCCCACCGGAAAGAATTGCATAATACTCCTTTTTTTCTGGCCTTAACCAAATGGTTTTCCCAGCCGACTCTTCTCTTGATTTATAACTTCCAGGTTTTTCTTTTGGGCTTCCGTTTTCCCCTTTGTTTCAATTTCTTAAATGGGTTCTGTAGGCTCAACTAGGTCTGGTTTGTTTCTTTGTAAATATCTTATTTCGATTCCGTCCTTCGCAACACTGCTATTTCGATTATTGCTGCCCATTTTGACCACTCGAGAGGTGGTTCGGCCCAAGGTTTCTCCCAGAAAGGGCTGATGTTTAAAAATCCTGCTGGTTGCGCCTTGTCATAGCTCAATGTATGAGCGCGAGTATATCCAATCCGAACGGATTGATAAACGGAATTTTTGATGTGAGTTCGATAAAACAGCTGTTCTTAAGAATCATAAATTACCGTCTGAGCTATTGCTCATGTCACCCCTTCGGCGTACAGCCGTACAAGGTCAGCTGACCAACAGGTTATGAATTTATAATAATATATCAAACATGTACCGGATGACACGTTCATCACTTTTATCTAAGTGTCAGTTGGCTATGTTTTGTTTTCCACGCAAAATCAGGTACCACAAACAATTATCGGAATGGTTCGAGTGATTTGTCTTAATAAAGTATTTTCAGTCGTGATTCGAACGACAGTAAAAAAAAATTCAATAAAAATTCGAGTAAAAAATTTCAATAAAAATTCGAGTAGTGTTAAAAACATTTTTAATTTTTTTTTGATATTTAGTCTTAATTCGAGCAAACGAAGAGAGCGAATAGGCTTATTTGAGCTTATGTATGCTCAATTTAAGCCGTGAAACTTATTTTACTCGAGTGAAGTCAGTTTTTGGAGTTTTTAAGCGCCAGTAAAATTCCAAAAAGTTTCTGCATATAATTTAGAAACAATTTTTGATAGTTTTTTTTTAATTTTTTTCCTGGATTGTTTTAAAGTTTTTCGGTACATTTAAAGGAACGGTACTTTTTCTTTTAAAAATGTCAAGGTTCGTTAGAAATTTGGTACGTATATATGGTGAATGATTTTTAGGAACGGTACATTTTCTTCTCTTTTTTTTTTCTACAAAAACTGTTATAAAAGTTGCCTATTTTTGGAATATGTCCAAGTTCTAGTTTTTCATTCAGATCATTTCATCATACCACAAACAAAAAACGATACTTATTTGAAAAAACCTTTTGTTTTTGTAAGGCTATGGTCGGAACATTCTGTACAGTAATCGGCTATCCTTGCTAATTGATTGTTTTTATGTTTTGTTTTTGACGAGGTAGTTCAAAATTTTTTCCTTTTCTTATTAACGTTAAAAATGCAAAGGTCGCTTAATTGAGAAATCACTATATGTGCCCTTCTTATCTAGATGATTTAAGAAAATTGGGCAACTGCTCGAAAAATTGCAAATGTTCATTGTTGGCTGTAGGCGACCAAATGTGTAAGGCAGTTCAATCTCAACTGGCTTTTCCAGTTGCTGGTAATCACGAGTCCATCGAGGATCTAATCGCAGCTTGTCCCTTCGACACTCAAACTAACTGTTGCACGTGCTGGGTTGGGTTGAACAAACAGGAGGACGGAAAGACATGGTTCGATTCAGACGGAAATGAAGTGAAAAACGTTGAAGAATTGCCATGGGCCACAGGGCAACCGACAGATACAACAGGCTATGATTGTGCCTATATTCGCGACGCTTATCTTTTCAATAAAAATTGTCAAGGTTCGTTAGAAATTTGGTACGTATATATGGTGAATGATTATTAGGAACGGTACATTTTCTTCTCTCTGTTTGTTCCAGGTACTGCCGTAAACAGTTCCGGTGACGTGGTGTCCGAAAGAGTGGTGTGTCAGAGCATAATATTCTGAAATGAAGAGTTGTCTCTTATGAGAATAATTGTAATTAAAAGAGAAATTAATTTGCAAGTAATTTAAAATCGTTTCAAAACCTTGGAGCCATATATATTTACTTACAGTTAGTTCTTTATTGTACAAAACTTTACTCGTGTTAATCGTTTAAAAGTGTATAATTACTGTTGTGATTACGTTAGCGAACTGTGTAGTGGATTATTATGAACCTTTTTTTGTCTAACCTAACTCGCAAACAAAAGTGTTCATTTATTTGGAAATTTTACTGTTAGCATTGGAAATTGCATAGTATCTGTTCTCTTCTTTATTTGTGGTTAGTGTTTCGTACATTAAGCTACAGTGGTTGAGTCGTTAGTGTGTGAGACTGATAATGTCTAGGTCGCAAGTTCGAATCTCAGACATAGATGATTTAAAAAAAAACTAATTTGAGGCCTACTAATAATTTTTCTATTTGCACTTTATAGAGCTGTTTTTGTCGTGCTTCGCTTCTGTTTAAACAGTGGTATTGAAACTGGGTACTTAAGTTTTTCGCGCAAAGAACTTTATTCACAGAATGGTGAGAATAAGAAATGGTTTATTGACTAATGCATCATCTTGCCTCAGCGCTTCTAATTGGTTTGTTGCATGCAATTCTTACAATGCGAGCTTAAAATTTGCCGTTAGAGTTGGCACGTTACCTGCAATTCTTACAATGTGAGTTTTATTTTTGCCGAAATTTTTCGGTTGATTTTCAGCTGAGTGGCTGTGGGTCTAATACGTTTTTTAAATTAGTTATCTGTTGTATTATTCGGCATTGATATCATCGTGACAATAATTGAAGTCAAAATTTACAGGACGAATGCTTGTAGTGAAGACAGTTAGTTAGATCTTGTGATTTTGTTACATTTTTTTCTAGGGAGAAAGTTCCATGAAGTTGTTAGAGCTCAACTTGCATCTTAAGCTGGATTGTTTTTGATTTCTTTCCAAGTTCATTTGCAAAATGGAAGGTGCATTACGCTCTCCCATAACAGACGTTAGAATGGTGCGAAAAAAAAGTGAATTACTTCTTGTTTCAAAAGTGGATTTCCCAGTGCTATAAAAAAATTGCCTCCTTATCCAGTTTTTTCGAATGGCGTTTTCTCAGATTCCTGAAAATCATGGAGTATTATGGTAATTGTTATCTTAAATTAGGAAGTCTAAAGTTTTCCAATAAAATTTTTTTTGTGTGTTCACGTTTTTCCACTTTTTTGCTGGCTATATTAATTTGATGACAAATTTTTGAGCAAGTCTACATACTAAATGAAATTATTCGGCTTCGGTTGAGATGCCGATAATTCGCTTTTTTTTCTGAAAAGCTCACACTTCATAAGAACGCAACTTTTTTGTGCTGTCATTTCGTTTTGCTAAACATGTTCTGACTTCTCGTTTCAGAAGTGAAATTTAAATTTAAAATCTCATTGAAATGAAAGTTTTCCTTTTGTTCCAGTTATGATCAAATTGATTAATTTTTGTCTTAAATTTGTCAAACATTCAAGATTGCCATATTTTTTCTTTTAATTTGTTTCAATAATAGTTATTCGTTTTTTATTGACTTTTCGTGACTTCATTAACTGTTTGCTGTTATTATTTAACAACAATTAAACTATTCTTTTAATTTTTTGAACGCGTAACATTTCTTAAGAGTCGATGAAGGTAGTTCAGACTCATATAAATGTACTGATGATTTTTCAAAGAAATTTTATTCAGAATCAATTTTTATTTTTCACTTATGATTTGCTGTCTTAAAATGAATGCAAAATCCTTTATCGAACCGTAAAACTGCAAAGGTCATGAAAAACTGGATCGACTTCTTGTTCCGAAAGTGGAATTTTTTTGCAGATTTTCCAGCGGAATAAAAAAACTACCTATTGGTTCAGTTTTATCAAATTGAGTTTAAGTAATAAAAAGGGCCAATCGCAAACTGTTCTAGAAATTTAAAAAGTTTGAAGGGCATCTCTTTTTTTTTTAAATTTGAAAGTTACGATTTTTTATAAACTAATTCTCTTTTCTACGTTCATAGACTCAACTGTCTGTTGGCTATGTTGTTGTTTTGATCAGTTTTTATGTTTTTTTAATCCTTCAAGAATGATAATTGATTGCTGCCATGGTTGAGAAACAATTAGTAAAGAGAAGTTAAAACATTTTTCAATGAAAAACTGTTTTGTAAAGGGCGATTGAGTTAGCTAAACACTGCAATTATGAAATGATATTTTGACAAAAATAACGTAAATATTTGTTTTGGAGCAAAATTGGGTTCAGACTCACTGTCATCAAAATAGCATTTGGATTATCCACATAGACAGTTTTTTATCGACACTGAGACGGCTGAAAACGTTTTATATGACACCACAATCGACCCCATACTTTTTTATAGGTATCAAAATGATTCGAAAAAACACCCCAACGCAGTAGTTTGTCCCTGCTTCGTGCGGTAATCTGGACAGAAAAACAAAATTGTAGTTCGTTCGTACTTAAGTTTTGCTGATCACTATATGATTCAGTGCGTAAGCAGTAAGTGGGTGTAGTAATCAATTTAAAAAAAAACAATTTAAATTAATTTAAATTTCAATCTATATCTATACTATATTTAAATGCTAGTGACAGCTATCTCCCATGTTTAAGCATAATAATTTTGCATGTTTAACGAAAGAATTTTTTCATGTTTAAGCTATATCATATATTGCAATGCTTAAGAAAATTCTTCATTTAGTTTTCAGCAAGGTCATTAGCTTTTCAGTAATTTTTTTCGAGGCCAAATTAAGTCTGTTTGTCTGTCTACCCGTCTAGTAATTTTTTAACTTTCAATTTGGTTTCTACGATTCAGTTTAAAATGGTACTACTGTCAAACTGTTTTCTCCAATCTTTTTTTCTCTTTCTCGTTGTCTGGCTCCAATCTTGCCTCCAATTATGACTGCTCAATTTTTTGTAGTTTTGTAGATATGGCATTTTTTGTGATTTTTTCAAAAAAAAATTATTTTTTTTTTCAGAATTTGACATTTTTGCCCTGTAGTTGGGTTTTTTAAGGTACTCTCAGGAGTTGCGAATCTTGCCTCCAAATTTGACTGCTCAAATTCTTTTAATTTTCGAGATTTGACGTTTTTGAGATGACGGAAAAAGGATTTAAAAAATTATCAAATATGAATTTACCAGCCATCTAATTGGGTGCTGTCAGAGTACGCTAAAACCCTGCAGATCAGGTTTCCAATATATGCAGTTTTTCATGTTCTCAAAAATTCGAAGCACCGAAGGTTCGTTACACGCTAGCTATATATTTAAATGCGGGCTTCACTATTTCGCCATGTTTAAGCTTTTTCAACGTATTATTTTTGCATGTTTAACAAACGAATTTTTGCACGTCTAAGCTATATCGTATATTGCAATGGTTAAGATTTTTTTTCCGATTTTCCAGTTTAAATTCAGTGTTTTTTTCATCAAGTTTTAATTTAGCAACCCAATAGTGGAGTCGGTCAGATTTTTCCCAAAGTTTGCGATTCTGGCCTCCATATCTGAATAACCAAATCTTTTTAGTTTTCAAGGTATGGTAATTTTCGAGATTTTTCAAAAACTTCAAGAAAATTTGATTTAAATAAACTTCTGTTTTTGAATTCTCACCCTCTAGTTGGGTGCTGTCATGTTACTCTCATGGTTTGCGAATCTTGTCTCCAAATCTCATTTCTCAAATCCGTGTAGTATTCGAGATGACGTTTTTATGATTTTCAAAAATTAAAAAAAAAACTTTGGTTGTTTGATACTGTGAGGTACTCTCAGGGGTTGCGAATCTTGCCTCTGAATATGGCTGCTCAAATACTTGCAGACCTTCTTAAAAAAGTCAGAAGAATTCATATTCTCAACCTTGTATTTGGGTACTCTCAGGAGTTCCAAATTGCAAATCTTGCGTCCAAATACACGACTGATCAAATGCTTTTAGTGTTCGAAATCTGACATTTGTTATGTCTTTTTTCAAACTGTTCAAAGACTTTACATATAAAAAGTTCATTTACAAAAGCTTCCATCTCTAAAGTGAGGCTCTGTCCGGGTACTCTCAGGGGTTGCTAGTTTCAATTCAATCAAGTGTAAATTTATGAGCCCACTCAATTGAATGAAAAAGTTTATTTTGAATAGAAAAATTTAAATTGAAAAAAAAAAATAAAATGCTTTGGCGGTATTCGATCCGACGCCAAAGTACACAGTTTAGTTATTTCAAATAATTTCACTTGAACAAGTAAACGATCTAAATTTCCACGACAAAATTGATAAGATTTTTTTTGCAAATAGATATACCCAAGAACATGCGTTTGATTTACTTTTTCAAACTTGCCAAAAATGGCAGAAAACGACTAAAAACAGACATGAAAAATTTAAATCGTATCAGAAAAATTTTAGTTGATGCCAACATTTTTAATAGTATTCTTGAACAGTTTTTCATTTAAACTTTTATTTTTTTGTCTAACTGGACATCACTGCGCGTGGTATAAAGTAATTCATCAAAAACTTGTTCAAGTAAATCGAATAATCGTAAGAGTAATTTTTTCAACCAGTAAAAAATAAACTGATAAAAGTGTAAACGTGATTTTTTCAACCAATCGCAAGAAACAAGCTGATATAAGATTTTAAGTCACTTTGTAAGTAGCACAGAGAGTTTTGACCCCAATTATTAAGATTAATGAACGTAGTGAGTATTCTTAAATAGGTCTTTGTGATTTTTTGTTTTTTTTTAGGAAAAAATCTTAAAGTTTGTTCACGCTCACTTTTGATTTTCGCGGTTTTTCGTGACTCCTTTTTAAGTTCAGTGCATTTCCATTGTTAAAAGGAAGGCAAACTCAACTATTGAACAGCAAAATTGTGATCGACTTCAACTTTTGAAAATGGAAATTAATGATCAGATTTCCGCGCGAATTAAGTCTTATCGATTGTTCCAGTTTTCTCAAATTGTGTTTTTTAACAAAAAAGTGTTCATCATAAATTGTTCTATTAAATCAAAGAGCTTTAAGGCCATCTATTTTTTCTTTTTCTTCGAAATTCAAAATTCAGTGTTTTGTTTCAATTTCTTTGCGTTCTTTACTCTTTTCAACTGTCAGGTGGCTATGTATTTGAAAAGAAAATTATTTGTTGTCACCTTATTTCTTTTTTTTGTGCAAGGTTTGAGCAGATGATTTCGCAGAACTTCACTAGGAAGTTTACTAGAAATTCCAAAAAAGATTGTTCTTTTTTAAAATTTTTTGAGGGTGTTTTTGCAAGTATTAGGTTTGGGCAAGCATTATTTTATCTCGAAAAACTAATTTTTTACAAACAATGACATCTTCTGCTTTTTGCCATTTTGGTTAATTTTTGTGAACTTCTCAATCCTTTTAGTTGATATTTTGCATTGATAACTTTTTTCGATTAAAAATAATCACGCAGCAAATCAACTGGGGTTAGTTGTAAAAACACTTAGAATTGTTCTTAAATCTGTTTCAATCCAATTGCAATTCAGAAGTTGATGTTTTGTTTCTGATCAGATGATTTTTTGCAATTGTTTAATTTTTATTTTAAATTTATTTATAAATTAACAAGTTCGGTGAAAGTTTAGAGCAAAGAGAAGTAATATCTAACTTACAATTACTCTAATTTTATTCAAACTATCAACTTCGCGTTACCTTGTTCCAGAGAACAACTTTAGAACCAGCAGAAGCGATGTGTTTGTAGTTCTGTGTATATGAAATTCAATTGATCATTCTTTGCTTTCGGTTAATGTTGGAGGGAATAATCGCCATTGAAGTAGCCAGTGACTTGTTGTTTAATAAGATTTAAAACCGGGCGTATGAGAACTTTCATCTCTTTCATGAAATGGTTCCTTCTTGAACTCATCTGTAGCGACCTGTCATTATTACTGTTTTCACCCATTTGCTTACGTTTAGGTGATGCGCAGTTTTATTCAGCTTTGTCTCGGTGCCCAAGAAAGTTTAGATCATTTTTTAATGATTCGATTAACATAATTCAGACTCTTATATAGGTGCTGATGTGTTGTATTCGGGTTTTTTTTTAGTTTTTCGAATGTACAGTAATGAACGTAGTGAGTAATCGTATATAGGTCGTGGTGATTTGTTTTTTTTTCAGGAAAAGTCTTAAAATTTGTTCAGGCTCAAGCTTACGTTTTCGCGGTTTGAATTATGATTTCCTTTAAAGTTCTATTCATTTCCTTGGTTGAAATGAAGGCAGAATCCACTATTGAACCGAAAACATGTAAAGGTCGCGAAAATCGTGATCGACTTCTAGTTAAGCCTGTGATTAGCAGGCGTTATCAAAGCAGAGTTTTCGGGTTAACAACTAGTTTAACAAAGTCAGTTGAATCATTAATCAGGGCTTTTCTGATAGCAACAGAACAGAATGCCTGCCAAAAGATAATTTTGGGGCATGCATGTATTTTAAATGGCCATTCCATTCGAATTTTTTTATTGTTAGTTGTAAATCACTTTTTGTTTTTAATTTTCTTTTTTCGCTTATTTTTTTTCATAAGGTTTTTTTCAGCTTAAATGACTTCAACTGAAGCAAATCTGTCTAGTTGCCTCAGATTTTGGCGTTTGAAGCAACAAAAGGTTTTAACTGCTTTTGTGCATAGGGGGGCATAGGGGTTTTTTTGGCTCAATTGTTTCAAAGCTCAATTTTTTTCCGGCTCAACCGTCGTCTGCCTAAGATGTGTCTGCTCTATATCCGCTTATTGAATGTTGTGTTAATGCTTTTTTAACACTGGTAGTTGTGTTTCTTAGTGTTTTCCTTCATTTTACCCGCATTCGAAATAATTTTTTAGCATTTTATTACTCAGTTTGTGTCCTTTTTTTTGGGCTAACTGCCGTGACATCTTTATTGTATCGCAATTGGTACGAAGCTCCGCAACGGAATGCAAGTTTTGCGTTTTGATTCAGTTTTCTCAAATTGTGACTTTAATCAAAAAAGTGTTCTGGAAATATCTTTGGAAGATCTCATAAATTGTTTCGGAAGTTCAGAGAGCCTTAAGTGTATATATATATATATATATATTTTTTATCTATCTAAAATTCGATAGTTCAGATTTTTCAAAAAGTCAGTTTTTTTCTCTTCTTGGATTCATTGACTCTTTTCTAACTGTGTGGCTGGGCAGAATTTGTTACGTTACAAACAATTTGAAAAAGCTGCATAAAAGTTTGCCTGGTTTCAATTTCATTAGCCTAATTGTTGTGATAAACTTATTAAATCTAGACTGCTAATGAGTTCGACTAATGATAAATGCAATGCAGCAACCCATGATCTGCCAACCCTAGTGTTTCATGATCAGACCCCTAACCCAAAACCTGACAATTAAAGATCGAAAATATGTCGCAGTCCATGTACGGAGGATGATGAATATGCAAATAAAGACAGTTTGACCAAAAAGATAAAAAAATATTATTTCTATGTCGATGAAAGAGCTAGTGCCATCCATCATTGATCAAATGAAGAAAGAAATCGCAACCATGCTCAAAACAAACTACAATCGAACAAGCAGTGATTGGCTTGGCATCAAAGAAGATATTTTGATATCTTTGTCTTCTGGCATGAACCAAATGGAGACGCGAAACAAACTAAAAGCCCAATGTGAAGCAGAGCAATTAGAAATGTACAACAGGCGTGATAATGTTAAGTTTTTAGAGGTGCCAAAACACTAGAACAAGGAAAAAGAGAACCAATGGAAACAACTCTGAGCAAAGCTCTGAGTATTGCAGGCAATATAGATGCTGGTATAGATGAAAGAGATATATCTATACCTCAGCGACTTCCTAGAAAATCTGGCAGAGTCAAACCAATTATATTCAAGTTCACACAGCGGATTGCATAAATTAACCTTTTAAGAAAAAGAAAAGTCTGATGCGTAGTGACCAATTTCTGATTGTAAATTTTTTGAAGACATCAAGAACTCGAGCAAATTTTCTTCCTATGATGAAAAACGATAACAGAATCAGCTCTTGCTGGATGAGAGAAGAATTCTTTCCTTTTGCGTGGAACTAAGATGGAAGATTTTATCGAATTCAAAGTCTCTACGAGGGAGGAAAGTTTTTGAATTATCAAATTGTTGAAGTGGCGGCGTATTTCAATAGTGTTTTTGACCGATCATCAAGTCATGAAGGAACATAAATTTCACTATTATTCGTCGCTCAAGAGTGCTAATGCTATTTCTATTTAGTTTTTGTTGTCAAATGTTCGTTTTATAAAAAATCACCATGAGGATATAGAAGCACTTCTTAATAGTCTCCAGTACATATTTTATGTCTTACAGAAACTTAGTTAAGTGATAATGATAACATAGAAATGTACAAAATAACATGTTTCAACTAAATAAAATTCAATAATATACATACAAGAGGAGGAGGAACAATGATACAATTGAATGATCAAATTTTTCTAGTCGACAAATTTGAGGTTAGTATACATGAATCAATAGCTGTTATTGTCGATTTCGCAGGAAAAATACCTATCATTGTAGTCTCATATGTACCACCTAGCGAAGGTATACCAATTAATGGAACAGGGGATTGCAACATCAATACACTTAAAAAAAACTGAGTACATCGTACTCAAATGCTATCAGTGCCAATGGTTTTGATCTCTTAAATAAATCTGCCACTAGAATCAGCAACAGCGTAAAAACTTGCATTGACCTTTTTGTAGTAAGGAATATTGATTTTTCTACAATGAACATACTTGAAAATGAATTGTCCGACATTATTGAAATTTGAAACAATTTGCTTACGAGACTTATCAAGCCTTTCCTATCGCGATAAGTCGTTTTGGTTAAAACAAAAAGATAGAAGCGCGATTTTTTAGAAAGCTTAAAAACAATTTAGAAAAATCGCATATTGTGAACTTGGACAACAATGATTTCGCTTACGATGATTTTAAGAAATGTCTTGTCTACACTACAACGTTTTGCTCCTTTTTTTAAATAAAGCCCATAAAGAAGAGAAAAGCAAATGCACTATAGTTCAATAGAAGTTTAAGAAATGCTATTGCTAAAAGAAATAAAACTATAAATTGTGGAAATGTGGTAAAGATAACACCGTTATAATGAATAGGTTTATTCACGAGCGAAAAAGTATCGAAATATTGTTAAGAAAGACCAAAAAAGATTTCTATTAAATTAAACTCAATAATTGGATAGGAGACTCGAGACAAGTTTTTAAAATTGTAAGTGAAATATCGGAAAAAAACGCGGATTTAGAATGGATTTAAACAACTACCAATCAATATCTTTGTTCAATAGCTGCAATAAAATTATTGAAAAGGTAATGCATTTTAGATTATACACTTACCTCGAAAAGTTCGCTTGCTCTATGAACAATTTTTGGGGTTCGTCAAAAACATTTGGGGTTCGTCAAAAATATGCCTCATTAGATGCTTTAGCTGAATCGATTGAGCGCTTAAGGCTCGTTCATGATAAAATTTAAATGCAGTTTTTTCATTGATTTGAAAAAGGCCTTTGGTATGCCTGATCACAAAATTTTATCTAAATTAGAAAACTATGGGATTCGATGCAAATGTAATATTTGGTCTCAGAGTTACTTATCTGAAAAATTATTATGTGTGTGCGTCAATGGTGCTCCATCTGATTGGTTACCTATCATCACAGCTGTTCCACAGGGCGCGGTGCTTGGTCCCCTTCTGTTTTTAATGTATATCAATGATATTCATTTTGCAGGCAATAGCGATGTTGTCGTTCTATTTGCTGATGATACTAATGTTGCCTCTAAGTGAAAAAACCTAAACGAGTTTAAGCTTGACTGTTCCAATAGTTTTCTATGGTTGAATTGCAACAAACTAAAGTTAAACTCTAATGAAAACTACTTTAATTAGTTTTTGATAAAAAGCAGTGCTTTTGACCTCAATCTAGTCCTAAATAACACTGTTTATGTTCCTGGCGTAGTTTGCAAATACCTTGGTGTTTTAGTTGATACAAACTTATCATTTCACAACCATATACAAAGTATAAAAACATAAATGGGCAGTTATTGCGGAGTCATTTCAAGAATGAGACATTTTGTTCCTAAATCAGTGCTGTTGAAATACTTGATTTCTAACGTCAAGCCAACCATGCAATTTGGATTGTTAGTATACGTTGGTACAAGCTATACACTATTGAACCAACTTTTAATGATGCAACGAAAAATTCCTAGAATAATTTAGTTCAAAAAAAATTTTGAAAACATCACTCAAACAGTTATTGACAATAAAATTCTTAGTGCCCATGAGCTATACCTGTTTGTTTTACTAAAGTTTTGTTTTAGCTCGATGATTTATGGTGGTACAAGCTATGCAATATTGAACCAACTTTTAATGATGCAACGAAAAACGAAAGAAAATTTGAAAGCATCACTAAGACAGTTATTGACAAAAAAATTCTTACTGCTCATGAGATCTACGTGTATGATTTACTAAAAATTTTTTTTTTGTTGTCTGAATCAACGACAACCGACATCTTTTTTTTTTTGAATTCAGTTTTTTTCATCAAAAACTTACGTTTATTCTACAAGAAAATTGATTTCTCGTACATTTGATCTGCCATTCTGTAACAATAAGAGATAGTCATGCTCATTGGCATATAGAGGTTCCAAGTTATTAAAACTAGTAATTTTCAATAATCTACTTCCTCAAAAAGTTGGGTTTATGTCCAATAAAGAAAGAGTTTAGTGAGTTCATAAGTTTAAGGATAATTACATACTTGGCAATAATGATCTTGTGCATAGAATAGTTCGTAAATTTTTCCCATAAAAAGAGAAAAATCGACACTTTTGATTAAATAATATCAGAAGCTGGTTTGAAGTTGCGAATCTATCCTGGAAATATGGCCGTCTAATTCTTCTTTGTTTTCGAGCAAATGCACTCTGTGAAATTTGAGTGAGTTTTCAATAATTTCATTGAATGCAAGTTTCACGTTTTGATTCAGTTTTCTCAAATTGTGACTTTAATCAAAAAAGTGTTCTGGAAATATCTTTGGAAGATCTCATAAATTGTTTCGGAAGTTCAGAGAGCCTTAAGTGTATATATATATATATATATATATATTTTTATCTATCTAAAATTCGATAGTTCAGATTTTTCAAAAAGTCAGTTTTTTTCTCTTATTGGATTCATTGACTCTTTTCTAACTGTGTGGCTGGGTAGAATTTGTTACGTTACAAACAATTTGAAAAAGCTGCATAAAAGTTTGCCTGGTTTCAATTTCATTAGCCTAATTGTTGTGATAAACTTATTAAATCTAGACTGCTAATGACTTCGACTAATGATAAATGCAATGCAGGAACCCATGATGTGCCAACCCTAACGTCAAGCCAACCATGCAATTTGGATTGTTACCATGCGTTGGTACAAGCTATACACTATTGAACCAACTTTTAATGATGCAAAAAAAAATTCCTAGAATAATTTAGTTCAAAAGAAATTTTGAAAACATCACTCAAACAGTTATTGACAATAAAATTCTTAGTGCCCATGAGCTATACCTGTTTGTTTTACTAAAGTTTTGTTTTAGCTCGATGATTTATGGTGGTACAAGCTATGCAATATTGAACCAACTTTTAATGATGCAACGAAAAACGAAAGAAAATTTGAAAGCATCACTAAGACAGTTATTGACAAAAAAATTCTTACTGCTCATGAGATCTACGTGTATGGTTTACTAAAATTTTTTTATTGTTGTCTGAATCAACGACAACCGACATCTTTTTTTTTGAATTCAGTTTTTTTCATCAAAAACTTACGTTTATTCTACAAGAAAATTGAGTTCTCGTACATTTGATCTGCCATTCTGTTACAATAAGAGATAGTCATGCTCATTGGCATATAGAGGTTCCAAGTTATTAAAACTAGTAATTTTCAATAATCTACTTCCTCAAAAAGTTGGGTTTATGTCCAATAAAGAAAGAGTTTAGTGAGTTCATAAGTTTAAGGATAATTACATAATTGGCAATAATCATCTTGTGCATAGAATAGTTCGTAAATTTTTCCCATAAAAAGAGAAAAATCGACACTTTTGATTAAATAGTATCAGAAGCTGATTTGAAGTTGCTAATCTACCCTGAAAATGTGGCTGTCTAATTCTTCTTAGTTTTCGAGCAAATGCACTCTTTGAAATTTGAGTGAGTTTTCAATAATTTCATTGAATGCAAGTTTCACGTTTTGATTCAGTTTTCTCAAACTGAAATTCGATAGTTCAGATTTTTCAAAAATTAAGTTTTTTTCTCTATTTGGATTCATTGACTCTTTTCTAACTGTGTGGCTGGGCAGAATTTGTTACGTTACAAACAATTTGAAAAAGCTACATAAAAGTTTGCCTTGTTTCAATTTCATTAGCCTAATTGTGATAAACTTATTAAATCTAGACTGCTAATGAGTTCGACTAATGATAAATGCAATGCAGCAACCCATGATGTGCCAACCATGCAATTTGGATTGTTAGTATGCGTTGGTACAAGCTATACACTATTGAACCAACTTTTAATGATGCAACGAAAAATTCCTAGAATAATTTAGTTCAAAAGAAATTTTGAAAACATCACTCAAACAGTTATTGACAATAAAATTCTTAGTGCCCATGAGCTATACCTGTTTGTTTTACTAAAGTTTTGTTTTGGCTCGATGATTTATGGTGGTACAAGCTATGCAATATTGAACCAACTGTTAATGATGCAACGAAAAACGAAAGAAAATTCGAAAGCATCACTAAGACAGTTATTGACAAAAAAATTCTTACTCTTCATGAGATCTACGTGTATGATTTACTAAATTTTTTTTATTGTTGTCTGAATCAACGACAGCCGACATCTTTTTTTTTGAATTCAGTTTTTTTCATCAAAAACTTACGTTTATTCTACAAGAAAATTGAGTTCTCGTACATTTGATGTGCCATTCTGTAACAATAAGAGATAGTCATGCTCATTGGCATATAGAGGTTCCAAGTTATTAAAACTAGTAATTTTCAATAATCTACTTCCTCAAAAAGTTGGGTTTATGTCCAATAAAGAAAGAGTTTAGTGAGTTCATAAGTTTAAGGATAATTACATACTTGGCAATAATGATCTTGTGCATAGAATAGTTCGTAAATTTTTCCCATAAAAAGAGAAAAATCGACACTTTTGATTAAATAATATCAGAAGCTGGTTTGAAGTTGCGAATCTATCCTGAAAATATGGCTGTCTAATTCTTCTTTGTTTTCGAGCAAATGCACTCTGTGAAATTTGAGTGAGTTTTCAATAATTTCATTGAATGCAAGTTTCACGTTTTGATTCAGTTTTCTCAAATTGTGACTTTAATCAAAAAAGTGTTCTGGAAATATCTTTGGAAGATCTCATAAATTGTTTCGGAAGTTCAGAGAGCCTTAAGTGTATATATATATATATATATATATATATATATATATATATATATATATTTTTATCTATCTAAAATTCGATAGTTCAGATTTTTCAAAAAGTCAGTTTTTTTCTCTTCTTGGATTCATTGACTCTTTTCTAACTGTGTGGCTGGGCAGAATTTTTTACGTTACAAACAATTTGAAAAAGCTGCATAAAAGTTTGCCTGGTTTCAATTTCATTAGCCTAATTGTTGTGATAAACTTATTAAATCTAGACTGCTAATGAGTTTGACTAATGATAAATGCAATGCAGCAACCCATGATGTGCCAACCCTAGTGTTTCATGATCAAACCCCTAACCCAAAACCTGACAATTAAAGATCGAAAATATGTCGCAGTCCATGTACGGAGGATGATGAATATGCAAATAAAGACAGTTTGACCAAAAAGATAAAAAAATATTATTTCTATGTCGATGAAAGAGCTAGTGCCATCCTTCATTGATCAAATGAAGAAAGAAATCGCAACCGTGCTCAAAACAAACTACAATCGAACAGGCAGTGATTGGCTTGGCATCAAAGAAGATGTTTTGATATCTTTGTCTTTGGCATGAACCAAATGGAGACGCGAAACAACCTAAAAGCCCAATGTGAAGCAAAGCAATTAGAAATGTACAACAGGCGTGATAATGTTAATTTTTTAGAGGTGCCGAAACACTAGAACAAGGAAAAAGAGAACCAATGGAAACATTTCTGAGCAAAGCTCTGAGTATTACAGGCAATATAGATGCTGGTATAGATGAAAGAGATATATCTATACCTCAGCGACTTCCTACAAAGTCTGGCAGAGTCAAACCAATTATATTCAAGTTCACCCGGCGGATTGCATAAATTAACCTTTTAAGAAAAAGAAAAATCTGATGCGTAGTGACCAATTTCTGATTGTAAATTTTTTGAAGACATCAAGAACTCGAGCAAATTTTCTTCCTATGATGAAAAACGATAACAGAATCAGCTCTTGCTGGATGAGAGAAGAATTCTTTCATTTTGCGTGGAACGAAGATGGAAGACTTTATCGAATTCAAAGTCTCTACGAGGAAGGAAAGTTTTTGAATTATCGAATTGTTGAAGTGGCGGCGTATTTCAATAGTGTTTTTGACCAATCATCAAGTCATGAAGGAACATAAATTTCACTATTATTCGTCGCTCAAGAGTGCTAATGCTATTTCTATTTAATTTTTGTTGTCAAATGTTCGTTCTATAAAAAATCACCATGAGGATATAAAAGCACTTCTTAATAGTCTCCAGTACATATTTTATGTCTTACAGAAAGCTAGTTAAGTGATAATGATAATATAGAAACGACAAAATAACATGTTTCAACTAAATAAAATTCAATAATATACATACAAGAGGAGGAGTAGCAATGATACAATTGAATGATCAAATTTTTCTAGTCGACAAATTGGAGGTTAGTTTACCTGAATCAATAGCTGTTATTGTCGATTTCGCAGGAAAAAGACCTATCATTGTAGTCTCATATGTACCACCTAGGGAAGGTATACCAATTAATGGAACAGGGGATTTCAACATCAATACACTTAAAAAAAAACTGAGTACGTCGTACTCAAATGCTATCAGTGCCAATGGTTTTGATCTCTTAAACAAATCTGCCACTAGAATCAGCAACAGCGCAAAAACGTGCATTGTCCTTTTTGTAGTAAGGAATATTGATTTTTCTACAATGAACATACTTGAGAATGAATTGTCCAATATTATTGAAATTTGAAACAAATTGCTTGCGAGACTTATCAAGCCTTTCCTATCGCGATAAGTCGTTTTGGTTAAAACAAAGAGATAGCAGCGCGAATTTTCAGAAAGCTTAAAAACAATTTAGAAAAATCGCATATTGTGAACTTGGACAACAATGATATCGCTCACGATGATTTTAAGAGATGTCTTGTCTACACTACAACGTTTTGCTCATTTTTTAAATAAAGCCCATAAAGAAGAGAAAAGCAAATGCACTATAGTTCAAAAGAAGTTTAAGAAATGCTATTGCTAAAAGAAATAAAATTATAAAGAATGGAAATGTGGGAAAGATAACACCGTTATAATGAATAGGTTTATTCACGAACGAAAAAATTTCGAAATATTGTTAAGAAAGACCAAAAAAGATTTCTATTACAATAAACTCAATTATTGCATAGGAGACTCGAGACAAGTTTTTAAAATTATAAGTGAAATATCGGAAAAAAACGCGAAAGTTTCTGCTATTAATAGCTAATTCCTTCAATCATTTTTTTTTACCACAATTGGGTCAAAGCTGTCAGATGATATTGAATTTGTTGATATTAATTTTTTTTTGGAAAGTGCAAGTCAGTCAATGTATTTTGCTGAAAGTTCGTTGCATGAATTAATCAGTATCTTTCAAAAATTTGAACCCGAAACAAACTTGCGGCATTGATGAATTAAGCAAGATCATATTACTGAAGATTTGTTTCATTGTTGCTTCCTGCCTAACGTATATAGCTAGTCTATCCTTCAAAATAAGATTGTTTCCTAATTCAATTAAGTGCTCAAAAGTAGTACCTCCTTATAAATCTGAGTTCAGAATCGATTTAAACAACTACCAATCAATATCTTTGCTCAATAGCTGCAGTAAAATTATTGAAAAGGTAATGTATTTTAGATTATAAAATTACCTCGAAAAGTTTGCTTGCTCTATGAACAATTTTTGGGGTTCGTCAAAAAAATTTGGGGTTCGTCAAAAATATGCTTCAGTAGATGCTTTAGCTGAATCGATTGAGCGCTTAAGGCTCGGTCATGATAAAATTTAAAATGTGCAGTTTTTTCATTGATTTGAAAAAGGCCATTGATTTGAAAAAGGATTTGAAAAATGCCTGATCACAAAATCTTATCTAAATTAGAAAACTATGGGATTCGATGCAAATGTAATATTTGGTCTCAGAGTTACTTATCTGAAAAATCATAATGTGTGTGCGTCAATGGTGCTCCATCTGATTGGTTACCTATCATCACAGCTGTTCCACAGGGCGCGGTCCTAGGTCCCCTTCTGTTTTTAATGTATATCAATGATATGCATTTTGCAGGCAATAGCGATGTTGTCGTTCTATTTGCTGATGATACTAATGTTGCCTCTAACTGTACAAACCTAAAAGAGTTTAAGCTTGACTGCTCCAACAGTTTTCCATGGTTGAATTGCAACAAACTAAAGTTAAACTCTAATGAAAAGTACTTCAATTAGTTTTTGATAAAAAGTAATGCTTTTGACCTCAATATAGTACTAAATAACCTTGTTTATATTCCTGGCGTAGTTTGCAAATATCTTGGTGTTTTAGTTGATACAAACTTATCATTTCACAACCATATACAAAAAGTAAAAACATAAATGGGCAGTTATTGCGGAGTCATTTCAAGAATGAGACATTTTGTTCCTAAATCAGTGCTGTTGAAATACTTGAATTCTAATGTCAAGCCAATAATGCAACATGGATTGTTAGTTTACGTTGGTACAAGCTATACAATATTGAACCAATTTTTAATGATGCAACGAAAAAATCTCAGAATAATTTAGTTCAAAAGAAATTTTGAAAACATCACTCAAACAGTTGTTGACAGTAAACTTCTTAGTGCTCATGAGCTATACCTGTTTGTTTTACTAAAGTTTTGTTTTGGCTCGATGGTTTATGGTGGTACAAGCTATGCAATATTGAATCAACTTTTAATGATGCAACGAAAAACGAAAGAAAATTTGAAAGCATCTCTTAGACAGTTATTGACAAAAAAATTCTTAGTGCTCATGAGATCTACGTGTATGATTTACTAACATTTTTTTTTATTGTTGTTTGAATCAACGACAGCCGACATCCTTTTTTTGAATTCGGTTTTTTCATCAAAAACTTACGTTTTTTCTACAAGAAAATCGAGTTCTCGTACATTTGATCTGCCAAGAATGAGACATTTTGTTCCTAAATCAGTGCTGTTGAAATACTTGATTTCTAACGTCAAGCCAACAATGCAACATGGATTGTTAGTATACGTTGGTACAAGCTATACAATATTGAAACAACTTTTGATGATGCAACGAAAAATTCCTAGAATAATTTAGTTCAAAAGAAATTTTGAAAACATCACTCAAACAGTTATTGACAATAAACTTCTTAGTGCTCATGAGCTATACCTGTTTATTTTACTAACGTTTTGTTTTGGCTCGATGGTTTATGGTGGTACAAGCTATGCAATATTGAATCAACTTTTAATGATGCAACGAAAAACGAAAGAAAATTTGAAAGCATCTCTTAGACAGTTATTGACAAAAAAATTCTTAGTGCTCATGAGATCTACGTGTATGATTTACTAACATTTTTTTTATTGTTGTTTGAATCAACGACAGCCGACATCCTTTTTTTGAATTCGGTTTTTTCATCAAAAACTTACGTTTTTTCTACAAGAAAATCGAGTTCTCATACATTTGATCTGCCATTTTGTAACAATAAGAGAAACTCATGCTCATTGGCATATAGAGGTTCCAAGTTATTCAAATAAGTAGTTGTCAATAATCTACTTCCTCAAAAAATTGGGTTTATGTCCAATAAAGAAAGAGTTTTGTGAGTTCATAAGTTTAAGGATAATTACATACTTGGCAATTTTGATCTTGTGCAAAGAATATTTCATAAATTTTTCCCATAAAAAGAGAAAAATCGACACTTTTGATTTAATGTTATCAGAAGCTGATTTGAAGTTGCGAATCTATCTTGAAAATATGGCTGTCTAATTCTTCTCAGTTTTCGAGAAAATGCACTCTGTGAAATTTGAGTGAGTTTTCAATAATTTCATTTTTTTTATAGTGACACTTTACAAGACGTTTTGAGCTCTCGTCTTGGTTTGAAAATGCCGAGATTGTAAGTTACGATATCATTTTAACTCGGATTTCAAATTGATTGATAATAAGAATTTTTCGAAAAAAAATTAACTAAATAGTTTTTTCTTCTTTCGTTTTTTATAATATCAATAACATAAGACTGAATTCAAGGCGAGACGATTACATAGTGTAGCCGTTAAGCTAGTCTTGATATACTGTAAAATAACAGAAATTTGTTAACCTAAATAATTAAAGTAAAAAAATAATAGTTCTCAAAAAATAATTTACTAAGATTTTTTTTAAATCAAGAAGTTTTTTTTAAACTTTACTTTCAAGGTTAGACTTTCTGTGGGTATTTACATTGCCCTTCGTCTATGCTCTCCTTGGTCTTTTGGTTTGTTATGATGTTTGACGATATTGTGTAAAAACATGATTTGGGAGAAATAAATTTTTTCTTTCGTTCTTCATGTCGTTTTTTTTTTGGTGCGCGGTGTAATGAAAGAATGTGAATTTTAGAAATATTCGACAGTCTTAGTAAAATTCTATTGATTACGCGACTACTGTACATATTTCAGCTCAAATGAATTGGAGACTTTCTACAACGCTTGTACTGACCACATTAACATGTAGCATGTGCGTGGGCTAATGAAAGAATTCAGATCTAAAAAAAAAACGTGACTGCTCGTATCAGGGCAAAGCCATGAGTGTTCTGACTGTCTTTAAGGTCTATGGAGTAGTGTTTACTTTAGAAAATCTTTCAGATTAATTAAAATTTCAAAAAAACTTGTTCATAGCAAAGTATTAAATAGCAAAACTGCTCACCTGAATGCAATTTGGAACGGATTAAATCTCGCTGACGCATTAATAGCTAGCGCGAAATGTAATAGATAGAGCTAGCCCTAATTGGCAATCTTTAAACCGCCATACCTTCACAAACACAGGTTAAATATCTTTTTAAATTTGAGCTCATCGAATGATGTTTAATAAATCCGTCGTAAATTGTTAGTTATTAAATTGAAATTTGTCTGGAGAAAAAAACGACCACGAGCACAATTTTTTTGTGCTTCTCTTTTTGTGTTTTTCTTTTTTGAGTAGTCGGAAGAATAATTGAGATCAAAATCGTGTTATATCTTTTGGAAAACGAATGATGAAAATGCGCACTACATCCTGTTTGTCCCAAAACCAAAAGAAGTGAATACAAAACAAACAAATTTCGAAAATATTGCCAGGACGATGAACGTACCAAAAAGGAAACTGATCTTGAAATCTTTCCCTTTCGGTTCTTACGATAATTTCTAAATAATTTTTCATGTATTTGTGGACGTTGAAAGAAACATACATATTTTTAAATAAGTAAACTGGAAAACGAAGAAAGATATCGTTGCATTTTTAGAATTTCAAATCCTCCATCCGCATGTATCGGTGAGCACCTGTTCCAACCAGATCCCGTGCAGAACTCAGACGACCTTATCAACCAGATCCAGGGTGAGCTGAAAGTTGACAAAGGCAAGTCCGCTTCATTCGAGATACCTCATCCACAAGCAATGGCGACAACAGCAGCAGAAACTCCGGACGATTTGATAAAACAGGTCAGAGAAGCAAGCAGGAAAAAAGATGAACAGCAATCTGAAGATGAGGAAGATGATGAAGAAACGGCAACAAAAAAACTAATTGCCAAGGTCAACTGAAGTCATTTATTTTTTATGCATGTTTTCTTTCTTATTGAATCACTCCTTCGTTTTGAATCACTGCCAGATACGTTTTTGTCAACTTCAATTTCCCTATGTAGATGTGTTTTTAAACCAGCGAAGCGTAGTGTATTATTACGAAGATACCCAAGTCGCAAATAAAAGTGCGGATTTGGTGGCATTTTTGGTATAGATCAATTTAATCATATATAAACCTATTTAAGCATAGGCAATTTAAAAGAATATCAAAAGCGTACGTTGCTGCTTTATTTTTGGCTAAAGTTTGGTGATGTTTGAAATTAAAAACGTATGATGAAAATGTATGGGATTTGATGTTTTTTGTTGTTTTTTTTGCGACTCTTTGCAAAGCTTTTGCACTTTTCGCAGAAAGTTTAATGTTTCTTCAAAAATTATTGAACCGATTTTCAAAGAGCAGGTACCAATGGGCAATCCAGCTGCTCTGTGTGCTTGCTTATTTCGCTGGTCTCTTTTCATTTTACCTCGCGTTCTACGTCATTCGAAAGTTTCAGTAGGGCTATTTTTGGCCCGTTTGTTTTGAAATTTGCTCTTTCTCAAATATTAAATGCAGAAATTTGAGTTGACGGTTTCAATCACAAGAACCAATTTCTCAGCGGTTTTTCCCTACAGTCGGTAGAAAAAAAAAGATATTTTCTTTCAGTCCATTTCGGTTTATTTTGAAATTTTTTTTGACTTTTTCAAAAATACCCTGTCAAATTAAGAGTCTAACCGTAAGAAAAAACTGATTCAAGAAAATTTTGCTTTCGCAAGTGGCTATGCCCTGCGCTTTGAAAAAAATATGGCCTCAAGCTGTCCATTTTAGAAATTTTGCCTGCTTTTTGGAAATTTATTTTTTCAAAATATAACCTGATGATTCTGAGGTTGACAGTTCAATAAAACAAACAAGATGATTAGTTTTTTTTGCGTAATCTTTTCTACCTTGTTTATTTAGAAAAGCTGATGTGGATTTCAGAAAAAAAATCCTTTTTTTACCGTTTTTTATTTAGAAATTTGGTCACTTTTCTCGAAAACTACTAGCTAAATCTGATAAAAAAGGGTTCAATCTAAAAATTCAGGGTGCGGAATTTTCCAATCTCAAAATCGGGATCTGGAAAACAGAGGTTATTTCCATGGTTTACTAGAGAAAACTTATGGATATTGGAAAAGTTGATTTTTGATCGATTTTTGGAATCTTTTTCACTTTTTTTTTTCGAAAACTACCTTGTTAAATCTGAGATAAAGAGTTCAATTGGAAGAGAGAGAAGTAGTTTGCTTCATTAATCAAGCGGTTAATCCCATACTTAAGCAGAGAATTACTAGGGTTTAGCGTAAAGCCCATTTTTAGAAATTTTTTGAAAATACAGTATGTTTAAAAAATATTAGAAGATATAGATCCAGCTTAAGCTTGGCCACTGGCTTACTTCAAAGCGACCGTGGCGCTGATGCGAAGACGTGTGACTTCTAATCAACAGGGCAGATATTCAAGTCCGGAACATTTAAATAGTTTTTTTGGTCAAATTTAGCAGTATAACATTGGCTATTGATGGAAACTAGCTGCTTTCTTGGTGACAAGTGTTGGTAAATTTACAAGCGGTCGTAGAGCAGATGTGAGATCGTTGTACTCCTAAATTTTTTGCTAGGTGCATTTTTAATTTTTTCCTTATTTCACTTTGTTTTGCCTGTTTAGAGATACTTTACTAACACAGAGTAACTCTAACACAGAGCGCAGCTTCGCTTCTGTGTTAGAGTTACTTTACTATTTTCACCTTTTGTTGTCTAGATTTTGGAGGAGGATAGACTCGAACAACATCTCGGCTGCAGACTTCCGGACATTCCTTCCGATTCTTCTTCCAGACCTGTGAGTTTTTGGTCAATCAAGTTTGAAGCTTGTGATCAAAACTGAGCTTGATGTTATTTCAAGAGTCATGATTGTAGTGAAGACTTTTATGTCTGGGTGTTTTTTTGTTTATTTCTTGGTAAAAGTATTGGAGTTGAATCACGCTTAAATTTGAGTTTCCGGGGTTTGACTATTTTCAAGTTCAGTTCATTTCTTTTAATAAAAGAAGGCAAACACCAAACTCGAACAGCAAACGTGTTAAGGTCAAGAAACGCTTGATCGTAAAGGACACGAAACGCTTGATCGTAAAAGTCACGAAACGCTTTCTAAATTTGGATTATTACAATAAAAAAGTGTCAATCATAATTTTTTGAGCTATAAGTTCATTCACTGCCTTTGTATGAAATTAAGTAAAATTAAGTAAGTAAATAATTTGTTCTGTTTTCTTGCGTTCATTGACTCTTTTCCAACTTATTGTTGGCTATGTATTAATTGTGACAAGAGCGTTACCATCTTTTTCAAATGGTATTTTTTACTCATGCCACAATATTGTTTGAAATATCATGTTTTCAGCCCCAGTCAACATTAAGGGGTCCGAGTAGTGACAATGAAGATAGTGAGTTGCCGTGGTGTGTGATATGCAATGGTAATGCTCAGTTGAGGTGCGTGGACGAAGAGTGCGAAGGGGCTCTTTATTGTTCGCGCTGCTTCAAAGAAGATCACTCAGACTCAGACATGAGACACCATCGCACTGTCAAGTACTCCAAATGAAATGATTTTCAATCAGATGTTTCAGCGCCCAGAAGAGACATGCAGAAAGTGTGAAATAAAATGATGGAATTTTATGTATAAATTAACCATTATCAATCATGAAAACCGATTAGAAACTCTACACCACTAAGTTTTCACGGCTAATAGTAGATAAATTAAATTTAGTTTCAATTTTTGAACTCTAATTCATAACTTGGACAGTTTTTTTAACTGGGCATACTCTTCATAGATATGCAAGCAGGCAGCGCGGATGTTATTGCCCCTGCGATTAGCAAGGTAACTGCAACCGGAAACTTTTTCCTAAATAAATGTTCTCAGGACTTTTCTGGAATCCTCATTTTGCTTGATTAGCATATCAGGTTTCAGCTACTAGTTTTACCAGTTTGGAGCATCGGTAACCTCATACTTTATCAGACAAAAGCCAATGGTTCGAATCCGGATTTTTTAGAATCTGATTTTTTTGCTGCAAAATAATTACGCGTCGGGCTATTGTAGGTCTGCTTATTTGTGAGGGCTAACGTTGCCACTGTATGGGTTTTATTATGATTGTAGCAATTTTTACTTCATCCAAAAATATTTTAAAATTTTTGTTGCCGTAATGCTACAAGTAATTGAGTTCCAAAAATTTTCGTTGCTTTTTTTGATATATCGATAATGGTTTGAAAAGATCTCATGGTAATTTTTTTCTGAGCCACAAGAAAGTAACTATTCAAATCCCATTTCTTAATATCTCGGAACTCGGATTTTCTCTAAATGATATATGGAGAAAATATATGGCGCATGGAGAAAATTGAAAAAATATATATATTTCCGATAAGCAAGGGTTTTGGAATCAGGTAGTAGACTTTTCTTCCTGTAAATAATTTTGTTTACAGGACTCATCTGTGTTTCTGGAATTTTCTTCTCTTCGGGTACCTTTTTTCATAATTAATTCAATTTTTTAGCGTTCTCGGCCCACTTAGCCTGGAGGTAACGAATAAACCTGGGTTGGCAAAGGTCCTGCGTTCAAATCTGACCAGGACTTGTTTTTGAAACCTCGACAATCTGTCGGCCAAATTTTTGTTTGCTTATCTTTCTCTTTTTTCGGCTTAGTTGACCAATCTTGTAATCAAAAGCGTTTTTTTTTGCTACGCGCTTTTTTCTTTAATGTTGTTTTTAGTGATTGATTTAATTATGAGTAATTCGTAATTTTACTTCCCTTGACTTCGTAATCTCTTATTTTTCTACACTGTAATCGCTGCAAAGTTTTTTTGGTCCTTTTTTGTTTAATTTTGGGTCGTTATAAGAAAAAATCAGTTTTACTCACGAGAAGATGAACAGAGGCTCTTAGCGATCGTATCGCTCAGAAAATTCAAGTTGTTTCCCCCTAAATTTTCATGAGATTCAGTGTTATGTTTTTTGTTTACTTTAAGTGTCAGATTTTTTGTGAAAGCAAAAAATAAAATTAAAGTTCGTCCTGAAGTTTGATGGTCAGAACAATATAAATCATGCTTTCAATTCAAAATCGAATTAAACGAAATAGCTTTTTTTCCTGGGCTCACTTTTTTCGAGGACATAATTGCTTTTGCGATAGCAAGTGTATTGCAACCGGGTACTAGGCTTTTTCCCAAAAAATCGTTTTTTTTTCGCATGTTCACCAGGTGACGTCATGAATTTATTACAAGCCATATGACTTATATGCAGAGTATAACATTTTACTTTTCTGCGGCAATCTTCGAACTTTTTGAATTTTCTTAAAACTTACAAAAACAAATCTGAGATTTAAAAAAATTTTAATTGAAAACCTGTTGCGATAATGTTTCCTGCAAAAGCGGCGAATCCTTAGTTTTTTGTAAAAGAAATGATATGTCGCTGAAAAAGTTGATTGTCTCGAAATTTTTTGCTCGTCTCATTTATTTTAGTTGATAAATAACTAAGGTTTTGGGCAAGTCCACTTTTTGAAATCACTTTTTTCGACCCGCACCAGTATAGCAAATTCATTCAATATCAAAGAGGTACCTCAAGCTTTACGAAAATTTTGGTTCGCCAATTTTTTTTTCATTATGTGCATAAACTTATGTTTTTTTTTACGTTTGTGTCGTATCGCAAGTGGTGCGAAGCTTAGCTTCGCGTCTGTGTCAAATATAAACTCTTTTTTTTTCGATTTTTTTGATAAGATTTTTTGCTAAATTTATCGACTTTAATGTTCACTGTTATTTTAATTACAAATTCATTAAATAAATTCAACTTCCTTTCACAAGAAAATTGGTTGTGTATAATTCGCACATTATAAATAATTACATTTTGGATATTATCGTAATTTTCTCAATTTTTTCAAAATACATATTTTTTTGTACTTAATGGTTGTTTTTTTTTCTTTTTTGTTCCAGTGTTTTTATTTGCTAATTTAGAGACGTTGTTTTTGAGCTATTTCGGAAATGTCAATTTCTGCATAGTTGTTAGAGTGTGTGTGAGTTTGAAAACCCTTTTTTTCTAATGAAAAACAGCAAAATTTTGCTGAAATTTTTCTTGTAGTAATTACCTTCCCGATAAGCAAGGGTTTTGGAATCAGGTAGTAGACTTTTCTTCCTGTAAATAATTTTGTTTACAGGACTCATCTGTGTTTCTGGACTTTTCTTCTCATCAGGTACCTGAAGGGTAGTATAATACTACAAGACTACTAGTTAATTAACGCAGTTGATGCATTTTTAATTCATCGAATGAACATAAGTTAACTGTTTGTTTCATTCAGTACGATAAAAAAACTTTTCAATTCAGTAATTTAGTGTGGTTGTCTTGAGTTTGGTAGTGTGGTATTTTATTCCAAATTATTTGATGAAATTGTGTATTTGCCTTTTTGTGCATTTTGAAGCTCTTTTGCCGCTGCCTCGATTGTCTTAGAGTTCTATGAGTCAGTAGAAGAATTTGTTTAGAGAAGACATCACGGAAACTTGAATATGTCCGAGGACTGAAGTTCAATTCTAAAAAGGTCATTTATTTTTTAAAATTTGTTGTTTTTTTATTCATTTTCCCTCGAAGTGCACTTTGCCTCTCTGTAAAACTTATATTTACACATATGACTATCAAGGGCTATCAAATCAGATTATAGACTTCAGATTTCAGGTAAAGAACTTTTATATTGAAATTGCTTGAATCTTTTGATAGCTTGATCGATATAAAATCCAAAGTCCAAGTTCATGACGACAAAGGACCTATGTTCGAACCCGGTCAGGCCTTTTTTAATCGACATTTTCTTGTTCCAAAGAAGTTGTCGGCCTTTTGACTAACTTTTGCCATCTATGTTTTGTCGCTTTGATTGGCACATCACGAAACTTACTTGTGCAGAAGCAATTTCATTGTATTTTGGAGCGTTTTTGATTTATTCATGCAAGTTACTATCCCCTGACTTTGTTTGTTTGTCTCCTATTGATTTTTTGCTCAGAAGCTTTATTCGGCCAATATGGTTTCAGTTTATGTTGGATCGGTTTAAGGATCTAATTTTGCGTCGTTTGAAAGGAAAACACAATTTTTTTTTATATTTTGTGTTTCAGCAGAGGGGGGATTTCTAGAATATCAGTACTTTATGGCTCTATAATTTTGATTGTGCTCGCATGCTACTTGGTTACGTGTTGAATCACTTGGTTAGTGAACCTTTTCAGTCCTTATCAAATTTTGACTTTTTTTTCTGGCATTGCACTATGCGCAATTACTGTTGATTTAGTTTTTGCCCTGTTTACGCTTGCGATTAGCAAGCGTTATCAAAGCGGAATCCTGATTTTTTTTCGGGTTAACTGGTTTAACAGACTCAATTGAATCACTTGTATCTTGGTTCATAATAAATTCAAACTTCTATGCGTGTCCTGTACTTAGCTTGGAGGTGGAGAATACGCTAGGGCGCCAGAGGTTGTTTGCTCGAATCTGACCAGGAATGTTTTTTTTCATACTGGAATAATTCCATTCCAAAAAAATGGCCTATAGTTTGTCTGCTTATACTTTGTCGACTCATTTGCATTATCGTAGAACTGATTTTTGATATACGTATTTTTCCATATAGTTGCGTTCAGTGTTTTGAATTACTCCTGCAATTTTAAATTTTACAATCCTTGACTGATTTTGATTTTTTTTTTCGCTTAAAACCTTATTCGTCTCTAATGATTTTGGCTTATTATTTTTTCGCTTAGTGACCTAATTTGGGGTATTTTCAAAGGAACCTTAAGTTTTATGCTTCGTTCCGGATCGCACAAAATGCTAAAAATTTTAGAATAGGTCTTATAATTCAAAGTTTTTCATGACAACAAATGTATATTCGGTTCCCTGGAAATTTTTTAAAGTTTCGTTGGCTCAGTTACCGCTTGTTATTTTTTTGAATTTTCATTAATTGCAGTTGATTGTGTTTCTGGACGCATTTTCCGCAAATTGAACATGATTCCAAATAGTTTTTGATTTTTCAAGTTTGAAGTTTATTTTTGTTTTCTATTTTTTTTTGTACTTAGTGGCTTTCGTTCGTGACTGCTAGCTTGCACTGATATTTTTTATATTGTATCGCTCCGCTTCGCCTCTGTGTTTATAATCAGATCATTAGAAATCACAACTAGGTGTAAACATTAAAGTTTGGCGAAAGAGAGTCTTTTTCAAATATGGACATTCGGAACGTCTGGGCTTTACTGCGATTGAAACAGATGTTTTTCATCCGATTTCATGCTTTGTAAGTTTTGCTTCTCTTTGATTGGTTATTTCAAGCCTCATTTTCGAAGTTTTGATCTGCATACGAAATTATGCTTGAGAATGAGTAACGCCTGATAGATCTACTTTGTATCTCCTCTAATCGCTGTTCTTCAGTTAAGACCTTAACTGGTAACTCCTTAGAGCTTAATATGCGTGTTATTGCGTTCTCGGGATACTGCTGGCCATTCAAGTACATATTTGGTTTCAGTTGAATTTGTGTTTTGCTTCATTGAGTTATCTTTCAACATGTTGTACAGTGACGAAGCTATTGTACATGCCATCACCAATCCCAACGAGCCGTTTGGTTCTTCTATACGCCTGGATTCGGAAGTTAAAAACTATAAATCATGCTCGTTTTGCAAGCCTTTCAACGAGGGCGATGAGAGGTTGTTTGAACTTTTGAATAGAGAACGAGAAGCCATCAAACAAGGTGAGATTATGGAAATATTTCATCGCAAGGTTTCTCTCTGAGAGTTGAGAAAAAAAGTTCTCGGAGACGTCAAAAAATGTTTTTTTTTTGGAAGTTAAATAGTTGTCTTTGAATTTGATGCTTGTAATGAGCACCTTTTAGCGTTTTATTATTTAGCGTATTATTTTATGAGGATAAAGGAAATCGTTTTTGGAATCAAATAAAATTTCTGTTATACAGCTGAAGAAGGTCAATTGAATGATGCCTTGAAGACTCTAAACGACATAATCTGCGACCACAAGGACTACGCCTCAGCTTACAACAACAGAGCTCAGATCAAACAGCTGCTGCAAGATAGGGAAGGGGCGCTAGAAGACCTGAACTGTGCTATTGGGATATCAAAGGGCAAGGGTAAGTTAATTTATCAGTCCATATAGGAAATATAGTTTGCACCAAACCGTAAATTCACTGCTTTATAGTCTATTTCACTTCTTTTAATTTGCTTGGAAAGGAGTCGTTCTTCTTGCAGAATTGTTTCCAGGTGCCTAAATTTATCATGACAAATAGTATATACTGAGTTGTCACCAAACTACGCTTTGAATCTTTAACCTATGAGCCTAAATGATATTCTGATCTTGTTTAGCTTGTAACTCTTACAAATCATATTGAATAATAATTGATTTTTGCAGGAGCTGTTGCTGCTCTGGCTCTAACACAGCGAGGATGTCTGCATCGATTTGAAGGCCATGATGATCTATTCCTGAAAGATTTGGAAGAAGCTGCAGCTCTCGGAAATCCAATCGCGAAGAAACTCGTTGTCCAGTTGAACCCGTATGCAGCACTCTGCAATGACATGTTAACAGTAATGCTGCAGAAGTGCGTCGATGGAGAACAGATGTACTCGTAGCTTACGGGCTTCCATCTCATCAATTTTGTGTGATCATGACAATGCTTTCAGTTAAAATATCAAGGCTTATTTGAAATGATCTCGGGAATTGTAAAGAAATGAATTTATTTAATTTAGATAGAACGTTTTGTAAAACATATCTCAGGTTTTTCATTTGTGAAAAATTGTTTTTGGTTTGAAACTTAGTTTTTCTCAAAAGAAGAGAATTCAATTCTAATGACGCTTCAGTTACAATATAGCGAACGGATTTTATTGTCTTTTGATTTTCCTTGTTCAGTTTGATTAAATGTGCGATTAACAAGCGTTTTTGTTTCGACTATATTCGAATGACATTTACAATGTTCCAAAGTTTTTTTTCAGTACCGAGAAAACCGTTTTAAGCTTTTGCTTTTTAGTCGCCGATTCGTATGACATTGTGGCACTCTGGTAGCGATGGTGCCTATAAATTGTATAATTATTGGTTAAGAGTCACTGAACGTAGTTCAGACTCTTTAAAAGTTCGCGATGATTTTTTCGGAAAAAGTGGTTTTCAGTCCCCCTTGTAGAATTATAACAAAAAAAACTGTTCAAAAACTGTTCATACGGCAAGTTACAGGTACAAAAATAAAAAAAGAAATTGTTCACTTGTTCTTGTTCAAACGTTTTGAAACAGTTTAAATCTTCAGGTTCAATTTAAGTTAGCTTCCGCGAATCAAGTTTTCGGAAAAAAAATCAAATTTTTGAAAAGGGAGGAGAGTAATTGGAAACGAGCCGTTTCATATGTCACCTTCCCAGCTTAAGTCTCTAACAAGGTTACCTGAAAAAAAAAATCCCGAAGTTTTTCTCTCTACACGTTTAACAACACAGGATTTTACCAAAAGAAATGTTTTTTTTTAATGTGGTCGTAACATGTGGTACTTGCACAGCAATTGCTAGTCTTGTTGTTCCGACCAAATGAAAAATGTGAAGAAACTTTGTATTCGGGTGCGTTTTAGTTTTTTATTTTTTTGTTTTCCCCGTGAACTCAAGTGCCATTTTATATTTTTTTTGTTTTCTAGTCATTTTTCTACAAAAATTGTAGACCATTTTGCCTATATTACTATGACTGTCGAACATGCCGAAATTAAAGCGGTTTGATATTTTGGATTAATTTTGTAAAATTCGACCGAATAAAGGGAGCGTGCAGGCTTACAATAGCCTATTTATCCTTTTTTAAATTTAAGTCTTGAAAATTTAGTTTTACTCGTGGAAAGCTAGTTTTTGGAGTTTGTTAGAGCTATTTTCGGAATTAAAAACTTCAAAAATTAAAAAAAAAAAGAAATTTTTTGTTTATTTTAGTCATTTTCTAAGTTTTTTTAGTCAATTTCGAATTTGCCTATTTTACTCTGAATATCGAATTTTCCTAAGTTCTATTTTTTCGTTCGGTCATATTATCACATATCTCAGAAATCCTCACTAGCTTGAATTTTATCTTGTTTTTTAAGATTATGGTCGGAACAGTAAGCGGCTATCCTTTTTTTGTTCCGGCCATTTGAAAAATGGACAGAAACTTTATATTCGAGTGCTTTAGTTTTTTTCTTTCTTTTCTCGCAAAATCAAATACCACAAAAAATTATCGGAACGGGTCTAGTGATATATGATATTTAAGCTCTTTTGATCGTGATTGGAACGACATCAAAAATTTTTGAAATTTTTTTTCTCTGTCGAGAAAAATCGGTTTGAAATTTTACATTTTTGGTTTAATTTCGAGCTATTAAGTGAGCATGCAGGCTTACACTAGCTTATTATGCTGTTTTCAAGCCGTGAAACCTTAATTTTTCTGGATTCAAGGTAATTTTCGGAGTTTTTTAGCGCCATTTTTGGAATCTAAAAATTAAAAAATATTTTTTGTTTTGTTTTTTAGGTTCTTTTTCTCAAAAAATTGATTTCCACGTGGCCTATTTTCTATGACTATCAAATATGCGTTAGATCTATTCTTATCGTTCTGATCTTTTTTTACACCACGCAGGAAAAAAACGACCTTAATTTGTTTTTTCAATACTATGGTCGGAACATTCTGTGCTACTTGCACTGTAACCGATTCTTTTTTTCATTGTGCACTTATAATCCTATTAGTTTTGGCTTTTTTTCCACTCATTCTCTTTTTTGATTTTTCAATTTGAAAAATTACTTAAAATTGTCATAATGCTTTGAAACTTGGCCTTGTGGTCAATCTAAGTATTGTGAAGATTTAATTTTCATATTTTTTACAGCATAGCCTTGTGGGCTTAGCAACAATTACTCGTAAAACACCTTTTCAAAGAGAACATTTGAAAGGTGGGGGCAAGGAAAGGGAAAGAGCCTTTTTTCAATCCATTTAATTTTTTCTTGTCATTAGATCATTGATAGATAAAACAAATTGAAAGGTGAGACTAAATTGATTCAAGTTTTGGAAAGCTATTCAACTTATGCACTGAACTATTAAATAACCTTATAAGTTTTGATATTATTCAGTTTTGACGCGTGTTCTGCCTAAGATGCCACCTAATCATTGTACACTACCCATTCTGTAGTCTCAGATACGATTCCATTTTCGGCGTCAGACCAATTCGAATCTGAACAATCTCCTTTTGCCTCCATTGATTCAGCGTCCTCCTGCTCATTGTGCTCTTTAGTTTTTTCACCTGGTAAATCTTCCACAACTTCATTCTGTTCCATGGTTTTTTTCGACGTGATGAGTTCTCGATCACCTGACGCGGCGTTAATTGGTGCGTGTGGAGTATTGTTGATTGCACACTTTCGAGGAGTCGCACACTCAAAGGTATCCCATCGTTGAACCAAATTGGGAGAAACGAGACTCCTTCGGTGCTGTCGAGGAGTTGTCGGAATCTTCGGTCTCGGAAGTCGCGAAGACAAAACCGAAACAGGAGTTATATTGTTTTCAAAAAGTCGAGCTGCTGCTCTAACGCTCATTTTGACTTCGTCTTTAGGCGAAGAGGGTTTATCGAGGCTCTCAATCGTTGCGCATTCTACTTTTTTTTTATTTGGAGTCACAAGGGCAATGAATGAACTTGCGCCGCTGGTTCCGCTACCTTTAGCTTGGCGGCTGGAATCTGGTGTCAAATTGGCACCACTTTCGAGCTCCACCGAATCTTGTTCTATGGATGCGGGCAGGTCAAGATTTAATTGCTGCTCATCTGTGAAAGTATCTACCATGTGCCCACTGGAAGTGTCTTGAGGAGTGCTGATCAGAGATAGCATGCTCATAGCTTTTTTCATGTTTTCTTCATGGACAGTTTCGTTCACATCTAGGTCCTCCAAATCGGGTTCTCGGTAATCCAAGTCAGAATCTGAGTAAGCCATTGTTGCTTGTTGATTTGGATGACTTCTTGATTTTCTTGATTTCAGCAATTTAGCTAAAAGGAAAATGGCTTTCTTCACGATTATTCCAATTACACTACCAATTGATAGCTGGACAAAGATGACAAGGTACCAAGGTAGAAGTGTTGTATTATCTTCGATTGGCCAATCAGCTTCTGCCGTGGGTTCGTCGTCGTCGTCGCGTATCCAAGGATTTATTGCCGACAAGTAGTCAGATCCGATGAGTTTTGTGAGAATGGTAGAGATGCCAAGGTACGCTGACAGTTGGATACCATTAATTTCTCCTCGTATGTTCTGGTTGTTCATAACTGGATATCGTTAGCTCTGAATGAACAGCACATTGGCACGTGCACATGTTAAGCAGTGAACAGAGATTTTAAGGGTTCTGTGAACTTCTTTTAGCACATGCTATTGGAGTCAAGTCAATCAAGATTGCCATTCGACCGGCTCTTGGCTATCCCCCCCCCCTTGCCTCACATCAGCATTAATTTTATAATGTAATGTGGGTTTTTAAAAGGTTTATTCCGAAGATCAAATTTGTTTCTCATGGCCTACAGTAATGTTTGTCATGGTGGGAACAGAAATTTTACTTGTATAAATGTGCAGGTGGGTTGGGGGGAAGGAAAAAGAGCCCGGCTTTTTCTCATCATGGCCTCCAGGCAAGGAAGAAATAAATTAAAGCCCCCTGTGGTGATGTCACAAATAACTTCAATTCATGTATACTTCAACAATACAAACCCCCCCTCCCCCCCCCCCCCCCCCGACTGCGATTTTTATAGGGTACTCGACTTTTTTCCAGTAAAAAACTTCGTTCACAGGAGTAATCTGGACTCATTTTCTGGAAAACTCTATAAACAACAAATTTACATCAAAAATATGTTTTGTGCACCTAAGTGTTTTAATTATATCTCCTATATCGTTCAAAGTTTATATGTTGCTTTTTATGTTGTTCCACTAACTCGATTTATTTAATTTTCAAGTTTTGTTTTTTTTTTCCTTTTTTTGGCTTGTTCGGTTTCGGCCTGTATATTATAAGCTTAATGGCCACATATTGTGTCGTAAGATGAACTATAAAAAAGTTTATGTGTGGGTGTTTGAGGACGAGGGGACATGATTTTTTATAAGCCTTATTTTTTTCGGCTTTTTATTAAAAAAATTGGCTTAATAGGCTCCGGACTGTTTTGTATCGACTTAGTGGCCTCTTATTGTTTCATTGGACGAGTTATTAAAGCTTTTGTGTGTGTGCGGGTGAGGGGTTTTATTAACTCCTAATAAGTTAATAAGTATTTTCCGGCTTAAGGGTTTGGGCTAAGGTATTTTCGGCTTTGTTACCGCTCGGACAATTTTTTCCCACGCTATTTTCATTTTCTATTGCATTGGCATGTTTAAGAGTTAAAAATACTCTTATATTGGTTTTGGTTATTTTTTTGTGATTTTCTTCAGGTTAAAATCTTAAAATTTGCTGAGGCTCACATTTGATTTTTCGTTGTTTGACTTGTGGCTTGTTTTTAAGTTCAGTGCATTTACTTTGTTAAAAGGAAGGCAAACTCCTCTATTGAACAGCAAAAGTGTAAAGGTTACAAATAACGTTATCGACTTCTAATTTCGAAAATGGAAATTAATGATCAGATTTTCCAGCGCATTAAGTCTTACTAATTCATCCAGTTTTCTCAAATTGAGTTAATTTTAACAAAAAAGTGTCCATCATGAATTGTTCTATAAATTGGAAGAGCTCTTAAGCTATCTATTTTTTTCTGCGAAGTTCAAAATTCAGTTTTTTTTTCAGTTTCCTTCCGTTCATTACTTTTTTCAGCTGTCAGTTGGTTATGTTTTTTCAAAGAAAACTATTTGAGTTTCAATTTATGTCAATTTAAGTAGCTTTTTTGTGCATGGTTTGAGCAGATGATTTCCTACAACTTTACTGGGAAATTTACTAGAACTTCCAAAAATTACCTTAGCTCTTTTTTTTTACCGTAAACGACTTATTCTACAGGACTCACTCTGGACGTCTGGACTCATCTCTACCGTGTTTCATAATGTATTCAAATTTTTTAGCGTTCGTGGCCAACTTAGCGAGGAGGTAACGAATATGCCTTGGGCGGCAAAGGTCCTTGGTTCGAGTCTAACCAGGACATGTGTTTTTTTTTCCAAACGGAAATTTTTCTCTTTGAAAAAATTGACGGCCATTTTTTTTGTCTGCGTATTTGTGGTCGGCTTAGTTGTCACATCTTGGAATTGTTTTTTTTCTATGCGTTTTTCTTAAAGTTGTTATTATTGTTTGACTTACGCCTTTACTTTTTCTGTTTCGCTAAAAAATTCCTCGGCCAAATTTATTTCGGCCTATTTTTTTTCATCGTTCTAATGACCCAATTTTGGGACATTTCAAGACCAGTACAGTTTTAGCACTCACCTCCGCGCTTCTCAATCTGTTTGTTGAAATTTCCTTTTTTCGTTTTGGAAAGTTTTTTTCACTGTTTACAAAAATTTTAATTTTTCTCTGAAACTTCTTCTGATTATCAAAAAATTAGTATCAATCGAAAGACCGCTTATTCATCTGTGTGACGGCATTTTCCCCTAGAGTCTTTTTATACTTCACTTCTCTGACTACAGCCTTCGAAAAAGTGTGGGGAAATATTTGACCCATATTTTTGATTTTTTTTTGTTTTCTCGAAAACTACCTTTTCAAATATGAGTTTTTAGTTTCAATGGATAGAACTGTTTTGAAAAGTTCCACTGCATAACTGGCAAAGACCAAATTTGTTGCACAAAGTTATGGCACTCGGAATAGTCAAATACTTTTTTTTTACCGTTTTGTGGATCTTTTCGACTTTTCTCAAAACTAGCCTTCTAAATCTCATTTTGGGGGCTCAATGAGATAACGGGTAGTGGGAAGCCCCTCTTCGTTAGCGGACTCGAACAATAAGTTTACGCAAGAAGTTTTGGCCCTCTGAAAAGTCAAGTTTTTGATTTTTTGAACGTTTTTTTTTTAATTTTGTGAATGTTCTCGAAAACTACCCTGACATACCTGAGATTTTGGGTTCAATGCTCAGAACGGGTATCGATAAGTTCATTTGCCTATGCAACTACGCACAATTTTTTTGACTCCAAAAGCTTTGTCCTTCGGAAGAGTAAAATTGTTGATTTTGTGACCTTTTTTTTAAGTATTTGACTTTTCTCGAAAACAACCCTCCCAAATATGAGATTTTGGGTTCAGTCGAAATTACAGATTGCTTGAGTCACTTTTGAATAATTTTTCTGCATAATTGTTTCAGTTAAAATTCTATGATTCTCGGAATTGTCAAATTTTTCATTTGTTGACCGTTTTTTTTTACTTTGGCCTTCAACTATGGCCTTAAATAAGTCAAAGTTTGGAACCTTCGACAGTTTTTTGGAAATTTATTGGATTACGCGAAAACTAACGGACCAAATTCTCAGGTTGTGTTCATTCGAGAAACCCGGCTTTGGAAATCTTCTCCGATTAAACGGCCCTAACCTGCTTTTTTGCAGGTTAAGGCCGCTTAACGTTGTAATTTGGAAAGTCTCTAGAACGTTTATTAGAATTTTTGACCGTTTTTTAGAAACATTTTGAATTTTCTTAAACTTTACACAATCAAATCTCAGATGAAAAGTACATTGAAAGAACGGGTTGCAGAAGCAGCGAATCCTTAATTGTTTGTAAGAGAAGTATTATTTATCTCCTTGGCTAATTTCATTATCTTAAAATTTTTTACTCTACTAAATTGTTTTAGTTGAGAAACACCTAATGTTTTAGCCAAAGTACAATTTTTGAAATCAAACTTTTCTTGCCGCATCAGTATAGCAAACTCATTCAATATTAAACACGTACCTCCAGCTTTAGCTTGGCCTATAGTTGTTTTTTATCGAGAATTTGGTTCACCTAGTTTTTTTCAACATCTAAACTTTTTTTCGACTTATGTCAGACATTCAAATGTCAGACATGTTTACCTGAAATGAACGAGACACGAAAGTTTAAATTTTTTGAATTTTGGTAGACGTAGTTTTCAACTCGTTTCATTTTTTTGACTGGTTATGTTATTTGTGTTATGCGTTTTACGCAAGTGGCGCGAAGCTCCGCTTCGCATCTGTTTCAAAAAAGTCTATCAAAAAAGTCTATCAAAGAGCCTTAAGACCAGGGGCGGATTTAAGGGGGGGCGGACGCCTTCTCCTCAGGAATTTGACCCAAAGGGTCCCCCCTTTGGTACTTTTTAAGAAATCCATTTTTGGCGACCGACTCTGAAATTTTTCTGAAGGCGCCTTTGGCGCCAATATATACTTATTTAGAGTAGGCCTAAAATATGGCCAAAACTTTCCAAAAAGTGCCTAAAATTTTCTGCGGCGCAGAAAATTTGGCCAAAACAGGACTAAACTGTGCTTAAGAAGAGCTCGAAAAATCCATTTTCCGTGTACCTAAAAAAAAGGTCGACTAAGTTTTCACAAATTTTTTTTGAAAATCCGCCCCCCTCGAGAAAATCCCAGATCCGCCCCTGCTTAAGACCATTATTTTTTCTTTGAAGTTCGAACATTTTTTTCTAATGGTGTTTTTTTGCTGCTCGTGTTTTGCTCGTTAAATTAGAGAGGTAACTGTGTGATCTGAACTGTTTTCAGGACCTTCAATAGTAATAAAAATACTGACAACCTATCAGTGAGTTGAAATTCAGTTTCCTAATAGTCGACTTCGGCATTGACCTCTCCTGCTCCCATTTGAGAAGGACCGAACATGAATACCTCAAGTGGAGTGACAGGTGGCAACTATTACGTGGTGAGTGGCCACAAACCCACAGCAGTCAGTCACTGTATCACGGGTAACTTCACAGCCCCAAATGACATCAACCTCATCGTGGCCAAGTTCTCACACCTCGAGGTCTATTACGTCCAGCCGGAAGGACTCAAACTTTCCAGGGTTAGCTACTTTTGGCAATCAAAATTTGAAGTTTGATCAAATTGTGATAAGAGCTTTAATGAAATATCCTCCAGTCGACAAATTTTTAGCTCATTGCTACTTCCCCGAACACTTCAGTTCTTTTCATAGTGGTATTATCTGCTACTATGACATGGTATTATGATGCAATCTATGGAAAAAGTGGAATAATGTTGTTCATCGTGGCTAATATATTTCCAAATCGAAAATTTAATGGAGTGAAAAATGACCATGATTTATTTTGCAAAAGCACAGGTTAAAAGACCCCGGAGTTTTTTCATGGCGTTAGCAAAGTCTGCTATATTGCCCTTTCTAATACTGTTACAAGCATTCGTCCTTGAATGAGATCGGAGTATTGAACTTTATGTCAATCGAAATCTTGATTTTTGGGTTATAGGGAAATTGGTGAAGGCAATGATTACCCTTGCGATAATCTACAAACAGCTACGGTATTGCAACCGGGTACTAGACTTTTTCCCCGTAAATAACCTGGTTCACAGAATGGTCAATAGAAGGCTTTTAGTAATGGTAAATCACTAATGTACAACCTACATCTTATATGTTCCGTCGCTTATGTAGTGGTTCGTGATTGCTTTTTAGTTTGTACATGCAAGTTCTTAAAAAGTGATTTTTTCTCTGAAAAAGTTTCGGCTTATTTTCAGCTTATTATGTGTCGGCCTTAATTATCTCGGCTTAACTACCTTATATTTTTCCCCTTGCGATAAGCAAGGGTGTTGCAACCTGGTAATATGCTTTTTCCCCGTTAACAACTTTGGTATGGGCCTTGTTTGCCTGTTATGAGTTTCTTTAATAACTTTGGTAGCTGTCTGTATTCCACGATTTAGTATAATTCGGGTTCAAATTTACAACTTGAATGCTTTTGGCTTGTTTTATCGTTTAGTTTCTGTATATCACGTCGTTAGATAATCGAAATCAAGGTTGAGTTGGTTTGTATGCCTCGGAGACAACCCAAAATTTCGAATTTTTTGTTTTCGAATTTTTTGGAAACATTTTTTTTTGAATTTCAAAACTTCGAATTTCTAAAATCATTATCTTGAAATTTGTGATCATCTTTTCCGGCTTCAGGGGCATCTAACCATTTTCGTCTGCATGTTTACATTCCTTGATTTTTTTATTACTACCTTAATAATTAAAGCAACCGCGTTTCGCGACAGGGCATTTATGAAAATGGGTGGTTTGTTGCGTGTTTCTGATTTTTTGCTGGTGGCTTTGGGCTACCTCTGGCATTCTCTGTTATTTTGTATCGCAACTGGTGCGAAGCTTTGCATCGCCTCTGTGTTACGCTTGCAATTAGCAAGCTTTACCAAATGGGAGTTTGTTTCTTCAGGTTAACAATTAGTTCAACAATTGTTCAACAGTTCAAGTAACTCGGATCATTTGACACCTCGGTTCATTCAAAAGTGAGTTGTTGATCTGCACATGTGCTTTAAATATAGCGAATATACGTGAGAAGACAAGGTTCAGTGGTTCGAATCCGACCAGGACCTGTGTGAGAGGGAAATTTTTTGCGTGACATCAATTTTTTGTCCGAGTTTTTTGTCTGTTCACTCTTTGTCGGTTAAGTCGCCTCCGTACTCAACCGAGATATTCACCTCGGTTCATTCAAAAGTTCTTCGAACGGTGGCGACTTACAGCACAAGCAAACTTATGTAGGAGGCAAACCTTTCTTCGAACGGTGTCCGTACGGTGGCGACTTAACCGACAAAAAGTGAGCAGACAAAAAACTCGGACAAAAAATTGATGTCACGCAAAAAATTTCCCTCTCACACAGGTCCTGGTCGGATTCGAACCACTGAACCTTGTCTTCTCACGTATATTCGCTATATTTACAGCACATGTGCAGATCAACAACTCACTTTTGAATGAACCGAGGTGAATATTGTGAAAATGAACCGAGGTCTTTGATTTTGGCGTTTTTTAATACGTAAAAATAATTATTTTGATAACCGAGCAGTTTATTCCGTCTTATTAAGGCGTAAGCGTCGAATAAATTGAATTCAGGCATTAATAAGGCCATTTTTTCGGCTCACATGTATCAGCTCAATTTTTGTCGGCTTTGTTACCACGTCGTAAGTTTTTTTGAAGCCAATCCAGAATTCACTTGTTTTTTGGGGGGTTTGTTTTCTCAAAAATTAATTTCCTTCCAGGCAATTCGTGACAAACCTTGAAAATTTGTTACATCTCATTTTTTTGACGATATAGCTACTTAGTTTCACTTTGTTGTTCTTGATGTTGCCTTTTTGCGGCTGCGCATAGTTTCTTCTGCGTAAGTATCGTTTGAAATGAGCTGACTTGTTGTTCAGTTTTTCATATATGTATGGAGTTTGTTTGTCTGTTTTTGAGAATCGTTCAGTGCTTATCATCATGATCAATTACTGTTAACCTAACTAAACGCAGCGTGACCACCTAGAGTTCTGGTCAGTCGACCCAAAATCATAAAGTCAGTTCCAAAATTTGCGATCAGACGCGTGACTAATTATCAGTTGAATATCTGATTCAGTATCAAGTTTTAGTTGTCCTCTTACCAAATCGTGCTTGAGAAGGTCTATTAAGTTTTTTTTGATGCCGCCCTTTTCTTCCTGGAAATTGCTTGCTACTAAAAACAACAAAATACAGGGAAAGTCTTGTTAGTGAACTTTTAGGCTGGCGAAGAATATGGCCGAACTGACGCCAACTAAGTTTCTCTATGCGAAATGAAAGTGGAGTTGTTTTCGATATTTGTATATGGAATCGTTAGATATCCGGTTTGGCCACTTGATGTTTGAAATGAATCAGAGGTGAGATCCTTGTGTAACATCAAGCTTATGTAGGTACTATGATGTCGCAGCCCAGCTGCCTGCGTTGTACATCATTGTCGAGACCACTAAGGCTTCGTATGCTCTGATTCTCTTTCCGAGGCTCAAGTTTTTTCTCGACAGCCAAACCTTTCTGTAGGAGGCAAACGCCGCATTTCCCTTGGTGATACGTTACTGAATGTCGAACTTTGCGCAGAGATGAGATCCTAGCAATTTGGCTTTGCGCCACTCTTCGTTGCCTCTAACCAAATTACCATGTTGGTCTTTTTCGGCGGTAGCGATGTACACTTTTGTGAACTCAGTTTTGCTTGTATTCATAATGAGGTTCCATTCTCCTAGGCATTTTCAACTGTAGTGTGAATGCTACTCAGTTCATCAAAATCTTTTTAGATGAATTCGACATCATCAGCGTATTCAGATTCCCTTAGGAGAGAGCACTCTTTGTAAGAAGGATTTGGTCTGCTGAGAAGGGAACGGACCAGACGTAAAGCGGCAGCTAGATACAAAATGAAAAAGATAAAAGATGCCAGAAAGAGAGTCCCCTTGCAAACTGCCAATGGTAGTTTCAAAAACGTCGGATGCATTTTTGCCGACCTTCACTTGAAGTTGCGTCTCTGCTAAAAGTATCCTCACAAGTCTCAAGTCATCTACGCTCCCGCCTGCATCTTCGATAACATCGAGAATTGTGTTCCGCTTTATTGTATCGAAAGCGCGGCCGAGTTTCTCAAAGTGCCATTTTTTCTTCACTACTACGCTCAACACCGTTCTCTGTTACCAAACAATGTCGCCTGTGCCTTTTCCGCTTTTATAGGCGCACTACGTTTCTTCTGTTCAATTGTCTAACAGAGGCTTGATACGCTCTAGCGTAATCAAGGATAGCAGTTTGCTTGTGCTGTTAAGTAGAATGATGGGTGGCAGATTTGCTGGAATACCTCGTGGTTTTTGTGGTTTTGGGAGTGGTATAAGAATCCCAATACTGAAATCCAGTTCTTCGTGTTGTTCAGAAGACCTAGTGATAATTTCTGCAAAATGTTCGTAAAAAGCCTGGCTTGCACTTTTTGATAAACTCATTGGCTATGTTGTCGGGTCCGCATGCACTACCATTTGAAAGGTTTCTAGCAGATTTTTTGACTTCTTCAACTCTAATAGGTAAATTCAGAGGCTTAGGTTTTCCAGTGAAATACTGAATATGAGCATGGCTGGAGTTATCTCTTAACTTAGCTTCGTAGGAAGACTTCAAAATCTTGCACTTCTTTTGATCGTTTCCCGCAAACCTGCCATTTTCATTAAAAACTGAAACAGTTGGCGACGGAACAGATGCTTTTAGTGATTTCAGAGCCCTGAACATACGACTAGACTCATCTGTAGATTTGATTTCGTCTTCGATTCTTTGCATTCTGCGTCTTCGATTTCTTTTAGTCTTTTGCAGATGGATTTCTTCTATTGTTTTGATTGTTTTAGCCTATTGATTGTTTTTATCGTTTCTTCGCGCTTACAGTTTGCTGTTCTATCACGAAGCTGAATATGTAGACTTTTTTGTGCTTTTGTCGTTCGGTTTCGCCAACATGTTTGTTGGCGGCATTGAGTAGTCTAGATGTCAACTTGAGTAATTGATCTTTCAGAGGTCCTAATTTACTCAAGTGTACACACTCTTCTGCGAATTCTGTGTACACACTCTTCTGCGAATCAGTGCTTATGAAGTTCTAAAATTAGCTTTATTTTCATCTCGCGCAAGAACTACACTGCAGCTCTCTCGATGCCTCTGGGTGAGAAAGGGGCCCCAATTGCAGTAACTATGTCAATCGTTGTGTCTGCTTTTGTCGCTTGTTCCACTAATAAAAACCGTAGTCAAAATGGTTGGAGTTTAAACAGCTGTGCGAAGACGTCAAAATTTTTTGCTCTTATCGTATCAGTGTAACACCTCCCCGGGAAAAGGGACGGGAAAAGTTTCATGGTCGAGGCTATGAGCCAGCATCTGAGTCACTTGAATTAGAATTTAATCCGAGGAAGTTAACTTCTTCGGCGGAACTGGACCAAACGGAGATACTAGTCAGCAGTCATTGGGCTGGGTGATGAGAGATAGAAGAAGGGCTAGATGATGTCATTGGGATAGTTGAAGCACATTTGACATTCGCCTGGATTGTTAGTTTAAGTCGGTGGAGGTATGAGTTCAAGATTGGGAGTACCCTGAGCGATCTTCTCGGGCTGAACGCTAGTTGTAGCCCATCAATGGTACCTGCTCCTGATGGCCAATAGCGTCTCAACGTTAGCTCAGAACCTTGGCTTCGAACGCTTTCCTGACTCTCGGCTCAGTGTTTCACCGATATGGGCGACGATACCAGAAATGAAACACAATCAGTTACTGCAATGCTGATTCAATTCTACACAATCAGTTACTGCAATGCTGATTCAATTCTACCCTGTTGGCAAATCTTCCCTCGTCTTCGCCTAGCCAACAACACATCTACGATGTGCCAAGCAGAAGAACAACTTTACCTCACACCCGACGTGTTTTTGTCAAGGCACTCAAAGGTTGCCCTCCTACGAGTGTCCAGAAGCGTCATCAGGGCACTCCTCCTCATCGCAGGTATTGAACAAAACCCGGGTGCCGAAGTTCCCCTGTTTGCAAATACTCCTGTCTACAATGCACTACTTGCAAGAACTGGTGCCATATCAAGTGTGCGAACGTGGACCTCTACACAGCCAGGTGGATCTACTGGTACTGCTCCACCTGCAAAGTCCAACCGCAAGCGAACCTCAGAACCAAGACAGCCCCCAAGACCGACATCAAACTCCTCCAACTGAACATCAACGGCCTCAGGAGCAAAACCACATCATCTCTGAAAACTATGGCAGCTCTGATCCAAGAAACCAAAATGGACCCCAAAGCCCCAGTCCGAAGATAGACGGCTACTCCATCATCCGCAGAGATCGTACGAGAAACGGAGGGGGACTAGCTACAATTATCGAAGCAATTATCGCTACAATGCTAGCTATGGGAGACGCCAACGCGCACAACGGACGTTGGCTTTCTCCTATTCAACCAGACACTAGAGGCAGCGAGATCTCAGAGGTGTTGTCTCTCAGCAACCTGGTTGTCGTCAATAAAAACTGTCCGACGAGGCTTCCTTTCAGCGATACTAGGCCGTCCTCTCCTGATATAACAGCAGCCACTGACGACATTGCACTCTTGACCAACTGGCACACCATCAATAACAAGATGAGTGACCATCTCCTCTTACTGATCACAGTGGAGACAAACGACGTCAGAGTTGGAGTCAAACACAAGCACAACTGCATGTGGAACATTAAAAAAGCCGACTGGGAAAAGTTCGAAAAAGAACTGGACGATGCAGTTTCGGCATTCCCGGAGCCGACCAACCCCGAAGAAAGCGAGAAACTCCTTCGAGAGGCGGCTACGAGAGCCGCTGAACAGAACATTTCCAGAGGCTGCCATCACCAGAACACCCCCTTCCTCCCCGCAGAGATCGGAAAAATGACCACACCGCTATTGACCACGCCACAGCTTCACAGAAGAACGCTGAGTAAAAAAAAGAGAATCCTCAACCGCAGGAAAACAAAAAGGATGGAATTCGTGGAAAAGAACACTCGCCTTTCGACAGGGAAAATCTGGCAAGCTGTCAGCAAGATCAACGACAAGAAACATCCACAGAGAAACACCGCCCTCATATTCGACGGAAAAGTGGTCACGAAAACCAAGAAAATTGCCGACAAGTTGAACCGTTTCCTCGCGAACAGTTGCGAAGTAAATAGTTTGCCAGAAACAAGGAAAAGTAAACGGAATGCTGCAAAGCTGAAGCCCACTGAGGAAGACTTTTTCACCATCACCACCGAAGATGTTCTGAAAGCGATAGGAAAGATGTTCAACTCTAAAGTAGCTGCCCCCGACGGAATGGCATCCTTTCAACTGAAGCACTTTATGTGGACCACCTGCTCCTATGTGGCTAAGCTTATCCAGTTGTCGCTCAACACGGGAAGGATCCCGGCTATCTGGAAAAACGCTAAAGTGGTTCCTCTACAGAAGCCGAACAAGCCGGCCCACGAGCCCGATAGCTACATACCAGTGAGTATACTACCACCTCTAGCCAGACTTGCCGAGATAATTATCCTGCCCCAACTGCAAGCAGCGACGGACCTGCCAAAGCAACAACACGCTTTCAAGAAGGGTCACTCAACTGTCACTGCCGTGTGTTCCCTGACTGAGAAAGTCATCAAGGGCTTCAACTGCAAGAAACCAGCCCTGCGCACCGCAGCCGTTGCCATCGACCTTAAACGGGCGTTTGACACTGTTAACCTCGACAAATTAATCAACATGATCATTAACTCTAGGCTCAACACCACTATCAAGAAATGGCTAGCCTGCTACCTCAGAGGCAGAGAACAGCGAACCAGCTACAAAGGAGTCCTCTCAAAGTCGACAGTGCTCAAAACAGGAGTACCACAAGGGAGTCTCCTGTCTCCCATTCTCTTCACCTGGTATCTCCAAGACATTCCCCAGCCGTCAGCAGTTGAAACAATTATCTATACAGATGACATCACCATATTTTGCCAAAACACTAAAATATATACGGCCGCACTAATGATCAACAGTTATCTCGACACTCTCGCCCGCTACCTAAAATCCAAACAGCTCTATGTCTCCACTACCAAGTGCGCAGCCATGCCCTTCAGCACCTGGAACGCAGAATGGAAGACCGACCTGAACATCAACAGAGGGAAGGGGCCAAAACACCAACAGAGCGCAACATCAAGTTACTTGGCGTCACACTGGACCTCTCAATATCCTTCGGAGAACACGCAAAAATCCTTAACAACATAGCTAGCAACAGAAGCAATGCCCTCAGAGCCATCACCTTCAGAAAACAGGGACTCAAGAAACTCATTGGAGGAAACTGGAAGCAAGACAGAACGACGCACTGAGAACCGCCACAGGGTGCAAAAGAATGACAGCAATCGACCACCTTCGACAAGATACACTCTGACTGCCGGTGAAAACCCACAACAAAATGCTAGCTAGCGAGTTTGCAGCTGACATGAAAAACCCCGACCACGCCTGCCACGAGCTACAAGCAGCAAATAACGAAGAAAGAAGAACAATCCAAAAATCCTTGAGTAACCACCTGAAAACCGCACAAACAACGCTTGACATACAGACGAAGAAGGCACGAGAGAGAACCTACACAAAGCCTACGTCATTGATACCATAGCAAATCTACAGCCAAACGGAGTTCTCAACACTCAACCCCCAACGAATCAAGACAAGATCGACGAAATGGAGAAAACCTTAACAAGACAACAACAAGTCGGGCTCGCCCAGATAAGAAGTGGTTTCTGTTCTCAACTCAATGATTATCTTCACAGAATTAACGCCTCCGAAACAGACATATGCCGATTCTGTAAGAAGGGAAAAGAGACAGTGGAACACGTGCTAGCATGCCTCGCCAACCTTGCTCCAGAAACCCTGTGAACAGACCCAAAAAGAGCCGCGACCAAAACTGACGGGCTGTGAGGGCCTGCGCAACAACAACAAATTCTACCCTGAGGCACGACGGGAGGGGGGCGTAGTGTGGGTCTGGACAAGATCGGAATATAACTACCTTCTTAGAATCTTCCTAAGAAGTACTGGATAACGTGTCAGCCCTTTATACACTACTGTTGCTCGAAATATATGATGCACTGGCCCAAAAAAAAACAGAAAGTGTGACGAAAGCAGCTTAGTCGAAAAAAAAACATTGTCAATTAGATCTAACAAAATGTTCATACACTTTTTTCTCGAATTGTCTTGAATACAGTTCATTTTGAGTCTAAATTCAAATTCATCTTAGTTTTTGTCTGCTGGCGCGCTGTTCTATCTTCATGGTGTTAAGCTCCGCTTCGCCTGTGCGGAAAATCAAAATGTACTCGAAGTTGAAATACTTCGACTACATTTTGATTAAACATTTTGATTTAAAAGTTATAGTTCAGGAATACTAGTTTTTGATTTTTTCTACTAGTTTAGTGCATAATTGTTTAATTGTTAATTTTCTTCAACTAGTCCTCTCCGCTAAACACTTCTGCTCGAATCCGATCAGCAGAGTCTCGGCCGAGCGTGCGCGGTATTACGAACCACCAAAATGTTGCGAAGTGGCTCCCGAAAATACATAAGATCTGTGTAAAATGAATTATTTTGAAGCGTGTCGCTTTTTGTGGTAATCACAGTTTGTTTCAGGATGTTCCGATCTATGGACGCTTAACTTGTCTGGAAGCATTCCGACCAATGGGAAGTGACAAGGACTATTTGTTTATGCTGACCAAAAAATTCGACGCGGCAATTTTGGAGTTCCAGCCTGGAAAGGAGGGGTCGAATAACGAGTTTGAAGTCGTTACTCGGTGCCATGGCAACATGAAAGAAAGAGTAGGTCGCTTGTCGGAGTCGGGAATGAAAGCGACTATTGATTCCAAATGCAGATGCATTGCGCTTAGCATATACGACGCAAACATCAAGGTTTGAACTGAACTGTTTTTGGAATCTACTTCGAAGGTTTTAAGTTTTTAAATTAGTATGTTTGTTTGACCTTGGTTGATTATATTTTGACAAACTAGTGTTGAGTGTAAGCTAGTTACTATTTTTGTGCTAAATTTGTGAAAAATTCCCCTAACGTTAAAATTTGGTGCTCTTGTTTCAGATTATCCCATTGACCCCTGACCTGACAGAGATGACTGCGTTCACAGTTAGGTGTGAGGAGACTAACATAGTAGACATGACATTTCTGCAAGGGTGTGAGACTACCCCCACTCTCTGTCTCATCTACCAGACCCAGGGAGGCAGACACGCCAAGACATACGAGATCAATGTCGCCAGCAAAGACCTCTGCAAAGGACCATGGAAGCAGGACAACATCGAGATAGAATCATACATGGGTAATTGAGTCTATATGAAAGCGACGAAGACACTTTTTAGCTCACATTCTTTAAGAGTAATGAACATAGTGAGTTATATATAGGTCTTGCTGATGTTTCTTTTTAGGAAAAGTCTTAAAATTTGTTCTCGCTCACTTTTGATTTTTCGCAGTTTTTCTTGATTCCTTTTTAAGTTCAGTGCATTTTTATTGTTTAAAGGAAGGCATACTCCACTATCGAACAGAAAAATTGTAAAGGGCACGAAAAACGTGATCGACTTCTATAATCGTACCACGTAAAAGTTCTAGACGCAAAAAAACGGCCTTGAGTCGCAAAAAAAAAAAACAGCTTCGCTCAGCAAAATAACACTGTCTGGAATGTGGGGAGATAATACAAATGGACTATCCTCGACAGGACTGTTAAGGCCTACACTGATAGCTCCTCTGCGATTCGCAGGAACTACAATTATTATTATTTCGAAAAGGGAAATTAATAATCAGATTTCCCATCGAATTAAAAGTTTTATCTAGTGAGCCAGATTTCTCAAATTGGGTTAGTTTTAACATAAAAGTGTCCATCATAAGTTGTTCTACAAATTCAAAGATCTTTAAGGCCATCTATTTTTTTCTTTGAAATTCAAAAATTGAAGATTTTTGAAAACAAGTCGGTTTTTTTCAGTTTCCTTGCGTTCATTACTCTTTTCCAACTGTCAGTTGGCTATGTTTTCATATTACCACCAAAAAAGCCGTTTTTTAATTAAAGTTTACTGGTTTGATGTTCAATATCAGTTTTTCAAGCGGAGTTCAGTTAGATCATGCTTTTTGGCGAGTTTGATCACGCATCAATTGTGGCATCAAAGATGTGTGACAGGATCAAGCCTCTTTTTCTCTGTTGCGACCACATTGTACACAGATGAAGCTTTCAGAATAGCACATTCTGAAAAGTGATAGGTTTGAATGGCTTTTATTAGTATCGATAATATGTTCTCTTTTGTTTTAGTGGTGCCAGTGTCGGCACCTCTGTTTGGAGTACTGATTATAGCAGCCCAGTCTATCACCTACCACCAGGGAGAACACTATGCGCCCATTGCCCCTCCTGCGATCAGGGACGCCTCCATCACTGTCTGTGCATCAATAGACTACAACAGGTATTCATCATATTAATTGACTTTCATACATATTACTAATTAATGCGCTAAATTCTAGTCATAAGTTAGTCATTTTTGAATTATTAATCTGAAGGCGAAATTTTCGTCTGAACGCGTAAAAGAAACAAATTGAATGATTGAAGAACTTTAACAGAGAATTGAAGAACTAACACTTTTCAATAGCAGGTACTTATCCCCAATATCTAACTTTATGTCGATCGCAGCCTCATCAAGTTACCAGTTCGATAACATAACGCTCCGGGTTGTTGTTCCGACCATTGATTTTTTCCATTGATTTGAAAATAGGTCCATTAGACTGAGAAACTTGGTACTACTAACAGGAAAACTAGTTTTGGGAGCTTCATTTAGCGCTTTGGCAATATAGTTTTACTAAGTTACAATTATATTGTGCAAAAAAAAAATTTTTTTTTTCGAAGACAACTCTTGATAATTATGCTTAATTTATTAGCTTGGTACGTTTTTTTATTTTTCTCTCATCTAACCACGCTCAAGAAACGACACTAATTAGAAGAAAAAGAAAAAACTTTTTTATAATTAAACTTGTGGGAGCAAGTGGCTTGTTATCGGGAACTAGACTTTTTCCCGCAAAACAACTTTTCGTACAAATTTTCAACTTGCTCTATTATTGAATCTTAATAACCTCCTTCCCTCTTGGCCTAGATGTAAAGACCTTGCTTTTGCACCCTAGAGTTTGCTGTTCGACTCTCGGCTGGATCGTTTGCTGAGTGTATTATTAAGAACCTTCTTTTTTTCTAACCTAAGTCGCAAATATTGGTGCCACTTTTGGGGCACCATTACAGATTTTTTATAGCATGTGCTGTGACATTCGAATATTAATAAGTTAACACAATTGATACATTTTTAATTCATCAATGCAACCGATAAAAGCTATTTGTTTCAAACATAACAATCATAAAAACTCGCTCTCAGAATTTTTCTATTTCAATATATCTCGCAATTTTCTAAAATGCATAATTTTTACATAATGTGGTTTTATGCTTTGCGATATATTACATGTCAAGTTAATGTGGATGCCTTCAGTTTGTTATATTTCAAATTATTATTTGCAAAATTGTGTCTATTTATATTTTGTGCCTTTTTTGCTGAATCGCATTGGCAATTTATTGGCATATGTAGCTGCTTTATTCGTAACTAGTGTTTTCCGGTGTTCAATTGTGCGTGGCTGAGTGGATAGTGCGTGAGACCGAAAATCTCTTGATTGCAGTAAGTCGCAGATTGAATCCTAGACTTAGCCGAATTTTGCCAATTTGAGGATTTTTCTATTTTTTCTTATTGCACTTTCTACTTATAGTTCTTGCATCACACCACGCACAAAAAAAAATAAACTAAATTCAAGAAAAAAATCGGCTACCTTTGTTTTTCTTAGTTTGATTGTGGTTTAGTTATAAACTTGGCGTTAGTAAGTCTCATGACACATTTTAAAGGCTCTAAACCTGATAGACAGGGATTGATTTATCTAATTCTCCTCTCATTTGCGGTTATAGGTTCATTTTGGATTTAAACTGAAATATAAACAAGAGTGGTGGAATGTTTGCTGAACAAGATTTTGGCTTTTCTGTTGGCTTTTTCTCACAAGCCCAATGGCACTTTTACAAGTGGGTTTTCAGATTTCTTCTGGGCGACTTGAGTGGCAGACTGTTCCTGCTCCAGCTGCACGATGCAGACCCGGCCGCAGATAACCCAAAAGTGCGCAACCTGGACATCGCCCTGCTGGGCCACGTGACCATCCCAGAGTGCATCACGTACTTGGACAACTCGTACGTTTTTGTGGGCAGCAGAGTTGGGGACAGTCAGGTATGACCGGAATGCAAATGTCAATTGTTGACTGAAATAATTGGTTTTAGCATCCCAAAAATGTGGCGTTAACTATACAATGTTTTTTCAAAGAAGTTGCATATCTATCTCTATCTATCTATCTATCTATCTATCTATCTATCTATCTATCTATCTATCTATTATATATTAAATGCGGACTTCACTATCTCGCCATGTTTAAGATTCTTCAACATTTTGTTTTTGCATGTTTTACGAGAGAAATTTTTCACGGTTAAGCTATATCGATAAAAAAGAATCAATGTAAACATTTTTGATCAATTATAGATCATCATCAGACTGAAATAAAGCAAGCATTCAGATGTACAAACCTATGTACATCGTGAAATACAAAATTATGAACAAATAAAAAAAACAAATAGCGTAAAAAACTAAACTTAGAAAAACATTCAATTCAACAGATAGATGATACAAAGAAAACATTGAACGCGGATGGTGAGTTCGCGAAAGTGGCATTTATCTTTTCTATTAATCGCCGCTGGCTTCGTACTGTTGATACGCAGAGCTTCAAAGGTCAAAACTTAAACATGTTCGCTAGATTTATCTATAACTTTCGGCGTGATGCTACTACTGTTCCCAGTACATTGCAAAAAAATTTCACCAACTGGAGATGAGATGCGTGAGTGTTGTACAGACGAGCGGTTAGGTTTCGGGCAGTTTGATCCATGTAGCTGGCGTCGCAGTCGCAGCCAAAGCAAACAGTTGGGCAAACCACGTGATTGCATAAATGATTCTGGATCTTCGATTTCAGCGATAAAACTGCGTTTTTAATTTGCGCGATCTGAAAATGAACTTGTTGTTGTTGCCTAGGTGCCCGAAGTTTTGCCCTCTTTTTGTCCGTCGTTTGTGGCTTCTTCTGTCTCGAGTTGTAAGCAAGCGGCTGTCTCGATTGGGTTTTCTCAGAGAGCGTGGGGGTCGAGTGTGGTCGGGTTTGCGCTGCACCTGAATAGGTCGCTGCACCTGAATAGGTGACACGTTGTGTGGGTTTCTGTGTTGCACTGTGGGCATGCTTCTGAGGTTGTTTCGCATGCTGTGGGCATGCTTCTAGTCTGCGCAGATAACTTTGTAGGAATGGGGAATAACCGCTCCGCAACTGGACAAGGGTCCGTCTGGTACTTCTCGGTAGTCGTAATTCGTCCTTGCTGAGTTAAGGGGCTGGTTCGTCGAGTACTTTGTTGTTGTCCCGGTTGTCTAGGGCGTCTTTGACCTCGTTTGTATGCGCTTTTTTGAGGAGCCCTCTGTATCATCTTCGGTTATGTGTGTTGGAGGCCCTATGTCATCATCGTCGTCGTCTGCTTCCGAATCAGATGTTTCTAGGAGTGCAGTGACGTACCTCTCGTACCTACTGAAGAGCGCTTCCTTCATGTTTCTATGCGTTTCCGGTCGGTCTAGCAGCCTGTTGCCAGGGTGTCTTTCAAGATGATGGGCCAACTGGTGCTGGACTGCTTTCATACGTATGTGCCGCCTGATGGGTAGGGTTTTCGTCTCGTCGTGTAAGTGCTGGTTGGCGGTCATCGTGGTGCATCCTGTGGCCACTCTAAGGGCTGCGTTTTGGACTTTCTGCAGCGTTTCTACGTGGGTCTGCGCAGCGATAGGAGTCCAGACTGGTGATGCGTACTCGATAGATTGGCACGAACTTGAGCAACACTCCGCAGCTTGTTGTTCTTTTATTTTGGGCACGTTGATTGTTTTTTTTTAAATTAGGATCTTGTCGAGCATGCGGTGAATACTGATTGGCTTCTCATAGGCTCGTAGCTTTCATAATCACCGCTTTATCGCATATTGCAATGTTTAAGATTTTTTTTCGATTTAATAGTTTGAATTCAGTGATTATCTCATGTTTGAATTAGTAACCCCATAGAGGTATGCTATCAGAGCTCTCCAGGGGTTGCAATTTTGGCCAGCAAATATGAGCATCCAGAATATTTTAAGTTCACGAGATGACGTTTTTATGGTTTTTGAAAAATTTCTTTGAAAGTTCGAACCGTATTGTGGGTCGCTCTCAGGTTTCTCTCAGTGGTTTCTGAGATTCTCCTTCAACTTTGACTGCTCAGGTTTGAATTCAATTCAAACCTGAGCAGTCAGATATGACTTTTCTATGATTTTTCAAAATTTGAATAAAAAACTTGAAATAAAAAAATACAAAAATGGAATTACCAACCATGTAATTCGGTGCTGTTAGGGTACTCTCAGAGATTGCAGATCTTGTTTCCTAGTTTGACCGCTCAAATAATTTTGGTTTTCGAGATATGCCGTTTTTATGATTTGTCAAAAGTTCGAAGCAACGGAGGTGCGTTACACGCTAGTTTCATTTGAACCTATGTTGATTTTTACTGAAAATTGTGCTGAACATTTCTTCGGAGTTTTACCAAGTTTATTTATTGAAAAAGTAGACCAAGAAGCTTTTTTATTCTGTCAATCTGGGCCACTCTGTGCTGTAGTATAATTTGTATTGTGCAAAAAAAAAAGAAATTAGAGACTAAGAAATTGGGTTAATTTTCGAGTCTTAAAGCTCCGAATCTAGGCATTTTTGGTTTCGGTAAAAATAGTATTAGCATTCTGTTTCTGAACACTTGAGGCTGCCGAAGTCGTTGCAAGCAATTCGTCAAAACGAATTCAGTACGTGGATGTTTTCTGATTTGCAGGTGGTGAAGCTGAACGAGTGTCTGGTGCAGGAGAGTGACCAGGAGAGTAACCTCTCAATCGTGGAGACCATCACCAATCTGGGTCCCATCGTGGACTTGACAGTAGTGAGAAATGAGAACCAGGGACCGGATGAAATTGTCACTTGCTCCGGATACGACTCAGGTAGGATCTCCAAATTGACGTTTTCATGCTCTTGGCACCTGCTTTATTCTACCTGTATTCAGTGACTCTCTTCTCTGAGTAGTTTGAAATTTTGGAGATGGTGATGAAAATGGTAGTGGGTTGAAGTTAAAAGTTGAATTAACATCTAGTGAAATCGTGGAACGTGGATTTTTATCTTCAAGTTCTATTAACACTTACATTTGATATGTGATTTTTATCATTCGCTTAGAGGGGACCTTGCGAATCATCAGAAATGGAATCGGAATCCAAGAAATGGCATCCATAGATCTCTTTGGAATCAAGGGTGTTTGGACGCTCAAGCTAGACTCCAACCCTCCAAATAGTTTCCACAACGTTCTCGTACTATCCTTTGTCGGCCAAACGCGAATGCTCCGTCTCTCAGGGGAAGACGTGGAGGAGTTTGATATAGCGGGTTTCAGTTGTGACTCGCAGACGCTTTTCGCTGGTAATGTGAGTTGTGAACAGATTGTGCAAGTGACGTCACATTTTGTTCGTCTGGTGGATGATACAAGTGGTCAGGTGATAACAGAGTGGAAACCACCTGTTTCTAATACTATCAGGTGAGGAGTGCTCGGCTTCTATTACTTTTAGTTCCGTGTTTGAAACGAATGGATTCCTATAAAGTGATACTTTCTTTGTCAATTGATTCTAATTATGGTTCTGATGAGACTAAATAATTTCAAGTTTTATACACTTTCACGTAAATGAAAGTTTTCTGTCGCAACTCAGAAAGTCATGTGTTTTATTGGACGCACGAAGCACCAATATGTTGAAACTATCTTCATCGAAAGGCGTAAAAGGCATTGCCTTATTTTTATTTCAGTAAAGTGGCGTGTAATTCATCCCAGCTAATAGTGGCAACTGGACGAAAAGTGTACTACTTGGTAATCAGAGAAAGACTCATCTTCCAAGTGGGACGGGAGTTCGAAATGCCCTACGAAGTGGCCTGCCTGGACATCACTCCTCTGACCGACTCTAAATTTAGCGACATAGTTGCAGTGGGATTATGGACAGATATAACAGCTCGATTGTTTTTGCTACCCGGTGACAATCAAAGTGAATTTGTGGAAATTGAGTCGTGCACACAGAAACTAGGCGGGGAGATTATTCCGAGGTCGTGTATGATGTGTAAGTTGGACGACGTGCCATATTTGCTGTATGCACTGGGCGATGGATCTCTGGTTTATTTCAAGTTCGACTATCTGAACAGGGTGCTGAGTGAACGTCGAAAAATCAATCTCGGTAAGTGAATTGGGTCTTCGCAGTACCAAGTGATGTTTAGAGTGGCTTTCATTAAATAGTGATTGCGATACATTTTGAAATAATGAACAGCAAGACCAAAATTACCAAATTCAGAAATAACAGTAGATGAGATAAGTACTAATGTAATTTTTGCAACAATCAGGAACCCAGCCGACAACTCTGTCGGCTTTCGAGACGAATGGGGGCTCAACCAAGAACATCTTCGCATGCAGTGATAGACCCACTGTGATCTATTCAGTGAGCAAGAAACTCCTCTTCTCAAATGTCAACTTGAGAGATGTGAGTCATCTTATGTGGCTTCTTACTGTTACATCGGACTTATTTTACTACTCGCGGCTTTTTGGGCCCTCATTTTTATGCAGTTTTCTCTAGGTTTCAGTGATTTCATGTTGTAAGTGAGTGATTTGTGTTTTCAGTGACTTATGAAATAGAAATAAGCTGTGTCAAGGATAAAAACGGTATTATGAAGTTGTATCGGATTATTCTATTTTTTAAAATTTGTGAGACTTGGAATTGTTTCGCATTTTTGTTTTCTTGAAAAATACTGTTGGTTTTATCAAGTGTACTAATGAGAGGAACAGCTGCTCACATGTGTGCCTGCATAATCTGCTAGTCTCTCCGGCCTTAGAAAATTTGCAAAAAAATTTACTCATTTTTTAAATTTTCTTTCAAATCCTAGATTAAGGGTTCAATCGGAAGAACAGGCACTGATGATCCTCTTCATATGCAGATACGTCCTTATTTTGTAGAAAAAAGTTATGACCGTAGGAAAAGTGCACTTTTTAAACTTTTAATCGTTTCTTGGTAACTTTTCTCGAAAACTTCCCTGTTGATTTGGGGACAAGAATCCAATCGAAAGAACATGAATAATTTTTCCTGAAATAAGCAGCTGCTACCAAATTGTTTTAGGGAAACTGCTACGGACTTGGGAAAAGGCCATTTTTGACACTTTTACCGTTTTTGTGATACTGGAATACTACTGTACCGAATCTGAGCTGAAAAGTTCAATCGAAAGAAAAGGTTGGGGGAATCGTACCTGCATGAGTGACTACTCCTCGATTGTGGTTTAAAAAACTGTCACAGACTTGAAAAAAGGCCATTTTATGACAATTTGTTTTGAAACTTTTTTTTGAAAATTGCCCTCACCAATGTATAATTAAGGGTTCAATCGAAAGAACAGGTAGCAGGATTTTAGCAGGAGTAAGCGGCTGATCCTTTTTCGCAGAGAAAACGCTTTTGTTTTGGGAAAAGTCTAATCTTGGCATTTGTAAAATTTTTAAGCAGTTCTCGCATCATGACAGTATATTCTAAAAAATACCTAACAGGTACCTCCACCCTTATCTGGGCCACTAGAGTTTTATGGGATAAAGTCAACGGTAACAAAAGTGTAGGAGAAATATTGTCGAATTATTTTTATTAGTTGAGGACATATGGTTTTTCCTAGGTAACACACATGTGCTCCATCAACGCAGAAGCGTACCAGAACTGTCTGGTGCTGTGCAATGAGTCGACTCTGACCATTGGGGCCATGGACCAGATCCAGAAGCTACACATCCGCACAATTCATCTCTACGAGACGCCTCATGCAATGGCATTTCAGAAGGAGACTCAGACTTATGGACTACTCACTAAAAGACACGATAAAAGGGTTAGTGGCCGAAAGGATTCATTGAAAATGGTTGTAAATTTTTTTTATTCCGCAGACGACTGTAATTTGGTTGGTTTAATTATTGAAGATTCCTCGTCAAGTCATTAGCAGAAAAATGTGAAAAAAAACTTGAAGTTATTCAGTTGATGAAGGAAAGTAGCAGTAAGTCCTAAATTGTAAATGTTCAACAATTTCTCCTATACTCATGAATCTTGAACTGAAGCATACAGAACGAAATATCTTGATTCAACATCCGAGTGTATTTTTGAATTTGTTTCGTTTTTGGTAATGCTAATGGACGAGTTGTTTCCATTTCAGAAGTCACTGTTATCATTAATGTCGGAGGACAACCCTAATGCAGCCAGTTTAGCCGCGCTGTCGCACAGTGGTTACTCAGAAGACAGACAGGCTAGCGAGTTCCAGTTCCCACAGCAAGTGGACTCGGCCGAAGCAGGCGGCACTGCAATGGACGATAGTTTCGATCGCAGTTTTGGAAATCTCCAAGATTCGTGTAAGAGAAAAAGCACGTCCTGTTTTTTTTGAAGAATTATGCCAAATGACATCAATAAAGGCTGAAAATTAGAGGGACCTATTCTTGTTAAGTATTCTTCAAGTATTATCAGTATTTAAACTTCCCCTAATTCAGGACCTCTGGTTTTTAGTCCGGATGGATACGACTAACGCCTCATTAAACACGACGACTAACCGAAGTTTTTCGGGCTCAGTTAACAGCGCATCACCTGGAAATGAGAACGAAAGCAACGATGGCGCCGATATCTCGTCTGTAGTCATTTTGGATCAGCACACCTGTGAGCCGCTGCATGCGTTTAGACTCAATCCAAACGAAATGGCCTGCTCTATAATCTCTGCAAACCTGGAAGAAGACTCGGCCTTTTATGTTGTTGGTAAGACGATCAAATTGATAACTAGTCGAAGTCTCTTAGTAATAATTAACTAAATGATTGTATTGATTCATTTTACACAAGCAATCTTTTTTTCCGACCTAAGTCTTAAATATTGTAGCGATGCAAATATTGTTGCGATAAAATGAGTGCATTTTGAAAGTGTTCTTTTTGATCAATAATCGACTATTAAGTAGAGCCAATGCTAAGTTTTTTAACACAGACTATTATTGTTCCGACTTTCATAACCAAAGTAACATTATTTGTGCTCTGGTGTTTGTTTCTTCAGACAAACTTCGACTTTTTAACTAGCCGTTTGTGACGAATTTTTTAAAATATCATTCAAGAAGTATTGTTTTCCTGAGCTTAAATTTGGAACGATATTTCACCTGTGATCGTTTTTTGTAAATTTATGGTGGTTTAAAAGTTGCCATTTTGGCCAATTTGTTACAATTAACGCGCGATATATTTCGCGCTATTAACGCGTAAGCGGAGATTTAGTCCGTCATAGAAATCGTTCCAAATTGGTTGAAGGAAGCTTATTTGCCATAATAGATTTGTTACTAGGAGCGAAGTTTATCACTTTGTGCTACATATGGCGTGTGAAATTGAAAAAAAATATATTTTTATCTTTGTTAAATTTTTTTTTCATGTTATTTCTGCTCCATAGACTGATCAATAAATTGAGGCATGTTAGTTGGTAAATTTCTTTTGTTTTCAAGTTGACTGGTACTGCTAATGCGACATAATTGTCGTGCCTCACTTAAGAAATTTTGTATACCTAAATGTTTACTCATTCAGGTTTTCCCAGTAGCGTTATCGATAATATTTTTGCTTGTGTATACGAAGTACAACTTCGGCTCTGTGTCAATTTTTGCTTTAGCGAACCTTAGTGAGCGTTAGTAATATACCACGGTTTTTCTTTTTTCTAACCTAATTTGCAAATATTTGTGCAATTTTGGAAACCATTACGGCTTTTTGATAGCATGTGCTTTGACATTCGAATAGGATTAAGTTCACATAGTTGATACATTTGAAAGAACAGCAAAAAAGTTGTTTGTTTCAAACAACATTACAATAAAAAACTCGGTTTCAGAATTTTTTTTACTCAATACTTCTCGCCATTTTTTGAAATGCATACTTTTTTACCGTTGCGATTAGCCAGCGTTATCAAACCGGAATAAAGACTTTTTCGGGTTAACAGTTTGCTTAACAGAATCCTTTGAATCAATTGGTATCTTGGTTCATAAGGAATTCAAAGTTCTAATGATCTCCGGCTCACTTAGTCTGGACGTAACAAATACGCCTGGACCGCCAAAGGTCCTGGGCTCGAAACTGACGGGACCTATTTTTTTGAAACGGGAAAGAGTCCGTTAAAAATGTCGGCTTAGTTTTCAGGTTTTTTCAAACTTTTTTTAATAAGTGCTAGTGTTCTGAGTTACCCCAGAAATTGCTGTTTGTATTTTTACTAAACTTGACCAAATTGCTGTTTGTAATTTTAAGTGTTGACTGGTACTGCTAATGCGACATAATTGTCGTGCCTCACTTAAGAAATTTTGTATACCTAAATGTTTACTCATTCAGGTTTTCCCAGTAGCGTTATCGATAATATTTTTGCTTGTGTATACGAAGTACAACTTCGGCTCTGTGTCAATTTTTGCTTTAGCGAACCTTATTGAGCGTTAGTAATATACCACGGTTTTTCTTTTTTCTAACCTAATTTGCAAATATTTGTGCAATTTTGGAAACCATTACGGCTTTTTGATAGCATGTGCTTTGACATTCGAATAGGATTAAGTTCACATAGTTGATACATTTGAAAGAACAGCAAAAAAGTTGTTTGTTTCAAACAACATTACAATAAAAAACTCGGTTTCAGAATTTTTTTTACTCAATACTTCTCGCCATTTTTTGAAATGCATACTTTTTTACCGTTGCGATTAGCCAGCGTTATCAAACCGGAATAAAGACTTTTTCGGGTTAACAGTTTGCTTAACAGAATCCTTTGAATCAATTGGTATCTTGGTTCATAAGGAATTCAAAGTTCTAATGATCTCCGGCTCACTTAGTCTGGACGTAACAAATACGCCTGGACCGCCAAAGGTCCTGGGCTCGAAACTGACGGGACCTATTTTTTTGAAACGGGAAAGAGTCCGTTAAAAATGTCGGCTTAGTTTTCAGGTTTTTTCAAACTTTTTTTAATAAGTGCTAGTGTTCTGAGTTACCCCAGAAATTGCTGTTTGTATTTTTACTAAACTTGACCAAATTGCTGTTTGTAATTTTACGAAACTTGACTTGGTATAAACATGTTTTTTTTGTGTTTAAATTTTCTTCTGCCCAAATGAGTTCGGCCTAAGTTTGTGTTGGCTCAGTGACCTAAATTCGAGTCCTGTCAACCGAAATATTTTTTCATGCTCACATCTGGATTGCGAAAAGTACTAAAATTCTTAATAGAATTGTAGTTCAAGTTTTGCATGGAAACAATTGTTTTCCGGCTTGTTTGTTTTTTCCTTTTTTTTTGGCTTGATAGGTTTTGGCATATTTTATATCGGCTCATTGATATCGGATTGCAAGTTTTGTGTGTTCGTGTCTGTGATTTGAGATTGAGGGGGACTTAATACCTTTTTATTACTCTTAAATTTTCCTGTTTTGGGATTTGTAGGTTTTGGCTGACATTATATCGCTTTTCTGTCCTCATATTGTTTTTTTTTGACGAGCAAATGAATTGTTTTGAGGGTTAGGTGGACTTATTTATTTTCCAGAAGTCTGAAGTATTGTTGATTTTTTTTGGCTAAAAGAAACTTTGACAAGGTTTTCGAGTTTTTACCGCTGGATGCATTGTTTGCCGATGCTTATTGCACATTCCATTGTCTTGTCATGTTTTTTTTCAAAACTAGCCCAATTCAATTGAATGGGTTCAGTCTTTTCGACCTTTTCGATTTTTGTCATTTGTTTTTCTTTTTTTTTGTATTGCAAGTGGTGCTAAGCTCAGGTTCGCCTCTGTTACACAATTTGGCTCTAGGCTTTCCAATTTTTTACATGCAAATCTAGTGTGGATACCTTTAGTTCGTCGTATTCCAAATTATTACTTGCAAAACAGTCAAATCTTATTTCATGCCACTTTTGCTGCGTAGCGTGGCTTATTTGTTAGAATATGTAGCTGCTTTATTTTTGTCTAGTGTCTGCCAGTTATTAAGCTTTCCTGGCCGAGAGGGTATGGCGTGAGACTCCAATTCTCGAGGTTGCAGGTTCGAAGCCCATACTTAGCCAAGTTATACTTACTCCAGGCTAATTTCTATCTTCATATTTCATTTTGTAAAGCTGCTTTTTGTCGTGTTCTTGCTAGTGTTCTCGAAGCGCAGCTTCGCCTCTGTATCAACGTATTGTTTTTGCACGTTTAAAGGAATTTTTTAACGTTAAGTTCAAGGCTATTTTGAAATTTGCCCATTTATCTATCTTTTATATGTTTTTCAGAAGCGCAGTGTAGTGTATTATTACGAAGAATTTTTTTCATACTTAAGTCGCAAATAAAAGTACTCTTTTAGTGGCACTTTTGGTATATTTCAAATTGTTTATTTTTAAGATTATTCAAGGATAAACAATTCGGTGGCATTTGTTGCTGCTTTGTTTTTGGCTAGGCTTAGGTCCGGTTTGAAAAAAAAGCGTGATTATGAAAATGTATGGTATTTGTTGTTCTTCGATTTTTTGTAACACTTTGCTAATTTTTTCAAACTTTTCGCAGAAGTTTAAATGTTTCTCAATTTTCTGTAACGATTTTTTAAAACAATTTGTACCCAAGGAAAAACTGGCTGCTCTTCTATGCGCCCGCATGTTTTGCTAGGACCTTTATCTTACCTCACAATCTACGGCCTTTGAAAATTATAGTAGGGGGATTTTGGCCTTGAGTTTTTGAATAATGCACGAATCTGAGATGAAGTGTTCAATTGAAGTAAAGAAATATGGGGTTCTCCCCTTCTCAAACCGCTCTTATTTAAAGTAGCTAGTAACAAATATGGCCTCAGAAATGTCCAATTTTTGAAGTTTCAAGTATATCATATATTGCAAGGGTTAAGATTGTATATGATTGTGGGCTTCCGTATCTCGCCCTTATTAAGCTTTTCTTTTTGTTATTTTTGCGTGTATAACGTAAGAAATTTTTCACGTTTAACCTAAATCGTATATTGCAATTGCGAAGATTTTTTTTCGATTTTCCAGTTTGAATTTAGTGGTTATGTCGCCATGTTTGAAATAAGCAACTCAAAAGTGGGATGCTGTCAGGTTTCTCCCGGGCTTGCAATTTGGTCTTCCAGTTATTAATGCTCAAATCATTTTAAAAGACGAGATACGTCAGTTTTGGGGATTTTTTGAGAAATTTCAGAAAACTGAAACGAAATAATTTTTAAAATTTTTCAAATTCTCGACCATGTAGATGGGTGCTGTCAGAGTACTGTCAGCGGTTGTGAATATTGCCTCCAAATGTGACTGCTCAAACCTTGGTAGTATTCTAGACATGACGTTTTTAACAAAAACTTTCAAAAAAACTCAAATTTAAAATAAATTTGAAATTTCCATCTCTATACTGATGCGCTCAAATATGGATGCTCAAATGCTTTCCGAGACATGAAGTTTTTCGAATGATTGTTACAAAGAAATTTTCAGAAAACTCATGTTTGCAAAATTTCACAGAAATGAAAATCCCAACCCTGTAGTTGGGAGTTGCCGGAGGGCTGTCAGGGTTTGCGATTCTTCCCGAGAGTGCAGGGCGTTGCCAGTAGGGCAATGCGTGAGACTCCAGCTTTTGAGGTCGCAGGTTTGGAACCCGTACATAACAAAATGTTACCAATTCGCTGCTTGTTTGTATCTTTCCTTGTTTCACTTAATAAAGCTCCCTTTTTGTAGTGTTCTCGCTGGTGTTTGCAAAGCACAGCTTCGCCTCTGTGTCAGAAAAGTTTTATCCAATTTTTTTCTATAGGCTGGCAGCGTTTAAAAAGCTCCTGAATTTGGAGCATAAACACTCATCATCGGATTAGTGGTAATCAATTTGAATTGAAAATTTTGGCGAGAAAAATTTTTGTTTTCGTCTTCGTATATTTTTATCCTTGTTTTTTTTACCCTAGTCTCATGATTTTTTCTCGAAATTCCAAAAGTTTGGATAAATAAGAAGCTTAATGTTCTCTTTCTCTAATTTTAAATAAAAACTTTAAATAAAAGTTTCGTTCTGTTTGCGTAGTGCAATGTGTTCTTACTAACGGGCTTGCGAGCGTTTGTATTTTGATAAGAACCTTCTTTTTGTTCTAATCCAACTGAGTGGTTAAAGGTGAGACTCCTAACATCTAGGTCGCAATAGGTTGTAGGTTCGAATCCGAGACGTAGTCGAATTTTTTAAAACTAAATCGATGCTTTTGTCTACTTTCTCTTATCGCATTTTACAGAACTGGTGTTTGTTGTGTTCTCGCTAGTTTTTTTTGGGATGCACAGCTTCGCATCTGTGTTGGAACTCTACAGCGATCAATATATGGTTCGTTGCTGCTTTGCGCGTTAATCAACGTGAAGTTACTTATATAGTTCCCTGTCTTGTAATCGCGTCTTTTCAACACCATCAACGCGAGTCTCGTCCCCAATGTACTACAGTCTCTTCTGTTTTTTTTTTCAGCCTCCGCAGTTTTCGCACTGATCTTTACTCGTTGCTTTCTTGAAGCCTGTACTTGGGGTCTGATAAAACTAGCCCTATGTTTTACCATCCGTCGAAGAAACTTCGAGAGAAAAGTCATCTGTCTAAGCAGTCCCAAGCAAGCCATGAACTGGATGCAGATGAGCCTTTTTCGCTTACATTTACTGCCACCATCTAACTATGGCGAAAGCTTGACTACTTCTTTCTTCTCAAAACACTTTTGAACGATTTTACTTTTTATTTTAATTGATAACCGGTGGATCACTAAGCCTTCAAGTTGGATCACTAAGATGATATTTACCAAGGTAATGAAAATCAAATCTGTGTAAAGGCAAAATAGGCGTTGATGGCGTACCAGTTCTTGTTTCAGCAACGGAATGTCACTCTTCCTTCCTTTTTTATGTTATTTCTCTCGTCGGAATGGTTTGTATTTGGAATCTACCGCTGTGTGTTTGAATCAAGGTTCATTTTTGCTGGTTTCTCGCTGAAATTCGAACCGCTTGTTTTTATTGGCTTTATTTTTTTTAATTGTCCTATTAATGTCTTGTCGTTTTAATGGCCTGTCGTCCTGTTCACCTACCACCTCGCTTATCATTTCAACGAGACCAAATTGCTGGTCTCAATTCAAAGTTGAATGATATAATTTATCGCTTACGCGTGTAAAAGAACGCATCATGAAGCGCGTCAATTATAAACACCTGGCCTTATCAGCGATTTCCAAATAACCATATCTTTGCACAAAAAATCACACATGATTTTTTTTGTTCCCGCTTTCGTAACGAAAGTACCGGAATATTTGTACTCGGGGTGGTTTTTTTTTCGGTCGCATTTTAGACGGGGAGTTTAGCCATTTTTGTCGGGGATTTTTTTTTAAATCACCAGAAAGTATTGTTGTCCTGGGCTTGAATTTGGAAACAATAGTTCACCTGTGATCATTTTTTCGTAAAGTTATGTGGGTTTAAAATTTGCCAATCCGGGAAAATTAACGCGCGATATATTTCGCGCTATTAACGCGTAAGCGAAGATTTAATCCGTCATAGAAATCGTTCCAAATTGGTTGATGGAAGCTTATTTTTGTTGATTGAATTGCATTGACTTGTTACTAGGAGCTAATTTTATCACTTTTTGCTTAATGTGGCGTGTGGGAGATGATTTTCACAAAAAATCTCAAATTAACAAGATACATTTTGTTTTTGTTACATTTTGTTTTCATGTTATTACTGCTCCATAGACTGCTCTAAAAATTTAGGCGTTTAGTTGGTAAATTTTTTTTTCAATTTGACTGGTGCTGCTTATGCGACATAATTGGGGTGCGTCACTTGACAAAATTTGTAGACTCAAAGTTATACTCTTCAGTTTGTCCCAGCAGCCTTATTGGTCATGTTTTTGCTTGTGTATGCGAAGTGCAACTTCACCTCTGTTGGTATTTGTTCTTGGTTGACCATGGTTGTTCTTTTTTTCTAACCTATTTTGCAAGTATTGGTGACATTCTGGGAACCTTTACGGCTTTTTGATGGCACGTGCTTTGACATTCGAATAGGGATATATTTTTTCTGTTCTTCAAAATGGATCAACTGTGATAACTTATTTCAAAAATTTCTCGATTTCAGAAAAACTCGAATTCAGAAAAAACTCGATTTCAAAATTGTTTTTACTCAATATATCTCGCATTTTTTTGAAATGCTTACTTTATTGCCTTTGCGATTAGCAAGCGTTGTCAAATTGGAATATAGACTTTTAGGGTTAACAATTTGCTTAACAGAATCCTTTGAATCAATTGGTTTCTTGTTTCATACGGAATTCAAAGTTCTCATGGTCTCCACCTCACTTAGTCTGGAGGTAACAAATACGCCTGACCGGACCAATTTCTTTTCAAACGGGAAAGAGTCCGTTTCAAAAAAATTGTCGGCTTAATATTGTCTGCTTATGTTTGTCGGCTTAGTTTCCATTTTGCAGTTTTTTCAAATTTTTTTAAACTTTCTATTTGCTATTAGTGTTCTGATTTACCTCTGCTGTTTGTAATTTTACCTAACTTGATATATAAATGTGTTTTTTCCTTTTTAATTTTTTTTCTGCCTAATTGAGTTCGGCCTAATTTTTTATCGGCTGAATGACCTAAATCCGAGTCGTGTCAATGAAAATTTTTTTTTGCTTACATCGGGATCGCAAAAAGTGCTGAAAATCTTAATAGAAATATAGTTCAAGTTTTGCATGGGAACAATTGTTTTCCGGTTTGTTTGACTTTCCTTTTTTTCGGCTTTTTGAACTCATATTGCGTCTTTCGAACAGTGAAAAAAATTTGTGTGCGTCTCTGTGATTTGAGATTGAGGGGGACTTAATAACTTATTATTTGTCTTAAATTTCTTTTGATTTTTTTCGGATTTTTTTTTGGAAATTTTTAGGTTTCGGCTTATATTTTATAGATTTAGTGTCCTCTTATTGTTTTTTTTGACGAGCAGAAGAGTTATTTTGAGGTTGAAGTTTTGTGTGTACGTGTCTGAGATTTGAGATTGAGGGGGACTCATTAACTTCTTATTAGTCTTAAATTTTTCTCCGGCTTTTTTTTAACTTGTTTTTCTATTTTTTTTGTGAAATTTTAGGTTTCGGCTTATATTTTATCGATATAGTGTCCTCATACTACTTCTTTTGACGAGCAGAGGAATTTTTTTGAGGTTGAGGTGGTGTTATTAATTTTCCAGAAAACTGAAGTCTCGCTGATTTTTTTTTCGGCTTAAATAGTTTCTGACAAGCTTTTTCGGCTTTGTTAGCGCTGGATGCATTGTCTTCCGATGCTTATTGCCCATTCTATTATGTTGTCATCTTTTCGCTTCAAAACTAGCCCAAATCATTTGAATGTATTTAGTTTTTTCGAACTTTTCGATTTTTTTGTCTTTCGTTTTTTTTTGTTTTATCCCAAGTGGTCCGAAGCCCAGCTTCGCCTCTGTGTACATTATGTGGCTTTATGCTTTCCAATTTATTACATTCAAAATTAGTGTTGATACCTTCAGTTTGTTGTATTCCGAACCATTATTTGGAAAACTGTGTCAAATGTTCATTCCACTTTTGCTGCATAGCGTGGCTTATTTGGATAAAAGTTTGGATAAATAAGAAGCTTAATGTTCTCTTTCTCTAATTTTAAATAAAAACTTTAAATAAAAGTTTCGTTCTGTTTGCGTAGTGCAATGTGTTCTTACTAACGGGCTTGCGAGCGTTTGTATTTTGATAAGAACCTTCTTTTTGTTCTAATCCAACTGAGTGGTTAAAGGTGAGACTCCTAACATCTAGGTCGCAATAGGTTGTAGGTTCGAATCCGAGACGTAGTCGAATTTTTTAAAACTAAATCGATGCTTTTGTCTACTTTCTCTTATCGCATTTTACAGAACTGGTGTTTGTTGTGTTCTCGCTAGTTTTTTTTGGGATGCACAGCTTCGCATCTGTGTTGGAACTCTACAGCGATCAATATATGGTTCGTTGCTGCTTTGCGCGTTAATCAACGTGAAGTTACTTATATAGTTCCCTGTCTTGTAATCGCGTCTTTTCAACACCATCAACGCGAGTCTCGTCCCCAATGTACTACAGTCTCTTCTGTTTTTTTTTTCAGCCTCCGCAGTTTTCGCACTGATCTTTACTCGTTGCTTTCTTGAAGCCTGTACTTGGGGTCTGATAAAACTAGCCCTATGTTTTACCATCCGTCGAAGAAACTTCGAGAGAAAAGTCATCTGTCTAAGCAGTCCCAAGCAAGCCATGAACTGGATGCAGATGAGCCTTTTTCGCTTACATTTACTGCCACCATCTAACTATGGCGAAAGCTTGACTACTTCTTTCTTCTCAAAACACTTTTGAACGATTTTACTTTTTATTTTAATTGATAACCGGTGGATCACTAAGCCTTCAAGTTGGATCACTAAGATGATATTTACCAAGGTAATGAAAATCAAATCTGTGTAAAGGCAAAATAGGCGTTGATGGCGTACCAGTTCTTGTTTCAGCAACGGAATGTCACTCTTCCTTCCTTTTTTATGTTATTTCTCTCGTCGGAATGGTTTGTATTTGGAATCTACCGCTGTGTGTTTGAATCAAGGTTCATTTTTGCTGGTTTCTCGCTGAAATTCGAACCGCTTGTTTTTATTGGCTTTATTTTTTTTAATTGTCCTATTAATGTCTTGTCGTTTTAATGGCCTGTCGTCCTGTTCACCTACCACCTCGCTTATCATTTCAACGAGACCAAATTGCTGGTCTCAATTCAAAGTTGAATGATATAATTTATCGCTTACGCGTGTAAAAGAACGCATCATGAAGCGCGTCAATTATAAACACCTGGCCTTATCAGCGATTTCCAAATAACCATATCTTTGCACAAAAAATCACACATGATTTTTTTTGTTCCCGCTTTCGTAACGAAAGTACCGGAATATTTGTACTCGGGGTGGTTTTTTTTTCGGTCGCATTTTAGACGGGGAGTTTAGCCATTTTTGTCGGGGATTTTTTTTTAAATCACCAGAAAGTATTGTTGTCCTGGGCTTGAATTTGGAAACAATAGTTCACCTGTGATCATTTTTTCGTAAAGTTATGTGGGTTTAAAATTTGCCAATCCGGGAAAATTAACGCGCGATATATTTCGCGCTATTAACGCGTAAGCGAAGATTTAATCCGTCATAGAAATCGTTCCAAATTGGTTGATGGAAGCTTATTTTTGTTGATTGAATTGCATTGACTTGTTACTAGGAGCTAATTTTATCACTTTTTGCTTAATGTGGCGTGTGGGAGATGATTTTCACAAAAAATCTCAAATTAACAAGATACATTTTGTTTTTGTTACATTTTGTTTTCATGTTATTACTGCTCCATAGACTGCTCTAAAAATTTAGGCGTTTAGTTGGTAAATTTTTTTTTCAATTTGACTGGTGCTGCTTATGCGACATAATTGGGGTGCGTCACTTGACAAAATTTGTAGACTCAAAGTTATACTCTTCAGTTTGTCCCAGCAGCCTTATTGGTCATGTTTTTGCTTGTGTATGCGAAGTGCAACTTCACCTCTGTTGGTATTTGTTCTTGGTTGACCATGGTTGTTCTTTTTTTCTAACCTATTTTGCAAGTATTGGTGACATTCTGGGAACCTTTACGGCTTTTTGATGGCACGTGCTTTGACATTCGAATAGGGATATATTTTTTCTGTTCTTCAAAATGGATCAACTGTGATAACTTATTTCAAAAATTTCTCGATTTCAGAAAAACTCGAATTCAGAAAAAACTCGATTTCAAAATTGTTTTTACTCAATATATCTCGCATTTTTTTGAAATGCTTACTTTATTGCCTTTGCGATTAGCAAGCGTTGTCAAATTGGAATATAGACTTTTAGGGTTAACAATTTGCTTAACAGAATCCTTTGAATCAATTGGTTTCTTGTTTCATACGGAATTCAAAGTTCTCATGGTCTCCACCTCACTTAGTCTGGAGGTAACAAATACGCCTGACCGGACCAATTTCTTTTCAAACGGGAAAGAGTCCGTTTCAAAAAAATTGTCGGCTTAATATTGTCTGCTTATGTTTGTCGGCTTAGTTTCCATTTTGCAGTTTTTTCAAATTTTTTTAAACTTTCTATTTGCTATTAGTGTTCTGATTTACCTCTGCTGTTTGTAATTTTACCTAACTTGATATATAAATGTGTTTTTTCCTTTTTAATTTTTTTTCTGCCTAATTGAGTTCGGCCTAATTTTTTATCGGCTGAATGACCTAAATCCGAGTCGTGTCAATGAAAATTTTTTTTTGCTTACATCGGGATCGCAAAAAGTGCTGAAAATCTTAATAGAAATATAGTTCAAGTTTTGCATGGGAACAATTGTTTTCCGGTTTGTTTGACTTTCCTTTTTTTCGGCTTTTTGAACTCATATTGCGTCTTTCGAACAGTGAAAAAAATTTGTGTGCGTCTCTGTGATTTGAGATTGAGGGGGACTTAATAACTTATTATTTGTCTTAAATTTCTTTTGATTTTTTTCGGATTTTTTTTTGGAAATTTTTAGGTTTCGGCTTATATTTTATAGATTTAGTGTCCTCTTATTGTTTTTTTTGACGAGCAGAAGAGTTATTTTGAGGTTGAAGTTTTGTGTGTACGTGTCTGAGATTTGAGATTGAGGGGGACTCATTAACTTCTTATTAGTCTTAAATTTTTCTCCGGCTTTTTTTTAACTTGTTTTTCTATTTTTTTTGTGAAATTTTAGGTTTCGGCTTATATTTTATCGATATAGTGTCCTCATACTACTTCTTTTGACGAGCAGAGGAATTTTTTTGAGGTTGAGGTGGTGTTATTAATTTTCCAGAAAACTGAAGTCTCGCTGATTTTTTTTTCGGCTTAAATAGTTTCTGACAAGCTTTTTCGGCTTTGTTAGCGCTGGATGCATTGTCTTCCGATGCTTATTGCCCATTCTATTATGTTGTCATCTTTTCGCTTCAAAACTAGCCCAAATCATTTGAATGTATTTAGTTTTTTCGAACTTTTCGATTTTTTTGTCTTTCGTTTTTTTTTGTTTTATCCCAAGTGGTCCGAAGCCCAGCTTCGCCTCTGTGTACATTATGTGGCTTTATGCTTTCCAATTTATTACATTCAAAATTAGTGTTGATACCTTCAGTTTGTTGTATTCCGAACCATTATTTGGAAAACTGTGTCAAATGTTCATTCCACTTTTGCTGCATAGCGTGGCTTATTTGTTAGCATATGTAGCTGCTTTATTTGTGACTAGTGTTTGCCAGTTATTAAGCTTTCGTGGCCGAGAGGGTATGGCATAAGATTCCAACTCTCGAAATGGCCGATTCCAAGACCATACCTTGGAAAGTTTCCTTAATTCCAGGCTTGTTTCTATCTTCGTATTTCATTTTATAAAGCTGCTTTCTGTTGTGTTCTTGCTAGTGTTTTCGAAGCGCAGCTTCGCCTCTGTATCAAAGGAAAAATTTTTACACTAAGCTATATGCTATTTTGGAATTTAACTTTTTATCTATCTTTTATATATTTACAGAAGCGCAGCGTAGTGTATTATTACGAAGAATTTTTTCTAAACTAAGTCGCGAATAAAAGTACTCATTTGGTGGCACTTTTGGTGTATTTCAATTTGTTTATATTTAAGATCATTTAAGGATAAAAATTTGGTGGCATTTGTTGCTGCTTTATTTTTTGATAGGCTTAGGTCCTGTTTGAAAAAAAACATGGATTATGAAAATGTATGGTCTTTGTTGTTCTTAGATTTTTTGCGACACTGCTAATTTTTCAAAACTTTTCGCAGAAGTTTAAATGTTTTTCAATTTTTGTACCAGTTTTCAAAAAAATGGTGCCCAAGGAAAAACTGGCTGCTCTTCTATGTGCCCGCATTTTTCGCTAGTCTCTTTTCATCTTACCTCACAATCTACGGTCTTTGAAAATTTTAGTAGGGGGATTTTTGGCCTTGAATTTTTGAATAATGCACAAATCTGAGACGAAGGTTGTGATCGAATGAAAAAAACTATGCGTGACTCCCCTTCTCAAGCCGCTTTCACTTAAGCTCGTTAGAAAAAAATATGCCCTCAGAAATGTCCAGTTTTTGAATTTTTTTCAGTTTTTTGGAGTTTGTTCACAAAGTAATATGATGATTTTGAGGTTATTAGTTCATTAAAACTAACATGGTGCTTATTTTTGGCCTGCGTAATCTGTTTTAATTGTTTCTTTTTGGTGTAGAAAAGCTGATATGGACTTCTGAAATTTCAAACGGTAAAAACTAAATTTCAATCGTTTTCTAGAAGCTTCTTCCTTCTCGGAAATTATTAACTAAATCTCATTTTGAAGGTTCTATCTAAACAATCAGGGTAAGGAATTTTCAGTTTAATAATCACGGTGTCGAAAGCAGAGGCTATTCTCATTCTTTAGCAGAGATGGATTTATGAAATGTCAAATTATTGAATTTTGATCGATGTTTCGAATATTCACTTTTTTCGAAAACTACCCAGCGATAAAGATAGCAATTGAAAGAGAGAAGTAAATTATTTCAATAAACCAGAGGCTAATCCCCTAGTTAAGCAGAGAAGCACTACGGTTTAGCGTAAAGCCCTTTTTGAAGTTTTGAAAAAAAACGCCTTTTCGTATCATTACAATATGTAATTAAAAGTAGTAGAACAAGTAGATCCAGCATTAGCTTAGCCACTTGCTTTTTTCCAAGCGTCCGTGGCACAGATGCGAGGACGTGAGACTCGTAGTCAACAGGTCATATATTTTTTCCAAGCGTCCGTGGCACAGATGCGAGGACGTGAGACTCGTAATCAACAGGTCGCAGATGCGACGACGTCTGACTCCTAAAGGTCGGATATTCAATTTGGAACATTTAAATATTTTTTGGTCGTTTTTTTGCAGCGTAAGTTTGGCTAATTGATAGAAACTATAGCTGTTTTCTTGGTGGGTAGCGCTACTAAACTTACAAGCGGTCGTGTAGCAGATGTGTGAACGTAATACTCTAAATCTCGACAACATTTTTTTCAAGCTGTGTTTTCAATCTTCCTATTTCACTTTCTTTTGACTGTTTAGAGCTCTTTTTCCATTTTCTTTGATTGTCTTCGCGAAGGGCAGCTTAGCCTCTGTGTTCTTTGTGGGCTCCATTATGTTGCCATGCTTAAGCTTTTTCAACGGACCTTTTTTGCATGTTCAACGAAATTTTTTTTTCGCGTTTCAACAAATCGTATATTGCAATGGTTAAGATTATATATACATATGCGGGCTTCCGTATCTCGCCACTTTCAAGCTTTTTCTTGTAATTTTTAAATATATAACGAAAAAATTTTTTCACGCTGAACCTAAATCGTATATTGCAATTATGAAGTTTTTTTTCGATTTTACAGTTTGAATTTAGTGGTTATATCACCAAGTTTGAAAGAAGCAACCAAAAAGTTGGATGCTGTAAGGCTTCTTCTGGGGTTGCATTTTTTGCCTCCAATTTTGAATACCCAGATCATTTTGTTTGACGAGAAACGACAGGTTTGGGGAAGATTAAAAAGAAATTTTCAGTAAACTTGGGTTTGCAAAACTTCACAGCACTGAAATTCCCAACCCTGTAGTTAGGAGTTGTCGGAGTGCTGTCAGGGTTCGTGCTTCTTGCCGACAGTGCAGGGCGTTGCCGATAGGGCAATGCGTGAGACTCCAATTCTCAAGGTCGCAGGTTCGAAACCCATAGATAGCAAAGTGTTACCAATTCGCGGCTTATTTCTATCTTTTCTTATTTCACTTTATAAAGCTGCTTTTTTGAAGTTTTCTCGCTGCTGTTTGCGAAGCACAGCTTCACCTCTGTGTCAGAAAAATTTGATCAGGATTTTTGCTATAGGCTGGTTGCTTTGAAAATTTCTTGAATTTGGAGCATAAACCTCATAATCGGATTAGCGATAATCAGTTTGAATTAAAATTTTTCGCGAAAAGAGAAGTTTTGGTCTTTGTATTTTTTATCCTTGTTTTTTGACTCTAATCTCTTAATTTTTTTTGCTCGAGTTTCCAAAAATTTGGATTAATAAGAAGCTTAATGTTCTCTTTTTCTAATGTAGAAAAAAACTCAAGTTTTATTGTTTGCGTAGTGCATTGTGTTCACACTAGCGAGCTTGCGAGCATTTGCATTATGGTAGAAACCTTGTTTTTTTTCTAACCTAACTGAGTGGTTAACACGTGAGGCTCCGACCTCTAGTTCGCAATAGGTCTTAGGTTCGAATCCGAGACGTAGCCGTTTTTTTTTTGTAATTCGATGCTTTTGTCTACTTTCTCTTATTGCATTCTATAGAACTGATTTTTGTTGTGTTCTCGCTATTTTTTGGGATGCACAGCTTCGCATCTGTGTTGGAATTCCGCAGCGATAAATATATGGTTCGTAGTTGCTTTTTGCGTTAATCTACGTGAAATCACTGATATAGTTCCCTGTCTTGTAATCGCGTATTTTCAACACCATCAACGCGAGTCTCGTCCCCAATGTACTACAGTCTCTTCTGTTTTTTTTTCAGCCTCCGCAGTTTTCGCACTGATCTTTACTCGTTGCTTTCTTGAAGCCTGTACTTGGGGTCTGATAAAACTAGCCCTATGTTTTACCATCCGTCGAAGAAACTTCGAGAGAAAAGTCATCTGTCTAAGCAGTCCCAAGCAAGCCATGGACTGGATTCAGATGAGCCTTTTTCGCGCACATTTACTCTAACTATGGCGAGAGCTTGACTACTTCTTTCTTCTCAAAACACTTGAACGATTTTACTTTTTATTTTAATTGATAACCGGTGGATCACTTAGCCTTCAAGTTGGATCACTAAGATGATCTTTACCAAGGTAATGAAAGTCAAATCAGTGTAAAGGCAAAATAGGCATTGATGGCGTACCAGTTCTTGTTTCAGCAACGGAATGTCACTCTACCTTCCTTTGTTACGTTATTTCTCTCGTCGGAATGGTTTGTATTTGAAATCTACCGCTGTGTATTTGAATCAAGGTTCATTTTTGCTGGTTTCTACTTTGATCTACGTCTAAGCAGTGGCATCTTATCCTGTATTTTTGCCTTGTTAATTTAATGAGTTTGTTAACTGGTCGTTTGGATTTATGATTTTTGGTTTGAATTTAAAAAATAATAATTAGATTGACATAATAAGTTACTTAATTTCTTTTGTACTTCGTTTTCTGTAGTGATACTCAAATGCTTGAAACCTGTAAAACATAATCTTTTGCCTGATATAGTGCTTTCACCCTTGCCATGAGAATGGGTATTGCAATCGGGTACTAGACTTTTTTTTCCTGTAATGAACTTTTCACAGGACTCATCTGGACGTCTGGATTCATCTCTAGTGGTAACTTGTTTGGTATCTCTAGTTCACAATCTGCAATTTTTGTAGCGTTCGCCAACTAAGCCTGGAGTTCAGGAATATGCCTGGGCCGACAAAAAGCCTGAGTTCGTTTTTTATCTGCTTAGCTGTTGTCGGCTTAAATATCACATCTTGGAATCGTTTTTTAAGAGTAATGAACGTAGTGAAGACTCTTGTATGGGTCTTGCTGTTTTTTTCCAAGAAAAAGTCTTAAAAGTCTCTAATAAGAACAGATGTGCATTCATACATATTGATGCACTTATGTAAATTTGCACTTTTTGAGTTTAATTGAAATTTATCTGCTGAAAGTGACGTAAATAGCACTCTCTAAATGCGAAAGATTTCTAGGTTCGAAAATGGAATTTAATTTTTAGATTTTCAGCGGAATAACAATTTTATCTGTTGATTCAGTTTTCTCATGTTGGGTTAATGTTATCAAGAAAGCTCCGGTCATAAATTGTTCTAAAAATTCAAGGAACTTAAAAGGCATCTAATTTTTTCTTTGTAATTCGAAAGTTGAGATTTTTTCAAGAAAGTCAGTGTTTTTTATGTTTACTTGCGTTCATTACTCTTTTCCAATCTTTGATTGGCTATGTTTTCTGTTACTCGCTTTTTGTAATGTTGCTTTTGTTGTTTGATTTACTCTTACAATATGTCATTTACTTACCTTGTCAGCGTATTTCTTCGTTTTCTTTGTTTCGCTAAAAAATTCCTCGGCCCAAATTTTTTTGGTCTATTTTTCATCGGCCCAACGACCTCATTTTGGGTTGGTACAATTTTGATACTCCCCTCCGCACTTCTCAATTTGGTTTTATGTTGACCAATCGGTTTGTTGAATTTTAATTTTTTTCATCCCCAGAAACATCTACTAATTTTCAAAAAAATGGATATCAATTGAAAGACAGTCTACGTCACTGTGTGACTGCATACTTCCCTAGTCTCTTTTACTCCAGCCCTCTGTCTACAGCCTTCGAAAAAATCTGGGTGAGTATTAGACCCATATTTTTTTCTCAATTTTTTTATTGTTTTTTCGTTTTCTCTAAAACTAAACCTCTCAATTTTTTGATGTCAATAAATAGAACAGTTTCGGAAATTTCTCCGGCTTGAAGCGACTACGACCCAGTTGTTTTTACACATAAAGTTTTGGCCTTCGGAATACTCATTTTTTTTTTATTTTTGACCGTTTTTATTAATTTTTGAGTTAATTGACAACTAATCTCTCAAATCTGACGTGGAATCATAAAGGGTAGTGGTAAGCTCCCCTGCATTAGCCGCCACTATCCTATTTTTTTGCGCAAAATTTATTGCCCTTGGAAACGTTATCGCCCTGGGAAATTTTTTGATTTTTGACGCTTTTTTTGAAAACTTTCCGTAGAGAAACAGTCCTGCCGTATATGAGATTTTAGGTTCAATTCTAAGAAGAAGTTGTGGAAACTCATTTGCTTTAAAGACTTAGCCCATATTTTTGACACCAAATGTAATGGTCCGAGAAAAAGTCAAAATTTTGGTTTTTTCTACCGTTTTTTAAAGTTTTTGACTCTAATCTGACCTCCCAAATCTGATTTTTTGGTTTCAATCGAGGTTGCTTGTTGAGTGAATTCAATCTCCATAAGCTTCCACGCCCTTTTTTCACATGAAAGCTATGATTCTCGGAAATGTTATATTTTTGATTTGTTGACTATTTTTGACTTTTCCCCTCAATTATCCTGTCAGATCTAATATCATAGGTTTAATCGAAACAACTGGTTTTTGAAAGCCTACCTTTACAATTAGCTGTGCCCAGTTTAAAAACGTTGTGGCCTTCAAACAATTCATAGTTTTGAAACTAGTTTTTCTTGAAACTTATTGACTTTACGCGAAAAATGCCGGATTAATTTTAAGGTTGTGTTCAATCGAAAAGCCCGGTTTTGAGTATCTTCTCTCCTTAAGCAGCCAGAACCTGCTTTAAGCAGTTAAAGTTATGGATTTTAGAAAGTCTTTTAACCGTAACTTAGAATTTTTGAACGTTTTAAGAAACTTCGAATTTTCCTAAAATTTACACAATCATAACTGAGATGAAAAAACTAATTAAAAGAACCGACTGTGATAATGGTTCCTGCAGAAGCGGCGAATCCTTAGTTTTTTAAAGTAGATTGTTATCTGCTTGGAAAATTTGATTGTCTCAAAGTTTTTACTCATTTAATTTAGTAGAGAAACAACTACGGTTTTGGGCAAAATCAAGTTTTTGAAATTACATTTTTCGTGCCGCGCCATTATAGGAAAATCATTCAATATCAAACACCTAAATCCAGCTTTAGTTGGGCTCTAGTTTTTTTTGAGAAATACGAATTTTTGATTTTTATTTGTTTGTGTTGTATCGCAAGTGGCGCGAAGCTCCGATTCGCCTCTGTGTTTTACGTTTCCATGACATTCTACCCTATTCCAATCTACCCTATACTATTCTATCCTACATACCAATCTACCCTATACTAATCTACCCTATACCATTCTTCCCTATAATTAAAGCAATGGAAACTTACCCCATCCTCTTGAAGAATCCGAAACAGTATATTTCCGAACAAATCAAAGAACCATTAATTGTGATCAAAGAATAATTGACGCATGTGAACAAAATATCAAAGCAACGTAAAATTTGCTTATTCAAAATGGGAATGAGTTCAAAGCATGAACGAACAGAAGTTTTTATCCAATTTTGCTATAGAAATGCGTTGCGGCTATTTCTTAAACAAACAAAAGTCATATCACATCAAGTCGACATAGCTTAGCGGATAATGCATGTGTTTTAAAATCAAAAGATCTGATCGTAAAAGGAGGGGTAGACCCCCCAGTACCAGGCCATGGCGGTACTGGGGGCGGGTGAGGGAGAAGGTAAATTTCTTTTGATATTGGCCTCCATTACCCAAAATATCAGCCCTCTACGGCCACGGGAACCTCAAAAAGTGGATTCATAAAGTTTGATAAAATAAGCAGAGTTAGGAATGACTTAATTGCGCCGGAGAATACAAATATGTTAAAATAGAATCTTTGTTAAAATTGTTGCAATTGTTTTTCACTTTCTCATTCAATTCCCTGTACTTATTGCGACTGGGGTTGCTGTTTCCCCCCATTGCTTTCAATTTATTGAGTTTTTGATTGGCAGCATCCAATTTGATTCATTTCAGAAAGGTGTGAACGGATGGGTAGTTTCCTTTAAAGAGAGTTGCAACGCCAAGATACCAGCCTTCTACAGCATTTGTTCTCCTTATTAACCCAGCAGCTGCTTCTTCGGAATGATTCCGAAGTTTTACTGGAAAGAGAGGGTCGCGAGAATTCCTTCCGATGGTTTCGCCTTTGATGTAGGTGCGCTGGAAGTAAGAGGCTACTCGTCAATTTTTTCAGTGATGTTGTCGTCGAGCTCAAATTTGTCAGAAACTTTTTCGATTTCCTCAATAACCAAGTCAAAAGCAGCATTGACCATTTCTGGTACAAAACTTAGAGCTGGAATTAAGCGCAACGACAAATTTAGATAGTGATTAGTTTCGTACAGTCGCTTTAGGCCCACTTCGTTTATTTTCCGGTTGAACGCTTGACTTAAATGAAAATAACAGTCTTTCAGCAACGCTCCGGTATGATGACTAGCGAAAGCGTTTAGTGCCGCACGTTCAAAATTGAGGAGAATGCGGTGAGGCTCGGTGTTTTCGGTGATGGCTGATAATCCCTTCAGTAGCTTTTTGTAAGTGTGCTCTGTTTTGTTTTGCTACTGTGCATCAATGCGGGGGGTGGAGGGTAAAATCCAGCGAGTTGAATGTGGATGCTGTAAAGTTGATTAAATTGAATAGGACAAACTTTGAACGTTCCATCGCATAGCCACTTATCTCGATGCAATATCAAGCTCTAGATATTGTCGCGATCTCCAAAAATCAACACCCTTTCTGGATTGTCAATGCCGCTATCGAAGACGCAAAAATCCTCGTGTTGCTTTGGTACTTCAAAATGTCTGTCGACAATGGGTGGCAATGTGGGTCTCTCATTTACCTTCTGTCGATTGAGGGCCCGATTAATCGCCAATCGGCAAGGAAGAGCTAATTGGACGGCTTTTTCTTCCGACACAGACTGCAGGCCGTTTGCTATAATTATGCTATTGACTGGTACTTGCTGCATTTTTGTGTCCTGTTTCATTTTGTTTACGAGAAGCCTTGCATCTGAGCGACCAGGAAATATTTCGTGCGTGTGTTCATTTCTACAGGAAATAAGATCGTTTTCTCGGGTTATTGCTGTCGTTTTGCATTTATGGGACCCCCATCTTGAACACTTCCAGTCAAAGTTTCCATTCTTTGTTTCCTGTGTTTTTGTAAACTCGTGGCCACCGATTAAAAGCGTTCTCCGATTCTGTTGAGATTAACCCCAAAAAATTTGACTCATTTTGGTAATTGTTATTCCAAGGAAAGTTGATATAATGACGTAGTTTTGGTCTCATTTTTCTAGGTGGTTTTGAAAATTGGGTATTAAATTCTGTTAATTGAGACAATTTTCAGTTTTTGAGGCTTAAATTGCGTTTTTGTCTTTAGAACAATATTCCTAATTGAAAGACTCAAATTGAGTCCAAAAATTTAGACTCAAATGAATTAACACGTGCTGTTGTCTTTCCGATTCTAATTAGGACTTTTAAAGATTACATTAATTATGCGCCAAATCGACGCAAATTAAACTGGTATATAAATTAAACTGGTACTATAGATTAGTATAGGGTAGATTAGTATAGGGTAGATTGGTATAGGGTAGATTGGTATCGGTTAGATTGGTATGTAGGGTATAATGGCATAGGGTAGAATGGTATAGGGTAGTTTGGAATAGCTAGATTGTCCTGCCACCGTGTTATACCTTTATGTTCTTGAAAAAAAAGTATAATGGATCATTCTCCTACATAACTGCTGTTTCGATGTTTTTTGGTACTATCACAGCAACACGCTATCATTGTTTCAAATTAATTTGATTTTTTTTTATTTTATCAATTAGAAAACCAGCCGCTTTTCCGACCATTGCGGTATCCATTTTTTCAACTTTCATTTCGATCTTGCTTGCTAAGTTAAAAACCGAAGGGGCTAAGATTTAGGTTAATCTTCTCAAAAGAAATAATTATATAACTGGCTGTAAAACGTGTGCTGGTTTTGTTGTTTGCCAGTTTTGTCAGTTCTAGGCTAAATTTTTTCTCAGCTGAATTATTTTTTTGAGCTAATCTTCGAATTGTTTTGCCAATAATTGACACCCTATCTTATTGTGCCAACATTATCAACGTTAATTAATTTCGTCATTGCTTGTAGTATTTTCAATATGTTTTCACAGGTACGACATACGTGTTGTCTCATCAGGCAGAACCAGACAAAGGCAGACTGTTGGTGTTCGAATGGAAGGAGAGCAAGCTGAACCTCATCGCTGAAAAAGAAATAAAAGGTATCTGAAAAATTTCGGTGTTAGAAATCCACAAATGCAATTCAGATTTGACGGCAAAGATCGTTAAATATAATTATAAGTACTTAAAAGTGATCTTTTCATTATTAAAAACAATTCTGTTGTTTTATTTGAGATATCTTTTGGAATCAAATTTTGCATTCTCAAATTATAGTGATGGCAATTAAGATGGTCCAAAAATGGTAAACATAAATGAAACAGCGAATCGAAATTTTGAGATTCTTTTTTGTTACCAGGAAAATGATTGTTTTCTTAGGGTGTCCATACAGTATCCAGTTATTTAACGGGAAGATCCTGTGTGCTGTGAACCACATGGTTGAACTTTACGAGTGGGCCACAGACAAGGAACTACGACTGGACTGCTGTCACTATGGCAACATAATCGCTCTCTTCCTCAAAACCAAAGGAGATTTCGTTGTTGTTGGAGATATCATGAAGTCAGTGTCTCTTCTGCTATACAAACCGCAGGAATCCAGTTTCGAAGAGATCGCCAAGGACTACACGCCTCTGTGGACAACGGCTTGTGAAATCCTTGACGATGATACATTTTTAGTCGGAGAAAACAACTTTAACATTTACACTGTCACCAAAGACTCTGCGGCTACGACTGACGAAGAGAGAAGAAAACTGACGATCACAGGAAGATTTCATATTAATGATTTCATAAACGTGTTTCGACATGGCTCGCTGGTTATGAATAATCCAAATGAGTCAGTTATAAATTACCAGCCCTCTATTCTGTTCGGAACTGTGAGTGGGGCTATTGGCTTAATTGTTCAACTGCCTCCTAAGCTGTTTTTATTTTTGGCTGAATTGCAGGAGAAAATTGTAGCTACGATTAACAGTGTCGGCAAAATCAGGTCAGTTCAAAATTAATCCTGTTTTATTCAATTAAATGCTGGCTTATGCATTTCATTTTTGGTCTGTTTCCATCTTTTAGTTGCTTTCAGTAAACCATTTGTTTTGTTTTATCTCCGCTGGCTTATCGCAAAACTTGTTGCTTTTAAAAAGTCTGTTGCTTTTAGTAAACCATTTGTTTTATTACCTCCGCTGGCTTATCGCAAAACTTCAGAGAACTTGAGGCAGACAGTTTTGAAAAATTCATATTCTAAGATATCTGGTTACCGTAATTTTTCTTCAAGGGAGCTGGGCGAAGCTACGTTATTTATTAAGGAATAATATCGTGAAGATGATGCGAAGCTAAGTTCTTTAATAAGCGAAGCTCAGTTCATTATCAAGGAATGATTATACATCGGAACAGTAATGTGGTTTGTTGCAAATGAAAAAATGTTGTAGTTTCGTTCAAACAATCTGATGGATGGAGTACGTACAAGTACAAAACCATTTGAGATTATTGTTCCGACCATTGAAAATGGGGAGGAACTTTATATGCGGGTGTGTTTTAGTTTTTTCTTTTGTTTTCCACGCAAAATCAGGTACCACAAATAATCATCGGACTGGGTTGAGTGCTATGTCATATTAACGCTCAAAAAGTTTCCCAGTGTCGAGACAAAATCGATTTGAAATTTTCGATTTTTCGCTTTATTTCGAGCCAATAAAGTGAGCGAGTAGTCGTTGTTTTAATTGTTTACAAGCCTACAATAGCTTATTTTAGAGCACAAAAACTTAGTTTTAGAAGACTTTAGCTTATTTTGAGTATTTTTGGGCCTATTCGGAATCAAAATTCAAAAAACTGCCTGAAAACTTGAAAAAAATTTTCTTTGATTTTTTTTCGTTTTTATAGTAATTTTTCGACAAAAATTGTTATTCAATTTGGTGCTTTTATTCTGGTTATCGAATATAACTAGCCACAGTTTTTTTTGTTCAGCTCTTTTTTTATCACACCACGCCAAAAAAACGGCAATAATTTGGAAAAAAGACTGGTAAAAACTTTCTGTGCTACTTGCACAGTAACCGGCTATCTTTGTTGCGTTCAGATTTAGTTGACATTTTCTGCTATTTTAAAGACATCGACATTAAAATTGCCAAAAATTAGTTTTGGAGTTGTGCGTGGTGAAAGGTGCTTTCAATCTGTCTAAACTTGAAATAAAATTTGTTTTTTTTTATATATCCAGGAGGGGCATGATTGACAAAAGCATTAAATGTAGTCAGCTAGAAGTGCTGGAGCTTCCGATACTCATAGTGTAATTTTTTTTCAGGATTTATGCGTTGTTACTGCAGTTGTACTTTGGACCTCCATGCTTGAAACTACGAAGAAGGTATCGAGATCAAAACTGGTCAGAACCTGTTGTTTTTGCATGTTCTGCTATTTTTCGACTTGAAAAAAATTGGGCCAGGTGTTGGTTTTATTTTTCGTAAGATTTTTTTTTCGAATCAGGCATATTTCACTATAGTGTGAATTTTTTTTTATTTATTTTTGTAATAATGCAGATAATGGAAATTGCTGGTTTTTTTTCTCAGCAAAACGATGTATAATTTAAGGACTTGATTTTGAGTTTTGTGTTTTTCTTTTATTCTTCTCTCGGACACCAGCCAAAAAGAAATGAACGGAAGCGTTTTAAAAGTCGATGAACGTATTTCAGATTCTTAAATAGGTCGCGATTTTGTTTTCGTTTTTTTGCAGGTTTTTTCGGGAAAAGTCTTAGTTTGTTCAGGCTCAAATTTACTTTTTCACTTCGTTTGACTTCTGATTTTTTTTCAAGTTCAGTTCATGTCCTTTGTCAAAAAGAAGGCAAAGTCCACTATCGATGAGCGAATGTTAAAAGGTCTCGAAAAACGTGATCGACTTCTAGTTTCGAAAATGGAATTGATTTTTCAGATTTCCCAGCGAAGTAAAAAAAAAACGATTGATCCAGTTTTCTCAAATTTGGTTACTTTTATCGAAAATGTTTTTCATCAATTTTTTTTAGAAATTCAAAGAATTTTTGAAGAGCTCGTCTTTTTTTTTGGAATTTGACTGTTGAGATTTAAAAAAAAACAATTCAGATGTTTTCTGTTTAATTGTTTTCATTGACTTTTTTCCAACTGCCTGTCGGCTATGTTCTAAAGTTTTTACTTTGTTCAAAATCAAAATTTTGATATCATCTAATTGCATATTTTTTATTAACCCTGATGTTTCGTTGTTTACCCTTGCGATAGCAAGGATATTGCAATCGGCTACTAGACTTTTTTCCCGTAAATTACTTGCGGCAAAGAATGGCCAAAATTAGAAATGGTAAATTTAGGTTCAGCTCTTGATTAATTCTAATTTGTTTGTGTCTTCGGCACTTTTGGTCTGGAGTTAACGATTACGCCTAGGACGGCAAAAGTCCTAGAATCGAATCTGACAGGACCTTGTTCCGTTTTTCAAAAAAAATTGTCGGCTCATTATTTTTCTGTTGATATATTGTTGGCTTAGTAATGTACAATTGCTTTTTTAAAATTTTTTTTTCTTCTTTATAGTTTTGACTTAATTATTTCCGCCTAATTTTTTTTGGCTCAGTGACCTACTTTTGATTCGTGTCTTGGAAAACAAAATTTTTATGTCCACCTCTGGATCACACAAAATGCTAAAAATCTAAATAGAATTTCTAGTTCGTTTTTCCTGACAACAATTTTTTTTGTTTTTTTTTCTGTTCCTTATTTTTCGGCTCGAAAGGTTTTGGCCTATATTATATCGGCTTAATGACATATTGTGTTTTTCGACGCGCGAAAAAAATGTGTTTATGTGTCTGTTGATTTTTTTCGCCTTAAAGGATTGTTGCCAAGGAGTTTTTCGGCTTTGTTGCCGTTTGTAAGTTTTTTTCCGATGCTTATTTAACATTCCATTGTCTTGGCATGTGTTTGCCATATTTGATAGATTTAGTTTTTTGACATTTTCGAATTTTTTCGATTTTTTTTTCTGACTTAGCGGCTTTCTTGTTTTGTATCGCTAGTGGTGCGAAGCTCAGCTTCGCCTCTGTGTTACAAAATACGCCTCCGCCTTTTTTGATGCGCTTTTGTGAGTTATTGATCTGTTAGCTCGAGCGTGTATTCTTTGATCGTGATTGAAAGGTATCATCGTGCTTTCTTAGATTCTGCACCAAAACAAGAATAGCGTATTTGATAAGGTCTTTGAGGTTGCGCTTCAGTTTGCGTATTATATCGCAAACAATGGGCGCTGAAAAAGTTTTAATTGCATTGCTTATTCCGCTAGCAATATTATCGTCATGGTTTTTCTACGACCAATAGGTAGAGCGTGGTCCGAGGGCTTTTAGTGTCATGTCGGATCACGATATCGGAGTTTATGGTAACGATGATCCGGAATCTTTGTTGTGTCTAGGCTTTGCATTCATTTTCCCTTTCAGAAACTATTCAATGGTTTTATCGCAACAATAAGGCTTAACCTGCTGACGTTTAAACAATTTGTTTCAGCCATTCCACGTGGCGCGATTTTTCGCATGAGTTTGGAAGTGAGCCAGCGCAAAGCTTCATTGACGGAGACATTATCGAAATATTCCTGGACATGACAGTGGCCGACAGAGAACGGGTCCTCAAGGGACTCCAGTTCAATTCCAGTTTCCTCACCCAGAGACAGGATCTGAACGTCGACAGCACCGGAGATGATTTAATGAATGATTCAGGTCTTATTGCAACTGAGGCTCCCTCGAAGGCAGCTCTGAATTCAACCGGGCCCAAAGTGTGCGTAGATGAAGTGGTGAAGTTGATTGAAGATCTAGCTCGATTGCATTGATTGCAATCGCCATTCTTACTTTTGTTAAATCCTTGTTCAGAATCCTTGTTTCAAGTTTGTGTCAGGAGAATGATAAGATGTGCTAATGTTATCTCAATAAAACTAGCTGTATTTGAGTTTTAATTTTTTTATGTTTCAATTAGAAGGATGAACTTGATTTTATTTATAAGAAAAAGTTTTCATTAACTTTTAAATTGGAATGTACATAGCGAAGAAACTCATACATATCGCATTTGTTTTTAGGGTTCTTGATTTTTACCGGTTCGACTTTCAGGTTTTTCAAGTTGAATTTAAATTCATTTGCCACAATGAAAGCAAATTACGCTCTCGATTGAAAATATTTGAAATTCCCAGTTATTAAGAGTCGATGAACGTAGATTAGACTCTTATATCGGTCGTGATTTTTTTGCAGTAAAATGTTAGTTCAGGCTCAAATTTATTCTTGATCTTTTGTTCTAGAATCAAATTTTGATCTCTTTTTTAAGTTCAGTTCATTCCCTCTGTTAAGGCAATCTCAACTATCCACTGTAAAAACAAGTCAATTTTTTTGTTTTCTTGCTTTCATTGGCTCTTGTCTATGTTTTTGAATTGAGTGGTTAGTTTTATCAAAATGTTTCATTCATTGCTTCAAGGTTCAGTTGTTTTTCATTACCGATTTGAAATACACATCACGGGCGATTCCAGCAACTTATCGTGTCGGAGATTATACCGCTGCTAATTTTCCGCTATCTCCAGTGCTAGAACTTTTGTCACTCAAAGAAAGCTTGTAGGTGATCGAGTATTGAAGCGCTTCAATTGCTTTTCAAATTCTGATAAAAATTCTTTTTTTTTGCTCAAAAATTTTGAATGTTTGGACTTAATTAGTGTGCCGCCAAGTGTGTTGACAATCAGTTCGCCACGTGTGGCGCGGAACGAGAAAAAGTCTTTCTAAATTTGATTTAAAAATTTTTTATTTTCGTTTTTATTTCCAAACATGCTATGGTTTGATTTCAGCTTATCGGTCCGTCATATTTTATCTGGCTTAGCTTTCGGTGCAATTTTTTATATGAGAAAAAAGTTTCAACTTATTCATGGATTTTTTTGTAAAGCTTACATAAATTTCTGTTTTTATCAAATAAGTTGTTGAAATGTTTTTTTTTCTAATTTATGCCAAATCTTTTAGAAAATACTCTAATGATAAGAAGAATAAAAGTAAGAAAAAGGCTCAATTCCGCGTAAGTAAGTGCAATAACTTCTACATGAAAGTTACTTAAAATCAGTTTGAGGCCTACAGTTTTTGTAGTGGTACTCACTATAAGAATAGAATTATTTATACCAAATGCTTGCATTTTTTATAAAAGCAAATAATCCATTGTTTTCAGAGTCATATCAAAATCAGGTTTTGTCACACGAAGCATCTCGTTTGCAGCTCTGGGTGCGTGTACAAAGTAAATTTTCGTCTTTTTTGATTTTTCAATAAAGCTCAAACTCTTCTTGTATGTTTCTGACTGACCTGAGGTCAATTTCACTTTTTGTTTGCTCCGGTTTTGTTAAATATCAACAGTTTTGTAAATGATTTTTCAGAGTAACAAATGATCATCTCGTTTCAACAAAAAACAAATCGGAATGAGCTTTAAACGTTACAGGGAATGAAGATAGCAATCGTATTTTATTGTCACCTCTCTTTGTAACTCTTCACTGAAAACTCTAATTTTTGCAAACAGGGTATTGGCGAACGCCAAGCCGCTGAGCAGTATAAGATTGATAAGAGCAAAGATTGATACATTAACTTTTCCTGGACTGCATGACGACGCGATTGGAGACTCTTAGTGATTTTGATAATTTTGTTTCATTTGTCTCGTCCAATTACATTCCTTCTCAGGACAAGAACAACACTTAGATCTTTTATAATTGTTTGAGTTGACGATTTATCAAGGGTAAAATGTTGTGTTTATATTGTCACTTACGAGAGCAGTAGCTTGTACTTGCGAACTAGACTTTTCGCCACCGTAAACAATTTGTCTTAACATTTGCTGCTCAATTTCAGGTGCTGCGCAGTCATGCTCAATTTCCCGAAAATCAATTTGAGGTAGTATTTTTTTAAAAAAAACTTGTTGAAAAATAATGATTTATGTTGATTTTCATTCTAATTTTTGTCGGCTGTTTTTCAGTTGTTTTTTCTTATGCCGTTTGCATTGTCTCGTTTGCGTTTCGAGTAGTTTCTTACCACGGCTTTATTTTTTTTTTGTTTCAAATAAATTGCGCCTTTTTCATTAAAATGTGACTCAAGAATTTTTTAAAACTATTTTTAGTGAGCAGCGATGTATCAAAAGGGGTACAAAAGTGACTGGTGTTACCCTTGAGATGTGTTTCACAAGACTATTGCGAATGATTCTATATCCTTTTTAGCCGTTAAAATTTATTTTCGCTGGAATTTTCTGACTCCTAACTGGGTACTGTCCTTTTTCAATGGACGTTCAAGAACAATCGAAATAGATTCCAAAACGGCAAATTTTTGGTCATGATATCCGCAACTTACCGGATTTTACTGAAAAGCATGTGAAAAGAGTCAGAACATGTTTCTAGAACAATTTTTCATAAGTCAAGCGGCGCCTATTGAAAAAATGGATCGAGTAGGTACGAGTTTTTTTTAGGTTTGGTTGTTCTAACCACTTCCGTTGGATAGTTTTTAAGTGAAATCAGGTCCCACAAATAACTGTGAGAATGGTGATAAAGCCCGCGATCTCAGTTTTTATTCGGAGTCCAAGATAAAATCAAAAAAATTGCCAAGAATAATTGTCTCATTGTCTAGAAAAGTTGGTATGAATTATTCGCTATTCAGAGTTAAACGCAGTGAAAGGAGATAAAGTTTTTTTTTAATTAGAGGGAAATTATCTTATAATTTTTCATTGGCTGTAATGCAGAATGATGAGCCTATCACATATGAGAGGTAATTACGTTCGAGCAATAACAACGACACATACATATGACGACACATACATCTAGATGGTTAATTAGTTTTTTTATTAAGTTATATTATAGTCTGCGCAATAATCATTCCACTATTTAAAAAACTCGCAAAAATCTTTTTAAGAGTATTTGAACGTTTTTGAAGATACTTATAGGGTCCTGTGGATTTTTTGACGTATGATTTTTGACATTTTCTTAAATTGAATTCAAGTTCACTTGCTAAAAGGAAGGCGAATCCTATTACGAAAGCCGAAGTGGGAAAAAATGTAAACGACTTGGAGTCCGTCAAGCTATAGCTTCCTTGCGTTCATTCACACTTTTTTAACTGTCTGTTTGCTATGTTTTTCATACTTTTGGCAATGATGGACTGACGTTAATGGGGATGTTTATTTGTTTCCCTCTCTAATTCGCTTCTTCTTTCTGAGTTTGTTCACAATGTGATACTTGTGTAGACATAAAGCGGCTATCTGTTTTTGACTTTTTTGGTTAAAAAATGGTTTTGTTACTACTTCGAGACACGTAATTCTGGCTGTTTAAGTGGAAGCGAAATTTTTAGCTAAATAGCGGATGACTTTCAAACGTTTTAGTTAAAATTTTTTCGGAAACCTTGAAGCCAAGTCAATCCCCTCGATCCTCGGAATCTCGCATCAGTAAAGGCGCTGTTTTCTCTATTTGCTTCGGCCGTTATCTACTGTTCTTTCGCTCTATTTGAGCTCAAAATTAATTGTGAAGAATCTTGAACCAGGCAAAATATAGTCAAACTTGTACGTAGAAATGTATTTGATCCCTAAATAAACAGATAAATTTTTGTATTTCAAAAATATCACAAATTAGCACTCCAATTTTAAAATTTGTAATCATTGCTGATTCTGATTGTGGAACATTTGAACTAAATTTATACTCAAGCGTCGGACATTAGAATCGAACGAACTAGAGCTCCTTCTGTCTGTCATAGAGCCAAACATGTTGAATGAGGCATGTTGGGGGTGCAAATGACTGATACCGTCTAAGGAATTTAAAGTTTCTTTGTCCATACTGGTTGTAGAAATTGCAGATATTCTCCGTCTCCCGTGGTAATTATGATGATTCTCGTTTTCGATGCTTTCAGAGCTAACTCCGCTCGACGATAGTCGCTCGTGGCTTTCCTGTCTGTTTTTGTTGCTTCGGAACGTAGAGGAAGCACTGTTTGGAATTCGCGTCGTAGCTGCCGACTCGCCTTCGTTTGAATTCTGACGCCCGTACACATTCTCTTGGGCACCTTTTCGTTGACCAATCACTCTGCGCACACCTCCTACTGAACTAGTATGAGCATATGAACTATGAGTTGCTGCTGCTAATTGTACTTTAGCCCTACCCTTGGGGTACACGTTGCGAGATTCTCTAGGGCCTCCGTTATCAGGCTCAACGGAAACATCTTCAAAATTTCGGTTTTGGAAAGCTAAGTGGACGTTTTCATTGGAATTGTCCCGAAAGTGGTCGTTGCAAATCACTTCATAGGTGGGAAATGTTGAGTAATCGTCATCGTCGTTTTCACTGTAATCTTCATCTCTCTCATCGTGTAAATTACCTTGCTCTAGTCTGTAAATATTGATTGATTTCTTTGGGTTGTATTCCATAATATGAGTTTCAAGGTCAAACGAACAGTTTCTGGTGGCTTTCAGAGGCAGAATAAGATGAGTTATTTCAGAATCTTTGCAACTTGTTATTGTTTTGTTGAGGTTGCAGTGGATGTCGTCGATTTTGGCTTTATACGGTTCTTCCTGGAACATTCCATCAAAGGCGCCCTGAGTGTCAACATTGGCGTTTGAATCGAATAGTACTTTCTGCTCGGATAGTTCGGATTCAATTCTGGCAGCCTCTTGGTTCTCTTGTTTTGCGTAGTATACAGCGGGTTTGTTGCGGCTGTATGGCTTTGGGATCGGGTTTTTCAGGTGACTTTTGATATTGTTTTTGTTGATGTGTTCTGGGATCTCTTTTAACTCATTTATGTCAAGGTATAAATCATCGCCCGTCTCCTTGAGGTTTGAAAACAGACAGCCCATTCTGCCAATAAAGCGAGGTGCTTCAAGATTCTCGTGTATCTCTAATTTTTGATCCTACGTTTGAGTGAGAAGTGCCGTTATAAATCGCAAAGCCTGTGTCGATTTCGAACTAAAGCATTTCCTCTTTCTTCAAAGGTGCTTCTTTTTTCCTCTACAGTTTCTTTCAATGTTCAGGTCCAATTTAGTCTTTAAGTATCATCAGAAGCTGACGGTTTCCTGCTTTTTATTGAAACTCTTCGCCCTATCCGCTCGTGGCATCTAAATAAAAAATGCATTCAATTCAGTAATGGCTGCAACTTAAAAGAAATAATTTTTTAGACACTACACTATTTACACGTAATTGGAGTCGGTCTAACTAAACCCACGTATTTGATTTCGTCTCTAATTCTTTTTTTTTCAATTTCATTATTTCCTCTACCTTTGTTTTTAGGCAGGAAGAAACCTCTACCTAATTGAGTAATGCAAACCAGTTTCATTATTGAAAGTTGCTGCTCTTGTTTCCATGTTGCACTTTTCGAGTAAATTTATATGCCTAATTGTTTTTGAATGCAGATACTTCCTGATTTTTATGTGGCTCTAACTCTCGAGTTTGTTGATAATTGGTAACGTTTGCTGTGGGGTGCGTTTACTGCGAGATTTTATTGATTTTTGATTCTGAGACTTTGATTGTAGTTTCCAGTATATTAGAGCTGAAAAAAATTGAGAGCTAGTCCATTATGAATTGTTTTAGTTAAAAGTAGCAAAGGGGAAATCAAAGAAATGGAGTTGAGAAGCGACCGTTTTCCATCTCATGTCCCATACACGAAGCATTATGCAACATAAGCTGGCGGTACGATTTTGAGTATTTCATAATTTTTATTATCCGCTCCTAAGAAGAAGCTTGTGAAAAGTTTTTGATTTGCGCAGAGATTTTTGTACCGAGTTAATTTTGGCCTATTACACTTTTGTACCTATTGAAACTGAATTTAGATCTTACCTGTCGATTGTTAACATTGACTTCCGATGTGTCAAAGGAAAGGAAAAGATCAGATGGGAAGATGCAACTAAATGCGAATTGTTATGTTGCTATTTTTAAGGTTGCTTGGTATACTAATTCTTACCGTTCTCGTGTTGTAAGGGGACTGTGGTTTTCTTTCAAGTTTAATATGTTATTTTTCGTAGGCTGATGATAATAGCAAACACAAATCTCCATCCAGATTTAATGCGTGAATCCAGAGAAGTTGGAAATGTGTGATTATGGTGCTGCTGCTAGGCATAAGCTCATCCCTTTTAAACAAATGGAGATAGAAGTCTCTAAATAGCTTTTTTTGAATAAATTATTGCAGTTAATCGAGTTTCGCGGGTAAAGTTGGAGCGTGAAAAACTGCTGGCTCCGAAGTTACCTTACCGCTTCTTGAAATTGAGACCGAAAAAGTGTGACTTAATACCGGGAATCAGATTGTCTTCTAGAACTTTTAATCCCGTTGGTACGTACACACCGAATATTAAAAATTGAACATTGCGAATCGTTGTTATATTGCGTGGTTGCGTTGTGCAGTAGCTCTTATACAATTGCATCGCGGCGGCGTTGGTAAGTTTGCAAGGGAAAGGCGGGAATAGAAAACGGAAGTGTAACGTTCCGCGAGCAGCGCCAATGCAGTAACAGGAATCTATCCATTGTAAAATTTCTTCACGCGCTCTGTACTTAAATTGGTCGCTTCCATTAATTCCTCATAAAGCTTTCCAACGCTACACGTCCGTTGGCTCTATGTTGTGGCGTTATAATATAAGCGCAATGGAAGCAGCACTGAAAATGAAATTGAGATAGGACTGGCAGGAATAATCCCCCTGTTTCAATCTCTTTTTGATTCGTTCTATAATACCGCTCAGAACACCTATGAAATGGCATGTTGGAAGCCTTTTTCAAACTAATTTGATCTTAAGCAGCTAAATCACGTGGCACTAGTATTCAAGGACAACTTTACTCAGCAGAAAACCCAAAGGAGTCAATATACGGCCCTAAATTCCCAAGGAATATAAATATCCCAGGAATCATAATACTCAATGTTGCTCGAATTTTAATCCAATTAATTGTTAAATCGTGTTTACTGGGTGTTAATGAACGAAATGAGTTTTCAGTTTTTTTGGCAACGATGTTTTTTTTACTATGAAAGGTTAATTTGTTCAACGAAAATGGAGCTTTTCTTTTCGAAAGGTGGGTATAGTTTAAAAACTAACAGAGGAAAAAATGACTTTGATCCAAACTTTTGAAACGGTTTTTTAAACTCCAACGCCTTGGCCATTTAAGTTGTTAAATGTCAATGAAAGAAATTTTTTATATGTTTCTTTAATAGTTTTTTTTGCTAATGATGTTCTGTATTGGCAAGTAATAACAAATTGATGTCAGTTACCTACTATAAGACGATGCTATTTTATAAAGAAAATCAGAAGCAAGTTATCTTTCCCCAAAATGGTATAGAGAGGGTGTTAACTGGTTTACCGATTTTGGTGAAATTCAACGGATCTGATTCCAGCTTTCGACAACAACTCATACATTCTCTGAGCTTTTTTAGTGTAGAACTCACGCTTTTTTTAGAATCCGAATCTGACTTTAAAGATGGTGAAACATAACAACAGAAACATATACTATGCATATTTTCACAGAGTTGTAGAAAGTTTGAAGAACGCTTCAAAACTGTACGTTCCATTTTGCCCACGCCACATAAAGGTGACCGGGCAACTTGCCACCGGAGTGACCTTTGACCTATAGACTGCTTTTTAAGCGGGACCTGTACTGAAGTTATGAGTTTGTTTTAATATATTCGAAAAATTGAATCATTGTAAATTTATAACTATCTAAATAAGTAATTAAAACAATTACACAAAAGCGTAACTACATGAACACACACCCGCACGCACGACCATGCGCGTTGGCTTCTGTTACCTACTCGTTTGCACTTACGTAATTCATTCACGTTCATACAGATTTTCACGTTTTAAGATATCAACTACATGTTAAGTGAAAATTATTACCTTTTTGAAAGCGTTAAAAATTACTAAAAACTATTTTCGTTCCATTGCCAGCCTAATTTTTAGCTTTACCTATTTTTTGCAGATTCAAACCAAGGCAAGGCGGCCATGGAAAGTTTTCTGATATTAAAAAAAATTGTGAAATTTGGGATCCGGTAAGTTGAATTTATCCGATTTTTTTTTGCGCACAGTGCTTCGAAAGGTCACTTTTGAAGATAGGACGATTTTTATACGAGGGAAACGACCAACATGCGAGCTATTCAGCTATTTTTTTTCTTTAATAGGATCAGAATGTTTTTAAAAACGGGATCGGGAGACGAAAACTCAACCCCCACCCGCCTCCCTCTCCCCCAATTGATGAAAGGCAGATTGTACAATGATTGTTTCATTCGTAAAAAGATAATGTAAAAATCCAGACCGTTTGTTGTTATTTTTTTAGGCAAAGGAGATACTTCGCAGTTGTAGCTTAAGTTCTTCAAAAAAACTGGTAACTTGAAGCAAGCGCTAGTAATTGAGGTTTTGCGGAAAAGATGAAGGAAGATCTAGAACCGAAAGTGGATGTTAGAACATAGTTACATAAAGCATCAACGCTGTATGGCAGTATGAAAGCAAAATTTCACTGTTCTTCATGAAAATGAAAGTATATGTTCATATCCTTGATTTTTTTTCTGTGAACATTTAAAAATTTAATCGAAATTATTTATTGAAATAACACAATTTTATCAGGCGATCCTTGTTCCTTCCATTTGACATACGACTAGAATCTCAAAACTGGCGTTATTTTAACAATTTAAATTGTCCAAAAATCAAAGAAATTGTTCTGAAGTAGTTATTAATCATCGAAAGTAGTTGAAATTCTCAATTGTCCAAAAATCAAATAAATTGTTCTAAAGTAGTTATTTATCATCTAAAGTAGTTCGAAATCATTTAATTTAGCAGTTCATGATACCCAAATTGTTTTTTATCTTACCGTTTTCTCTCAGCTTTGTTTAAACTCAAGGTTTTCCAGACTTGAATTTTTAAGTGTCAATGAACGACGTGAAGACATTTATTTAGGTCTAACGAAGTTCTTAGTTTTTTCACGGAAAATCTTAAAATTTATTCACGCTCAAAATTTCTGTTTTTTTGCGGCTTCGATTATTTCAAATGAATTTTCTGATTTTCTAAAAAGAATTCAAATAACAGTCACCAATTATGACAGCGCAAATCAAGCCAAAATTTGAATACCGCTTTTTTTAAACTTCCGGGCGGAATAACAAAATTATTCATTTTTCCAGTTTTCTCAAACTGGTTTAGTTATAACATAAAAACGTTTTTGAAATTCAAAGAAATTGAACGCTACAGATTTTTTTAAGGGTGCTTTGCGAATATTCATTCGCGTGCTTTCAGTAGTTTTCTGAAGAGTTGTCTCAGTCTGTTTTCTTAATTTTATTGACTTTTTCTTATTGTCTGATGGCTATGTTTGTTCTCTGTAATTTTCTGTAATTCGTTTTCCATGATTGTTCTGACAGCTTAAAATGGAGAGGGATATTTAAGTATGAATGAACGTAGTAAAGACACTTGATTGGGTCGAGTTGGTTTTTTAGAAAAAAATGTTACTTCAAATCTGTTTTTTTTTTTCAATTTGACTTTTGATTCCTTTCAAGCTCATTTCATGTTTTTTTCTTCTAAAAGGGTGTTAAATTACGCTTGCCAATTACCCAAGCGAAAATAGTGAGAAAATATTTGAACGAATTCTAGTTTCAAAGGTGGGTTCATCTGTTTTTGAAATTCGATTTGAAAAAAAAACGAATTTGATTTTTTTTCTTTATCTTTGCGTTCATTGGAGCTTTTCTAACTGTCTTTTGGCTATTGTTCAGACCATTGAAACTGGACAGGAACTTTTTCTTCGGGTGTGTTATAGTTCTTTTTCATGCAAGCTCAGGTATCAAAATTAATTATCGGAATAGGTCGAGTGATAGATACCTTTCATTGAAGTTCGAATGACTTCAAAAGAGAGTGATTTCAATTTGTTGTTAATTTAGTTTATTTGATTTTTGCAAGGTAATTTTTTTGTCTTCCAGGATTCTTTCAACGCTATCTCTAGGAATAAAAAACTTATCAAAAAAATTGAATTATTGTGAAACAGTTTTTTCAATAAACTTTTTTCAATTTTGGAAGAAAACGGGTCGTATTTGCATTATTTATTATTTCTTCTTTGATAAAAACAGGAGTTATCAAAAATTTCTTGTTTGATAAAAATAGGTCTCATGAAAAATTTATTGGGATCGGGTTTCTTATTTATTTTTTTGAGACACTTTGGAAAATTTTTTCACTTTTTCTAACACTTTTTCCCCTGTGCGCCTGCGTAATTCGCTAGGCTCTTTGTACTTATTCCCACCTTCTACAGCCTTCGAAAGTGTGTGGGGCGAATTGTTGACCAATAATTTTGGATTTGGATGTTACCTTGTATAAGGGGTTCTGTCCAATTTTTTTTACACAAGAAGTTATGACCCTCGGAAAAGTCAAGTTTTCGATTTTTCGACCTTTTTTAATATTTTGCTACTTTTCGCAAAAACTATCCTCCCAAATCTGAGATTTTAGGTTCAATAGGTTAATCGTGTTGTGTGAGTGTGAATCTCCCTTGAATACCAATTTGAGCCCTATTTCTTTACACGAAAGTTATGACACTCAGAAAAGTCACATTTTCGATTTTTGAACCGTTTTTGTAACTTTTTTGATTTTTCTCAAACCCTATTTCTTCAAATCTGAGATGTTGGGCTCAATGAGTAGAAAGGAATGTGAGAAACTCCCTTTGCTAAACGGTTTTGCCCAAATTTGTCGACACAAAAAATTATGGCCCTCAGAAAACTCAAATTTTTGATTTTTTGACCATTTTTTGAAACTTCTTAAATTTTCTCGAAAACTACCCTCCCAAATCTGAGTCTTTGGTTTCAATGGGTAGAACCGGTTATGGGAAATCCACTAAATAAGCAGTTGCGCACAATTTTTCTCACACAGTAAGTTATGACCCTCGGAGAAGTCAATGTTTTGATTTCTTGTCCGTTTTTGAACTTTTTGACTCCTCTCGAACAGGACTTAATCTGATGTAAAGTGTTTAATCGAGGCAACAGGTTGTGGGAAGCCTCCACGCATAAGATGCTACGCCCTAAAAGTTTTCCAATAAATTATGTCTCTGGGAAAGTTCCAAAGTCACAAAATTTTTACTCATGTTTTAATAGAGCAATAACTAGGTTTTGGGTGAAGCTCAATTTTTAAAGTTATGAAGTTACCCATTTCATCCCGAATCAGAACAATATGAAGTTACCCATTTCATCCCGAATCAGAACAACAAACTAAAAAATTGTCAATTAAGTACCTCCAGTTTTAGCTGGGCCTCTAGTACTATCGAAAATGTCAAAATTGTAGGCAGCGGTAACATCCATAATTTTGGATTTTGGATGTTACCTTGTATAAGGGGTTCTGTCCAATTTTTGTCAAACAAGTACCTCTAGTTTTAGCTGGACCTCCAGTACTATCGAAAGTGTCTAAATTGTAGGCAGCGGTAACATCCATAATTTTGGATTTTGGATGTTACCTTGTATAAGGGGTTCTGTCCAATTTTTTTTTACACAAGAAGTTATGACCCTCGGAAAAGTCAAGTTTTCGATATCTCGACCTTTTTTTAATATTTTGCTACTTTTCGCAAAAACTATCCTTCCAAATCTGAGATTTTAGGTTCAATAGGTTAATCGTGTTGTGTGAGTGTGAATCTCCCTTGAATACCAATTTGAGCCCTATTTCGTTACACGAAAGTTATGACACTCAGAAAAGTCACATTTTCGATTTTTGAACCGTTTTTGTAACTTTTTGATTTTTCTCAAACCCTATTTCTTCAAATCTGAGATGTTGGGCTCAATGAGTAGAAAGGAATGTGAGAAGCTCCCTTTGCTAAACGGTTTTGCCCAAATTTGGGCTAATATTGATCCAGTTTTTTTTTTCAAATTGATTTACTTAGATGAAAAGCATAAAACTCGTAAAAAAAATGAAATTCAAAGAACTTGAAATCCATATTTTTGCTATCTTAGGGAGTATTAAGAATATTCAGTCGTGTTTTTGTTGTTCAGTCTTTTTTTCAGTCGGTATTTGATTTCATTGTCATTTTTCCAACTGTCTGAAGGCTGTTTGTTGGTTTGTGCTCCAATGTTTGTTCAAACCTAACGATGTCCAATTATAATATTTTAATTTTTTTTCTTTGTTTGTTTCCCTTTGTTAGCACCTTTTCCCCTTGAAATTATATCTATTGATATGATACACTGATGATGGTAGAAAAAATAGCGCGAAAATTTTCAGCCAATTATTGTTTTGATCTGTAAATATGAGAACTCATGGTTTTGTCTGCCTTCAATTTTAGCCGACGTTGCGCATTGGTTGCATGGCGCATATTTCATAAATTGCTGCAGTCAATTATTTTAATGACACGTGTGCTTGTCAAGCCCGCGTTGTCAATTCACAAATTGTAAGTTCAGACTAGCGGATTTCCAGCTCACCGCACTGTTCTGAATTTTGAATTAGTTTTTAACCAGAATTCTGGTAGTAATTGGGTTGAGTTAAAAATAAGTACCATGCTCGACAGCCTAACTAGTGATGTCTATTTCATGGGGGATCTGAGAACAGTTTTGGTTTTAATTTTTTTTGTTATTACGCAGAATGATTCTCCAACAACTGATGCATAACTGATTGTTTTTATGAGATTGCCAAAAGGGTCCTTGAACACGAAGGGGAAACTGTTATCATGGGAATATGCGCACAGAAATTATTATTTTGCCAATGGCACTTTTTGAAGATCAAATTCAATCAATCTGAGCTTCTGACATTTCATTATAAATGGTAAGGTGGAAGAACATAGTGGTGTCAAAATGGCAGATTTTTAAGGTTGGTTTTTCTTATCATGATAAAGTGGCACAAACAAACGATGAAACGAAAATGAAGCAAAATTTGTGTTGAAGAGAGCTGTTGCGTTGCTATTTGGTTTCTTTACAAAGCTGCCGTAGCCTTGAGAAAGTCTTGTGTACAACCTTTCTTAGTTTTGAGGGATTGAATGCTGATGAATACGACTAGAAAAGGCTAATTTAAAAAGGCACCTGCGTCATCTGAGACTTCTCAGTGTGACTGAGAAGTGCTCGGAGCTAAAAAACTGGGCATGCACAAATCTAGTTAATATATTAAACGGAACAAAATTCTGCTGAGGTTTTATTTGGCTAACTGCATTTGGCATGACTGCATTCAGTTTTGCTGGCATAGACAAATTGGCCGTGTTGTGATTTGGAAGGAAAGGTACTGCAGATAATGAGGCCATAAAAAGTGCACTGTTCTTAGATAAATCTCCATTTAACTCCAATGAAAGGAAACATATCAAGCATTTGTGGTGAGCTTCACTTTTTGTGCAAATTAATGCTCCAGCCTCTGAACGTTTTAGGCGGAGTTATTTATTGACAGGTCAAGAGCTATTTTAATAGATAAAGTTACAAGATTGCAGCAGAACAGTCTTAAACTTGGGTTCCGATTGCAAATGATCAGTGAAGCCTTACTTATAGCTCATTTGCTTTGGTTTTGAATAAAGCGCCAAGTGGCAGTGGTTATAACGGGTTACCTGCCTTTTGCTTTTGCCTGAGTTGGTTGCTGGTTTGGAATTTTGCAGCAGGAGCTGTCGCTTCTCATTCGTTGTTTCTACTTAATCCCATATTTGCGTGTTTGTGTGTGTGTGAATAAGAATGGCCTGAAAGGCGGCCCCAATTAGATTCAGCTCAGTTTTTGCTCTTAAAAGCGGCGTTCATGTTGAAACAACAGACCATGGAAGTAGTTTTAATGTTGAAAAACGTCAATGGGCACTTAAAATGATTTCAAGTCTTGGAATATTTGGATACTGGATAAATAATACTTTGGACTTTTTTATCAGCATTTTCATAGCAAGTCTAAAGTGTAAACTGTTTTGATTTCAGTGTTGAATAATTAAAATCAAAACATCTGTATTTGGTTTGGTTTGTAACGTTGCAGTTAAGTGCAACTTTTTTTTCAATAATTTTTAACAACGCAGTAAAGTTGATGAAATCAAATATGAGCGATAATAAAATAGTACCTGGTGCTAAATTGAATCTTGTCTTCTCAATGTAAATCGCTAGAATTTTCCCAGCAGCATTTTTGTGAAGATAAGGTATTAACTGACAGCACATTCCCATTAACTGGGTCTCCAAATCCTGGATTGATAAAACAGAAATAAACAGTTTCCTACCAGTTGTCGCTCTCAAAATAAATGAATAGATTCACTGTAGGGTGAATGGACGTTGTGTCAATTATTGAAAATGGGATTTCCGTTTGAACACTTCCTTGGAAACCGGCATCGAATTTGTAGTTAATTTGAGGGAACTCAACCAGAAAATTCAACCAGAATCAAACATACATGGATCAACAGTCTAATTTGTCGAGGAGACTTCTCGAAATGGTTGAATGTCTGGTAGAAATCAAGGTTAAGAAGAGCACGACTGCTCGTACCGGGGCGAAGCAACGGAAACACTTTTGCGAAGTGTTATGCAACGGAAACACTTTGGCTTTTGCAAGTTCAACTGGAAAAACTCCCTCTCTAAAGGATAAATTTATCAAGTACAAAAATATGGCAACATTGACCGGAGTCGATAGCTTGAGCTGTAGATTATTTATGTTTTCATAACCTGAAGACATTTTGCTTAGCAATTTACTAATTAATGCAATAGTTTCATTCGTTATTGTGAATTTTTAAAAATGAAAAGTTGAATGATTGGTTCTTTTTGGTCTTTTTTCTTGTATTTCATGTTCCACTATAACAAAAAAGTGATTGAATTTTGCCACAACGACTGTTTTTGAAGGCAAATGTCTATCAGTCGTACACGAATCAGGCATGGAAATTGACACCTCATTGGATCTTTTTCCTCTTAATTCATTTAGTAACGCAAAGGTCTGCCTCGAATCTCCGGTACATTTAGTGAATTAATTAACCTTTTTGGCTATTTTTTTTCATGCCTGTCAGTTTTGTGGGCCATATTTAACCTGGTCAGTTTATTTAAATTTGTTTATTCCTATATTTGAATTTTGTGTAACCTATTTCTCTGCTCTATTAAGTTCTTTTTGCGGTTTGTGAACCATGGAGGAAGAGTGCTATTACTTTTTTCGTTTTTATGGGTGCATATTTGTTCAAACTTTCTAATTAAATGGCATGAAATTAGCTGAAGCTCGCTTATATTTGCCGAAGTTTATTTATTTTGATTACGTAGCTAAATATTATTTTCACCTGGGCAGAGGATTTGTGGAAAAGTTTTTGCGATAAGTTAGCATATTATCGTCTGTTTTCGGTTTGAAGCGAAATTTAAATTTAGAAATGATCAGCAAAATCTTGTTCTTTTAGAGTTACTGAAGTACTGTCTATGTCTCTTACTACAAAATGATCAATAAAGCTCTTTAACTCAAGATTTAAGTTGAAATGAAAATTTTTGTTGACAGAGGTAGCCTTTAATGTGTTGAAATTTAAATCACTGCAAAAGTAATGTCGCGATTTTAAGGGTATTGAAGTAGTGAATTTAAATTTAAGGGTATTGAAGAAGTGAACCTTGAGAAGTATTCAAGTAGTGAATCTAAGTTTACATTGAACTCTCTCTTGTATTCTCATTATTATTCTCAGTTATTGCTTCTTCCATGAAATACTCCTCGATTATATCACATCCAATTATAGCTTGAATCATCACCTCTACCATTTTGCGTCGAGGCGTAACTTAGATCTATTTTAGGCGTAAAAGTTTATAACAAGTGGGTTAGGATCATAAGGTCAAGGACTTTTGCCGAGATCTTCCATCAAGGACTTTTGCCGACATTCTTCAATGCGCGATAACCCAAGTTTTGCGTCAACCGTTTTTGGCTTTGTTGGGCATCCGGTTTTTTTGTAATGGCCAAATATTGCGGGCTTCATTTATCAACTCATTATTTCGATAATCGTTAATGCTCTTTTTCTACTTTCTACGGATCCAACTGCTCATTGTTTGTTTCTTGGTTGCAGCGAATTCTTCGGTTGACTCAACTTGTAATAGTTTGAAAGTTGAATCGTCGGGGTTTCGTACGAGGACGTTTTCGTTGTGAATACACGCTGAAATCCCCATTTTTCTGCTTCCACTTTGACTCTAGGGGCGGGACACTCTTCAGTCATGATTGGGAAATTCTGAAAGTTATGATATTTTTTCAGCTTGTTTTTTTTCTCCGCCATAGTTTGCCATTGTCTGGATGATAGGTAAATTTGATAATCATGGGCGTCTTTGTGTGTCGCTTAAGGGATGGTAAGCTTCATTTTTTTCAGATTCAATTTCTCTTTCAAATACGGTCGTAAAAAGTTAATCTTGGGTTCCCTCCATAATCTAGATATACCAAATTTATTCATAGTTTCCTGGACTGCTTTTGCTCTATGCAGCGGTCTGAAAGATCGTTGGTATCTTTAATTACCTTATGTCTTGTTTCAACCTGCTCCTGCTCAAGAGTATTTAATTTTTTGTTAATAACTCAATAGTTTCCAGCTCTTCAATTGTCTTTTTTGTTTCCGGATTGGCCAATTCATTGGTTATAAACTCTTTGGTTACTGTAAGCTTAAGGACTACATCAAAAGTTTCTTCCATCTCTTTGCTTTTATCAATCATCTTTGCTTCAATAAAGGTCTTCGACTCATTAGCTATACGAGCCGGTGCTTTCACAATTAATCTATCCATGGGATTTTAATGTAATTGAATATTTTTGTTGACAGATGTAATTATTAATGTGTCATCCGCAGAAATAATTGCGTGATTTTGAAGGTATTGATTGAACTCGAACATGTATTTTCTAGGTGGGTTATAAGTGTTAACATAGAAATGTAATGTTTCTAGGCAATTTTCACTGCCATTGCTTTTTATGAAATTAAATAACGCCTAGATTCTATCCCCATCCAGTTATAGCTTGAATCTCTATCTCTCTCCTTTTTGCATCGAGGCATGTTATAGATCTATTTTGTATCTAAACTTATTATAACAAATGCGATAGGATCATAACGTCATTTACTGTTGTCGAGATCTTCTGTCAAGGACTTTTGCCGAGGTTTTCCAATGGGTGATTCGCTTCAACCGTTTTTGGCTTTGTATGGCAACAAATGTGTTAGGATCATCATCAAGCAAATGTTTAAGAACATCTTCTTTGTCTTCGTGTTTTTTCAGAGATCTTGCATTTAAAATTGGCATCGGAATATTTGTTGGTTTGCTTTTTGTCGTCTCTTGATGTGACCGAAAAGGGAGTTTCCAGAGGTTACCAGTCCTGTCGACCTATTTTTCTTGCTGGTTGAATTGTAATGACTTTTGCTAGCACGAGCACCAGTGCGCTCAAAGTATCTTCCGTCAAGGACTTATGCAGAGATTCTTCAATGGGTGATAACACTAACTTTCGCTTCAACCGTTTTTTTGTTTCGATGGGTATCCGATTTGTTTTGTAATGGGGAAATTTTGGAGGCCTCATTTATCAACTTTTTGTTTTGATAAACTTTTATGCTCATTCATACATTCAAGTGCTCATCTTTTCCAACTGCTCATTGTTCAACTTTCTCTAGGGGTGAGGCACTCTTCAATTATGATTCTGAAATTCTCAAAACTATGAACATTTTTCGGCTAGTTTTTTTTCGCCATATTTTGTCAATGTCTGTATGATAGATAAATTTGACAATCACGGGCGATTTTGTTTGTCGCCTAAGGGATGGTAAGCTACAATTTTTCTCGTACTCATTTTCTCTTTCGAATACTAAAGTTAGTTGATCACATCATGGGTTTTCTCCATAATTTAGATTTACTAATTTTAGGCATAGTTTTCTGGCGTACTGCTCTAGCTCTATGCAGCGGTCTGAAAGACCAGCGTTCTGAAAGATTGTTGTTGTGTTCAGTTACGTTATGTCCTATTTCAATCTGTTCTTGCTCAAGAGTGTTTAACTTTTTTGTTGATAACTCAATAATTTCGACGAGCTGTTCAAGTGTCTTTTTGCTTCCGGATTTGCCAGTTATTTGGTCATAGACTCTGTGGTTACTGTAAGCTTAGTGACTAGATCAAAAGTTTTTTCTATCTCCTTGCTTCTATGAATCCTGAAAGGAAACAGTGGAATATTAGGGAAAACTAGATCAGCTACCCAGATAGGTAATTGTTTTATGCTAATTTGATTTGAAACTGATCGCCTGTAAATTTAATTAAATCTTGATCAGCACAGTTATTTTTTCTTGCACAGTTATTACTGACCAGCGTCGTTCAAGGTTGGTTTGTGTTTGTTATCTAGTACCTTGTTTTTCAGGATTGATTTTAATCCACTTAATCCCTTCTCAATGAGTTGTGTGCACGTTATCTTCTCTTAAATGTTTTTCACTATATTTAAGGTCCAGCCGCTTTCTTTCCTTAACAAATAATTGATCACTGCCTTCGATCTGTTTGGTTTTTTATGTCTAGGAGGCAGGGTAGATCTTTTGCGGCAAGGGTAGTAAGCCTCTCTTGAGATCTCAGAGTCTTATTCCACGTATGAGGCAGATGACGGTTTATTGCCAATGAAGAGGTTTTTGCCCTTAAAAATTGGACGATAACTTCGTCCATTGGAATGAACTGGATTGCGTCGGTAATTTCACCCCCTGGAATAGAATGTTAAAGTTGGGAAATACTTGATGTTTTGCTTGAGAGTCAGCATTGAGTAGATTTTTCATCTGCAAAAATTTGAATGTTTGAAACTGCATAATTAATTAGTGTTAAGACTCGAAAGATAGCATGGACACTAAGAATCAGGGTGACCACTTGGTCACTATTTTAGTGACCAGTCACTACTGGTCACTAATTGGTCACTATTTTTTCAATGGTCACTAAAAGTCACTATTTACAACGGTTTTTGGTGACGGACCGTAAAATTTCTCTAAAGGCGCCTTTGGAGCCGATATATACTAGTATTGAGCAGGGAGCGCGCGCCGAGAAAACACAATTTTTTTTCAAACTTTTTCAAAAAGAGCCTACAAATGACTTCAGCCTGTTCCTGTTTCGGCTTATTCAAAATTATGCCTGCGCCGCAGAAAGTTCTAAAAAAAAAGTCGACAGAAAATTCGAAAATTGTCATAGTCACTATTTTAGTCTCAAAAAAGCGGTCACCCTGCTAAGAATTGAATATTAGGTAAGTGTTGAAGAAGCAATGCAACCTAAAGGGTTTCTTGTTGTATTGTGTTTGTGCGATACCAATTTCTACTACAAGCTCAAAAAACAGCATGCCAATCAGGTATCAAATACTGCTGCCCCTAGCAATCAATCTCTATTTAATAAGTTTACCACAACAATTAGGCTAATTAGAGAGTAAAACTTGAAAATTTTGAGAGTCGTTTTTGGTGACGCGGTATCAGAAATGGGAGTATAAATCTCAATCATATCTGAAGCAGTGATTGGTGGAATCCCTCATACGCGAAGGACCGAATGCGCGAAAATAGAAACAAGACTGCTCGTATCAGGGCAAAGCCCTGACAGTTCCGACTGCCTTTAAACGTTTATGGAGCAGTAATAACATAAACAACATTAAAAAAATTAAATAAAATAAGATGAAATTTTTTTTCTAAAATTTGAAAGATTTTTCTATAAAAATCATCCCTTCACACGGCATATAAAGTACAAAACAATAGAATTTGCTCCTTGTAACAAATCAATTATGACATAAGCTTCTTTCAGCCAATTTGGAACGATTTCTAGGACGGATTAAATCTGCGCTTACGCGTTAATAGCGCGAATTATATCGCGCGCTAATTGTCCCAAATTGGTCAAAATGGCAATATTTAAACCCTCATAACTTTATGAAAAACAATCACAGGTGAAAAATCTTTTCAAATTTAAGCTCAGGACAACAATAGCTTTCGAATGATATTAAAAAAAGTCCGTCAAAAATGGCTAGTTAAAATCGAAATTTGTCTGAAGAAAAAAAAACTCACCCCGAGCACAAATATTCCGTTACTTTCGTTTCGAAAGTCGGAATAATTAGCCAGTCAGATTTCAGTAATCTAAAATTTGCAAAGAAATTAAACGTTTTAAGGGACTAGAATATTGATATTGGTCGAATATAAAAACGGCAGAAATATGCAAAATTCCAAATTGTCACTGACGCCGACGAATAGGAACAAATTTTATATTTCAAGAGTTTCGTTATAAACAAAGCTAAATTTTGCTTCATTTAATTGAATGGCAATTGCTTCTTTTTAAAAGTTGACTTGCGGCTAATTTTATTTTCGGTCATTCGCTCACGAGTTTTTTTGCGCATTCGGTCCTTCGCGCATGAGAATAGCCCCCGCAGTGATTCAATGTGAATTAAAAATTGAATTTCAATGAGCATGATGGTGCGGTATGATCAATTTGGAGTGCATTCTGTATTTAGACATCCGCGTATTTATACTCGTCAGTATTTATACAAATACTGTATGAACCAATCAGAATCGAGATAAGACATAAATAATCCAAAATAAATAATAATTATTTATTAATTTTCTCCTTATCTCGATTCTGATTGGTTAAAACAGTGTTTGTCTAAATACTGACGTGTTTGAATACGCGGTTGTCTAAATACTGCTACCTAACCGATCAATTTCATGCCATGATCATGCGCGTGCTGAAAATAGTTTCTTAATTGACAAATTGTCATTGTCTAATATTAATCATGTTGTTTTTAAATCTTTTACAGTGCTTTTGCCTCATCAGAGTGAAAGGATGGTTTTAATGTCTTTCAGACACTTGATTACAAACTAGCGAAAGCAGTTTTCTATAGTTGTGATTTTTATCAAGTGAAAATTGATTTGATAAAAAGATGCGAGTATTAAGCTGCGCTACCACTAAGATTTTTTAGCTCTTAAAAATTGGTGAATTTTTTTGTCCGACTACTCTCAATGAGATAGATCCGCAATTTGGGCTATAAGTTGGTCTTTTTTCAGCAATTATTGGTGCCCTATTGAAACCTTTTCAGTCTTAGTTGGATTGTAACTCGGGTTTGAACGTATGTTATTCAGACTAAATGCTGACTTTGGTCAGGCCATTTAGCTCGGGTCCGTTGCTACTTACATTAAGTTGCTTGAGCACTAAACAAAAGTTTGAAAATCAATTCATCAAGTAATCGCTTTATCCACATAAAAATTTGTACTTTTATCCCCAACTGAAAATGATAATGTTCAGTTGTTTTTTTTAAGTAATTTAAAAGGACGATTGTTCTTTGTGCTGATTACCTGGAGGATATTGAGAAAAATTATCTTTTCAACGACTGATTTGTTGCGCTTTGCTATTTTGTCTAGTTGGAGCCGATCTAAAGATTTGCTCCTTTTCTTGTTCTTTTTCTTACCATTTGGTATTCCTTTGAAGTTGGATTTAATTTGTCGCCGGACGCATCTTGACTTCGTAAGCTACGGTCTCTGCTGAAGTTCTGGTCTCTATAACTGTCCTTTGTTCCAAATAGGAGAGATTAAAAGGGAGACAGCAATATCGAAAATCGGAAGAAAAATGAAGGGATATAAACCGAATTCATCAAGTTTTGTATTACCACAATGGAACTACATTTTCAAATGGCAGCTTTAATATAGCCACAGGAGCAATTGAAAGTCCATGGGGAAGCCTTTCCTCTGCAATATGTTCCCCCTTTTGCTAGTTGAAATTGAACTCTCCTCAGTTTTGCGAGAAAGATAAAAATGGTCATTATTTTAGCAATAAATTTATTATTCTAATGCTTTTCCTGTAATTTAAGTAATTGAAGAAAATTAATCGCTATCTTGTTGCAGATTAATCAATGGACGAATATACAAGAGAACCTTGTCCGTGGCGCATATTTGACGATGCAGGGGGTGCTTTCTGCATGGGTGCAATTGGCGGAGGACTATTCCACTTCGTCAAAGGTGTCCGCAATGCCCCCAAAGGAGTCGGAAATCGGCTCTTTGAAGGTGCAAACTACGTACGAGTGCGGGCGCCGATCACTGGAGGTGCTTTCGCTATGTGGGGCTTCACTTTTTCAAGTATAGACTGCAGCATGGTTGCAATTCGCCGCAAAGAAGATCCGTTCAACTCGATTTTCTCCGGTTTCGCGACTGGGTTCATTCTCGCGATTAGATCTGGTCTCCCGGCTGCACTGGGGCAGGGCGTGGTCGGAGGGATAATTTTGGGGCTGATAGAAGGCATGATGGTGTGGATGAACAAAATGGGAGACGCCCAATTCGAACCTGTGCATGTTTTGCAGCAAGAAGAACACATGAAGAAACAGCAGCAGCAGATGGAGGAGTTTGACAAGATGAATTTTACAGAGAGGTTGTCTCACTGGTGGAACCAGAAGGACAACCAGCCAGTTAACAGTGCATCAGTCAGTGGACCGATAAATTACGCCACAGCCAGTACAAGTCATTAAATGAAAACCACATCAAAAACAAAAAAAAATAATTTTACATTTAAAGCAGCACATTTTTTTTAAGTAGTATTTTGAGAACTTTCAAGCATAGTCTTGCTTACGAAAAGTCTATTTCGAGAAATGTCCAAGGCAATCGTTTTTGGTAGCTTATACAAGTTTTGCCTTTCAAATATATTCAATAATGACATTAACATATAGATCTAAAGTTCGAAGCTTCTTACATATGAATAGGGCCAATTCGTGTTTTCCCACTTTCATGTTTTTGTTCTCAACACCAAATATGTTGGCGAAGATTTGAATGCGGGTTTTTTTTTCACGCCAGTTCAGGTATCACAAAATATGTGGATTAGATCGAGTGATATAAAATCCGCAGTCGTGATTACTGGCATGAAATTTTCTTTCAAAGTGCAATATCGAGGAAAAGAGGTTTGAAGTTTTTGCTTCTTAGACTAAGTGGGAGCGAACTGTGGAAAAATTGCGGAACAATTCACTGAAACGGATTGAAAGTTTTGCATCGATTGTTTTATGAATGACGTCTGAGCCAAGCTAAATTGAACCGTATTTTTTTCAACGAGAATTTTGCTTCTCGTTGACATGCTCTGTCATTTTAGTGATCAGATATTTTCTTTTTCTTTTCAGAACAGCCTAATTATTTTAGGTAAGAATTGAGGTTTGTTACAGTTTGCCAAATTAAAACATACAGGTCAGATTGTATTCTGATCCGATATAGTTGGGAGGGAATAGTGGAGTTGTTGGGGGTTCTTGTTTCCATTTTAAATGTAACAGAAACAGGAATAGGCAAATGTAACGGTGACAGCCAATTATCTCACTTCCCTTCATACTGTTGTGGGTAACTAATGAAACATTTCTGCCTTTCCTGCTGCCCTTCTCCACAAGGCCTCCATACGTGATTTTAAATAATTGAACGAATATTAGAGTATCTAAAATAAATCAAATATCTTCTTCAAGACAATAGCTAAAGTTCAGAGTTGAGATATCGAAGAATTGTTACGCTAATGGGTTTTTCTATATGTATTAGGCTTCCTCTAGGTCTTTCCTAATCTTTTAATCTCGGATGGAATTAGAGTTTTAAAAAAGTGTCATGTGAACAATCCACTCCCTACCCTCCTTCCCCTTTGAATGATTTAGAAGGGAGAAACAAGCATTTTTCAGAAATTTATTTTGAGAATATCTTGAATTGACTCAATTAATATTTTTCTCTTACGAAAAGTTTTATGAACGTTAATTTAGTTGATTAGACTAACAGTCTGCAAATGCAATCCCATGTAGAAAATTTAGTTGCGCCGGCGTTTTTTCGAAATTCAGATTTTGTAGAGAGTCAGTTTTCAAAATTATGACTAGGGGAGAGTTCATTTGCGTGTTTGGTAAGGTGGGGTGTTCACACGGTCCTAAAAGAAACAGTAAATTTTTTGTCAACTTCAAAACGTGTTCACATGATTCTAAAAGACAAGCGTTTTTTGTTCTTGTGCAATTTTCCAACAGTCTGTTGGCTATGTTTTAAACAGCTACTTGAGATTAGTTACCGGTCACTCAATCAGCCACTTGAAGGCTTATACTTATGCTCTACTACTTGTTCGGGGCTCCTAACTTTCTTCATGTTCGAAACTTAATTCGCAGAAACTGCACGCGAGAAGGTCATTTGTTTCAACTTGCTTTGTTCATTAATCAATCCAATTTTTGGTCTCTTAAGGTGCTCAGTTGGCGTATAGGTAACGTTTGAAAATTGTCCGCCTCAGGTAGATATTTCCAATCCTGGTCGGACTTTTTTGAAAACTTATTTAGCATTCGGCTTAAATGGCTTAGACTTATGTTATATCGGCATGGTCACCTCATAATTGATTGTTTGAAACGATAAAGTAGATACTCATGCGTGTTTAGTTTCCTGCTGGGGGAATCAGTTTCCACTGCGTATCAATTTACATTATCTTTCTTTGATTTATTGTGATATTTTCCACTATTGTGTAGTAGATAAGATTTCGTTTTAAAGTGCCAATGAACGTAAAAGGTACACTTATATATATATAGGCAGTATTGATTTTTGTATTCCTAAAAGTCGCAGTGAGTCTCGAACAACTCTTAAAGGTTCCAGACAAGGCCGCCTTTTCGAGGTGGAACCAACACCAGCTGACAGTTGGTGCAAATTGCCGTTCAGCGGACCTCAAAACCCGCCGGACAACAAACCCTCCTTCGTGCACGAAGAGAGGTCCATCCCCAGTCCGTGTTTTTGTGGACGGAGCAGCACAGGCCAGCAACCCTGCTCCGTATTCTTCTCATCCGAGCTGGTATTGAAAGCAACCCGGGACCGCCTAAAAGGCAAAAGTGCTGCAACTGCGCCAAGCCCCTCAACAAGAAAGGAAGCGTCAAATGCTCATCTTGTCGGAAGCACGCGCACTTCCCATGCACACCCTTTACAGACAGTTCCGAAGTGGTGTCTGACTGGACATGCATCACCTGCACACCAGAAACTCCAGCATCTCCGGTCAACGCCAACACCCACGCGACACCCACGACACCCATGCCTACCCTGAACATCCTACAACTGAACTGCAACAGCATTGGGGGCAAAACACCGGAAATTGAAGCATACCTCAATGCACACGATATCAAACTCGCTGCTATACAAGAAACCAAACTCACTGCTAAAAGCAGAGACCCTAACTTTGGTTCGTACACAGTACTTCGTCAAGACAGACCAGCCAACAGAGAAGGAGGCGGCTTGGCCTTCCTCATCCACGAAGACATTGTGTACACCGCAATGCAACTACCACAAGATGGTACTATGGAGTGCATGGGTATCAAAGTAGACCACAATAACACCTCGTTCAGGGTCATAAACTACTACATCCCACCCACTAGCTCATGCCCCGAAGGCCCGTCTTAGAGTACGCATCACCAGTCTGGACTCCGATCGCTGCACAGACCCACGTAGAAACGCTGCAGAAAGTCCAAAACTCAGCCCTAAGAGTGGCCACAGGATGCACCACGATGACCGCTATCCAGCACCTGCACGACGAGACGAAAATCCTACCTGTCAGGCGGCATATCCGTATGAAAGCAGTCCAGCACCAGCTAGCCCATCATCTCGAAGGACACCCTGGCAACAGGCTGCTAGACCGACCGGAACCGCCCAGAAACATGAAGGAAACGCTCTTCAGCAGGTACGAGAGGTACATCACTGCACTCCTCGAAACATCCGATTCAGAAGAAGACGACGACACGCACGTTACCGAAGAGGACTACAGAGGGCTCCTCAAAAAATTGCACACAAATGAGGTCAAATACGCCCTAGACAACCGGGACAACAACAAAGTGCTCGACGAACCAGCCCCCAAACTGAGCAAGGATGAATTACGACTGCCGAGAGGTACCAGACGGACCCTTGCCCAGTTGCGGAGCGGTTACTCCCCATTCCTACAAAGCTACCTACACAGACTAGATGAATCAACCCCAGAAACATGCCCACAGTGCAACTCAGAAACCCACACAACGGGTCACCTATTCAGGTGCAGCGCAAACCCGACTACAATCACCCCCCACGCACTCTGGGAAAACCCGATCAAAGCAGCTGCTTTCCTGCAACTCGATACAGAAGAAGCCACAAATGAGGGACAAGAGGAGGGCCAAACTACGGGCACCTAGGCAACAACAACAACAACAATTCTTAAAGGGATATCTCAGGGAATGCTGAAGGGGGACAAAATTTCATCAAGCAGAGATAGGGAGCCAAAAGGCCTAGAAATGGCTCAATTAGATCAGAACAGAAAACAGTTCAAAAACGCTTGCCGAGAGACTACTCAATGTGAACAAGATTCGGAGAGAACTTGAAAAATGTTCCGAAGAAGACTCCGGATCTTAGCATAAAACTCAGCATGTTTTTTTACTTAAGCTCGTGGCCAAATTAATTTTGAACACTGTAAGGGACTATTTACCCTTGCGATAAAAAAATTGCTGCTTCAGGGTCCTTCAAAATTTCAAAAGCAGCGTCCTTCACCGTACACTATTCTTAAAAATGGGTATTGACAAATTGTGGAATCAAGCGACATAAAGAACAAATTGATTGCGCAATCCACTGACAAACAGTGGATTCCAGCGGTATTTCGCTTCAATTTACTTCAACTGCAAAAACGTATTTAAGTTCGGAATCCAAAACAAAGCATGACTTGTCTCCAAAATCCGCATTGTTGTTGGATTCCAAACTTTTGCTCGCTGGCTAATTTCAGTTATAGCTGGTCTTCAAAGGCTTTTCGAAATGTTTCGGAATCCAACGCGATTTATGTGGGTATCAGGGGAATTGTATGCGGAACCCAAACTACTACCAAAGTATTCGAGCTTGACATTTTCGCCCCAAAAACCCAGTCATTTCCGGCCAAAAAGCAGCCAGTTCTCCCCAAAGTCAATGCGCCTAATTAAACCTAATTAGCTTTAATTGATTCTGTGCGCACGCATTCGTGTTGACTCCAATCAAAATGACCAATGGAAAGTGCATATTGTATTCAATTCATAATAGTTTTGTTTTTTGAGGACAGATCTGCTGCAGTAAACAAATAAAATGAGGGCATATACAAGTAAAATATGTCTTTGTTGCTATCAGAAGCCTAATTTTTCTCAGATTAAAACATTCCCATCCCGCTGGAAAAAAGCTATCTCATTTTCATTTTGAGTCACTGAGAGCTGCTATCCTGAGGCTTTTACAAAGTGCAAAGCTCAGTTACCGATTATTTCGAGCGTCAGGGTGCCGGGGTTGCCTGCGCTTTGCAAATTTGCAAAAGTACGTCCCCCCCCCCCCCGTAAAGGCTTTGTTCTAATTTTCTCGGGAAAATAGTTTCAGGCAAAAAAAACTATTGTTCACACATTTACGCATTTGAGTTATGTATTGTTTACTGTACTCATAGAGTAATTTCAGATAAGGTACACTGTCTGCTCGTCACGCTATTTTATTTTCGGTCGGATAGATTCGTGCAACTTCTTAGTCTGATACCGATCTTAATCTTACTCTTATTTCTCCTAGTCTCAATAGATCTAGTGTAAACCGATTTACGCGAGTTAGTTCCATAATGAGAACAACTGTACTCTAAGTTTAATTCAAATTGTTCTGGTGTTGAAAGTACAGGTAGTTTCAACACTTTAAAAATAAATAGGTTGTTAGTTTTATGGAATATGATTGGTTAGTATTTAATATTTTATAGGGATAAAATATCATAATAATAACCAATTATAAATACTAGTTTAGATCTAGTTCCACCAATCCAAGGGTTTAGAGAGTTTTAGTTTTTGTTCTCTTATATTCATCTGCGATGGAGGATGGATGAAGTTCGTTTGTATGTCGCTAGCATCATTTCTGTTTCGTCCTTGGAGAAGGATGTCTTATCCGTCTGCTCCAGCAAGATGGAATCGTCGATATCAGTTTGTCATTCGACAACGACTGTGACCGCCAACGCTTGCTGTTGTTTCTGGAAGTCAATCTGATTCCAAAATGGTTTGTTCTGGTCGTTTGTTCTTGTTTTTTTTGGAGAACAGTGTTTCGGTCTCGTTTGGGAGTGGCGTGAAGTTTGAGCTTGGATTCAATGCCTGGTGACTTGGATCTGTACGTATACTTGAACATGGAGATGGCCATTGTTCTGTTGCATTGGATTTCCTTTTCTGCCATGCCAAATCGTACTCTAAATCCATTGAGTGTAGTGACTGTAGCCAGCATTTCAGGTTTTGCAATTCCGTAGTTGGAGTGTGATTGGGTTGTCAATTTCCTTGATGCTAGTCTTTGGGCTGTTTTTAATCTATATACTGCATTATATCATTTACATATATAGATCTTTGTTAATCCTATTTTTTGGTTCTGATCTTTATATAGTTTCGTTATTTTTAAGAGCTACTCACACTTGAGTAACTCTCGTCAAAAATCGTGTCGTGGGTTTCACAAAGCGTGGATGTAGCACGGTGGGTGAGGCTGGCTATAGAGCATGCTCAGGACGTCCTCTTCTGGTGGGTTAGGCCAGAAGTGAGGGTATAATTTCGTGCTCTTTTTGGAGGGTCATGTGGTTAGTGCTACTTATCAAGCCATTTTTTATTACTAGTGTTTTATTTTGTTGTCTTAGTTTTGTCTTTTCTTCAAAAATCAAATTGTTTGTTTTGGTTTTGTCTCTCGACTTTTTGGTGTTTTGTTCTTTTATCTTCAGACTTAAAAGTAGTCTTTAAAAGAATAATTTATCCTGTTCTAAGCTGGTATTATTCCAGTTTGACTACCGTGGGTTTTCTTTTCTTAGTCATGCTATTAGGTTGTGGTTTATGGTGATTAGTAAGCTTGCGTTGGTTAGTTTGGATTATTATAAAATTCCTTTCCAACCGGATTAAAGGAAAATTTGAAACATGTTAAATTTGTTTAAGTTGTTATCAGTGAAAGTTGAAACTCAAATTCATTATTTTAAACAATTCTTTGTGGGCGAGCAGTGCGAATTTGGATAAAACTTGTGGGCGAGAGTATATAAAGAAGCGTCTTGAAAAAGGTTAGTACTGCTATCTGCAATTTTTGAACAATTTGTATTAATTTACTACTTGAAAATTATAAATATTACTGCTTGATTTGGGGGTTAAAATTATTAAATTATTTTCAATTTAAGAATTTTTACTGCTTTGGGGAAAAGAATTTATATATTAATTTGCTGCTTTGTAAGGGATAATTTTATTGCTTCAATTATGGATAGGTTAAAAAAATGAATGATTTTGAAAAAGAGTTTCTGTTTTTTATTTTGCTTTTTTATTTCTAGATGATTGATGATTGTGCCTATAAAGAAAAAGTGAAAACATGGCATAATAATAGTTATTATTGTTTGAATTTATTGGTTAAACTTTGAATGCATATTACCTTAATTGTCGGTGAAGAAGCCATGGGGAAAAACAAACGTTTAGCTAACAAACGAATGATGTGTTTAGTTTGCAAAAGTGGCCAAAGCAATTCAAGTGCTTTAATGATGTTACGTTCTTCAGTGTGAGGTGATTGTTCATACGGCGTGTTCTGTATGAGGTTATATAATTTGTGGTTGTAGCTAGTGTTTTATATGAATTCTAGGATAGGAACTTCGACGGGCTGAAGGAATTCATGAGGGACAATTAGTGGGCGGGATTCGTCTACGTTTATGAGTTTGTTTAGTGGGCAGAAGATATACATCTGGGTGATAGGGTCATAATTTCGGAGGGTGCCTTGTAGGTTTGTGTCTTTAATACAATAGGCGAAGTTAAGGAAAAACGGTGATGTGTATTGAAATCTATGGTGAGGTTGTCGTGATGGTGTATTGTCAATGTAATACGTATGTGTTTGTTTAGTTCGTAACATGACTTCGTGTGAACAGTGCAAATCACGTTTTTGGGTGCGAGAAATTGAAAGGTTAGTGAAAAATGGTTGAATTTCTTAAAGTATGATTCATAAGCATTAGTAATATGTAGTGCTGCGCAGATGGCTTTGTCATATTTTTTATTTAAGATGTTGAGGGTGAAGGTGTATGAGGTTTTAATGAAAAATTTTTCGGTTAATTGAGGATTAGTGTATGGATCGCCAAGTAGACAAATGTCTTCATTTGGTCGGATGATATTGTGGTCGTAATAATCGATGGAGTAATTATTCGCTTTTGGTGCAGTGAATTTTGTTAGTGATTCTCTGTATCTTATTTGCGTGAATTGGTGTGGGGTTAGTGCTGTTGTTAGGAGGTAGAGTAAGGTGCTGCCTACTTCATTATTATGAGAGGTGTTATATAATGGTAATGTTAATGAGTTAGTAAAGTGGTAATAAGATGTCCATGAGAGTGTGGGATATAAGACATGCTCGTCGACATAATTGGGTTTTTCATCGTTGGGGTCGGAATGGAAATATGTATATTGTGGGAAAAAGGGTAGGCATATTTGTAGAAATTCTTTCGTATTAGTGTGAAGTGGATGATTTATATATGTAGTGGATGTTCCTGGGTTAGATTGGAATGGGGTATTTGGGAATTTTCTTTTGAAGGTTCGGTATGCGCGGTTGGTACTAGAGGATGGGGTTGATGGAGAAGTGGGTTTTGGAGGGTAAATAAGTTGAAGAGGGTTTGGAGTTGATGGGTTAGGTGATATTAGGGATCGTGAAAGTTGGTGAATAGTTAGTGTCTGAGGGTGTTGCATTTGTTGTTGTAGGGTTATGAAGTTATCTAGTTCATGTTAAATTTGTGTGTGATCTTGGTCGTTGTTATCTGATGATTCACTAAGTAGAGGGGAATATGTGGATGTGACATGTGAAATGGGAGAAGATGGGAAAAGAGGTTCAATTTTGACTTGGGAATGGATAGGTTGAAAGGGAGGTTGGGAAAATGTCAGTGGGCTGGGTTCGGAATTTGCAAATTCGTCGGGTGTTTCAATATCGGAGTTGTTGAATTGGGAGATGGTATTTTATTCTTTTGTGTTGGAATTAGTATCTGCTTCCATGCTGGGTGAAAATTTAGGATGAGGTGACTGAGGTGGGGGAAAGCAAAAAGTAGGATGATGGAGAGGTTGTTCTGAAGGTTGGCTGGGTGGGAAATTGATCGATGGAGGGATCCGATTTGGCGGCTCATCGTGGGCTAAAAAGATGGTTGTTCTGAGAACGAAATTTAGTGGTACGTGGTTGTTCTATAATTTGTTCGTATATGTCGTCTATATTTGGTTGTTGTGTTATTATATGTTGGATTGGGCTTTGTGGATAATTTGATCTTGGAGATATGAGATCTGATAAGGCAATATTTCTAAAATTTTGTGGTACTAATGATAAGGGATGGTTATGGTTGAGGTTTTGTAATTGTGGTACTGTGGGCGTTGTACTTGTGTCGTTTCGTGATTCGTCATATGCGTTTGGTGTTGTTGATAACTTTGCATTGTATTCTTTTATTTGAGCGTCTAAAAGAATTTTATTGATTGATGTTGAAAATTTTCCAAAAATCCTGCGAAAACTATGCGTGCTACGCTTGCTTGTTTGTTTACTTGTGTGTTGTGCGCATGTATCGTAGATTCTTTTTATGAGAGAAAAGAAATCCAAGAAAATGAAGCATTGCGTATAATATAGTCAATCTTTCTAAGATGTAACAGGGCCATCCTAGAAAGGCGAAAGTTCGTTTTTCAGATTTATAAATTTAAAAGTGTTAATTGATGATATATCTTATATCTTGTGGGTGTATTTTTCGCCATTTAGATTAATGTTATCTTTATGTCTTTAAAATATCCGCTATAATCTTGTGCGTATATGTCTGAAAAGCCTGCTGTTTCTGCAAGTTTGCGTAGTTTTTGATCTATAGATTGTCGTTGGATTGTGTCCCTTCTTGTGAGTAGTTCTTGAAGTTGCTGCGTTCGAATGTGATGTTGAATATCTGACTTAGAGTATATGCCGATTGATTGTAAATCAATGTTGGGATTTCGGGCAATAGCTCTAATGCTTTCTGGTGAAATTTTTTTGAGTGGTTGCATAAGTGTAGGGTTTGGTGTGAGAAGATAGTATTTATCTTAGTCAGGGTTTAATTGTACTACATTGCGGCTGTTTTCTGATCCACATGGGACTGCTGTATCCCAAAAATAACTTCTGAGGGAGAGTGTATCAACGAAATAAACTTTATTTTTGTAGAAAATTGGGATTCTCTTACAGCATCTTTTGTCTTCGAATACATATAAAAGTGATACATTTTTGGTAAAGGTGTAGTACCATAATATATTTCCTTCGTAGTCAATAAAATTTGATCTGTTTCCTGACAGTAAATATTCTGCATAAGGGATTTTTAGTACTGCTAGTGCAAGTGATTGTAAAATTTATGTGCGTTCAAGTTCGCATAATTGATGGCGTGTTTCAAGTTCTGTCACTGTCAAAGACATTTCTTGAAAAATTCTGCTTATTATGTAATCTAATTTCATGTCTAAGTGTATGTCATAGTGGATTGCACCAAACTGAGTGTTGTTCATAAGTGATAGTTCCTGTAACCGTGTACTGTCTGTGTCTTGTGGTCTTAGTTTTCCACCGATTCTTCCTGTATTCTTTGGAAATTTCTGGGACGTATGAGTTTTCGTCTATGGTTGAGTGAGATGTAGCCATTTGATGAATTATTAATTTTTCTGTGTTCATGTCGAAACCGTCTTCATATTCGACAAGATTTTCTGAATAATGTGTTTTGTAAAGTGGTTTGGTGTATTTACATGCTAGTTCAGTTTCTGGGTATATTTGGAAACGTGTCAATTTGTTTTCTATTTTGTTGATCCTAAATTTAAAATTACTATGTCTAATTTGGTCAGGGTTTACATCTTCAAACCGGGTTGATTCAATAAAATATTTTTAATGAAATTTTATCTTTCTAGCGTGTGTTTTTGCTACTTGAAATGTTGTACAAGTGTCTTCAGGGAACCAAACGATTGTTGCTTGTGTGCGTGTAGTAGTATCGCAATATCCTTGGTCGTTTTTACAAAGGAGTCTGATTCCTTGATAAATTATAGTGTCATTTTTTAAATCACGTGTTATTTGTACTTTTTCAAGTTGTATTTTCCAATCAAAAAACATTATTTCTTGGTATCCTTTATTTTTTGTATCTGCTTTACAATTTGAGGGGTTGTTTATTCCAATGTGTGGTATCCAATTTCTATGATGGAGATCATATGTTAATCTTCCATGTGCTCCGTGAAAGGGGTATTTGGTATCTAGTCTTATTTGACCTTGGTATCTTTCAAGTTCGGCTTGAAGTGCTGAGTCTGGAAAAACTTGAAAATTTACTATCTTTCTGTTTGTGCCTTTGTTTGATGTTATATTTAGTCTTTTAAGTTCATTTTTGCAATCTTCAGGGCTGAGGTGCAATAGTCTTTTGGTGTTTTTTTGGTAGAAACATTCATGGTCTAATCTGTTTTTATTTCCGTTTGAAACTTGTGAACAGTGTGCTTGGCGGTTTACTGGTTCTAATGGTTCGGACAATCGTGCATGTCTTTCTTCAAACGTATAGGGATTGTCTTGAAAAGAGATGCGTGTTGATGATTGAGGGTTATTTGTTTGTGTATTTGGTGGTCTTGGTGGAGTTTCTTGGGACGTTGTTGGTGGGGACTGATGTGGGGGTTGCTGATTAGCAATTTTGGAAAAATGTTTTTAAAAACAAATTTTTGGAAGTAATTTTGTGTTTACTATAATATTATTCAATAAAAAGGATTCAAAGTATCGTTGCTAATGCGAAGGTTACGATAGCCTTTTTTATACACTTACATACTGTCATTATTAGGAATGTTAAAAATGTGAGAAATATTATAAAAAGGAGGAAAACATCTGTTCTACTAAATAGATATTTGAACATTGAGATGGTAATTTGAAATACCGTACCTGAAGAGGTGGTCAAGGATTTTGGAGAGGTTTATGTAGGTTTGGGCTAGGGAATAAAAAATGATGAAAAAGTTGCAAAAAGTTTTTAGGGTTAGGATGAATAGTTCGAAAATGTTAAATATGAAATTTATAAAAGGTTCGAAAAAGTTGGAAATTATTGAAAAAAGTTTTGAAATTATGTTGCGGATTGTATGAACTGTTTTAGAAAATAGCATTTGCAGAAGTGATTTCTTCGTCGAAATATTTTTTGTTTTTGGAGGCTAAATTCAAGTGTGGTCGGATTATTTATTGATTTTTTGACAAGTGGGTTGGGTTTCGGCAATTTTTGAGAGGGGAAAGTTTGGAGGGCTCCTAAGTGTCTTCTTGATTTTGATTTTTTTTATCGGATCATTGGGGGTATCTGAGAGATATTCGTTCTTTGGCAAAATGATCATGTCTGTTTTGTTCTTTAGGCTAATTTAATATTTTTGCCTGAGGTATTTGTGAGGTTCCAGTTGGGACAATATTGTTGATCTTTGTACTGCTTGATTGGGGATGCTTGTAATATTGATACTTTGTTTATTTCAGGTGTCAATGTTTAGTGGTTTGCTCATTTTTGACCTGGAGGCCTTTGAGTTATAGTTAGAGATTAGCTTGAGGGTGGTTGTTTGTCGGCTAATAAAGTCGTGTTAAAAATGAGGTGATGGTTCGGAAAAGCTTCTAATTGGTTGAATTTGAACTAATTTGTTCAAATGCTTTTCAGCATGAGTTTTGAGAAAATTGTTCGGTTCATGAAATTATCTTCAAGAGGTGAAAATGTGAATGAATTTAAAGTGAATTTTGAAATTCAACTTTCTTTAATACTTTAGTTTGTGGGATGAATGTTTTGTAATCTTTTTGTGGCTGATTTCGGAGTCGTGATGATTGTCTTTTTGATCTTGTGGTATGATTTGTTCTTCTAGCTTTCGATTTTTTCTGTCTTTTTCAGGTTTCTTTTTGTTGTCTACGTTTTTTGATATTTGTTCGGAAGGTTCTTTTTCCTTTTTATTGAATTGTTTTTGCATGATTTGTGTATCAGTGTTTTGATTTTGGTTTTGTTCTGAACTATTTTGAATGACTTTAAGTCCTATAAAAGAGTATAATTGAGTGAGTTCTCGAAGTGCGTACATAAAAACCTTCCGAACAAATATCAAAAAACGTAGACAACAAAAAGAAACCTGAAAAAGACAGAAAAAATCGAAGTATGTTACATCTGTGTGTTTATCAAATATTTGATACGGTCCTTTTTGGAGTGGTTGTAATTTTTTAGAGAATCCTTTTTGCGTTGTAGAATTTGGAATTAAAACATATGTTCCGATTTGTAGCTGGTGTAAATCGAGAATTTATTTGTGAATTTATGTTTTGTCTTTGTAACAGTTTTTGTTACTTTCTGGTAAATTTCGTTGTGTTTTTTTATCTCTGTTTAAAATCCATTCGGTGTATGTTCCGGAAGCTAATTTTAAGGTTTGTGGATGATAAAAATGATCTTCATCATGGGTATGTAACGGTAAGTTATTACAAATTGATTCCTTAGTAGGTTGGCGATGACCTTGTGCATTTATTGACAAATTTGCTGTGAACATTTTTTGTTTCTGTGGTTTTTGATTGAACACCATTTCATAGGGTGATAATCCTGAGTTATTGTTATCTGTGAGTTATAAGCTAAGGGGAATTATTTCACGTCTGTTGACCATTAGGTATATATTGTATCATTTACATTTATGATACCTCTGAGGTATTCTTGTAATGAACGATATTCTTGTAAAGCCTTCGAATAAACCATTAGTCCATGGGTCATGAGACGTTCGGGGTTTATGTTTAATGTGATGAAGATGGCTTAATGTGATGATTTCCTTATTTATGTATTTAGTGCCGTTATCTGTGACAAGGATTTCTGGTAATCCAAATTTTGCTATCCAGTGTTCTTAAAGTGTTGTATATGCATAGTGAGCATTACAATGGGGTACTGGGTTAAGTGCTACGTAGTGTGTGAATGCGTCTACTATTAGCATTATATATGAGTTTTCTTCTGAGGATGGTGATATTGGTCCTTTAGTATCGAAAGAGATTCTGATTAAAAAATAAACTTTGGGCTTTAAAATCTTGTTTTTCTGCAATTTGTTTTTGATGAGGGTATGGTTTGTTTAATTGACATGTTATGCAATCGTTGACTAATACTTTTATCCAAATCGGTGCATTTGAGAAATAGAAATTTTGTGTAAAATTTGAATGTTTTTTTCTGCTCATGAGTGTCCTTTAGTGTGTAAAGAGTAAGAGGTATGAAAAGCTGCAAGCATCATACTTAATGGTAAGCAGGGTACTTTTATATCATGTGTTTGGTATTCTAGGATATCCGTGTTTTCATTGATTGAGGTGTCGTTAAATTTTCTGAAGTATCTAAGAAGGGTTTTGTTTCCTAGTATGATTGTATCGGCTTTCATTGGTTTGGTTTTATTTTTGTGCCAAGATTTTAATTGTCTAATGACTGGATCAAGTTTTTGATAATTTTGTAAGAGTTCGATTGTAATTTTTTCTGTTATTGGTAGAAAAATGTTTTCAATTTCCATTTTCGATAGAGGTATTGTAGCTAATGGGTCATGAAGGTTAAAAACGTGGTTAATTGAATCAGTATTTGGTGGGCCTGATAAATTTACATTATACTTGAGGTTTTTTTTCTTTTAAGGGGAATAGATTTTTTTATAGAGTTATTGTTTGAGTAGTTTTTGTTGTGTATTATTTTTTATCCTTGAAGAGTATGGTATCGGTTTAAATGTAGATGTTCCTAGTAAATCTACTTCGTAGTGATTGTTTTGGCAATCTAGATATAGTGGAAAATGTGATAAGTTGTTTCTTTTTGATTGTTCCCCATCAGTTTTTACTGCATATTTGCATTGTAATTTTGGTGATGTTTCGTCTTTTGCAAGGAAAATTTTTTTATTTTGTCGTATTTCAACTGTTGTTTTTCGTTTCATTAATTCAGGTGGTGTATTTCTACTGAGAGTGTCAGGTAGTGCAAGGTTTTTTCCTGCTGTCCAAACTATATGTAAGCAGGAAATTTCATTAAAATAAGTTGAAATCTGTAAACTCTATGGTTTGGGTTTGATTTTTGAGTGAAGAGAAAAATTATTGATTTATGGTCTGTGAATAAAACTGTTGGATGTTTAGATCCAAATATTAAAAAATCATATTCTGTAAGTTTATTTATTATAGCTGTGCATTTTCTCATAAGGGTAGAGAGTCTGAGTTCAGCTTTTGTAAATAGTCTAGAATTTGCTGAAATGATATTCATTTTATTTGTTCCATTGTGAGATCGTAATAATGCTGAGCCGATGCTAAAACCGGAGGCGTTGCACATAGCATAAAATGGTTGATCGGGATTTGGAATAGGGCTTTGGAAAAATCGGGATTTGGAAAAAATAAACTTTGGGCTTTATAAAATCTTGTTTTTCTGCAATTTGTTTTTGATGAGGGTATGGTTTGTTTAATTGACATGTTATGCAATCGTTGACTAATACTTTTATCCAAATCGGTGCATTTGAGAAATAGAAATTTTGTGTAAAATTTGAATGTTTTTTTTTCTGCTCATGAGTGTCCTTTAGTGTGTAAAGAGTAAGAGGTATGAAAAGCTGCAAGCATCATACTTAATGGTAAGCAGGGTACTTTTATATCATGTGTTTGGTATTCTAGGATATCCGTGTTTTCATTGATTGAGGTGTCGTTAACTTTTCTGAAGTATCTAAGAAGGGTTTTGTTTCCTAGTATGATTGTAACGGCTTTCATTGGTTTGGTTTTATTTTTGTGCCAAGATTTTAATTGTCTAATGACTGGATCAAGTTTTTGATAATTTTGTAAGAGTTCGATTGTAACTTTTTCTGTTATTGGTAGAAAAATGTTTTCAATTTCCATTTTCGATAGAGGTATTAAAGCTAATGGGTCATGAAGGTTAAAAACGTGGTTAATTGAATCAGTATTTGGTGGGCCTGATAAATTTACATTATACTTGAGGTTTTCTTTTTCTTTTAAGGGGAATAGATTTTTTTATAGAGTTATTGTTTGAGTAGTTTTTGTTGTATTATTTTTTATCCTTGAAGAGTATGGTATCGGTTTAAATGTAAATGTTCCTAGTAAAATTACTTCGTAGTGATTGTTTTGGCAATCTAGATATAGTGGAAAATGTGATAGGTTGTTTCTTTTTGATTGTTCCCCATCAGTTTTTACTGCATATTTGCATTGTAATTTTGGTGATGTTTCGTCTTTTGCAAGGAAAAATTTTATATTTTGTGGTATTTCAACTGTTGTTTTTCGTTTCATTAATTCAGGTGGTGTATTTCTACTGAGAGTGTCAGGTAGTGCAAGGTTTTTTCCTGCTGTCCAAACTATATGTAAGCAGGAAATTTCATTAAAATAAGTTGAAATCTGTAAACTCTATGGTTTGGGTTTGATTTTTGAGTGAAGAAAAAAATTATTGATTTATGGTCTGTGAATAAAACTGTTGGATGTTTAGATCCAAATATTAAAAAATCATATTCTGTAAGTTTATTTATTATAGCTGTGCATTTTCTCATAAGGGTAGAGAGTCTGAGTTCAGCTTTTGTAAATAGTCTAGAATTTGCTGAAATGATATTCATTTTATTTGTTCCATTGTGAGATCGTAATAATGCTGCGCCGATGCTAAAACCGGAGGCGTTGCACATAGCATAAAATGGTTGATCGGGATTTGGAATAGTGTTTGATAATTGTTCGGTGAGAAGATTTTTTGTCTCTTCGAATCGCTTTTAATGTTCTGTTGTCCATTCGAACTTTTTTTGCTGTCTAAGGATATTGTAAAAGGGTCTTAAGTATAGTTGCATTTTGTATACGTATTTACTTATGAAGTTCAACATTCCAAGAAATTATTGTATTTTTTTCTTATTTGAAGGTGGTTGAAGTTTTGTATTGCATCTATACGAGATTTTAGTGGAATTATAGTGTTTCTTTCTATAATATGTCCAAGGAATTTTACTCGTGTTAGGAAAAAGTGTGATTTATCTGGGGCTGCTTTCATGTTTTCTTGCAGTAATATCTGATGATATTTTTCTAAGACAGTAAACATTTCGTCTTTAGTTTGTGAGTGCATAAAAACATCGTTTAAATATGTAATTGCATTTTTATTGAGTATTAATGGTCTGAAAATTTTACTCATAAATGCTGAAAATGCTGCTGGTCCTATGGAAATTCCATAGAATAATCTGTTGAATTCGTATCGTTGATTTCCAATAACGAATTGTGTTAATCGTCGTGATTGTTCATCTAGTGGCATTTGATTATATGCACTATTCATATCTGCTGTTGTGAAATATTTGCCATTTATCCTTGAAGAGTATGGTATCGGTTTAAATGTAAATGTTCCTAGTAAAATTACTTCGTAGTGATTGTTTTGGCAATCTAGATATAGTGGAAAATGTGATAGGTTGTTTCTTTTTGATTGTTCCCCATCAGTTTTTACTGCATATTTGCATTGTAATTTTGGTGATGTTTCGTCTTTTGCAAGGAAAAATTTTATATTTTGTGGTATTTCAACTGTTGTTTTTCGTTTCATTAATTCAGGTGGTGTATTTCTACTGAGAGTGTCAGGTAGTGCAAGGTTTTTTCCTGCTGTCCAAACTATATGTAAGCAGGAAATTTCATTAAAATAAGTTGAAATCTGTAAACTCTATGGTTTGGGTTTGATTTTTGAGTGAAGAAAAAAATTATTGATTTATGGTCTGTGAATAAAACTGTTGGATGTTTAGATCCAAATATTAAAAAATCATATTCTGTAAGTTTATTTATTATAGCTGTGCATTTTCTCATAAGGGTAGAGAGTCTGAGTTCAGCTTTTGTAAATAGTCTAGAATTTGCTGAAATGATATTCATTTTATTTGTTCCATTGTGAGATCGTAATAATGCTGCGCCGATGCTAAAACCGGAGGCGTTGCACATAGCATAAAATGGTTGATCGGGATTTGGAATAGTGTTTGATAATTGTTCGGTGAGAAGATTTTTTGTCTCTTCGAATCGCTTTTAATGTTCTGTTGTCCATTCGAACTTTTTTTGCTGTCTAAGGATATTGTAAAAGGGTCTTAAGTATAGTTGCATTTTGTATACGTATTTACTTATGAAGTTCAACATTCCAAGAAATTATTGTATTTTTTTCTTATTTGAAGGTGGTTGAAGTTTTGTATTGCATCTATACGAGATTTTAGTGGAATTATAGTGTTTCTTTCTATAATATGTCCAAGGAATTTTACTCGTGTTAGGAAAAAGTGTGATTTATCTGGGGCTGCTTTCATGTTTTCTTGCAGTAATATCTGATGATATTTTTCTAAGACAGTAAACATTTCGTCTTTAGTTTGTGAGTGCATAAAAACATCGTTTAAATATGTAATTGCATTTTTATTGAGTATTAATGGTCTGAAAATTTTACTCATAAATGCTGAAAATGCTGCTGGTCCTATGGAAATTCCATAGAATAATCTGTTGAATTCGTATCGTTGATTTCCAATAACGAATTGTGTTAATCGTCGTGATTGTTCATCTAGTGGCATTTGATTATATGCACTATTCATATCTGCTGTTGTGAAATATTTGCCATTTATTTTTGTGAGAATTACTTGAATTGGTTCAATAGGCCAATTACTTTCAGGTTCATAAATGACTGAAATTAAATATCTTGCATTTAGAACGATTTTTAATGATTCTCCTTTCGCTAGGATGATAACGGGGTTTATAAATGTGTTATCTTTTGGCTGTTTTTCTTTATTTACTGGAGAAATGATTTCATATTGTTATAGTATTTCAAGTAGTCTGTTCACTTTATCTTGCAAGTGAACTGGGACTTAAGTTGCTCGTTGTTTTTTGAAAACTGCATCAGATTTCAGGGGTAGATGTAATGGTCAATTTATCTTTCCTACATCACTTTTTGATGTTGCGTAAACTTTTGGATATTTTAATAATAGGTCAGCTAGTTGTTCGAATTCTTTTTGTGTTATCTGAGAGTGTTGAAAATTAAACATTGTTAAAATTTTTTGTTGTTCTGATGTTTATTTTGAAATTTGAAATGTTGGTTTGAAATGTTGGTTTTTGTGAAAATTCTGTATTACGTTTTTCATTGCTTGAAATATTATTAATTGACAATTCTTCATCAAGAATTGTTGATTGGCATATGTCTAATAGTTGTAAAATAATATTTACGCTATACGCTATTTCTTTTGTGAAGAAATTGTCGCGTTAGTTTTGCAATGATCTAAGAGTCGTAGTGGTAAGGTTGTTTTATATGAGGAATTGTTATATGTATGTAAAGAAATCATGTCAGAGTTTGTGTCTTTCATGTATTTAATAGTTGAAATTGTTACTCGAAAAAATTTGTGAATTGATCTGAATTCAAGGTCAGACATAATGAGATGTTGTTTATTTTGCTCTTTATCATATTGGTGAACTTGTTTAATCAAAAAGTTATACTTATTTCCTGATAGTGGTTTCAGGTGTTTTTTTCTTGATAATATATGGGGTAAAATTTTGAGAAAAATGGTGGTTGTTTGTTTATTCTTTGGAAAATGTCAAAGAGGTGTTTTTCATTCTCGTGTTTTTGTCTTTAGTATGATTTTCACTATTTAAGATGTTTGTTGTTGGTATATTTTTAGTAATAAATGGTATTCCAATGATATTGTGTTTTATATCAGTGATATGGAAAGTTTGTTTAAATGGTTTGCTTATGAGTTTGTTTTGTTCCATTGTTCGAGTGGGAACTAGGAAGAGTTGTATTTTTCCATAGTTTGTTAAGGTTGGTCCTTGAGCGGTTGCTAGTCTACTTGTTGTTTTGAAGGGTATCAGTTGTGGATGTAGAATTTTAATTTCATTCCAAGTGGGAATGTTTATAATGTTTGATTCTGCTCCAGATTCGATTAAAAAATCTATTTCAAGGTCTGGTGTTTGCAATTGTTTTGATTTGGGACTTTCTAAAAGAAGTGGAATTGTCCATATTTTTTCTTATTGTAGATGTATTTCTTTAGGTATGTTTTGATAAATGTTATTTGTGCTTGAACATTCTGTTGTGCTGTTTGATATTTTTTTTGTGCTGTTTAATACTGGTCTATTTTTTTGTTGTGCTGTTTGATACTGGTCTTGTATAATATTTCAAAAGAGTTTTATCATGGTTTTGATATATATGGGAATATATCGGTTGTTCGTATATAATTGGCTCATAGTCATTTTCAACATTTATCTATTGTTTTCTGTATCACTTTCGCTATCTGTGAATTCCCAATTGATGCAATTCTGTGCTTTCGTTATTGTCAATACCGGGGGGTCGGGTTGAGTTTCTTCAGTTGATTGTACTTGATTGATTTGTCTTTGATGTTTAGGTGTATTACTCCTATAATTTTGTTGTGAATTTTGATAACGTGTGTTATTCCTATGTGGTGATAGAGAGTAGTTTCTTTGTCTGTTGTTATAGCTTGAGCTTCTGTTCTGTGAATTGTCGCTTGATCTATTTTGATAATTATTATATTTTGATCTGTTGTTTGAATAATCGCGTGATCGATTATTTTGATATCTAGGGTTTCGATTGTTTGAATAGCTTCTATTCCGATCGTTAGAATAATTTCTATGCCGATTGTATGAGGAGTTTCTAGATCTATTATTTGAGTAATTTCGATTTCTAGAATTTGAATGGGATCTGTCGTTAAATCTCTGTTGATTTGAATTTGATCTTGAATAGTTATTTTGATATTGATTATTTCGACTATTTGATTGACTATATCTGTTTTGTGATAAATTTTGGGAGTTTCTTTGGTATGGTGATCGTCCTCTATAATTTGTATTATAGGGTGATTGTTGTCTAGAGTAGTTGGAGTTATTTGGAAGTGGTTTTTCTAAACTGTTATTGCTATGAATGTTTTTGTTGGGTAATTTTGATCTTTCTTCATGTATTGATGAAAAGATTTGTTGGGTTATCTATGTTTTTGTGGTTTATTTTGGTTATCTTGTTGTTTTTGTCTGCATTCAGCGTAACTGTGTCCGTATCGTCAACAATAATTACACCATTTTCTGAATGACGGTTTGCCTTTGAAATTTAAGTTGTTCTCGTAAATGTTCAAATTTTTGGTGATTTGTCGGATAAATCGGTATCAGAGTCGTTGATATTGTTTATGTGCGAAGTATTTGTCTGGATGTTGTTTACATATTGTGTAGTTTTAAGTTTTCTGTTTCTTCCAATTTCATAGTGATTTCTGCTTGTCCTAGTTTATCTACTAATTTCCTAAAATCTAAATCTGGTTCTCGGATTGAGGAAGGATGTGATGCTCTCTTTTTTTGCTGTTTTTCGTAATTGAGGTGTTAGAGTCATCATTTCTGTCATCTTTGATTTTTTATAATCATGAGTTTTAAATGAATATGATTTTCGGACTAGTGTTTCTATTCTTACTGCCAGTTGTTTTATTGTTTCATTAGGTAGTCGACGAATTTCGTTGCATAAAACTGTTTGATGTTGTTTGTTTCTTTGTGAGTCAAACATTTTTGAGAATTCTTGTGTGAATCTTTTCTAATCTGACTTTTTTTCTATAGGTAAAACTGAAAAGCATTTTTGAGCTGCGCCGTCAAGGGTAGTTTGGATTAGAGCTGTGCGTCTATGTATCCAATTTTGATGAAGTGGCGTGTTTACTGGTTCAGGTCCTATATTTAAAATTAAATTTGCTGTGACTGCGTTTAGGTAATCTTCTACAGAGTATTCATGGTCTGTGCCTGTGAATACCATGAGTGGTTTATTTGATGTTAATAATGATCCACGCATTAGGTATGGATTCATAGTCATTTGTAGGGATTCTGCGGAATGTGGCTTTTGAGAAAAATTTGTTAGTTGGCTTTTTTTAAATTTCATGTTGTAAATAATATGGTAGTGGGATTTCATTTTGCATCTGGGTTGGTTGGTATGAATGTGTATTAACTGGATTTTGTTGTTGAAAATTATGGTTGTAAGGTGTTGGGTTAGTTCTCGGTTGTCCTATTTGTTCATTTCGTGTGTATGGTTCGAAAATATCTGGTTGATCAATACTGTAAGAACGAGGTCTTCGTCGTCTGATGGAAAATAATTTTGTGCGTAATCATGAGGTTGATTTTTAGTATGGTTTTTATTTGCATTGTTTTTACGTTGTTTGAGTATTGGCATACAATTGAACGAAGGCAATTGCGCAAAAATGTTACACCATGATCATCATTAAGATGAATGTTATCCCAATATAGAAAGCTCCAGTTATGGATATTTCCAATCTTAGCGCTGAGTTTAAGCACTTGAAAACCTGGTTTGCTACTGTAAGTGTCGTTTAAGTAGTCATTATAAAACTGAATCATAGAGTTTGCCTCCTCTCGCACACTACAATCATTTCTGGAGTAAGCTTATTGGTAATATCATCAATAAATTTCTGGTGTTTGATTGCAAACTCATTCACATGATCATACTTTGACTTCAGGATGGAATTGGTGCCATCTTGAACCATAACATTTTTAAGTTCTGTTGATGGATACTTACTCAAAACTTTGATTTTGTCTTCAGTACTACTTCCTCTAATGGAATGAATTATCGTGTCATTCGGCATAGTTTCGGCTCTTATTCGAGCCGTGATACTGGATCCCAAAATCAAACTTTTGGAGTCATCGGGGAATTTGAAAAGTTCAAATTTACCTATCTTGGCTTCGGTAGTCTGGTTAGTTGCTTCAGTTGTAGTAGCCCCACTCACATATGATAAACACCCTGTCTTTGTGATTACTTAAATGATTTTCCTGTAATCCTCTCTTTGGTCATAAAGATCATTATAACTTGTCTGTTTAGCTTATCGAACCCTTCAGAAGTTAATTTTTGGCTGGACATTTTGATTTTGACTGAAATTAATGAATTAAATTGATGAATAATTTATTTTAAGCGATATTTTGGGCAGCCGAATTTGTTTTTATTTTGATGGCTATTCACAAGTTTTTGTAAATTTCTGATACGCGCTCAGTTTCTAATAACAATTGGGGCAGTTTCAATCAAAGAATGAGTTAATATGACAATAAATTATAATTTCAACTAAAGAAAGTGATGAGTAATTTATTTTTTCCGGTATTTCGGGTATTTTCAATCGAAGTATGCGTTTTAATTAAATGATGAATAATCTAGGCGAATTTGATCTAAAGGCAAAATTGATTTGGGCGGCCGAATTTGTTTTAGTTTAATTGTATATTTGCTGGTATCTTTTTTACGGGCTCCATTTTAAGATGGGCTCAGATTGTTTTTACAAATCAATTTTTTTTTTCTTTTTTAACTTTTCGATTTCAAAATAATATTCAATTTTACAATTTTTCTCATTGAATTGATCGACTTTTACTAATTTTCGATGGTTATTGCGATGTGTTTTGAGTCACAGAAGATTTCATCAATGAGCTGGCATTTTTTGATATAGAATTTTTTCATCAAGGTTAAGACATGAAAAAATCAAAAAAAAAACCCGACTGTTTTCTAGCAATGACCTCTGTTTTCTGTTCAAGATTTTCTATTCAAAATTTATTCTATTCAAAACATGCTGTTGTTTGATAATGTATGTCAACGCGAACTAATGAGAATCGTTTCGGGCGGAAATGACTGATTTCGGGGCGGAAATGACTGGGTTTTTGGGTTGGAAGTTTCTGGGGCGGAAATGACAGGTCACGCAAGCATTGATTATCTGTAGTCAGCTTGTCAGCAAAACTTGCTAAGGGAATTCATCCTTAACGCATTGAATTCTGGACGCATTCATCTACTTTGCTTCAACAGACATTTTTGAGCATGTTAGCTTTATAAAAATCCGGCGGAACCAAAGTTTGGTTTTAATGTTGGTTGTAATTTTGTCAACTCGTTTTTTTTTTCTTTTTTTTTTCATGTTTTTTTTTCTCGGTTTAATAGGTTTCGGCCTGTTTTATATCGGCTTATTGGCTTCATATTCCGTCGTTTGATGAGCAAAAAATATATTCGTGTAAAATATTTTTTCGATTTAAAATGTTGTTATTAGGTTTCGGCCTGTTTTATATCGGCTTAATGGCTTCATATTCCGTCGTTTGATGAGCAAAAAATATCTTCGTGTGCGTGTGTTTTTTGAGGGTGGTTGGGCTTAAGCATTTTTTTAAAATTAGTTGTTAAATCTTGAATTTTTTTCGAATTGAAGGATTTCTGCTCAGGTATTTTTTGGCTTAGTTACCGCGTGTCAAGTTTGCTTCTGATGCTAGTTTTACCTTCTGTTATCTTGGTGTTTTTTTTCGAAAACTAGTTTCATTCATTTTTTGATATATCTAGTTTTTTCGACATTTTAGTTTTTTTTAATTTTTTTTTGCTTTATTGGCTTTGTATTGTATCGCAAATACTGCGAAGCTCGGCTTAGCCTCTGTTTAAAAAGTATATTATTCAAACTCAATTATAGTAAACTGTTAGAGCTTCAAATAGGATAATCGTACGTCTTTAATTGTTTTTCGTCTTGATTTTAATTATATCTGATTTTAATGTTTGTTATTCCAATTGATGTATTCACATTTTGGTTTCGCTGTCTTCGTCCCCAACATTGTGTGTCTTGCCTCTGACTAGCAGCTTTTGCATATTCATACTCATGTGGTATGGCTTGTCTTTGGAGCCATTATTATGCTCCAGATCCTCTAGTACACATATAAATAGGGTGTCTATGGCCATGTCGTACACATCGAAGAATAGTTTGCAGATGACCCAGGTGCCCACTAGCACTACTATGATGGGAGCGAAGAAGTAGGTCAGTTCGGGGGTGTGGTAGTAGTCGCTGAACCATTCCTTAGTTATGGCATAGTAGGAGAAGAAACCTACAAAAATAGCTCACACAGTAGTTGTTCATTAATAGGAGAGCTAAAAATGACTTACCACTGGCTTGATACAGAATGTCGGGCATTTTATTTCCAAGAAACCGCTGCCATCTAAAATTTTTGCTCTCGCTGTCGCTCTTGAGCAGCGAGCTATCTTGAAATTTTATCAGAAATTCAGGATGACGCGTTCTTAAAATGTATAATACGAATTCGATGGATAAATTGCTGCATGGAAAACAACAACTAACTCGCGCGCTTTTACCTGTTCTTTCTTCTGATTAGTGCCCAATTAAGTCTTAATTGAGTTTATATCCAATTTCTCTCTGATGTTGTCCTAAAGTATAAGAATGAAATTGCATACCCATGCCAGTGACTATGCCTAATTGGCATGTGAACAAGAGTGCCTCCGTGATTGTGTTCAGCACTATCACTCTCAGACAGTTGGTGATCAACAGCCGAAGAGCCTCAGTCGCGGAGGAGCAGAAGTTTTTCCCATAAGAAGCGATCACAATGTAAGCATTCTTGTTGATCACCTTAACCGCCTTCTGCAAGCAGTACATGAAGCACCTGAAACATTTGATGATGATAAAAGTTGTGTTCCTGTTTCTAGAAATATTCAAAAAAAATTTTTAGGTCGACCAAATTGATTTTCTGAGCTCTCTCAAATCACTATAAAGACCCTAATTTGGCATTTGACCAAGGCGCCTTTAGAAAAGTTATAAGGTCAGTCAACCAAAAATGGATTTCTCAAAATAGTACAAAGCGGGACCCTTTGGGTCGGCAAGGGGTCGAATCCCTGAGGGGAGGTGCATCCCCCCCTAAATCCGCTACTGTCTCAAGGTAACCTTAACACTAATGGTTGCCTAAAATGCAAAAATTGCTTATAATTGACAGATGGCCCTTTTTGTTCCAACCCCAACCATTTGAAAAATATGAAAGAATTTGTTTACGGGTTGGTGTGTCTTAGGTTTTTTGTTTTCCACGAAAAATCAGTTATCGCAAATAATCATCGCAAAGGGTCGAGTGATATATCATATTGAAACTTTTTCCTTTTTGAAAAGATTTTCTTAGTGTCAATAAAACCCGTTTGAAACTTTCGATTTTTGGTCTAATTTCGAGCTAATAAGGTGAGCGTGCAGGCTTACAATAGCTTATTTAACCCTAAATTAAGCCGTTAAAACTTAGTTTTACTCGAGTAAAATTATTTTTCGGAGTTTTTAGCATTATGTTGGTAATCAAAAACTTGAAGTTCAATTTTTCTTTCATTTTTCTACAAAACTGGTTTCCAATTGGCCTATTTGAAAATGTCTGTCGCATTTGCCAAATTTCTCTTTTTTCGTTTTCAGATTTTTTATCACACCACACAAAAAAATACGCTAGTTTGAAAAAAAAATAAACTTAGGTCTGAACTATGGACGGAAATATTTGTCTTAAACGTTAAAACTATTTGTCTGTTCCAAATTTTTGAAACTTATTATATAATTGGTTCCATAATTGGCTATTATTCAGCTTTGTTTGTCATTCAGCGATAGTTGACCTTCAATAATTATGATCCTGACATTAATTAAATGAAAAGTTTCATCCAGCTCCGGCGCTTAGGTTTGTCTTCGAGGAGACTTGAGTGGGAAACTGTCAACTCACTTCATGCATTTGAGCATGAATTCGGCCACATCGCTCTTGTCCTTGTCCTTGAGCTTCTGGTCTATGTACTCCAGCAGCATCCTCAGCAGAGTGAGAGTGGCTATGAGGAAAGAACCAAATGCAACAGAGCCAGTGTGGTACCTGAATCACCGCCAAATCTCAATTTATTATAAACAATCGATATTGTTCATGCAGCAAGCACACACCAATACAGAATATTCGGTCATCAACTCACTCGAGTTCCTGACTCGAAGCCACCATATCAGAAAATTGGAGACATCAGTTCAAATTCAAAAATGCATTTTCCTGAGAATTCATTTCAGTTTTTGCTTAGTCTTGTGAATTAAAAGTTAGATTGAATTGCTTCGTTATTTAGTGGTGACTAATCTAAGCGTTCAAATTCAAAGCTTGATTCTTATGCCTGAACATCCTGTAAACAGATCGAGTAGTTGGTAGCACAGATGTGTCGCCTTGATTCCAATACCAGTCAGCATAGACTCCTGCCTGGATGACTTGGATTGCGCCTATGACGAAGAACACCAGCCATAGACCCCCCAGTATGTTGTAAAGCTGCATCATCCAGATGTAGTTCCCACTCACGAAGTTCATCAAGAAACAGTTACTGCCTAGGTCAACACTTACTGACAATGGTAAAACACCGTCAATTGATTTCATCATTTATGATACCCTAGGCTGCCAAGTGTGTTGTTTGCTTGTTGAAGAAACGTTTAAATTTGCTAGAGCCAGTGTCTTCTATGACACTTTCGGAGATCTGTTCTTCAAGCGCTATTTTAAAACTGAATGGAGAGTAAAATCATAGGAGATGGTGGCCTATCTCAGCTGACGAAAGAAAAAGTTTTATCCTGCTCAAAAAACTGAATAGGCCGTCCTCTTAGTCCTACCTGCAGCTGCGGCGCCTGCATCCGTGACATTGACATAACAGTTGGAGAACTTCTGATGCACACACTGACTCGTGCTGTCATTCTTGCTACACTCCTCCAGCAGAGTGGTGTTCTGGTTCCTGACCTCCACTCCAAATGCGGATATGAACACTCCAGTCACAAGGGTGAAGGTCAATACTCCGATAATGAGAATCCAAGTGGCCCCTGGGAGCAGCACAGTGCCCAGGTTGTCAAGCACGCACTTGCTGCCCTCGATAATCAGCTGAATAGCTAAGCAGAAAAAAGAAACGTGATCAAGTGCGGCCTAATATAGTTGCCATTTTTAGAATCTTCAGTTTCTGAAAAGAATTGGCCGCGGTTGTGAATGGGGTACACAAGAAAGTTTTAATAATAAAACCTCAGTGAACGTAGTGAAGACGCTTATACATGTCATGTTGTTTTTGTTCCGACCATTTAAAAAATAGGGAGGAGTTTTGTATTCGGGTGTGCTTTCGTTTTTTTTTCTTTTGTTTTCCGCGCAAAATCAGGCCATCTACAATAGTTTGTGATAAAACTGGCATTAGTAAATACGTAAATTACAACCCCACCTCTCTGAAATACACAAACATGACAATTACACAAAACAAGTACAAGATAAAACTGTAACAGTTAGTTTGCTTTATTTTAGTTTTACTCGACTAAAACTAGCTTTTGGAGATTTTTAATGTCATTTTGGGAATCAAAATCTTCAAAAATTCACAAAATTGAATTTTTTAATGATTTTTTTGTGTTTCTAGTCATTTTTCTATGACTGTCGAAAATGCCTAAATTATAATAATAAATAATAAATAATAAATTTGTTTCAAGTAGTGCAATAATCCAATAATATAGAGAACTTATCATTGATAGAGCACCAACTTGAGCAAGCGCAGAATGTAATTCAACCTGTCGAAGCGCCGCTGAGAACTTTCTATTAAGTACTGTCTCATATGGACCTGATTGTTTTATCTAAGTAACATTTATACTGAAAAAAAATTTAATAGATTTATAGAAAAAAAACTCCAAAATCTTACAGTTCCTTTATTATGCATCTACAAGCTTTATTATGCATCTAAAAATTGATATATTTTCACAGAAGTATTTACAAGCAGAGAAAAGTAGCAAGTAGCATTTTCAGACTTGAAAATTATATTTTATATTATTTGCTTTATTTCAGTTAGTACGATGATTTTTTGGGCGTTCGCTTTATAGTTCAGTTATTTAAAAAAAGACTATGGTCGGAATCTTCTTTGCTTTTTGCACAGTATCCGGTTATCCTTGTTTTTTGTGGCTTTTACAAATGATTTTTTTAAAAGTTCAAATCAGTTAATTGCTAAAAGCAAGAAAAATTATACTCTACGATTACAAAAGTTAAAATGGCGTAAACACGTGAATTAGTGCTAATTTCAAAAGTAGATTTTACTTGTTAGATTTCTCAGAGGAATAGAAAACTTACATGTTGTACTAGTGTTCTCAAATCGCATTAAGTTTATGAAAATGTATCGTTTTGAATGCTCGCAAAAGTGATTCCAAAAAGCTTTAACGTGATATTTTTTTTCTCTGCATTTTGAAATTGAAAAATGATATAGAAGTCAATCGTTATGTTTCGTTTCACTTTCATAGTAATCAAATATGAACTAAATACTTTGAATGGGAGTTAATTTTTGTCTCACTTAAACCATTGATAATTACCACCAGTCTTCGAAGGTGAGTAGAACCTAATTGGCTTTTTTTAAACAAATTTAATAGCGATAAATGCTCAAATTATTTAAATTGTTCATTTTTACCCAGCCTGACTCTGTTAAACAGGAACAGTATGGTGAAGAGGAGGATGGCGAACAGCGCAGTTGAAGCGATGGCCAGAATGAAGTAAGTCGTATATAGATCCGCGTAGTAGGCGAAGTTCGTTGTCAGTTTGAAGTTTTCTTTAAAAAAAATTATATAAAGCTTGTTGAAAGTTCCTAGGTTGTGTTAAATTTTCTTAGTAATGTGTATTTAATTAACATATCAAATGGTTTCATTGTATTATATTCAATGGGATCTTAAAATGAAATTTGAACATCAGTGCGTTTTTGATGCTGACATAGAAAAATATGTGTTTACCTGGCTCTGAACCACTCTCGTTCGCTTCGTCTTTTCGTGTTCTGAAATTAGAAATTTGCTTCCAGGTTTTAGGTGTTAATTTTTCTTTCATCCGCTGTTACTTGAGCTTTATGAACTTTACTCTCATTTGATACTTGTAGCTTTCATGAATTCGTTCATGTTTTCTCAATGTTGGCTTTGTTTGGGTGGCGGTGAGAGGGTCATATTTAGACGAGAGCAAGGGGTGTCCTTTGCTCCCCCCCCCCTCATACATGCGCCACTGACTAACCTATTAACCTGAGTAGGGTGAAATTGAAAAACATTGATGAAACAGTGAGGTGAAATTGATTGGGAATATTGGAGTGCATGAACTTACTTGTACTCGTACCAGAAGAACACGGACAACAAGGCAGAAGCGAACAGCACCAGAAACAGCAGAGTCCATACAAATATATTGACGAAGAACTGCAACAAGAAGAGACAGAACAAAGTGGCCAGTAGCCCTAGTGCGAGAAATACGAGAATGAGCCACCCGGTGTTGTAGATATCCTGGAAGAAGGAAGACGCTTTCTCAGTAGCACCCATCACACTACTCAGGGCATTCGCACCAGTTGTAAGTGCCTGATAGGTCACTGAACTGTTCTGATCCGTAGTCACAGGCTCCCCATTGATTGTCATTTCGCCTGTCTGGGCATCTGGAAATGTACATTCATACTAGAGACCCATCTAATATTTTCGCGAGAAATTTCAGACTGTGTTGTGGATTTTCTGCATCCATCAAATTGGTTTTTCATTGCTTTCAAATTCTTCTGCAAAGGCCCTATTTTTGTCAAACAAATAGTTTGAGAAAAAGTTATGAAAAACTTCAGAAGAAAGTTTTGGACAAAGCAAAGCTCGATTAGAAAAAGTTCACCTAAAACTGTGCATAGAAATATGGCAATGAGAGTTTCTTAAATCGTTAGCAATACTTTAATCAAGAGAGACTCTTTTTGTTTTGGAATGATAAAAGTTGTAACTGTCGTTTCGGTTGTTTTGGTAAATAAGTAAGCGAAGCTGTTTGTCAATTACATATCCGCACTATTCGCTGAAAAATGGACCAAGTGAAGAAAAACGAGAAATCTGATGTTTTACGCAATAATTTTTGTTAAAAGGTTTGAAGGAATTTTACTTAGCTTAATTCCATCTGACATTTGGTGTTATCTTATCATGGTGTCCTCCAATTTATTAATACCAGCCAATTTAGCACAATTTAGTACATTTCAAAACCTTGTCATTTCGCTGCTAAACAGTTTTGTGATGAAAAATATACGTATTTTTGTGCAAATTACTATTTGCATTGCCTTCTTGGTTTGAGTGTAATTGAAAAATGATGAATCGGAAGCTGCGATGTTCAAATTAAGTCTTAGTTGGCACAACGGTCTTGTTCAAATTAGATCTTAGTTGGCACAACGATTGTGTGGTCTACTTTTTGTAAACGGCTGTAAAATAAAACTTTGTCCGAATATGCATTTCAATTATTTCTTGTCGCGAAACACGATAATTCATTGTAATATTTTGAAAAAGAAATGAAATATGGTTTTCATTGCCACTAATAGACTTCAACAAATGAGAACTCCATTTTGTCGTTCTTTTGCGAAGTGCAAGTTCGGCTCTGTGTTAGATATTGAATATCCTCAGTGCAGTTGAAGAAGAGTGCATTGAGTTTTTTAGGAAAGTGACTTTCTTCTATATCTTATCCGTGAGTTTGGGAGTCTATGACTTTATTTTTGTTCCGGTTTGGATACGAAAGTAACGGAATATTTGTGCTCGGGGTGGGTTTTTTTCTTCAGACAAATTTCGACTTTTTAACTAGCCATTTTCGACGGAACTTTTTATATCATTCAAAAGCTATTGTTGTCCTGAGCTTAAATTTGAAAAGATATTTCACATGTGATCATTTTTTGTAAAGTTATGAGGGTTTAAATATTGCCATTTTGACCAATTTGGGACAATTAATGCGCGATTTATTTCGCGCTATTAACGCGTAAGCGGAGAGTTAATCCGTCATAGAAATCGTGAAAGAGCTTTATTTGCCATAATTGATTTGTTACAAGGAGTGAAATTTATCCTTTTGTACTTAATATGGCGTGTGGTGGGATGATTTTCATAAAAATTTTCAAATTTTAGAAAAAAAACTCATTTTATTTTATTACATTTAGTTTTTTAAGGATATTGATGCTCCATAAACCTTACAAGGCAGTTGGAACATTCAGGGCTCCGCCCTGATACGAGCAGTCTTGTTTAACTCAGGTTTCCTCTCATTGATGCATATCCCTTTGAGAGTGACTGCATCATAGTTTTGCGTAGTTCAATCATTGTCATCGTGGTCTGCTGTGCTCCACATAAAGTATAGTATCGATTAGCGTGCCTCAATTTAATTTGCAAGGATTTCTGAGTCGGATTACTTCGCCGCGCAAGATAAAAGACAACTGGAAATTTTGGCTATTTCCAAGACTCCATATTTTTTTTATACAAGCGGGTACTAGACTTTTTTTACCCGGAGATAACTATTTACGGAGCTAATTTTCTGGTCTCCTCTATCCGTGCTATTCGAAATTTGCTTTTTATGTAACTCGAGTTGGCAAAATTTCGATTTTTTTTTCGATTTTCTATTCATTTTTTCGGCTGAAAAGGTTTCGACCGATATTGTGCGGTTTTTTGGCCTAATGTTGTGTCGTTTGATGAGCGATAGGTTTGTGTGTGTGTGTGTGTGTGTGTGTGTGTGTGTGTGCGCGCGCGCGCGCAAGGGCCGATCTAGGATTTTCTCCAGGCGGGGGGATTTTCCGAGCTCTCCCAATGCCCTATAAAGACCCTGTTTTGGCCAAATTCTCTGTTGTAGGCACTTTTTGGAAAGTTTCGAAGGCGCTTTTAGAAAAATTTTAAGGTCATTCAACCAAAAATGGATTTCTCAAAATAGTACAAAGGGGGGACCCTTTGGGTCGGCAAGGGGTCGAAGCCCTGAGGGGAGGGGCATCCCCCCTAACTCCGATACTGTCTCAAGGTAACCTTTACACTCTAAAGGTCACCTAAAATGCAAAAATTGCTTATAATTGACAAATCGCGCTTTATGTTCCAGCCCCAACCATTCGAAAAATATGAATTGGGTGTGTCTTAGATTTTTTGTTTTCCACGAAAAATCAGGTATCGCAAATAATCATCGCAATGGGTCGAGTGATATATCATATTAAAACTTTTTCCTTTTTGAAAAAATTTTCTTGGTGTCAAAAAAACCCGGTTTGAAACTGTCGATTTTTGGTCTAATTTCGAGCTAATAAGGTGAGCGTGCAGGGTTACAATAGCTTATTTAAGCCTAAATTAAGCCGTTAAAACTTAGTTTTACTCGAGTAAAATTAGTTTTTGGAGTTTTTAGCATTATGTTGGTAATCAAAAACTTGAAGTTTCATTTTTCTACAAAACTGGTTTCCAATTGGCCTATTTGAAAATGTCTGTCGCATTTGCCAAATTTCTATTTTTTTGTTTTCAGATTTTTTTATCACACCCCACAAAAAGTTACGCTAGTTTGAAAAAAAAAAGATAAACTTAGGTTGGAACTACATTTAGGGCATAAGACCCCAAATTTTCATTCATAGTCATTTTGTAATTATTTTTTTTTTTAGTTAGATCAATTTAGTTTGCCCTCAAAGTTGATATATGAAAAACCAGTATTTTGTCCACCCTAAATCGATTGGGGGATTGTACGTTTGATCCGAATCTTCCACATCACTGTTGGTATACGATGGAAATTGCTCAGAAAATGCAGAACCTCAAAACCAACCTAACATCCTCTACCCCCAAACAGACAGTCGGTGGTATGTTAACTTGATTCGGATTTTCCTTTTGACTCTTAATGCCTTTTCAAAATTTTTTCATTTCACATTATTTTCTGAAAAAGCATTGCCGATTAAACGAACAGATGTATGTCTCTTTCAATGTTTTGCCAGAAATTTTGCCATTAGTTTTTAATTGGAGCGACGTTTAGTATTTATATACCACGTTTAATTGAACGTTATCAGCTAGCTCGATCGATTTGGTATGACGTGGAGCACAGCATATTCAATTCTAATTCTAGAGAAATGAATTTCCCTTGACAATGAGCTTCTAAACAAATGAAAGAATCAGTCCATTTCACCAATCTTTCATATGACGTGTCTGTTACCCCTAGATAAACTGAAGGCAGTGCTACTGTCATTTTTTGCTTGCTTGCTTACAGACAAGTAGAGGGAGTTTTTTCGGCACTCACGTTGCAATTGTTGCAAAATGTTTGTTTTCACATGTTTCATCCCTTTAATTTTATCTATTCAGTTAGACAATTTCTATTCAGTTATTGCAACAATCTCGCGTAATTTAATTTGTTTGTTGAAAAACAAATACATTGTTGATTGATTTTGAAATAAGCTTCACATTTGATTGTGTTTTTTATCTGTGGTCAAATCATAAGGTGAGTTATTTTGCTAATATTTTGTCAATGGAGGATGTTTTGTGCTATTTGACGGATTCTGTCATTTAAATGAATTCTATCGTTTCCTTTCAATTGTCAAACTCTAGTTGAACGGAGTAAATGATCAAGTATGAATGAACGTCGAGTTCTTTTTGCCGGTGCTTTTTGAGACAATTTTTCATTTATCTCATTGCTATTCCATTCCTTGTGTAGCGCATTGTTTCGTTCATTGTTTGTTTGAGAACATTAGAACTTACTGATCGCAAGTTGGGATCCATGGTCCGCGATATCCTCCAGAATCTTAGGCACACAATATCCCATCAGGGAGAAAGAGTCCAGGTAGTAGGAGGCACACTTGTCCTGACCAACTAGGGAAGTCGGATCTCCGTCCAGGGTGTTCTCAGGGTCGGTGACGTCATACTGGCAGATGTATTTTTCATAGTCTATCTCGTCCTTCTTGCCCTGTTCGTAAAGAGAGACATCGCCCACGTAAGTCCAGTAGGACGAGGGACAGGAAGAGACACAGATCTAAAGACACTTTGTAAATTGGAATTTGCATTAAAATTCTAAATTGTTAGTGGGAGTGTTAACTTTCACTGAAAAGTTAAGTTAGAACAAGCACTACCATTTGTAATTTATAACTTCTGTTGCATGCTTTTAATAGGTAAGTTTTTCATCTGTTTTTCTGCCTTTAGTTTTCATGTTAACAATATGATGTTAATAACAATCTATTACACTTGTATAGGTAATAAGACAATTGTATAGGTAATGTTTTTAAGGAAAGTCTCAAAACTTAATTATGCTCAAATTCAATTTTTCGTGGTTTAACTTAACAATTCTTCGGATCAATTGAGCAATCCCCCCCCCCCCCCGCAATGACCTATTGAGCTATCTCCCCCCCCCCAGCAAAAACAAAAAACTCTACAAAAAGACGTCAGCAAACGCAAGTAGATGGATGATGTGTTTAAAGCACGCAATCAATTAACCGACTGAACTTCATTTTATATGAGTATCGAAAAAAACATTGAAAAAAAAAATCGAAAATTATGAAAAAAAAAATTTTTTTTTCGCAACTTTTTGTTTTAGGGAGATAGCCTCATCGAGGAAAGCAATTTACCGCGGTTGTTGCTCTAGTCTTGTATCTGAATAGCAAAAAAACGGTTCTCCGCAGCACCTTAATATTGTACCTATTGATCTATCTCCCCCACGCGAGATTGGGGGGGGGGGAAGAGATTGCTCAATTGATCCAATTCTTCTCAATTTCAATTCAACCTTATTCGCTAAAAAGAAAACGAATTACGCTCTCCAATTATGAAAACCCAAATCGCGCAATAAATGTGTGACTTTTAGTTCTGAAAGAGGATAGTAATTTTTAGTTTTCCCGGCGGAATAAAAGAATGCTTCTGACCCAGTTTCCTTTGATTGGGTTAGTTTTATTACACGAGCGTAGCGTATTGTGATAGAACAAGTCAAAATTTTCCAACCGAAATAGCAAATAAAAGTGCTTGTTTTGGTGGCACTTTTGAATAGATAGCATTACAATCCCACGTGCTTTGACATTTGATTAATAATAAGTTAACATAGTTGATGCTTTTTTAATTCATCAATTGAATCGAAAAAAGTTATTGTTTCATACAATATTATAATAATTAAAATTTAATTTCAGAAATGTTCCAAGTCGATTAACGAGTTATTTTGAATACATAGTTTATACACAATTTAGTTTAATGCATTCTAAATTAATAAATTGGTGTGGTTGTTTTAGTTAATTACATTCCAAATTATTACATGAAAAGTTTCAGTTTTTGTGCATTTAAAAACTACAGAATCTTTGCCGCTTTCTGGCTCGTGTTTGGGAAGCTGCAGTTACGCCTCTATGTTAAAAAAGCCACAATTTTTTATTTTAGTGATTTTCATATAGCTTTAAATCACTAAACCAGAAAGAACTATTCATTTTGTAGATGATGCCAGTGTAATAGTAAACATAAGTATCCTGAATTGTTGCAAGTATATCTTAAATAATGCTAGATAACGGTTACAGTTCAAATTCATTTTACAAAAAAAAGAATACAGTGAAAGTACTGGTTCTCAAAAGTCACGAAGTTGATATGAATAAATTTTTTTTCGAATTTTTGTATGGAATTGTATGATTGGATTTTTTACTCTATGGAAGTCAAACTGTGCTTGGGTTGTTTAAGTATTAAAGAACTGTTGCACAGCTATCAAAGTGGACATGAATGGGATCAACCGTAAAATTCACCTCTTATGTGGCGTACCGCAGAATTTCCTCCCCTAAAATGCATTACTGGTGACAGTTAATTCCGCATATAGTATTCATTTGAAATAAGCACGCTGAATATACAGCGGGAGAAAATTTTTTATACCGCATAGCTATTTAGTCCTGTTAATAGCGTAAAATTTAAATCATAATTTGCTATCGATTGATTTTTTTTTACTAGTTAGATCATTTTATTTTGCCCTCGAAGTCAATTTCTGAAAAACCAGTATTTTATCCCCCTTGATCGATTTTGGTGGAAATAGTACGGTTGATCTATTTAATGGTGATAGAACTGAGGGAGCATATTTAGGTTCGAATTCTAGATGTGAGTCTAGATTAGAATGATGAACAAAATTTGACTCTAATGAGCATGGACCGCTAACCTTGACAGTGGGACATATCTGTACAGATCCCTCGGCGGAGAAGGAGGGGAATGAGGCGCACTTTGTGATGTCGAACAGGAACAGGTGTGGTTTCTCACTCATGTCCGGTCCACCCCATTCCTTGTTGTCAATCCCGCACAAGTCACCCTCGCTGTCCTGGTCAGACAAGAAAGACGGGGCTTAGACACAGATAGTTGGCGTTTAAATGGCGAATGACAAAAAAACTGAGAATATCTCGAGGCAATAAAAAAACACCCTTCGCAATGAGATAGCTCTAGATGGTAATTTTTGGAAAAAATTGCCGAGATTTGAAACGTAATTTTTTCACAATTAATTGTGTAATTGGTTTCTAGCTTAGGTCGTAATAGATATAGATCTGTTATAGCCTTTCTTAAATGACTCAAAAATAGCCATCTAGTAATTTAACTGAGGGATGTCAAAGCTCTGCCTGTGGGTGCAGGAGTAGTTCAGGGTTCCCATTGTAGAAAGCGAGGAAAGCTATCACCGTGTATCCGACTAGAAAAACCAGGAACACCAGACAGCAAATGATATCAGTGCAGCTCCTCTTCACATTGTACTCGGCCTTAGGATTGCCCATTTCGAATCAAAACGTCAACCAGATTTCGAAGCTCAATGGAAGTAAAACAATGCTTTGACCATCTTAAATGACAATGTTGAGAGTTTGACAATGCTTTTGTAGATAGATTTGAGCAATGAAGTAAGACATTGGACCTTTGAGTTAAAAGTTGAAAAGCTTGCAGGATGGTTGAGTATTTAAATATACTGAGTTTTATGCCCTGTAGATTGGTAAATTTGCGCTTCGGTTTTATGCGGCTGGTTTGCTGGAAGCTTCAAACATTGTTTCTAATGTTAATTAATATAAATTGTATCGAGATTTTCTAGATTTATTGGGGTCTAGATTTTAGAAAACAATTTAACTAGCATTTCTTGTAACTGAGATTTTAACTGCTTCTGCATGTTTTTAGAGAGTTCTCAGAGAGTGCTTGATGAAGTTTCTGTATGCCACAGTTTCTGTCCATAAAAGTGCTAATAATATCAATGCAATTTTTTCAGATGTTCCAGTGTCATCGGATATTCCGAGAATGAAACTTTGTCTTCCGAAACTATCTCTTTGTGCCGACTACTCTCGAAGTGTGGAAAAGGACTCTGGATCAGGGTTGTTTTTTTATATATTTTTTTCTAGCCAGTTTTGACTACCGCAAGGTATTCCGGAAGGCCTTAAATATGGTTACCTTTGCGATAAGAAAGGGTATTGCAATCGGATGCCAGACTTTTTCCCCGTTAATAACTTTGGACACAGAATGGTAAAATGTTTAGGAATGGTAAACTTCAGACATGCTCAATTTCTAGAAAATTCAAATAGAATACCTTCATTTAGGTATTCATCAGGTGAAGTCCGTTTCCGGTGTTAGGTTTTTTCAAATAATTTTCTTGATGTTTTATACGATTCGTGATTTTCGGCCTAGTTTCCGTCGGTTCATTTCCCGTTTTTAAATGAAATTTGTTTTTATCTGGTACTTGTTTTTCGGTTAATGTTTGTTAAGCTTGGATTTTATTTTGATTTTAAATTTGATGTTGAAAATTTGTAACTTCTCATTTTACCAAGTCTGATATTTAAAAATTTTCTTTTTTCACATATATATTTTTCGATTAAATGGTTTGGGTTTGTTTTATAGCAAATTGAATCTATATTGCGCTGTGACGACAAAAATTTCTGTGCGACAACATCAGGTATTGTTTTATTTGCGAGAGCAAGTGTCTTGAAATCGAGAACAAGAGTTTTTCGAGTGAACAACGTTTCTGACTCGTTTTAACTCATCTTCAACTTGCTTTTTTTAATAAAGTTTCACAACCTCCAGCTTCCTTCCCACTTGGCCTAGAGTTAACGCGGTGGCCTTTGTACCCTAAGGTCGGGGGTTCGGCTTTCGGACGGACCTTGTTTTCTTAGTATGCATGCAATTAAAAAAAATGGTTAAAATAGAATTGTTGGACTTCCGTTATTCTGCTAAAGTTTGTCGGCTTAGTTGCCGCATCACACATCTTGTTTGTCCTGTAAGCAACTTTACTTGCTAGTGAAAATGTTGTTCTTTGAATGTTCAGGGAGGTGGACTTGAAAATTTTTTAATTGTGTTAATCTTTTTTTTTCGGCACAACAGGTGTCTGCGCAACTTCCCTTGTAGTTGAAAGTGCATGTGTTTTTCATTTTAGACTTGTTCTGCTCATAGATTGTATCATTTTGAAGCCCTATTGGACACGATTCAGATTCTTAAAAACTTCAAAAAATCGTTCCAGTTCAAGAAAAATCTTCAGGTTTTTTTAACTTCAGGGTCTTCATTTTTTCGATCAGACTAATATTAGACGAAATTTGCTTAAAGGCCAACCTGAGCATTATTTATGCTAGAATTTGAATGCTACATTTTAACGTTTTTTTAACTATAGTTATCACTGCTTCTAGAAAAAAAATATGCTGAATTTAGACCATAAATGACTTATTTTAAGCGGGAAGCCACTCCAAAATACCTGTTCAAATCTCAGAAAATTATTTTGGACGATCTAACAAGTCGACCAAATTTTTGATTTTTTTTTAAATTTGCGGCATCGAGAAAATCCTAAACCCGCCTATGCTGTTTACCATAAAGTTTTTGTATTTTCTTAGTCTATATGAAATTATTTAGGTTTCGAGCAAACTAATTTTCGCCTTCAATGTGAAAATAAAAAGTTGCCCTGTTCTCCTCAGTATAAAAACGTCAAAAAATGATGGTTTTTTTTCTGTACTTAAATGTTTTCCCGAAAATTGAACGTGTTATAAGCATTGTTGCGAGTTGCACAGCAACCGGTAATTCTTGTTGCTGTTATTGAAATTGGGCGTCGTATTAAAAGGTCTGATGAAAACTGGAACGCGGAACGCTCATTGATTGAGCATAGAAAGGACAGATTTTGTGCGTCTCAGTTAAAAGTACCACTAGACTGACGTTTAATCATTCAGTTCTACCACTGAGTGAGTCACCATTCTTTTCCAGGCACCTGATGCTGGTAGTGGTAGCGTACTAGCGTAAGCATTTCTCACTGGCATCTGATTAAGCTGGATTGTCGGAACGTGTGATCTCACTTGTTACTATTTCTACATTTAACTAAATTTGAAGTCTTCATTTTTATCAAATAGAATTACATCACATCTTATTTGATAGCCACGCTTAAGCCAGTCAGAAGTTTTAATGCCATTATTGATTTTTATATCAGAAGTATTAAGCTAATGCTGATTTTACCACTTTAATCTAAAGAGTTTTATAACAGATTTTCTTAAATTCACAACGCTTCGGTTGATTCAGATCGAAATTGTACCAATTTAGCTAAATAAAGTTGGTGTAATTGATCGTTTCTTTGCGTATTTCTTTAAATAGCAGTTATTTTTTGGCTACATGTTTTTGCAATTTGGCTACATGTTAATGCAACATGTGGCCAAATTTGGATTAACATTTTTGTTGCAATCATTTTTAATTAGAGTTTGTTATCATTTGTTATCATTTTGATTAAAAGTCGTGTTGGTTATCCTCCTCAAAATTGATTATTTGTTTCCTGTCATTGTTTTCTTCCAATAAATGCATCAGTTTTTGATTATCTAGATTGATATAATTGAAATTTCATTTGACAAATTTTCATTTGATCATGAATTCTGATGAAAGCTGAAGGTGATAGTTTTTAGGCTACCGCAAACCCAACAACTGACTATATTCTAATCAGTTTATATATAAAACTATTAGCCTGATCTATCAAACTGATTCTTTGCTGCCGCATTGAGCCCGTTGAATAGGTATTGTTCATCTACTTTTAGCTGATGATGGGTCAGGTCACCTCAAGTTATTCAGTGTCTTTTTTTAACCTGTGTGCAGTGCTTGTTTTATTGTTCCGACTATTGAAAATGGGTAGGAACCTTGTATTCGGTGTGTTTTAGTTTTTTTCATTTTTTGTTTTCCACGCAACATCATAATCATCGGAATGGTTCGAGTGATATTAAAGCCTTTTCAGTCGTGATTCGAACGTCATTAAAATTTCACAAAAAAATTGTCCCAGTGTCGAGAAAAACTGGTTTGAATTTTTTAAATTTTTTGTCTATCTTTTTAATTTTTTGTCGAGCGAGTTCTATCATCAAAAAACGTACAAGAAAAGACAGTAACTAGATGAAAAATAATTTAAAAATTCTGACAAAGTAGTCAGAACTTTCTGTTCTTCTTGCACAGTAACTGGCAATCCTTGCTGCATTTTCATCTTGTATCATTTTTATTAGATGAGGTTTTAAAGTTTGGTTTTTTGATCAAGCTGCAAAATAAAAGATATGATGATTAATTTGATTCTATACAATCGCTAGGTTGTTTTCAGATAGTTTTACAAATGCCTGACTGACTTATTTTGGCAATATTGCGATCCGTAGTTTAGAGAAATCAGCTCGAATCTTGTCGACATACCAACAGTAGGTGACCTCGAAGGATCCTACTTTATTTTGCATCACCTTCTCTCTCTCAACCATCGGTTTAAGCTCAGCCATCTGGTTAGCCTTGCGTTCATATCAAAGTTACCCTTCTGGGAATCATTTGTTTTGTACTCAAACGTCGGCTATTTGTGACCCTTAAACCCCGTTTGAAAGGAGCGGCCATTTGACCATACAATGTCTAATGATTCGGACCAATCGAACGGCCACAATTGTGGTGATGGTGATTCTGTCGCCGACTTGCCCAACATATCAGAAGCCGCATCCGACTCGCCCTCGGCTGCACTCGTGGTTAGTTTAAATTGCTCTTTGTTTTTCAATTCACAATTTCCTATCTTAGCTTCATTTTTTCAAACCTGCAATGTAATTGAGTCCGATAACCTAAATGATAATTTAGTTATGCTAAATTTATGACATCGTTACGCTAAATTTTTGTGATGCTAATATAACTTGCTCTTTTTCTAATGCACCATTTGGAGCAATACGTTATTTTTTCCTCCTCCAGGTGAGGCCCACGATGAGTCACACTACCTCGGTGACTATGGCCCAGCCAGTTCCAGTGGAGAGACAGACCACTCTGGTGCTGCAGGGATACCTGATGGAGGATGCCTCCACCCACAACTCTGGAGACAGTGTCCAAACCTTTTTCGACTCCCTGGAAGGCACCGGGCGCAGGTCCGAATCAGACGAGACCTTGTTCCAGGTTCATCCAGCGATTCACAACTAATTCTTATGTAATATGTTGCCAAAATGTTTGGCACGAAAGGTTACCTTGGATACTGTTTAGGGCAAAATTTGTGACGAAAAAAAGTTTTCCTTGAGTATGATGTCAGTATTGCTAAAGCTTTTCAAATTCGGTTTCATGGAAAGGATCGTTTTATTACTTTTGCGAGCAGCGAAGTGTATTTGTGCGAACCTTTTTTTTCTAACCTTACTGGCAAATAAAAGTGTTCATTAGAAGTGTTCACTTATTTGGTGGCACTTGCTATAATCACGATCTGTAGCATTGGAAATTTAATAGCATCTGTTTATGCTTTATTTTTGGCTAATGTTTGTGATTTATTAAGTTTCCGTGGTTTGTGTGTGAGACTCTAGAGCGCAGTTTTTAAAACTTAAACTGTTTTAAGAGCCGATGAATGTAGTTCAGACTCTTATATCTTATATAGGCCGCGATAATTTTTTTGTAATTTTTTCGGGAAAAGTCTTAGTTTGTTCATCCTCTAATTTACTTTTTCGCTTTGACTTTTGATTTTTTCTCAGTTCAGTTCATTTCCTTTGTTAAAAGAAAGATCAATTTGAGTATCGAACAGTAAAAGTGTTAAAGTCATGATAGACGTGATTGATTTCTGTTTTCGAATGTTAAGATTTCCCAGCGAAATAAAGATTTTACTTATTGATCCAGTTTTCTCAAATTGGGTTAATTTTATCAAAAAAAAGCCAATGATAAATAGTTCTAGAAATTCAAAGAGCGTTAAAAGCAACTTTTTTTCTTTGAAAATCAAATTTTTCAAAAAACAATTCAATTTGCGTTCATATACTCTTTTCCAACTCTGTTGGTTATGGTTGGTCAAAAAATGAAAGCTCATTTTTCAAAAAAATGTTGAATCGTTACAAACTTTTTCAAACATCCTGTGGCTCTACACAGTAACTGGGAGCTAATGAAGTTCGTGTTGTTTGCTATACTTGCGAACGGCTCGTTTTGATTATAATCTGTTGAATATAGAAGAGGGCAGGCACATAGGCTATAGCGGACGCCCCAATTTTCTCAGAACTCAAAAGGTCGCCCTTTTGTCCCCAAAATTCTCATGCGGCACTTTCGGCACCAATATTTGCTACAAATGAGCGGAGGAGGGCAAAAAAAAACAAATTTTTTGGTCAAAATATTTCAAAAAAATCCAAAAAACGGCAATTTGCAAAATAGCGTCTTAATAGTGTTCTTAGATAACTTGGAAAATCAATTTGGTCAGTCTAGAAAAAGGTCGACAATTTTTTTAAAAAAATTCGCCCCTAGAAAAAATTTTGGTTCAGTTCCTGAAAAGGGACAAATGGTATACTACCAATCCACATAGCGAGTTCTTAAATGAGTTTTGGCATGCGGATTCTAAAATTATGATTTTTCAAAATTTATATCTTATGAATTTGACAATTATATTTGCTTACAATCGATGCTTATTGTCAATTGTTCAATTAAAAAATCTAAACCGTTTGCGCAGGCTCTTTCGGTTAAAAAAATTTACTCGATTTCAAAATGTACACAAACGAATCTATATCGAGAAGTGCCATAAACCAGTTTTTAATGACCAAATCAAAACTAGTGTTTTTACTGGCAATTTATGTGCCACCTTCGCGTCTGTGTCTTCACATTGATTTTTGACTGGTTGTTTCAGCTGGGGCTTGAAATAAACAGGGCTTCTCTACAGCTCAGAGTGCGCTACCAGGACGACTTCGAGGCCATGATGGGGGAGCTAGGAGACAGTGTAGGACAGATCATAGAGGGACTGGGCCAGATAGCTGTGCGACTGTTCTCGAACCCTCAAGAGATATCCTGGTCTCGCATCCTCACCTACTTCAGCTTCGCCTCCTGGGTCATCCTCAAAAAAGGTATCTTCTCACAACTAAAGTCTTTAATCCTCGGTTTTCGTGTTCGATCTCCTTGTAGTCTAGGAAGACGTAACAGATAAGAAGTTACTGGAACATGAACTGATGTCGTGACTGCAACGAGAAAAATCAGTTTGTAATTACTTCTGCCTTGCGAATTGAAAAGTTATTGATCGTTTGTTGTTCCTTAAATTTTCGGATGGTTTCCGGGCTCAAAACGCGTCTCTGACACAAAATGAAGTTGACTGTGTAATTTAGACGGTTTCTCAGAATAAGGGCGTATTATTGTTTTTAGCCCTCTAAGGGCGCGTCCGGTATGCTCAAAACAAGCCCCAGAAAAATTCGGTAGGAATAGGCCACACGTCTATTGGGGTTACGATGTTGTGGGAACAGTTAAAAATGAAGAGTGTATAGGGGGAAGGGCAGTGTGGGGGGACGTTGGGGTCAATTCGATTCAGGTACGGATTCACGATGGGGTGTACCCGGACCTTAACTGGGAAAGGGTTCTCCTTGTGGAACGGGAGAGGGATTCTTCAGCATGGGTGATCTTTTAGGTGGTCTGAGGTGCGGATTTTTTGGTAGCGGTGAATCTGATATGGCCTGCCTAACTGTATAAGTGTGTAGTTGCTTTTGAAGCAATTTAAAATGTTGAAGATGAAAGAACCTCCATGGGGGTTCGGGATAATGATCACAACAAGTAGCGGATTTGATGGAACGAAAGTTTTGAGGGCGAAATGTGACGCCATTAGTTGGTGGTGGTTCCTATCGAAAAGTACAAATTCTGAGTTTAAATGCTCTATTCCGCTCATCTTTAAGCGCCCTGTTATAATGCGGAAGTCATCATTTTGTCATCATGGCAGTGTGTTCAAAGACGATTTTATGACAGTGTGGGACCAGGCAGGGATCGCATAATTTAAAAGTGTTTTGCCAAAGCTTTAAAAGTAGCCAGTAAAGATTCTTTAGACTGGCCCCATGAAGTCTCGGATAGAGCCTTCACGATCGATTTTCTGAGAGTGGCTTTTGAGGATCTTCGCTTGCAATTTTCTGCGAATTTTGGCGACCAGTCAAAGAAGACACCCAAGTAATATGGGATATTTTTTGAGGGGAAGTATAGCGTTGTTCATTTCTGCATTCTGATGAGTGTTTACACAAGCATAGTTTGTGTTATAGTGTGAACTATCTGTTTTTTTTCAGCCTAAGTCGCAAATATTGTTTCGATGCAGTTGTTGCGACCAAGTATGTTCATTTTGAAGGTGTTCATTTTGATCCAGCTATTAAGAACAGTCATTGCTAAGGATAATAACACAAACTATTATATTACAAATAGCACAATTGAGGCATGGTAGTTGGCAAATTTCTTTTTTAAAAAACTGAGTGGTACTGCTTATGCGTCATTATTGGCTGGCGTCACTTAACATTTATGTTGACTCATAATTGGCGTGCGCCATTTACGAAATTAAGTAGACTCAAAGTTTTATTCATTTAATTTTTCCCAGTAGCTTTATCATATTTTCGCTTGTGTATGCAAACTGTAAAATCTTTGTTGAAAGAAGAAAAAGGCTGGACGAACATTAAGAAAAAACAAAAGACCATGAGGTTAAAAGTTTGTAAATGAAATAGATAATTGGATAAGATTGAGGCTGTTGAGATGTTGGCGGACTGGATAAAAAGGTGAAAGTCGTCCGCGTAAGATTGCAATTTTACATCGAGGGCGACAGTGCAGCGTCATGGACGTTAAAAAAGTGTTGGCGATTAGACTGAGCTTTGAAGGACGCCTGTACGAACAATCTTAGATTTTGACAAGGCGTTCCTTAACCTAGTTTTTTATTGACACACACTCAGGTAGACTAACAACTATTTAGTTAGGCTTTCCGGTACGCTGTTGCAATGAAAAAGATCAAAGAGGGTGCAATGTGGCCAGAATAAAAGTTTTTGATAAAAGAAGCGTGACCAGGACTGTTCTATTTGGACGCCTTGGTTGGTTGTAATCATCGCTGATAAAAAAGAGTTTTGCTCAAAGAATGAACGATTAAAAATGTTTGCTTAAAATACTATGGGCCCGAAATATTTAAGATGGTATGTGCATAGACCATCTGGTTATAAAGTTCCCGCTATGACTTTTTTCTCAGTTTTCAGAGGGTGCCGCGAGGGTTTAACTTCGAATCTAAATTTAAAGGCCTTTCTTTTAGCTGCTCTTTGAGCTCTATCATTTTTATGGATTTTCAATTTAGTGTATTGTACGTTGAAAAAATTTGAAAGGTCTACCGGCCCAGAGCGTTTTTTATCATTAAAAACAATTGGGTGGTTTCCTAGCAGAGGATGGTGATTTGCAGCCATTCAATGACCGGACTACTTTCCAGAACTTAATGGACGACGTATGGTGATTTAAAATCTGCAGAAATTCTCTCCATTTCTTTTTTTTGTCGTTAGTTTTTGTCATGATCTTTTTGCTTTAAGTTTTTAAAAGAGGCTTTGATGGGTTTAAATCCTGATTTGATCTCTTTATTGGACATTTTTTTTGTTTCTCATGAGAGCTGGAATAAAGAAAGGTTGGCCTGGGCGAATATGATGAGGTGCTGCAGCATGTATTGTGTCACCAAAGGTCCGTTATGCGGCGTTTTTCTCGTGCTGCAATGGTTTCTTTGCTTAAATCACATCAATTTCATCGTTAAAAACTTCTCCAGTCTATTTTCTAAATTTATAAAAGTTTACGGGAAGCGAACGGGATATCTTCCGCAATTGAAATTGTAATTAAAAATGGGGATGATCTGAGCCTAGCTTTCCATATGTTTGACATGAATGATGCTGACGTGCTACTATCGTATGGGACCTTAGAAGTCTTTGGAGCAGCTTGAGTGTGGAGGGATGTAGAAATTTGTGATACGATGTTTTTGGTTGCTGGCCTTCACTTGTGCCCCCAAAGCTCCCCTTTCTTCTATTTCTAGTTTCTCATATAGATGTAGATCTGGTTCTCGCACAATACGGCTGCAATTTTGGGTGCCTTCCTAGAGATACATTACCTTTTAGTTGCAGAATGTTCAGGGCCTTGGTAGAGAATTACCCTTTAAATGCAGAATGTTCACGGACTTGGTAGAACGGGGGTTTGCTTGGTTTATTTTGGAGTTCGATGCAGTAGGGGGGTTCGAGTCATGTCGCGAATTAGAAGTTTAATTGGTTACAAGGGGGAGGGGTGGTGTGATCGAAGGAAAATGATAAGTGATTGGAGAGAGGGTTGTAACGGGCTGGAGAGTAAGGTTGGTTAGTTTTGTTAGTCACCGAATTGGGCAGTGTATAAGTTTCACGACGAGAGGCTGTAAAAATCTCTATTGAGCTTTTACAACCGCTGCATTTAAAATGGATCCAACCTTTGGACGCTGGTTTGGGTCCGTAAGATTTTCTGTTTGCGAGGGGAGAGGGTACAGGGATCATAGTTAGGACTAATGCCGGCACCAATGAGAAGGATTAAAGTTAAATGCCGGGGCGATCCCATCGATTTAGGAAGTTCTGTAACTGAAAACCCGGAAAAAGTATGCCTTCCCCATAGCCTGCATGGAGAGGTTATGGTAGTGCCATTTGCGACTGAATAAACAGCGCGTCCAGTCAATCACTTAAAGGCTGCACTTCTGAACCAAAAGAAGAGCGTTTACAAATTGACTGGGAAAAGGTACCGACAATCAATCAATTTCTTTTTGCTCTCAATGTACTTCAATTTCATCCCACTTCACTTCCTTTTCAGATCAGAAATTCAATCAATTGGCAATTTTTGCCCCCTCACTTTAGACAGCGGAGCTGAAGCTCATCTAATTCATCGCCAAAACAAACAACCTCAATTTGAACTTCAAATTAAGAGTCCCTTTAGAGATTTCTCGATCTAAATAATATTTGTTATCAGGGGCGGACATAGGATTTTCTCGAAAGGGGGATGGCGGATTTTCAGAAATTGATTTTCCAAAAAACAAGCCGTTTTTGTACACGTTTTGGAAAATTTCGATTAAAAAAATCGTTTTTAGCGAGCGCTCACCTTCAAAATTTGTATTTATAGGCGCCGAAAGCGGTTGGTCGAAAATGGATTTCGTAAAATAATACCAAAGGGGGCCCTTTGGTTGGTAAGGAGGTCGAATCCCTGAGGGCGCCCCTGCTTTTTATGCCATCATTCATAGCAATTTAAATCAGTTGTTTTAAGTAAATCAAACAGTTAATTCAAAACATTACGAGGCCAAACTGTATTTTGCGAATGTTAACAGGATTCCGCAACAAGGACGCTCCCTTTGTTTTTCTTTTGTTATTTCATTCTCCTTGATCGTTCCTACACAATTTTAACATGCTTAAAGACTTGTCTCTGGAATCCACGAACATACTGACACAATATTGTGCTACTATCTACCAGTGCACAGTTTGGCCTCGTAATGAAAGTTTTATCCTGAATTGTTTTCCTATACCTATACTGTCGCGATTCAAGTATTTTTTATTCACAATTACAGAAATGCTAAAACGGCTATTTAGATTTTGGTGAACCTTATATCAAAAGAATGATCAAATTTACTTAAGACTGTTGTGAATGATAATTTTATTTCGACCATGTTGTGGGTATGAACCCTTTATTCGAGTGTTTTTTTTTCTAAACTTTTTCCCCGCAGTTTCAAGTACACCAAATAATCATCATACAGATATTTTGTAGCCTTATAAATTGATCGAATTAAGCAATAATACGTTAATAATAGACTTTGTTTTAGGCGTACTTTTGGTTTTTCCCCGCGAGCATAAGAAACGGCAGAAATATTGGAAAAAAAATAGTTTTAGTCAGAAATTTCTCTGTGTTTTGCACAGCAGCGGGTTACTTTTTCAATATGGGATTATTTTAAGGTTTTGATCTGCTGAAGCAAGTGTGGAGCAAACTAGTCGAGAAGCTAAACGAACTGCCCGTGGTGTCTTGGATCGCACGGATGGGCGGATGGGCCAACAACGGTAATGCCATCAAAGAAGACATCGAAAAGGAGGCCAACAAACCATCACTCCCGCACCTGCCCGAACTCATCAGAACTCCAGATTCACATCCGGAGGACCACCCAGACCAAGGTGGTCCAACAGCTGTTGAAGGACCACCAGGAACCCTGCAGCAGCATCGTCTCAGTTCTTACACATTCCCGGCTAGCGTAGTGGTCGGGATAGCGGTGATTGCTAGTGGTGTTTTCTACCTTCTACGCAAACGGTAGCTCCTCAATGAGCACAAATTGCCATCTGATTGGCAAGTTGGGTGCGACACCGACGCTGATATTTTATTTTCCAACGGCCTTTCCTAAATTTCACATTAATCTACGTTTTATTGAAACTTGCCATATGCCTTCTCCAAACAGTGCATTAACACGTGCTTTAAATTGGATGCAACAATCTTCTGTTTTTATTTGAAACTGAGTACCGTAAATATAATTGTGTTCGTAGAAACAAGATTGGGGAAGAGCGAACAGACTAAGAAGTTGCGTACAGACTGGATGTGCTATAATATGGATGCTGTCGATTCTAAATATCTATCTGTTCGTTGTCTAAGGGCAATCATCTATTTTGAAATTGGATGTTCGTCTTTAGTGTGAGTTTGTTGAAGGTATTAACTATATAAAAATATGACGCTTGAATAGAAGTTTTGAAAATACCCGCCGCTAGTAGTCAGCTATCTATAATACAAGAACCTCATGCTAGTGGCTGCCACCTGACCGAAGTTGTTAACGTGCTGTGCACCTTGCAAAAACTTGGGTACAAATTTTTGCACCTACCCAGTATTTCTGTCTAGTTTGTACAATATATCTCACTTTGAAAGTCAATTTTTGGAATACCATCATAACTTAAGCGAATCGGAGGGGCTAATTTATCCAAATTTACCTCACTGTACTAGCTAAATAAGTAAATCGGATACTAGACTTTTTTCGTGTAAGAAACTTTGTTCACATGACTGCAGGTGGTACCTTGGTTCATAATGAATTCAAATTACTTATTTTCTGCTGCACTCATCGCCAGGAGGTAACTAATACGTCTGGGACAGCTAAAATCCTGGGTTCGAATCTGAACAGGACCTGTTTTGTTTTCAAACGACAAAAGATTCGGTTCAAAAAAATTTCGGTTATTTTTTGTCTGCTTCTGTTTTGTCGGCTTAGTTGCCAAATTTGGAAAATTTCTATTTTCTTTTTGTCTTTTATATGGGTTTTATATGGGATTTATATTAAGTTTTGGCTTAATTTATATTGACTTAGTGGCCTCTTATTGCGTTCTTTGAGCGCTTTGGGTGTTCTAAGATTCTTGAGTCTTTGTGTGCGTGTGGGTGTACTAATGGGAAAGGGATCTAACATTTTTTTATTAGCTTTAAAAAAATTTCGGCATGAAAGGTTTCTGCTCAGGTATTTTCGTCTTCGTAAGCGCTTGGTAGTTATAAATACAATTTTAATCAACCATCTGGCATAGATGTATCACAAATGCCTGAGACCGCAAAGGATTGCGGTTGAATCCGGCCAGGACCTGTTTTTTGCAAACTAGAGTTTTTGTACTTTTTCGGACGATCTTCGGCCTGTTTATTTTTGTCGGCTTAGTTCTCGCAGCCCGAATTTTTTTGAAGGTTCAGTTTCTTTCCAAGTTGTAACACCCGTGCTTGAAACGACAATGCCCGAGGGCTCCATTCCAGTCCAGGCCTGTTTGTTTTGCAACTAGATTTTTTTCTAATTTAGATTGTTATGTATGCTTATTTTTGTCGGCCTAGTTCCGCGGAAAAGATTTTCTAGAATTCTGAATGATCTTGTAAAGCTTCTAATGTTGCAGAAGTTTTTGTTCCGGATATTTTGTGCTTTTGCAGTTTTTATTGACATTTTTTTGAAGTTTTAAAATCAATTCCGTTCGATTTGAATCATAGTCAGACGATTTTTTGAAGTTTTTTTCTAAAAAAAAATTCAATTTGACTTGAATCATAGCCATTCATACTTGTATCGCAAGTATTGCGAAGGTCAGCTTCGCCTCTGTGCTTAAGTATGAAGTTCTGTTTAATGGTCTTGTTTTCGGTGGTTTGGGATGGAAAAAGTGCAGTGGATTCTTCGCTGTAGTAGGGAATTGTCGGGAAAATCTTAACAGCCGCACCTGTACTCCACTAATTTACGAGCTTTGAAATTGCAGTGCACAGTAAAATTTTGAGTGTGTTGGACGGTACTGATCAAACAGTTTATGAGCGGAACCAATCAAACGTTTGAAGTTCTAACTAGCAGATAACTTTTTTTGCTCTTCTAATTAGTTGTTTCGTGAATGACGATTGTTTGGAAGATTCTGAATCCAGCTCCATATACTTTAAGGTATTGGAATTTGACTGAAAAGGCATAGCGGGAAAATCAATTTTTGTTGAATTGTGGTCATAACAAGTTTAACTAATATATATTTAAATGCGGGCTTCACTATCTCGCCACGTTTAAGCTTTTTCAACGTGTTAATTTTGCATTTTTTACGAAAATTTTTTTCTCGTGTAAGCTTTATCGTATATTGCAAGGGTTAAGATTTTTTTTTTCGATTTTCCGGTTCGAATTCAGTGTTTATTTTGCCGAGTTAAAAATAAGCAGCCCAATAGTGGAATGGTGTCAGGGTTCCACCTCGGGTTGCGAATTTGGCCTCCAATTATGAATGCCCAAATCCTTTTAGTGTACGAGCTACGACGATTGTTGTGATTTTGAGTACAAAAAAAATAATTCACAAAAACTTGAAATGGCCAACTCTGTAGTTGTGTGCTTTCAAAGTACTCTCAAGGTCTCAGGGGTTGCGAATCTTCCCTCCAATTTTGACTGCTCAAATTTGTATAGTTTTCGAGATATGACGTGTTTTATGATTTTTTTAAAAATTTTTTGAGAAAATTTGATGAAAAATTCAGAAGACTTGAAATTCCCAACCTTGTGAATGGGTCTTGTAAGAGTATTCTCAGGAGCTCTAAATAGCAAAGCTTGCGTCCAAATGCGACTGCTAAGTTTTTAGTTTGCGAGAGGTGTTTTTTTTAATTTCTTTTAAAATTTTTCAAAAGAAATTGGATCTAAAAAACTGTATGGTTTTTAAAACTTTGAATAAAACTTTTTTTACAAAAGTTGAAATTACACGATTTGTCAGAGTACACTGTAAGGATGCAGATATTGTTTCCAACCTTTTTATGGGTTGTAAAAAGTTCGAAGCACCGGAGGTGCGTTACACGCTAGTTTATTTTATCATCGTGAAATTGCTAAGTAGATTTTGTCTTTTAGTCGGATTATTGACGCAGATGCCAAGTTATTTCCTCAGTTTCGAGTGATTCTGTTTGTTTTGAATTAGGCATGTAGTAAGTATTTTCTGCTGTCACTATCTGACTTAACCGTCTTGTAGTCCGTCTACATTTGGCATTTGATCTTGATCTTTGCTTCTCAACAGTTGCCATTTTTCTTTGCTTCTCAACAGTTGCCATTTTATTGGCTTCGCATCTATTTTAAGTTTGATAGAGTCATCCTTGTTCACTGTGATAACAACGGGTGCGACGAAGCAATCACTTGTACATATATCCAATTTTTACGTAAGTCCTTCCGAAAACAGTTTCTTTCTCTCAAGCTACCCTTTCTGATAAATAAATAAGTATGCGCCTACTTTTTCTTTAAACTGGATAAAGTGGGAGGTTGAATTTCGAACTCACCACATTATGGTTTGATTTCTCTCGCCTATCAAATAATTGTTTAAGTTTGTTATGGAATTTTTGTTTCCAACCTTCAAACTGCTCGCACAGCAGCACGTTAATTCTTGAATTTTCTCTTGGCGCCGGTCTCTGTGTAGTTGTGATTCCCCACACGCCTTGTTCGTTTTTCTGTGATTAACAAGGTTGCTCCAATCACTTGCCTTAATTTTTGCCTTAATGGCTTTCAGAATCATAATTGACTGTTTGCTGTAATCCACACGGCCTGGCAGGTTTAATTTCTCTGCCGAAATGAACTTGCTCGTTTCGACGCTTCCATCACTTGTTCCTTCGTTGCACCGTTCAGAAGTGATGCAAATTTTCCCGAATGCACCGTCATGTGGAAAATTTGGCTGTCCATTCGCATCAATGCTTCTCATGGTCTCATCTTCTCTGATGGACCTTCGTGAATACCTATTTTTTCACCGACAGCCCTCTTTGTTTCTTCTGTTATAATTTTTGTTGTCTAAATTGTCCTGAGCATTTTTCTCGATTTGATAGGGATATAATAATAATCATAATAATAATAATAATAATAATAATAATCATAATAATCATAATAATAATCATAATAATAATAATAATAATAATAATAATAATCATAATAATAATAATAATAATAAATTGTTTGCAAATTAGATTCCATGCATTGTAAAAGTTACTACATTTTCAACCAAGCGAAATCTCATTGCGAAAACGCCGTGGAACTATGCAGCCCGTTTTCAGGCGCCTCTCACCTGTCTTTCAGGACATTATTTAGACTTCATCACATGAATCAAAATCATTTACTATAATGATCGCTTCCTCCGATGCCTCCATTTCCTCAGCTCTTTCGCTCTCTTGCTGCGATCTACACACTTTTGTGAAATAATTATGTTTATTGCTTAATTTCCCCATAGCTGGACATTTTTTCAAGTGTTCCTCAAAACATATCTTCTCGTTTCTTTCGTTTTTTATCTGACTTACTACTGTTTTGAACTCGTTCTGTCTCAGTTGGTAGTTAACTCTTCCCGCTCGTCTGTGTTCGTGTTTCTATTTCTGAAGAAGTTCTTTTATAAATTTTACGGTTGCTCTTCAATGAGTGCCTCCATACTTGGCATGAACAGAGCTCTCGCAAATTCATTCATCTTTGAGAGTGCTCATCTCTGAACCAGCTGCTTGTATAGTAAGAGCTTTATGAAATGCCTCTGTTTTTCCTGAATCTTCCATCTATTGAACAGTTTGTATGTTTCACAGGTTACTCTTTTGACCTTTTCAAGCGCCTCCTTTGCCATTTCGCCTTGTCTGTGAATTAAGTTTTGAAATCCTGCTTGGGTTTTTTTGCACAAAGCGTCTCCGGTCTTCTGTCCCTAACGCAAAAAAGAATCTTTTTTTTTCTGGTCGTTGTTGCGCCTCAATAGTATGTTGTGTCCCACCGTAGAATATCGTGCCTTTCGTTCTTCTTTTTATTGTTGCTCTATCGACTGCCATGGTTTTTCTCTAAGCTGTCTTGTTGCTATAGCTTTCGCATTTTCACCGTCTCTGGTCTTGTTGGTGGTTACTTTAAAACAGTCGTAGGGTTTCTTGGAGTTACTTGTGCTTGACGTTTTGTTTCACCGTCACTGTCATGAGAAAGTGTTCGAAATAGATTTTTGATTGTCATGGTGGTTGTGAGTTCCAGAACAGATTTCCTATGCCTGTCTGGCTATGTTGCATCAGATTGCTGGGTGCGCCATGTGATAACTCTAGGAACTATTTCTAGTAAGATTTTAAAACTGATTAGAAGTCCATGAAAGTTAGTTCATGAATTCATTTCTTATTAAGTTATTTCATGAATTCATTTCTTTTGTGCTTTTTTAACATTCATTCTTTTGCTTCATACAATTGAAATGAAATATCGTATGACGAGGATAGCTGATAAAAAACATTTAAAAATATTCAATCTGAAATCAAAAACCTATCAATGCCAAAAAAGCCAGAACTCATCGCATAATGCATTCGTCAAAATGTCGCATAATTAATCCAAACCAAGTCTCAAATGGATCAAGCAAAAATTGCTTAAAACTTGAACAGAAGCATGTTGGCGTTTCGAGGTGCTCACTGTTTTTACTTTCAAAGCAGAGCACACTGACAGTGCTCGACCGAAACAGATTACTCGAAACGGATTGCTCGAAATTTTAAGATGCAGAAAATTTCCTTCTCTGCAACTTGTTTATACAGAGTTTAGTCAAAATTAAGGCTGCATAGTTTGAACAGTTTTTCGTCAAAAAATGCACCCACCTTGACAAGACACATTTCTGTATTTCAAAGTAGTGCCAAAAGTTTGTTTGACATCTCCAATTACAGCCGTTTACTGTGCAAACAGCACAATGTTCCAACCATAGTCCTAAAACACTACAACTTCTTTTCAATTCAACGCTCTCTTTTTTCTGCGTGGTCTGATTAAAGAACCTGAACGAAAAACCAGTACTTACAAGGTGTTTCAGATAGATGTAATAAATAAAACCCCATTTAGTTTTGCGATGAATCACCCTTCGAAAAATTTTTTTTTCGGGAAAACCTGCCCAAAACATAGCCATTTTGTGCCAATGAGACAAAGATTGAATTCGTCGGGTTTTCACGGAATTTTGTGCTGAACAAGCTACTATAGTGCTGAATTAGAACAACCGGATAAAATGACTAAAAAGATTTTTTCGAAGTCGTTTTTCTCAATTTCATTGGTCCCGAAAAAGTTTTTTTTTGTTGAGTGATTCATCGTGAAACCAAATGGTGTATCACTTAATACTTCAATCTGAAACACCCTGTAGGCATAATCGATAGTCATAATAAAATAGGCAAATTGGACAACAGTTCGTATAAAAATTATTTTGCAAAATTTTTTCAAGTTTTTCATTGCCAAGACGGCGCTAGAAAACTTCAAGACTAAATTTACTTAAGTAAAACTAAAATTTAACGGCTTAAGTTTAGCATAAATAAGCGTTTCCTAGTCCATCAATGAAATGCACAGTCAGTATGAATCAAATGCAATTAAAACGATGATTTTTTGTTGCTATACAAAGTAAGAAAACTACAAAGTTTTTTCTTAATGCAGTGTTGTTTTATTTGCGTGTTGTGATGAAATAATCTGAACGAAAGTCCATTGGATTCGTTTTTTCTCTTTCTAACTCTCATCGTGTTCCTGACTACACTAGTGCTACAACGTGAGCAAACCTCCACAGACTTTTCAACAAAACTTTTCACTTTCACTTCCAAACCATCAATTTAAATCTGATGTCGGAATCAAACATTGTCCAAAAACAAACAATTTTAAAAAAAATAGTTTTCAACAAAAGCATTTGACACCAAGATGCACAAACCAAACATGGGATTCATCTGAAAGATTTTGAACTTCCCTATGTGAATGTAGAGCACCACGAATTAAGAAGAAATACATTTTTCAGAAAAGTTGCATTCTTAATGATATTTCCTTTTCTAGGTTTTATAAAAGTTACATACAGTTTTCGTACCCTACTGCAGCAAAGTAACAACATTCATATTGAAATCAGAATTTAAAAGACAACCTACTTGACTCCATAATGCTTATAATAAAATAGCAAACGCAACTTGAAGGACAACAGTTCAAAATTAAGAGAAACTAACCACAAATATATCAATATTGTAATAATCTCAAATACATTAACATAGTAACTAACTATCATTTTTGCACAGATTTTTTCCAGGTCATCAATAAAAATGCAAAATGTTGTGTCGAGATCAAATATTACACGACAACCAATTATCATTAAAAGGCAAGAATATTGATTTGGCAAAGAAACCATTCTTATTACAGAAAAAAAAATTAAGAAGAGATAAAAAACTAAAACAAAAACACCGAAAATAAAATTAAAAGAAATACATATACTTAATCAATTTCCAAAAACCATTAGCGGCTTCGATGTCAAATTTTGAACATTAACATTCGGAAATTCAAGTTCAGAAGCTTTCAACTTGATAAAAAGACAAAGAACAACAAAAAATCAAGAAAACCTTTCAATCAAAATTCAGCCCAGTATTTGCAAGTATTTTAACGGCGAATGTGAGGTAATAATAATAGTGTAAATCTATTACAAAATCAAAATGCACATAAAAACCTGTGATTCATTAGAAAATTTATAACTTAAGAATCTAGATGTTCAGCTCCCCGGCGTGCAAAGAAAAACTAGTTTTCAAAAAGGTTGCATTCCCAAGTATGTATTTTAAGCCATAAAAATTGCAAACAATTTTTGGAACCTGCTGCAAGTAAGTTAGAACATTGAAATGACACGCTGCTTGGCTCCATAGTGCTTTCAAAAATATACCAAACGCTATTCTAAGGGGAACGACTAAAATTTAAGAGTAACTTAACCCAAACTTGATCAACTATCGAGGCCACTGCAACTGTTCATTATCTTATCTTAAGTAGTTCTAAGATGGGAATGTTGCAAACAGAGTTTCTATTATTTTCTTAATTTTTACATTTATTTGGCAAAGGTCAGTTTTTTTTGGGCGTTGATATCTATTGATTGTTTCATATTGAATCCTTCAAGATTTTTGGTCAAAAAATTGATTACTGATTCTGTTTGTGGTAATGGCTTGACTGCTAATTGTAGACTGGAATGTTTCTTAGCTAATGAAAATTTGATGCTATATGAGTTCGAAGCAATAGTTATATGAAAGAAATTATTCTTAATGAAATTTACTAGGCCAACAATTGAATAGTTGTATTTAATTCTTATTTGATTATATTTAGGAGAACTTATAACTAAATAAAATAAGACTACATTACAACTATTGAATTGACCCAAAAAGTTTCCCTAAAATTCATGTTTTTAACATACCTATTGCTTCGAACTCATTTAGTCTCAAATAATTCTTAGCTAAGAAACACTGCAGTCTACTAATAGCAGTCAAACCAAAGCCACAAATAGAAAAAATAATCTTAAAACGAAAAAAAAACTTGGAAAATTCAATATAAAACAAAACTTGATAGATATCAACGCCCAAAAACATAATGACCTTCGCCAAATAAATGTAAAAAAAATTAAGTGAATAATAGAAACCTGGGGTTCACCATCCTACAAAAATTTCCCCTATCTTAAAACTTCTTAGAAGATGTGCAGGAAATTTCCGCTATCTTAAAACATCCTTATAAGAAAAGTTCTAAAATACTGATTTTTCCCAAATTTCAAAAAAATGCCAGAAACACTTTAAAACACATACCATAATAACAGATAAAAACGAATTTTGGAAAATATTGTTATTTTCAATATTATGCATGTATAAACTTCCAGATAGCGCTTATAATATATGCATTTCAAAAAGAAAAATTCCGAAACAAAAACTTGACTTTTTTTTTCAATAAATCCCTTAGATATACGTAACTAGCGGTTCAAGTTGATTTTGGAGATAACAAAAACTGACTTTTGATGAATCATGTCATATAGCTATGGATGAGTTTTATATGGGTTAGAGCATAGATCAACAAAACTTTTAGAAATCAGCAAAAGCTAACTTAGTAAATCACGTGTTCTTTTCGGTAAAATCATGAAGTACAGCAAGCGGAGATTTTTAAAACTAAATGTAACAAACATTTTGAAGCAAAACAAAAAAAAATTGCCGATTACAAACACAAGGTTATGAACAAACAATTTTGTTTTTGTCAATCTAAAGACTAATTACACAAACAGATGTTTACAAAAACTGAAGATACACAAAATAGAAGCAATGTATGCTTCATTTTAATAGCACGCAATCTCAACACATTTCTATATATGTATTGTTTGATAAATTAACTTAAACTTCCACTCAAACTTCAACTTTCGAAAAGGTTGCATTCACAAGGATGTATTTTAAGACAACAAAGTTACAAACAATTTTTGGAACCCGCTGCAAGCTAATGAATATTTGATAATCATGAGTTCGAAGCAGTAGTTAAATGAAAAAAATTATTCTTAAGGAAATTTGTTGGGCCAATTCAAAAGTTGTTTTGTAGTCTAATTTGTTTATATTTAGGAAGGAGAACTTAAAACCAATTAAGACATGATTGCAACTATTGAATTGGCCCCAAGAATTTCCCTAAAATTCGTGTCTTTTATATCTATTGCTTCGAACTCATATAGCATCAAATATTTGTTAGCTAAGAAACATTGCAGTCTACTAATAGCAGTCAAATAGCAGTCAAACCAATGCCACAAATAGAAAGATTAACCTTTAAACCAAAAAAAAACTTGAAAAGTCCAATATGAAACAAAACTTGATAGATATCAACGCCTAAAAACATAATGACCTTCGCCAAACATATGTTAGAAAAACTAAGAGATTAATAGAAACCCCGAGTTCACCATCTTACAAAAAATTACCCTATCGGAAGTGTTTGTAATCAAAAATTGCTATCTTACAATTATTTTAGAAAAAGTCTCTACGTGTAACATTCTTAGAGCCTAATTTAATAAGAAATTGTAGGATTTTTCTAAGAGAAGTTCGAAGATAACTACTTTTGGTCAACCCGGGACCATAGGAATTCAATTACCAACTAACTAGAATCTAGACTAATTATCAGACAAAGAATTGATAGACAAAAGTCAACCAACACAGACCAACAGGCAAAAAATATTTATCTATGTGAAACAGTGCGTTCCGAAACTCAGCAAAACCCAGATGTTAACCAACATTTCCAATAACGAAATAAATGTTTCTGAATGAACAAATAGTAAAATATGAAAAAAAACAATGAATTCGCAGAAAGTACAAAAACAACTAAATCAGAAGTACATTTTACACCGTTTGCTTTGACTCGCAAATAGACATCTGAGCAAATCTATTACAATCGCGGTTAGGTTTTTCAGCAGACCGGTTAGTTGGCAGACTGGTTTTTTAGCAGACTCAAAAACAATAAAACAACGGTATTGCAAGTAGAAGACGCTTACCCCGCTGCGCTTACATCCTGCACGAGAGGAATACTGCGCTTGAAACAGTGTTTGCCGTTTTTTTAGAACTTTGTTGATAAACCGTAAGATAATTGTCTTAATTAGGGAAGCTCAACCCGGGGTTACGCGCCATTTTACTTCAGTCAATCAGTTATGCGTCAACTTTTGCTACCTCCACAAAGCTGTCACTCAAAACAATAGGCGAGTCTAGAGTTTTTAGCAACCGGTTTTTTAACATTCACCATTAAAATAAGATTCAGATAGGCGAGTCTAGAGTTTTTAGCAACCGGTTTTTTAACAAACAAAACAATTAAACAGACAAAATGCTAATTGAAGACAGTTGATGGCGGATTTTGTAATAAGCAAAAATTTTTGTAACAAACAAAAAAATAAAATTTACTTATCACTATCTGATATAATTTTTGCAGACCAGTATTTGATATTCTGCAATTTTTTGCTAGAAATCAAATGAATTTTTTGCATATTTACATGGCAACGAACCAAAAAGGAGCAATTGAATCAATAAACTTTACTCAACTTATTATTTCGTTTCTCTCGAAAATACTGCGTTCGGATTGACAAAATGCTAATTTCAAATGTGGCATCGGCTAGTTGTGACCGCTTGCACCGTTGAGCTTAAATCCAGCGTGAGAAAAATACTGCGAGTGAATCAGTGTTTGCCGTTAAGTTAGTTTGTTTTGCTTAGACCTTTCTTGGCAAACCGCGAGATAATTGAATTACGGAAGCTCTGCCCCAGATTTTGCGTCATTTTTTCAGTGAATCAATTATGCGTCATTTTTGCAGCCTCCATAAAACTGTCAATACAAGACCTAAATTTCACTTTTTAAGCTAAAAGCAGGTCTTCCAAAAAACCGGTGTACCAGATGGGCTTTCATTCATGCAGCACCGTCAAAGGGCGCTCCGGTGACCGGAAAAGGTTGAAGAAACTCATTAGGAAGATTTATTAAGAAAGACATGTAAATATGGAGTACACTGCTCATTTAAATTATCCGGACAAAAGCAACAAAATTTGAAACTTCAGAATCGTTTTTCTTAAATTGGGTTAAGAGTCGACAGAAAATTAATAGTACAAAATTTGGTTCGAATTTAACCAGAATTATTATGGTGCAATTCATTTTGAATTTCACATTTAAAATTTTACCCCAAAAAGGAACATTTTTAGATAATCAAAAAATTTTTAAGTTAATCAAAAATTACGCTAAAATTGAAATTACCGGGTTAATCAACGAGAAAGCTATATCAAAAGATAGCTATTATACAACCCAACAAAGCTATAGAGTAAATTAGAAAATAAAATCCCGAAAAATTAGCGCATTTAGCGGGTAAATTTTTGATTGTATATTTCTTCTGGCGAAACTCTAAGTGCATTTTGCTTTCTTCACTTTTTGTCTAATCCTAGCCCAATTTGACAGCTACGCGTTTGAACTTTTCAATGTTTTTCGTTGTGTCCAATTAACTTAAATCAGCACTAAAAAAATTAAACAAAACGGAAAAAACCACTGTTGGTTAAATTGGAAGCAAAGTGAGCGTTTTGTGATCCGATTGTTGAAGTGATGATGTTTAAAAACAAAACGACGAGGAAGTAAGCGTTTGTCTAAAATCTGGTTGTAAGTCTTTGAGCGGTGAATGTCAATATTCTGCGCGCTTAGAAAGCTGGAACTTGATCGAAGTGCTTTATGCTGCTTCAAATCACGATCATGAAGCGTCAAAATTTTTCATGCCATGATCAATGATATCGTCAAATTTATGTTTGTTAGTTAAGTAATAATAGCACCTTTTGCTTTTAATCAAGGGCAGATTTAGAAAGAGGGCGGATGCCCCCTCCCTATCAGCAATTCGACCCCCTGACGAAACAAAGGGTCCCCCTTTGTACTTTTCTGAGATATCCATTTTTGGCGGCGGAACTTAAATTTTTTCAAAAGCGCCTGTGGCGCCAATACATATTAAATTTGATTAGGGAGCGCGCCGAAAAAACGCGCCTTTTCTTTCAACATTTTTTGGCATGTGTTTTCAACTTTTCAAAATTTTGCCTTCGTTGCAGAACATTTGGCCTAAACTGGGTCTTTTTAGTGATTTGGAAGAGCTCAAAAAATCTATTTAGTCGACCTAAAAAAAGTCGGCAAATGTTCAAATTTTTTTGAGAATCCGCTCCCCCTCTCGAGAAATGGTTTAAATGAAAATTACCTCTGTTAATTGGTGGATAGTTTCATTTATTCTGATAACATTGTCGTGTTAACCTCCATTTTCCTAGTTTTTTTGGATCAACCCTACATTCCAGCCCCCCCTCCAATCGATTTAGGGGGAAGAAAAAATGAAATTTTCGTTAGCTATTTTTTTGGGGAAACAAGAGAAACGGACAATGGTCAGATCGAGGGGATAGCTTTTCATAGATCCTCTGCAAATCGCAGAAACCACAATTAATACTAAGGAAATTTTAACTCAAATCCGACTATCAGGTGACCGGTTTTCTAGCAGACCGGTTTTTCAGCAGAAAAAGTGAAATTCTAGTCTTTTAGCAGACTTTGAGTGACAGCTTGTAGAGCCAGTTAAATTGACGCATAATTGACTCACTGATGTAAACTGGCGCGTCATCTGAGGTTGAGTTTCCCTAATTAGAGCAATTATCTTACGGTTTGTCAAAAAAGTTCGAAGCAAACAAGCTAGTTTAAAGGCAAACACTGATTCACGCAACTATTCCTCTCGAGCCGGTTGTAAGCAAGCGTTTTCTACTTGCCAATGCCACGATTGAAATTAGCGTTCTCGCTGCTCAATTGTTGTAAGTCTGCTAAGAAAAACCGGTCTGCTAAAAATTTTAGACCCGCCCATTCGAATCTTTTTTTAATAGAACGCTTACGACTCATAATCATATCATCGTTAAATCTTTAAAAAAACACTCAAAAAAATCGTTTAAATTTAAGCAATTTTTGACAAACGAAGACATTATTTGATGGCGGATTTTGTAATACGCAAAAATTTTTGTAACAAACAAAAAAAAATTAATTTACTCATCACTATCTGATATATTTTTTGCAGACCAGTATTTGATATTCTGCAATATTTTGCTAGCAATCAAATGAATCTTTTGCATTTTTGCATGGCAACGAACCAAAAAGGAGCAATGGTATCAAAAAACAAAAACTCAATTTCATCATGTAATATTGTGACCAAAATTTCTGTTTTGAGCTTTATACAATGGATTTCTAAATTAAAACTAGTTGATCATAACTCATAACATACAATTCATCACAAAGTTCATAACTTTTTCTTAAATCCCAGTTGGAAAGGTATGATCAGGAATAAGCAAGGCCCATGTAATTTTTTCCCCCGCCCCACATTGACCAATTGAAATTTCTCAACGTCAACCTAATAAGGGACTATTTCTTAACAAGCAACTTTTGACGGAATTTTTTATAGATTAATAAGAAAATTATTGTCCTGAGCTTACAACTAAAAGGATATTTCATCTATGCCATTCTTTTGATAAGTTATAGAGGTTTAAAGATTGCCAATTTTGTCCATTTTGGGCAATCAATTACAGTCCGCATTGTTAGCAGCTATATAAGTGGTCAAATATTTACTTAACTTTTTTTGTCGTTTCCCTCAAAAATACTGCATTCGGATTGGTTGAAAAATCGCATCGTTCAAAAATTTGCTAAAAAGCGATTTAACCAAGCAAAATTGTATCTCCCCTAATCAATCGGGGGGAAGAGGTTGTTGACATGGTCCAGTAGCAGGAACTAACAGCAACTAGCATACACAAACACCATCATTAACAAACACCATCATCACAAACACCATCATCACAAACACCATCATTTAAATTGATCTGTATTAGGACTGACCATTAACCTAGAAGGCTCGAAACAACTTAATTTCTAGTTCTGCGTTGAAATACCCGGGTCGAGGTCTGCGACTAATTTTTTGACTTTGTCGGTCGCTGAAAAATTTATTCCGCGACCAAAAATCCAAAGTCGCGACAGGGTTTTAAGTAGCGGATAAATTCTGGAAAAACCGTATCTCGGTCACATAGTCGAAAATTTAGTCGCGAACAGAGCCTGGAAATAACGTATCTCGGTCGCGATGGTCAAAAACTTAGTCGCGAAATGAGTCTGGAGATGGCGTATCTCGGTCGCGATGGTCGAAAAAAAGTCGGGGCAGTCGAAAAATTTGTCGCGGCGGTCGGAAAATTAGTCGCGCATGGTCTAAAAAATAGTCGCGGTGGTCAACAAATTAGTCGCAGCATTCAAAAAATAAGTCGCGGCATGGTCAAAAATTAGTTGCAGCAGTCGAAAACTTAGTCGCGGCGGTCGAAAAAGTAGTCGTGGCATGGTCGAAAAAGTAATCGCGGCGATAACAAACAATCAGTAACGGCCTGGTTGAAAAAGTAGACGCAGTGTTCGAAACATTAGTCGCTGCGGTCGAATACTTATAGTCACAAAATGGTCGACAATTCAGTCGCGGTGGTCGAAAAATTAGTTGCGGCACGGTCGAGAAATGATTCGCGGCGGTACAAAAAATTAGTTGCGGCACGGTCGAAAAATGATTCGCCGCGGTACAAAAAATTAGTCGCGTCATGGTCGAAAAATTAGTCGCGGTGGTCGAGGCGTTAGTCGCGACAAGTTTGAAACATAGTCGCGACATGGTCGAAAAAATAGTCGCTGCGGTCGAGAAAATATTCGCGTCATGATTGACCAAAATGAGTCGCGGCGAGACAAAAAAATTAGTGGCGGCATGGTCGAAAAAGTAGTCGCGGTGGCCAAAACGTTAGTCGCGACATTGTCGAAAAAATAGTCGCGACAGGTTTGATTAAATAGTTGCGACATAGTCGAAACATTAGTCTAGGCGGTCAAAAAAATAGTCGCGGGTCGAAAAAGAAGATGCGGCACATTCAAAACACAGTTGCTTCGTTCAAAATATAGTCGCGCCCTGGTCGAAAATTTAGTCGCAGTGGTCGAAAAATTATTTGAAGACTGGTCGAAAATTTAGTTCGATGGTGGAAAAATTAGTTGTGGCACGGTCAAAAAATTATTTGCTTCGTTCATAAAATTAGTCGCGGCGTGATCGAAAAATTAGACCCGGTGGTCGAAACATTGGTCGCTGCGGTCGAAGAATTAGTCGCGGCATGGTCGAAAAAGTAGTCGCGGTGGTCAAAACATTAGTCGCGACATTGTAGAAAAAATAGTCGCGGCAGGTTTGATTAAATAGTCGCGACATGGTCGAAAAAAATCGTCGCGGCGGTCGAAAAATTAGTCGCGCAATGGTCGAAAAGTAAGGCGCGGTAGTCGAAACATTAGACGCGAGTTGGTCGAAAAATTAGTCGCGGCATGGTCGAAAAAATAGTTGCAGCGGTTGCAAAAACAAGTCGCGGCATAGTCGAAACTAGTGGCGGTGGGCGAAACATTTGTCGTGACGGTCAAAAAATTAATCGTGGCTTGGTCAAAAACTTAGTCGCGGTATTCGAAAAGTTCGAAAATTTAGTCGCATTGGTCAAAACATTAGATGCGACGTTGTCAAAAAATTAATCATAGCATGGTCAAAAATTTAGTCGCATTGGTCGTAAACTTAGTTGCAGTACTGAACGATCAAAAAATTAGTTGCTTCGTTCAAAAACTTAGTCGCGGCAAGGTCGAAAAGTTATTCGCGGCGGTCGAGAATTAGTCGCGGTTTTATTAAACAATTAATTGCGGTATAGTCAAAAAACTAGTCGCGGCTGTCGAAATATTAGTTGCGACCCGGTCAAAAGTTTAGTTGCTACGTTCAAAAAACTAGTCGCGGCATGATCGAAAAATTAGTCGCGTTGGTCGAAACAATAGACGCGACGTTGTTGAAAAATTAATCATGGCATGTCATAAATTTAGTCGTGTTGGTCGTAAGCTTAGTTGCGGCACGGTCAAAAAGTTAGTTGCTTCGTTCAAAAACATAGTCGCGGCATGATCGAAAAATAAGTCGCGGTGGTCGAATAATTATATCCACAAAATGGTCGAAAATTCAGTCGCGGTGGTCGAAAAATTAGTTGCGGAATGGGCGAGAAAGGATTCGCGGCGGTACAAAAAATTAGTCACAAGTTTGAAAACATAATCGCGACATGGTCGAAAAAATAGTCGCTGCGGTCGAGAAAATATTCGCGTCATGATTGACCAAAATGAGTCGCAGCGGTACAAAAAAATTAGTGGCGGCATGGTCGAAAAAGTAGTCGCGGTGGTCAAAACGTTAGTCGCGACATTGTCGAAAAAATAGTCGCAGCAGGTTTGATTAAATAGCCGTGACATGGTGGAAACATTAGTCTAGGCGGTCAAAAAATTAGTCGCGGGTCGAAAAAGTAGATGCGGCATATTCAAAAACTCAGTTGCTTCGTTCAAAATATAGTCGCGCACTGGTCGATAATTTAGTCGCTGTGGTCAAAAAATTGGTCGAAGAATGGTCGAAAATTTAGTTCGATGGTGGAAAAATTAGTTTTGGCACGGTCAAAAAATATTTGCTTCGTTCAAGAAATTAGTCGCGGCATGATAGGAAAATTAGACCCGGTGGTCGAAACATTGGTCGCTGCGGTCGAAGAATTAGTCGTGGCATGGTCGAAAAAGTAGTCGCGGTGGTCAAAACATTAGTCGCGACATTGTAGAAAAAATAGTCGCGGCAGGTTTGATTAAATAGTCGCGACATGGTCGAAAAAAATAGTCGCGGCGTTCGAAAAATTAGTCGCGCAATGGTCAAAAAGTAAGGCGCGGTGATCGAAACATTAGACGCGAGTTGGTCAAAAAATTAGTCGCGGCATGGTCGAAAAATTAGTTGCAGTGGTTACAAAAACTAGTCGCGGCATAGTCGAAAATAGTGGCGGTGGGCGAAACATTAGTCGTGACGGTCAAAAAATTAATCGTGGCTTGGTCAAAAATTTAGTCGCATTGGTCGTAAACTTAGTTGCAGTACGGCACGATCAAAAAATTAGTTGCTTCGTTCAAAAACTTAGTCGCGGCAAGGTCGAAAAGTTATTCGCGGCGGTCGAGAATTAGTCGCGGTTTTATTAAACAATTAATTGCGGTATGGTCAAAAAATTAGTCGCGGCTGTCGAAAAATTAGTTGCGACCCGGTCAAAAGTTTAGTTGCTACGTTCAAAAAACTAGTCGCGGCATGATCGAAAAATTAGTCGCGTTGGTCGAAACAATAGACGCGACGTTGTCAAAAAATTAATCATAGCATGGTCAAAAATTTAGTCGCATTGGTCGTAAACTTAGTTGCAGTACGGCACGATCAAAAAATTAGTTGCTTCGTTCAAAAACTTAGTCGCGGCAAGGTCGAAAAGTTATTCGCGGCGGTCGAGAATTAGTCGCGGTTTTATTAAACAATTAATTGCGGTATGGTCAAAAAATTAGTCGCGGCTGTCGAAAAATTAGTTGCGACCCGGTCAAAAGTTTAGTTGCTACGTTCAAAAAACTAGTCGCGGCATGGTCGAAAAATTAGTCGCGTTGGTCGAAACAATAGACGCGACGTTGTCGAAAAATTAATCATGGCATGTCATAAATTTAGTCGCATTGGTCGTAAACTTAGTTGCAGTACGGCACGATCAAAAAATTAGTTGCTTCGTTCAAAAACTTAGTCGCGGCAAGGTCGAAAAGTTATTCGCGGCGGTCGAGAATTAGTCGCGGTTTTATTAAACAATTAATTGCGGTATGGTCAAAAAATTAGTCGCGGCTGTCGAAAAATTAGTTGCGACCCGGTCAAAAGTTTAGTTGCTACGTTCAAAAAACTAGTCGCGGCATGATCGAAAAATTAGTCGCGTTGGTCGAAACAATAGACGCGACGTTGTCAAAAAATTAATCATAGCATGGTCAAAAATTTAGTCGCATTGGTCGTAAACTTAGTTGCAGTACGGCACGATCAAAAAATTAGTTGCTTCGTTCAAAAACTTAGTCGCGGCAAGGTCGAAAAGTTATTCGCGGCGGTCGAGAATTAGTCGCGGTTTTATTAAACAATTAATTGCGGTATGGTCAAAAAATTAGTCGCGGCTGTCGAAAAATTAGTTGCGACCCGGTCAAAAGTTTAGTTGCTACGTTCAAAAAACTAGTCGCGGCATGATCGAAAAATTAGTCGCCTTGGTCAAAACATTAGATGCGACGTTGTCAAAAAATTAATCATAGCATGGTCAAAAATTTAGTCGCATTGGTCGTAAACTTAGTTGCAGTACGGCACGATCAAAAAATTAGTTGCTTCGTTCAAAAACTTAGTCGCGGCAAGGTCGAAAAGTTATTCGCGGCGGTCGAGAATTAGTCGCGGTTTTATTAAACAATTAATTGCGGTATGGTCAAAAAATTAGTCGCGGCTGTCGAAAAATTAGTTGCGACCCGGTCAAAAGTTTAGTTGCTACGTTCAAAAAACTAGTCGCGGCATGATCGAAAAATTAGTCGCGTTGGTCGAAACAATAGACGCGACGTTGTCGAAAAATTAATCATGGCATGTCATAAATTTAGTCGTGTTGGTCGTAAGCTTAGTTGCGGCACGGTCAAAAAGTTAGTTGCTTCGTTCAAAAACATAGTCGCGGCATGATCGAAAAATTAGTCGCGGTGGTCGAATAATTATAGTCACAAAATGGTCGACAATTCAGTCGCGGTGGTCGAAAAATTAGTTGCGGAACGGGCGAGAAAGGATTCGCGGCGGTACAAAAAAAATTAGTCACGGTGGTCGAGGCGTTAGTCGCGACAAGTTTGAAAACATAATCGCGACATGGTCGAAAAAATATTCGCTGCGGTCGAGAAAATATTCGCTTCATGATTGACCAAAATGAATCGCAGCGGTACAAAAAAATTAGTGGCGGCACGGTCGAAAAATTAATCATGCCATGTCATAAATTTAGTCGTGTTGGTCGTAAGCTTAGTTGCGGCACGGTCAAAAAGTTAGTTGCTTCGTTCAAAAACATAGTCGCGGCATGATCGAAAAATTAGTCGCGGTGGTCGAATACTTATAGTCACAAAATGGTCGACAATTCAGTCGCGGTGGTCGAAAAATTGGTTGCGGCACGGTCGAGAAATGATTCGCGGCGGTACAAAAAATTAGTTGCGGCACGGTCGAAAAATGATTCGCCGCGGTACAAAAAATTAGTCGCGTCATGGTCGAAAAATTAGTCACGGTGGTCGAGGCGTTAGTCGCGACAAGTTTGAAAACATAATCGCGACATGGTCGAAAAAATAGTCGCTGCGGTCGAGAAAATATTCGCGTCATAATTGACCAAAATGAGTCGCAGCGGTACAAAACAATTAGTGGCGGCATGGTCGAAAAAGTAGTCGCGGTGGTCAAAACGTTAGTCGCGACATTGTCGAAAAAATAGTCGCGGCAGGTTTGATTAAATAGCCGTGACATGGTGGAAACATTAGTCTAGGCGGTCAAAAAATTAGTCGCGGGTCGATAAAGTAGATGCGGCACATTCAAAAACTCAGTTGCTTCGTTCAAAATATAGTCGCGCAAGGGTCAAAAATTTAGTCGCTGTGGTCAAAAAATTGGTCGAAGAAAGGTCGAAAATTTAGTTCGATGGTGGAAAAATTAGTTGTCGCACGGTCAAAAAATTATTTGCTTCGTTCAAGAATTTAGTCGCGGCATGATCGAAAAATTAGACGCGGTGGTCAACAAATTGGTCGCTGTGGTCGAAGAATTAGTCGCGGCATAGTCGAAAAAGTAGTCGCGGTGGTCAAAACATTAGTCGCGACATTGTCGAAAAAATAGTCGCGGCAGGTTTGATTAAATAGTCGCGACATGGTCAAAAAAATAGTCGCGGTGGTCGAAAAATTAGTCGCGCAATGGTCGAAAAGTACGGCGCGGTGGTCGAAACATTAGACGCGAGTTGGTCGAAAAATTAGTCGCGGCATGGTCGAAAAATTAGTCGCAGCGGTTACAAAAACTAGTCGCGGCATAGTCGAAACTAGTGGCGGTGGGCGAAAGATTAGTCGTGACGGTCAAAAAATAATCGTGGCTTGGTCAAAAACCTAGTCGCGGTATTCGAAAAGTTCGAAAAATTAGTCGCATTGGTCAAAACATTAGATGCGACGTTGTCAAAAAATTAATCATAGCATAGTCAAAAATTTAGTCGCATTGGTCGTAAACTTAGTTGCAGTACGGCACGATCAAAAAATTAGTTGCTTCGTTCAAAAACTTAGTCGCGGCAAGGTCGAAAAGTTATTCGCGGCGGTCGAGAATTAGTCGCGGTTTTATTAAACAATTAATTGCGGTATGGTCAAAAAATTAGTCGCGGCTGTCGAAAAATTAGTTGCGACCCGGTCAAAAGTTTAGTTGCTACGTTCAAAAAACTAGTCGCGGCATGATCGAAAAATTAGTCGCGTTGGTCGAAACAATAGACGCGACGTTGTCGAAAAATTAATCATGGCATGTCATAAATTTAGTCGTGTTGGTCGTAAGCTTAGTTGCGGCACGGTCAAAAAGTTAGTTGCTTCGTTCAAAAACATAGTCGCGGCATGATCGAAAAATTAGTCGCGGTGGTCGAATAATTATAGTCACAAAATGGTCGACAATTCAGTCGCGGTGGTCGAAAAATTAGTTGCGGAACGGGCGAGAAAGGATTCGCGGCGGTACAAAAAATTAGTCACGGTGGTCGAGGCGTTAGTCGCGACAAGTTTGAAAACATAATCGCGACATGGTCGAAAAAATATTCGCTGCGGTCGAGAAAATATTCGCTTCATGATTGACCAAAATGAGTGGCAGCGGTACAAAAAAATTAGTGGCGGCATGGTCGAAAAAGTAGTCGCGGTGGTCAAAACGTTAGTCGCGACATTGTCGAAAAAATAGTCGCGGCAGGTTTGATTAAATAGCCGTGACATCGTGGAAACATTAGTCTAGGCGGTCAAAAAATTAGTCGCGGGTCGAAAAAGTAGATGCGGCACATTCAAAAACTCAGTTGCTTCGTTCAAAATATAGTCGCGGAGTGATCGAAAAATTAGACTCGGTGGTCAAAACATTGGTCGCTGCGGCCGAAGAATTAGTCGCGGCATGGTCGAAAAAGTAGTCGCGGTGGTCAAAACATTAGTCGCGACATTGTAGAAAAAATAGTCGCGGCAGGTTTGATTAAATAGTCGCGACATGGTCGAAAAAAATAGTCGCGGCGGTCGAAAAATTAGTCGCGCAATGGTCGAAAAGTAAGGCGCTGTGGTCGAAACATTAGACGCGAGTTGGTCGAAAAATTAGTCGCGGCATGGTCGAAAAATTAGTTGCAGCGGTTACAAAAACTAGTCGCGGCATAGTCGAAACTAGTGGCGGTGGGCGAAACATTTGTCGTGACGGTCAAAAAATTAATCGTGGCTTGGTCAAAAACTTAGTCGCGTTATTCGAAAAGTTCGAAAAATTAGTCGCATTGGTCAAAACATTAGATGCGACGTTGTCACAAAATTAATCATAGCATGGTCAAAAATTTAGTCGCATTGGTCGTAAACTTAGTTGCAGTACGGCACGATCAAAAAATTAGTTGCTTCGTTCAAAAACTTAGTCGCGGCAAGGTCGAAAAGTTATCCGCGGCGGTCGAGAATTAGTCGCGGTTTTATTAAACAATTAATTGCGGTATGGTCAAAAAATTAGTCGCGGCTGTCAAAAAATTAGTTGCGACCCGGTCAAAAGTTTAGTTGCTACGTTCAAAAAACTAGTCGCGGCCTGATCGAATAATTAGTCGCGTCGGTCGAAACAATAGACGCGACGTTGTCAAAAAATTAATCATGGCATGTCATAAATTTAGTCGTGTTGGTCGTAAGCTTAGTTGCGGCACGGTCAAAAAGTTAGTTGCTTCGTTCAAAAACATAGTCGCGGCATGATCGAAAAATTAGTCGCGGTGGTCGAATAATTATATCCTTAAAATGGTCGACAATTCAGTCGCGGTGGTCAAAAAATTAGTTGCGGAACGGGCGAGAAAGGATTCGCGGCGGTACAAAAAATTAGTCACGGTGGTCGAGGCGTTAGTCGCGACAAGTTTGAAAACATAATCGCGACATGGTCAAAAAAATAGTCGCTGCGGTCGAGAAAATATTCGCGTCATGATTGACCAAAATGAGTCGCAGCGGTACAAAAAAATTAGTGGCGGCATGGTCGAAAAAGTAGTCGCGGTGGTCAAAACGTTAGTCGCGACATTGTCGAAAAAATAGTCGCGGCAGGTTTGATTAAATAGCCGTGACATGGTGGAAACATTAGTCTAGGCGGTCAAAAAATTAGTCGCGGGTCGAAAAAGTAGATGCGGCACATTCAAAAACTCAGTTGCTTCGTTCAAAATATAGTCACGCACTGGTCGAAAAATTAGTCGCTGTGGTCAAAAAATTGGTCGAAGAATGGTCGAAAATTTAGTTCGATGGTGGAAAAATTAGTTGTGGCACGGTCAAAAAATTATTTGCTTCGTTCTAGAAATTAGTCGCGGCATGATCGGAAAATTAGACCCAGTGGTCGAAACATTGGTCGCTGCGGTCGAAGAATTAGTCGCGGCATGGTCGAAAAAGTAGTCGCTGTGGTCAAAAAATTAGTCGCGACATTGTAGAAAAAATAGTCGCGGCAGGTTTGATTAAATAGTCGCGACATGGTCGAAAAAAATAGTCGCGGCGGTCAAAAAATTAGTCGCGCAATGGTCGAAAAGTAAGGCGCGGTGGTCGAAACATTAGACGCGAGTTGGTCAAAAAATTAGTCGCGGCATGATCAAAAAATTAGTTGCAGCGGTTACAAAAACTAGTCGCGGCATAGTCGAAACTAGTGGCTGTGGGCGAAACATTAATCGTGACGGTCAAAAAATTAATCGTGGCTTGGTGAAAAACTTAGTCGCGGTATTCGAAAAGTTCGAAAAATTAGTCGCCTTGGTCAAAACATTAGATGCGACGTTGTCAAAAAATTAATCATAGCATGGTCAAAAATTTAGTCGCATTGGTCGTAAACTTAGTTGCAGTACGGCACGATCAAAAAATTAGTTGCTTCGTTCAAAAACTTAGTCGCGGCAAGGTCGAAAAGTTATCCGCGGCGGTCGAGAATTAGTCGCGGTTTTATTAAACAATTAATTGCGGTATGGTCAAAAAATTAGTCGCGGCTGTCAAAAAATTAGTTGCGACCCGGTCAAAAGTTTAGTTGCTACGTTCAAAAAACTAGTCGCGGCCTGATCGAATAATTAGTCGCGTCGGTCGAAACAATAGACGCGACGTTGTCAAAAAATTAATCATGGCATGTCATAAATTTAGTCGTGTTGGTCGTAAGCTTAGTTGCGGCACGGTCAAAAAGTTAGTTGCTTCGTTCAAAAACATAGTCGCGGCATGATCGAAAAATTAGTCGCGGTGGTCGATTAATTATAGTCAGAAAATGGTCGACAACTCAGTCGAGGTGGTCGAAAAATTAGTTGCGGAACGGGCGAGAAAGGATTTGCGGCGGTACAAAAAATTAGTCACGGTGGTCGAGGCGTTAGTCGCGACAAGTTTGAAAACATAATCGCGACATGGTCGAAAAAATAGTCGCTGCGGTCGAGAAAATATTCGCGTCATGATTGACCAAAATGAGTCGCAGCGGTACAAAAAAATAAGTGGCGGCATGGTCGAAAAAGTAGTCGCGGTGGTCAAAACGTTAGTCGCGACATTGTCGAAAAAATAGTTGCGGCAGGTTTGATTAAAAAGCCGTGACATGGTGGAAACATTAGTCTAGGCGGTCAAAAAATTAGTCGCGGGTCGAAAAAGTAGATGCGGCACATTCAAAAACTCACTTGCTTCTTTCAAAATATAGTCGCGCACTGGTCGAAAATTTAGTCGCTGTGGTCAAAAAATTGGTCGAAGAAAGGTCGAAAATTTAGTTCGATGGTGGAAAAATTAATTGTGGCACGGTCAAAAAATTATTTGCTTCGTTGAAGAAGTTAGTCGCGGCATGATCGAAAAATTAGACGCGGTGGTCAACAAATTGGTCGCTGTGGTCGGAGAATTAGTCGCGGCATAGTCGAAAAAGTAGTCGCGGTGGTCAAAACATTAGTCGCGACATTGTAGAAAAAATAGTCGCGGCAGGTTTGATTAAATAGTCGCGACATGGTCGAAAAAAATAGTCGCGGCGGTCGAAAAATTAGTCGCGCAATGGTCGAAAAGTAAGGCGCGGTGGTCGAAACATTAGACGCGAATTGGTCGAAAAATTAGTCGCGGCATGGTCGAAAAATTAGTTGCAGTACGGCACGATCAAAAAATTAGTTGCTTCGTTCAAAAACTTTAATCGTGACGGTCAAAAAATTAATCGTGGCTTGGTGAAAAACTTAGTCGCGGTATTCGAAAAGTTCGAAAAATTAGTCGCCTTGGTCAAAACATTAGATGCGACGTTGTCAAAAAATTAATCATAGCATGGTCAAAAATTTAGTCGCATTGGTCGTAAACTTAGTTGCAGTACGGCACGATCAAAAAATTAGTTGCTTCGTTCAAAAACTTAGTCGCGGCAAGGTCGAAAAGTTATCCGCGGCGGTCGAGAATTAGTCGCGGTTTTATTAAACAATTAATTGCGGTATGGTCAAAAAATTAGTCGCGGCTGTCAAAAAATTAGTTGCGACCCGGTCAAAAGTTTAGTTGCTACGTTCAAAAAACTAGTCGCGGCCTGATCGAATAATTAGTCGCGTCGGTCGAAACAATAGACGCGACGTTGTCAAAAAATTAATCATGGCATGTCATAAATTTAGTCGTGTTGGTCGTAAGCTTAGTTGCGGCACGGTCAAAAAGTTAGTTGCTTCGTTCAAAAACATAGTCGCGGCATGATCGAAAAATTAGTCGCGGTGGTCGATTAATTATAGTCAGAAAATGGTCGACAATTCAGTCGAGGTGGTCGAAAAATTAGTTGCGGAACGGGCGAGAAAGGATTTGCGGCGGTACAAAAAATTAGTCACGGTGGTCGAGGCGTTAGTCGCGACAAGTTTGAAAACATAATCGCGACATGGTCGAAAAAATAGTCGCTGCGGTCGAGAAAATATTCGCGTCATGATTGACCAAAATGAGTCGCAGCGGTACAAAAAAATAAGTGGCGGCATGGTCGAAAAAGTAGTCGCGGTGGTCAAAACGTTAGTCGCGACATTGTCGAAAAAATAGTTGCGGCAGGTTTGATTAAAAAGCCGTGACATGGTGGAAACATTAGTCTAGGCGGTCAAAAAATTAGTCGCGGGTCGAAAAAGTAGATGCGGCACATTCAAAAACTCACTTGCTTCTTTCAAAATATAGTCGCGCACTGGTCGAAAATTTAGTCGCTGTGGTCAAAAAATTGGTCGAAGAAAGGTCGAAAATTTAGTTCGATGGTGGAAAAATTAATTGTGGCACGGTCAAAAAATTATTTGCTTCGTTGAAGAAATTAGTCGCGGCATGATCGAAAAATTAGACGCGGTGGTCAACAAATTGGTCGCTGTGGTCGAAGAATTAGTCGCGGCATAGTCGAAAAAGTAGTCGCGGTGGTCAAAACATTAGTCGCGACATTGTAGAAAAAATAGTCGCGGCAGGTTTGATTAAATAGTCGCGACATGGTCGAAAAAAATAGTCGCGGCGGTCGAAAAATTAGTCGCGCAATGGTCGAAAAGTAAGGCGCGGTGGTCGAAACATTAGACGCGAATTGGTCGAAAAATTAGTCGCGGCATGGTCGAAAAATTAGTTGCAGTACGGCACGATCAAAAAATTAGTTGCTTCGTTCAAAAACTTAGTCACGGCAAGGTCGAAAAGTTATTCGCGGCAGTCGAGAATTAGTCGCGGTTTTATTAAACAATTAATTGCGGGATGGTCAAAAAATTAGTCGCGGCTGTCGAAAAATTAGTTGCGACCCGGTCAAAAGTTTAGTTGCTACGTTCAAAAAACTAGTCGCGGCATGATCGAAAAATTAGTCGCGTTGGTCGAAACAATAGACGCGACGTTGTCGAAAAATTAATCATGGCATGTCATAAATTTAGTCTTGTTGGTTGTAAGCTTAGTTGCGGCACGGTCAAAAAGTTAGTTGCTTCGTTCAAAAACATAGTCGCGGCATGATCGAAAAATTAGTCGCGGTGGTCGATTAATTATAGTCAGAAAATGGTCGACAACTCAGTCGAGGTGGTCGAAAAATTAGTTGCGGAACGGGCGAGAAAGGATTCGCGGCGGTACAAAAAATTAGTCACGGTGGTCGAGGCGTTAGTCGCGACAAGTTTGAAAACATAATCGCGACATGGTCGAAAAAATAGTCGCTGCGGTCGAGAAAATGTTCGCGTCATGATTGACCAAAATGAGTCGCAGCGGTACAAAAAAATTAGTGGCGGCATGGTCGAAAAAGTAGTCGCGGTGGTCAAAACGTTAGACGCGAGTTGGTCAAAAAATTAGTCGCGGCATGGTCGAAAAATTAGTTGCAGCGGTTACAAAAACTAGTCGCGGCATAGTCAAAACTAGTGGCGGTGGGCGAAACATTAGTCGTGACGGTCAAAACATTAGATGCGACGTTGTCAAAAAATTAATCATAGCATGGTCAAAAATTTAGTCGCATTGGTCGTAAACTTAGTTGCAGTACGGCACGATCAAAAAATTAGTTGCTTCGTTCAAAAACTTAGTCACGGCAAGGTCGAAAAGTTATTCGCGGCAGTCGAGAATTAGTCGCGGTTTTATTAAACAATTAATTGCGGTATGGTCAAAAAATTAGTCGCGGCTGTCGAAAAATTAGTTGCGACCCGGTCAAAAGTTTAGTTGCTACGTTCAAAAAACTAGTCGCGGCATGATCGAAAAATTAGTCCGGTTGGTCGAAACAATAGACGCGACGTTGTCAAAAAAATTAATCATGGCATGTCATAAATTTAGTCGTGTTGGTCGTAAGCTTAGTTGCGGCACGGTCAAAAAGTTAGTTGCTTCGTTCAAAAACATAGTCGCGGCATGATCGAAAAATTAGTCGCGGTGGTCGAATAATTATATCCACAAAATGGTCGAAAATTCAGTCGCGGTGGTCGAAAAATTAGTTGCGGAATGGGCGAGAAAGGATTCGCGGCGGTACAAAAAATTAGTCACAAGTTTGAAAACATAATCGCGACATGGTCGAAAAAATAGTCGCTGCGGTCGAGAAAATATTCGCGTCATGATTGACCAAAATGAGTCGCAGCGGTACAAAAAAATTAGTGGCGGCATGATCGAAAAATTAGACGCGGTGGTCAACAAATTGGTCGCTGTGGCCGAAGAATTAGTCGCGGCATAGTCGAAAAAGTAGTCGCGGTGTTCAAAACATTAGTCGCGACATTGTAGAAAAAATAGTCGCGGCAGGTTTGATTAAATAGTCGCGACATGGTCGAAAAAAATAGTCGCGGCGGTCGAAAAATTAGTCGCGCAATGGTCGAAAAGTAAGGCGCGGTGGTCGAAACATTAGACGCGAATTGGTCGAAAAATTAGTCGCGGCATGGTCGAAAAATTAGTTGCAGTACGGCACGATCAAAAAATTAGTTGCTTCGTTCAAAAACTTAGTCACGGCAAGGTCGAAAAGTTATTCGCGGCAGTCGAGAATTAGTCGCGGTTTTATTAAACAATTAATTGCGGGATGGTCAAAAAATTAGTCGCGGCTGTCGAAAAATTAGTTGCGACCCGGTCAAAAGTTTAGTTGCTACGTTCAAAAAACTAGTCGCGGCATGATCGAAAAATTAGTCGCGTTGGTCGAAACAATAGACGCGACGTTGTCGAAAAATTAATCATGGCATGTCATAAATTTAGTCGTGTTGGTCGTAAGCTTAGTTGCGGCACGGTCAAAAAGTTAGTTGCTCCGTTCAAAAACATAGTCGCGGCATGATCGAAAAATTAGTCGCGGTGGTCGAATAATTATAGTCACAAAATGGTCGACAATTCAGTCGCGGTGGTCGAAAAATTAGTTGCGGAACGGGCGAGAAAGGATTCGCGGCGGTACAAAAAATTAGTCACGGTGGTCGAGGCGTTAGTCGCGACAAGTTTGAAAACATAATCGCGACATGGTCGAAAAAATAGTCGCTGCGGTCGAGAAAATGTTCGCGTCATGATTGACCAAAATGAGTCGCAGCGGTACAAAAAAATTAGTAGCGGCATGGTCGAAAAAGTAGTCGCGGTGGTCAAAACGTTAGACGCGAGTTGGTCAAAAAATTAGTCGCGGCATGGTCGAAAAATTAGTTGCAGCGGTTACAAAAACTAGTCGCGGCATAGTCGAAACTAGTGGCGGTGGGCGAAACATTAGTCGTGACGGTCAAAAAATTAATCGTGGCTTGGTCAAAAACTTAGTCGCGGTATTCGAAAAGTTCGAAAAATTAGTCGCATTGGTCAAAACATTAGATGCGACGTTGTCAAAAAATTAATCATAGCATGGTCAAAAATTTAGTCGCATTGGTCGTAAACTTAGTTGCAGTACGGCACGATCAAAAAATTAGTTGCTTCGTTCAAAAACTTAGTCACGGCAAGGTCGAAAAGTTATTCGCGGCAGTCGAGAATTAGTCGCGGTTTTATTAAACAATTAATTGCGGTATGGTCAAAAAATTAGTCGCGGCTGTCGAAAAATTAGTTGCGACCCGGTCAAAAGTTTAGTTGCTACGTTCAAAAAACTAGTCGCGGCATGATCGAAAAATTAGTCCGGTTGGTCGAAACAATAGACGCGACGTTGTCGAAAAATTAATCATGGCATGTCATAAATTTAGTCGTGTTGGTCGTAAGCTTAGTTGCGGCACGGTCAAAAAGTTAGTTGCTTCGTTCAAAAACATAGTCGCGGCATGATCGAAAAATTAGTCGCGGTGGTCGAATAATTATAGTCACAAAATGGTCGACAATTCAGTCGCGATGGTCGAAAAATTAGTTGCGGAACGGGCGAGAAAGGATTCGCGGCGGTACAAAAAATTAGTCACGGTGGTCGAGGCGTTAGTCGCGACAAGTTTGAAAACATAATCGCGACATGGTCGAAAAAATAGTCGCTGCGGTCGAGAAAATATTCGCGTCATGATTGACCAAAATGAGTCGCAGCGGTACAAAAAAAGTAGTGGCGGCATGGTCGAAAAAGTAGTCGCGGTGGTCAAAACATTAGTCGCGACAATGTCGAAAAAATAGTCGCGGCAGGTTTGATTAAATAGCCGTGACATGGTGGAAACATTAGTCTAGGCGGTCAAAAAATTAGTCGCGGGTCGAAAAAGTAGATGCGGCACATTCAAAAACTCAGTTGCTTCGTTCAAAATTTAGTCGCTGTGGTCAAAAAATTGGTCGAAGAATGGTCGAAAAATTAGTTCGATGGTGGAAAATTTAGTTGTGGCACGGTCAAAAAATTATTTGCTTCGTTCAAGAAATTAGTCGCGGCATGATCGAAAAATTAGACGCGGTGGTCAACAATTTGGTCGCTGTGGTCGAAGAATTAGTCGCGGCATAGTCGAAAAAATAGTCGCGGTGGTCAAAACATTAGTCGCGACATTGTCGAAAAAATAGTCGCGGCAGGTTTGATTAAATAGTCGCGACATGGTCGAAAAAAATAGTCGCGGCGGTCGAAAAATTAGTCGCGCAATGGTCGAAAAGTAAGGCGCGGCGGTCTAAACATTAGACGCGAGTTGGTCGAAAAATTAGTCGCGGCATGGTCGAAAAATTAGTCGCGGCATGGTCGAAAAATTAGTTGCAGCGGTTACAAAAACTAGTCGCGGCATAGTCAAAACTAGTGGCGGTGGGCGAAACATTAGTCGTGACGGTAAAAAAATTAATCGTGGCTTGGTCAAAAACTTAGTCGCGGTATTCGAAAAGTTCGAAAAATTAGTCGCATTGGTCAAAACATTAGATGCGACGTTGTCAAAAAATTAATCATAGCATGGTCAAAAATTTAGTCGCATTGGTCGTAAACTTAGTTGCAGTACGGCACCATCAAAAAATTAGTTGCTTCGTTCAAAAACTTAGTCGCGGCAGGGTCGAAAAGTTATTCGCGGCGGTCGAGAATTAGTTGCGGTTTTTTTAAACAATTGATTGCGGTATGGTCAAAAAATTAGTCGCGGCTGTCGAAAAAATAGTTGCGACCCGGTCAAAAGTTTAGTTGCTACGTTCAAAAAACTAGTCGCGGCATGATCGAAAAATTAGTCGCGTTGGTCGAAACAATAGACAAGACGTTGTCGAAAAATTAATCATGGCATGTCATAAATTTAGTTGTGTTGGTCGTAAGCTTAGTTGCGGCACGGTCAAAAAGTTAGTTGCTTCGTTCAAAAACATAGTCGCGGCATGATCGAAAAATTAGCCGCGGTGGTCGAATAATTATAGTCACAAAATGGTCGACAATTCAGTCACGGTGGTCGAAAAATTAGTTGCGGAACGGGCGAGAAAGGATTCGCGGCGGTACAAAAAATTAGTCACGGTGGTCGAGGCGTTAGTCGCGACAAGTTTGAAAACATAATCGCGACATGGTCGAAAAAATAGTCGCTGCGGTCGAGAAAACATTTGCAGTGGTCGAAACCTTTGTCGGGTGGTCGAAAATTCGTCTCAGCATGTTTAAAAAATTAGTCGCGGTGGTCGAAATTTTAGACGCGCAGTTGTCGAAAAATTAATCATGGCATGGTCAAAAACTTAGTCGCCGTGGTCGGAAAATTAGATGCGGTGAGGTCGAAAATTTTGTTGCTTCGTTCAAAAACTTAGTCGCGGCATGATAGAAAAATTAGAGTCGCGGTCGTCGAAACATTACACGCGACGCTGTCGGAAAGTTAGTCGCGGCTTGTTTGAAAAAATTGTCGCAATGTGATCGTCAAAATAGTCTAGGCGGTAGAATAATTAATCGCGGCTTGGTCAAAAAAGTGGTAGCGGCGGCCGATAAATTAGTCGCGGTGTTCAAGAATTTAGATGGGGCACGTTCAAAAAATTAGTTGCTTCGTTCAAAAGATAGTCGCTGCCTGGTCAAAAAATTATTCGCAGTGGTCGAAACATTTGTCGGATGATCAAAAAATAAGTCGCAGCCTGGTCGAAAAACTAGTCGCGGTGGTCAAAACGTTAGACGCGAAGTTGTCGAAAAATTAGTCTGGCATGGTCAAAAATTTAGTCGCGGTGGTCGAAAATTTACTTGCGGCTTGGTCAAAACATAAGTTGCTTTGTTCAAAAACTTAATCGCGGCATGATCGAAAAGTTAGTCGCGGTGGTCGAATCAGTAGACGCAACGTTCTCAAAAAGATAGTTGCGGCATTATTGCAAAAAAGTCAAAACATGGTCAAAAAAATAGTCTAGGCGGTAGAATAATTTGTCGCGGCGGTCGAGAATTAGCCGCGGTTGTATTAAACAATTAATTGCGGCATGGTCAAAAATTTAGTCGCGGCTGTCAAAAATTTAGTTGCAACACGGTCAAAAATTTAGTTGCTTCATTCAAAAACTAGTCGCGGTATGATCGAAAAATTAGTCGCGTTGGTCGAAACAATAGACGCGACATTGTCGAAAAATTAATCATGGCATGGTCATAATTTTAGTCGTGTTGGTCGTAAGCTTATTTGCGGTACGGAAAACATAGTCGCGGAATGATCGAAAAATTAGTCGCGGTGGTCGAAACATTACACGCGACGCTGTCGAAAAGTTAGTCGCGGCTTGTTTGAAAAAATTGTCGCAATGTGGTCGTCAAAATAGTCTAGGCGGTAGAATAATTAATCGCGGCGTGGTCAAAAAAGTGGTAGCGGCGGCCGATAAATTAGTCGCGGTGTTCGAAAATTTAGATGGGGCACGTTCAAAAAATTAGTTGCTTCGTTCAAAAGATAGTCGCTGCCTGGTCAAAAAATTATTCGCAGTGGTCGAAACATTTGTCGGATGATCAAAAAATAAGTCGCAGCCTGGTCGAAAAACTAGTCGCGGTGGTCAAAACGTTAGACGCGAAGTTGTCGAAAAATTAGTCTGGCATGGTCAAAAATTTAGTCGCGGTGGTCGAAAATTTACTTGCGGCTTGGTCAAAAAATAAGTTGCTTTGTTCAAAAACTTAATCGCGGCATGATCGAAAAGTTAGTCGCGGTGGTCGAATCAGTAGACGCAACGTTCTCAAAAAGATAGTTGCGGCATTATTGCAAAAAAGTCAAAACATGGTCAAAAAAATAGTCTAGGCGGTAGAATAATTTGTCGCGGCGGTCGAGAATAGCCGCGGTTGTATTAAACAATTAATTGCGGCATGGTCAAAAATTTAGTCGCGGCTGTCAAAAAATTAGTTGCAACACGGTCAAAAATTTAGTTGCTTCGTTCAAAAACTAGTCGCGGTATGATCGAAAAATTAGTCGCGTTGGTCGAAACAATAGACGCGACATTGTCGAAAAATTAATCATGGCATGGTCATAATTTTAGTCGTGTTGGTCGTAAGCTTGTTTGCGGCACGGAAAACATAGTCGCGGAATGATCGAAAAATTAGTCGCGGTGGTCGTAACATTACACGCGACGCTGTCGGAAAAGTAGTCGCGGCTTGTTTGAAAAAATAGTCGCAATATGGTCGTCAAAATAGTCTAGGCGGTAGAATATTTAGTCGCGGCGTGGTCAAAAAAGTGATAGCGGCGGCCGATAAATTAGTCGCGGTGGTCGAAAATTTAGATGGGGCACGGTCAAAAATTATTTGCTTCGTTCAAAAATTAATCGCTGCCTGGTCGATAAATTATTCGCAGTGGTCGAAACATCTGTCGGATGGTCGAAAAATTAGTCGCAGCCTGGTCGAGAAACTAGTTGCGGTGGCCAAAATATTAGACGCGAAGTTGTCGAAAAATAATCATGGCATGATCAAAAGTTTAGTCGCGGTGGTCGAAAAGCTACTTTCCGCTTGGTCAAAATATAAGTTGCTTTGTTCGAAAACTTAATCCCGGCATCATCGAAAAGGTACCCGCGGTGGTCGAAACAGTAAACGCAACGTTGTCAAAAAGTTAGTGGCAGCATTATTGCAAAAAAAATCATAACATGGTCAAAAAAATAGTCTAGGCGGTAGAATAATTAGTCGCGGCATGGTCAAAAAATTGGTAGCTGCGGTCGAAAAATTAGTCGCGGTGGTATAAAATTTAGTTGCTTCGTTCAAAAATTAGTCGCCGCCTGGTCGAAAAACTATTTGCAGTGGTCGAAAAAATAGTTGCTTCTTTCAAAAGTTAGTCGCTGCCTGGTCGAAAAATTATTCGCAGTGGTCGAAACCTTTGTCGGGTGGTCGAAACCTTTGTCGGGTGGTCGAAAATTAGTCTCAGCATGTTTAAAAAATTAATCGCGGTGGTCGAAACTTTAGACGCGCAGTTGTCGAAAAATTAATCATGGCATGGTCAAAAATTTAGTCGCCGTGGTCGGAAAATTAGATGCGGTGAGGTCGAAAATTTTGTTGCTTCGTTCAAAAACTTAGTCGCGGCATGATAGAAAAATTAGAGTCGCGGTCGTCGAAACATTACACGCGACGCTGTCGGAAAGTTAGTCGCGGCTTGTTTGAAAAAATAGTCGCAATGTGGTCGTCAAAATAGTTTAGGCGGTAGAATAGTTAGTCGCGGCGTGGTCAAAAAAGTGGTAGCGGCGGCCGATAAATTAGTCGCGGTGTTCGAAAATTTAGATGGGGCACGGTCAAATAATTAGTTGCTTCGTTCAAATGTTAGTAGCTGCCTGGTCAAAAGTTATTTGCAGTGGTCGAAACTTTAGTCGGGTGGTCGAAAAATTAGTCGCAGCCTGGTCGAAAAACTAATCGCGGTGCTCGAAAAATAAGACAAGAAGTTGTCAAAAAATTAATCATGGCATGGTCAAAAAGTTAGTCGCGGAGGTCGAAAAATTACTTGTGGCTTGGTCAAAAATGTAGTAGCATCGTTCAAAAGCTTAGTCGCGGCATGATGGAAAAATTAGTTGCGGTGGTCGAAACATTACACACGACGTTGTTGAAAAGTTAGTCGCGGCATATTTGAAAAAATATTCCCAACATGGTCGAAAAATTAGTCTAGGCGGTTGGAACACTAGACGGTGCTTCGTTCAAAAGTTAGTCGCTCCCTGGTCAATAAATTATTCGCAGTGGTCGAAACATTTGTCGGATGGTCAAAAAATTAGTCGCAGCCTGGTCGAAAAACTAATCGCGGTGCTCGAAAAACAAGACAAGAAGTTGTCAAAAAATTAATCATGGCATGGTCAAAAATATAGTCGCGGTGGTCGAAAAATTACTTGCAGCTTTGTCAAAAAACTAGTTGCTTCGTTCAAAAGCTTAGTCGCGGCATGATGGAAAAATTAGTCGCAACATTGTTGAAAAATTAGTCTAGGTGGTTGAAAAACTAGTCGCGGCATGGTCAGTAAAAAGTTGCGGTGGTCGAAAATAACATCGTGGTGGACGAAAAATTAGATGCGGTGAGGTCGAAAATTTGTTGCTTCGTTCGAAAACTTAGACGCAGCATGATCGAAAAATTAGAGTCGCGGTCGTCGAAACATTACACGCGACGTTTTCGAAAAATCAGTCGCGTCATTTTTGAAAAAATAATCGCAACAGATTCGAAAAATTAGTCTAGGTGGTTGAAAAACTAGTCGCGGCACGGTCAAAAAATTAGTCGCAGTGGTCGAAACATTAGCCGCGATAGTTGAAAAAATAGTCAATGAATGGTCAAAAAATTGCGGTACGGTCAAAAAAATAATTGCTTCGTTCAAGAAGTTAGTCGCGGCTTGATCGAAAAATAAGTCGCGGTTGTCGAAACCTTCGACGCAACGTTGTCGGAAAATTAGTGGAGGCATGTATGCAAAAAATAGTCAACACATGGTCAGAAATTTAGTCGCGGCGGTCGAAAAATTATTGGCGGCATTGTCAAAAACGTAGTCGCAGCGGTCGAAAAATTAGTCGCGGCTTGGTCAAAATTTAGTCGCAGCAGTCGAAAAATTAGTTGCGGTTTGGTCGAATCAGTAGACGCAACGTTCTCAAAAAGATAGTTGCGGCATTATTGCAAAAAAGTCAAAACATGGTCAAAAAAATAGTCTAGGCGGTAGAATAATTTGTCGCGGCGGTCGAGAATAGCCGCGGTTGTATTAAACAATTAATTGCGGCATGGTCAAAAATTTAGTCGCGGCTGTCAAAAAATTAGTTGCAACACGGTCAAAAATTTAGTTGCTTCGTTCAAAAACTAGTCGCGGTATGATCGAAAAATTAGTCGCGTTGGTCGAAACAATAGACGCGACATTGTCGAAAAATTAATCATGGCATGGTCATAATTTTAGTCGTGTTGGTCGTAAGCTTATTTGCGGCACGGAAAACACAGTCGCGGAATGATCGAAAAATTAGTCGCGGTGGTCGTAACATTACACGCGACGCTGTCGGAAAAGTAGTCGCGGCTTGTTTGAAAAAATAGTCGCAATATGGTCGTCAAAATAGTCTAGGCGGTAGAATATTTAGTCGCGGCGTGGTCAAAAAAGTGATAGCGGCGGCCGATAAATTAGTCGCGGTGGTCGAAAATTTAGATGGGGCACGGTCAAAAATTATTTGCTTCGTTCAAAAATTAATCGCTGCCTGGTCGATAAATTATTCGCAGTGGTCGAAACATCTGTCGGATGGTCGAAAAATTATTCGCAGCCTGGTCGAGAAACTAGTTGCGGTGGCCAAAATATTAGACGCGAAGTTGTCGAAAAATTAATCATGGCATGATCAAAAGTTTAGTCGCGGTGGTCGAAAAGCTACTTTCCGCTTGGTCAAAATATAAGTTGCTTTGTTCGAAAACTTAATCCCGGCATCATCGAAAAGGTACCCGCGGTGGTCGAAACAGTAAACGCAACGTTGTCAAAAAGTTAGTGACAGCATTATTGCAAAAAAAATCATAACATGGTCAAAAAAAATAGTCTAGGCGGTAGAATAATTAGTCGCGGCATGGTCAAAAAAGTGGTAGCTGCGGTCGAAAAATTAGTCGCGGTGGTATAAAATTTAGTTGCTTCGTTCAAAAATTAGTCGCCGCCTGGTCGAAAAACTATTTGCAGTGGTCGAAAAAATAGTTGCTTCTTTCAAAAGTTAGTCGCTGCCTGGTCGAAAAATTATTCGCAGTGGTCGAAACTTTTGTCGGGTGGTCGAAACCTTTGTCGGGTGGTCGAAAATTAGTCTCAGCATGTTTAAAAAATTAGTCGCGGTGGTCGAAATTTTAGACGCGCAGTTGTCGAAAAATTAATCATGGCATGGTCAAAAATTTAGTCGCCGTGGTCGGAAAATTAGATGCCGTGAGGTCAAAAATTTTGTTGCTTCGTTCAAAAACTTAGTCGCGGCATGATAGAAAAATTAGAGTCGCGGTCGTCGAAACATTACACGCGACGCTGTCGGAAAGTTAGTCGCGGCTTGTTTGAAAAAATAGTCGCAATGTGGTCGTCAAAATAGTTTAGGCGGTAGAATAGTTAGTCGCGGCGTGGTCAAAAAAGTGGTAGCGGCGGCCGATAAATTAGTCGCGGTGTTCGAAAATTTAGATGGGGCACGGTCAAATAATTAGTTGCTTCGTTCAAATGTTAGTAGCTGCCTGGTCAAAAGTTATTTGCAGTGGTCGAAACTTTAGTCGGGTGGTCGAAAAATTAGTCGCAGCCTGGTCGAAAAACTAATCGCGGTGCTCGAAAAATAAGACAAGAAGTTGTCAAAAAATTAATCATGGCATGGTCAAAAAGTTAGTCGCGGAGGTCGAAAAATTACTTGTGGCTTGGTCAAAAATGTAGTAGCATCGTTTAAAAGCTTAGTCGCGGCATGATGGAAAAATTAGTTGCGGTGGTCGAAACATTACACACGACGTTGTTGAAAAGTTAGTCGCGGCATATTTGAAAAAATTTTCCCAACATGGTCGAAAAATTAGTCTAGGCGGTTGGAACACTAGACGGTGCTTCGTTCAAAAGTTAGTCGCTCCCTGGTCAATAAATTATTCGCAGTGGTCGAAACATTTGTCGGATGGTCAAAAAATTAGTCGCAGCCTGGTCGAAAAACTAATCGCGGTGCTCGAAAAACAAGACAAGAAGTTGTCAAAAAATTAATCATGGCATGGTCAAAAATATAGTCGCGGTGGTCGAAAAATTACTTGCAGCTTTGTCAAAAAACTAGTTGCTTCGTTCAAAAGCTTAGTCGCGGCATGATGGAAAAATTAGTCGCAACATTGTTGAAAAATTAGTCTAGGTGGTTGAAAAACTAGTCGCGGCATGGTCAGTAAAAAGTTGCGGTGGTCGAAAATAACGTCGTGGTGGACGAAAAATTAGATGCGGTGAGGTCGAAAATTTGTTGCTTCGTTCGAAAACTTAGACGCAGCATGATCGAAAAATTAGAGTCGCGGTCGTCGAAACATTACACGCGACGTTTTCGAAAAATCAGTCGCGTCATTTTTGAAAAATTAACCGCAACAGATTCGAAAAATTAGTCTAGGTGGTTGAAAAACTAGTCGCGGCACGGTCAAAAAATTAGTCGCAGTGGTCGAAACATTAGCCGCGATGGTTAAAAAATTAGTCAATGAATGGTCGAAAAATTGCGGTACGGTCAAAAAAATAATTGCTTCGTTCAAGAAGTTAGTCGCGGCTTGATCGAAAAATAAGTCGCGGTTGTCGAAACCTTCGACGCAACGTTGTCGGAAAATTAGTGGAGGCATGTATGCAAAAAATAGTCAACACATGGTCAGAAATTTAGTCGCGGCGGTCGAAAAATTATTGGCGGCATTGTCAAAAACGTAGTCGCAGCGGTCGAAAAATTAGTCGCGGCTTGGTCAAAATTTAGTCGCAGCAGTCGAAAAATTAGTTGCGGTTTGGTCGAAAAATTAGTCGCGGCCTGGTGGAAAAAATAGTAGTGGTGGTCGAAACAATAGTCACGGCGGTAACAAACAGTAAGTCAGGGGATGGTCAAAAATTAGTCGCTGCATGGTCAAAAAATTTGTCACGTCATTGTCAAAAAAGTAGTCGCGGCGGTCGAAAAAACAGTCGCGGCCTCGTCAAAAATTTAGTCGCAGCGGTTAAAAAACTAGTCGCGGCACGGTCAGAAAATTAGTCGCAGCGGTCGAAACATTTGTCGGATGGTCGAAAAATTAGTCGCAGCCTGGTCGAAAATTAATCGCGGTGCTCGAAAAACAAGACAAGAAGTTGTCAAAAAATTAATCATGGCATGGTCAAAAATATAGTCGCGGTGGTCGAAAAATTACTTGCAGCTTTGTCAAAAAAACTAGTTGCTTCGTTCAAAAGCTTAGTCGCGGCATGATGGAAAAATTAGTCGCAACATTGTTGAAAAATTAGTCTAGGTGGTTGAAAAACTAGTCGCGGCATGGTCAGTAAAAAGTTGCGGTGGTCGAAAATAACGTCGTGGTGGACGAAAAATTAGATGCGGTGAGGTCGAAAATTTGTTGCTTCGTTCGAAAACTTAGACGCAGCATGCTCGAAAAATTAGAGTCGCGGTCGTCGAAACATTACACGCGACGTTTTCGAAAAATCAGTCGCGGCCTTTTTGAAAAAATAATCGCAACAGATTCGAAAAATTAGTCGCAGCGGTTAAAAAACTAGTCGCGGCACGGTCAGAAAATTAGTCGCAGCGGTCGAAACATTTGTCGGATGGTCGAAAAATTAGTCGCAGCCTGGTCGAAAAAGTAATCGCGGTGCTCGAAAAATAAGACAAGAAGTTGTCAAAAAATTAATCATGGCGTGGTCAAAAATATAGTCGCGGTGGTCGAAAAATTACTTGCGGCTTGGTCAAAGAAGCAGTTGCTTCGTTTAAAAGCTTAGTCGCGGCATGATGGAAAAATTAGTCGCAACAGTGTTGAAAAATTAGTCTAGGTGGTTGAAAAACTAGTCGCGGCATGGTCAGTAAAAAGTTGCGGTGGTCGAAAATAACGTCGTGGTGGACAAAAAATTAGATGCGGTGAGGTCGAAAATTTGTTGCTTCGTTCGAAAACTTAGACGCAGCATGCTCGAAAAATTAGAGTCGCGGTCGTCGAAACATTACACGCGACGTTTTCGAAAAATCAGTCGCGGCATTTTTGAGAAAATAATCGCAACAGATTCGAAAAATTAGTCTAGGTGATTGAAAAACTAGGCGCGGCACGGTCAAAAAATTAGTCGCAGTGGTCGAAACATTAGCCGCGATGGTTGAAAAATTAGTCGCAGAATGGTCGAAAAATTGCGGTACGGTCAAAAAAATAATTGCTTCGTTCAAGAAGTTAGTCGCGGCTTGATCGAAAAATAAGTCGCGGTTGTCGAAACCTTCGACGCAACGTTGTCGGAAAATTAGTGGCGGCATGTATGCAAAAAATAGTCAACACATGGTCAGAAATTTAGTCGCGGCGGTCGAAAAATTATTGGCGGCATTGTCAAAAACGTAGTCGCAGCGGTCGAAAAATTAGTCGCGGCTAGATCAAAAAATTTAGTCGCAGCAGGCGAAAAATTAGTTGCGATTTGGTCGAAAAATTAGTCGCGGCATGGTGGAAAGAATAGTAGTGGTAGTCGAAACATTAGTCACGGCGGTAACAAACAGTAAGTCAGGGGATGGTCAAAAATTAGTCGCTGCATGGTCAAAAAATTAGTCGTGTCTTTGTCAAAAAAGTAGTCGCGGAGGTCGAAAACACAGTCGCGGCCTGGTCAAAAATTTAGTCGCAGCGGTTAAAAAACTAGTCGCGGCACGGTCAGAAAATTAGTCGCAGTGGTCGAAACATTTGTCGGATGAGCGAAAAAGTAGTCGCAGCCTGGTCGAAAAACTAATCGCGGTGCTCGAAAAATAAGACAAGAAGTTGTCAAAAAATTAATCATGGCGTGGTCAAAAATATAGTCGCGGTGGTCGAAAAATTACTTGCGGCTTGGTCAAAGAAGTAGTTGCTTCGTTTAAAAGCTTAGTCGCGGCATGATGGAAAAATTAGTCGCAACATGGTTGAAAAATTAGTCTAGGTGGTTGAATAACTAGTCGCGGCATGGTCAGTAAAAAGTTGCGGTGGCCGAAAATAACGTCGTGTGCTGGACGAAAAATTAGATGCAGTGAGGTCAAAAATTTGTTGCTTCGTTCGAAAACTTAGACGCAGCATGATCAAAAAATTAGAGTCGCGGTCGTCGAAACATTACACGCGACATTTTCGAAAAATCAGTCGCGGCATTTTTGAAAAAATAATCGCAACATATTAGAAAAATTAGTCTAGGTGGTTGAAAAACTAGTCGCGGCACGGTCAGAAAATTAGTCGCAGTGGTCGAAACATTAGCCGCGATGGTCGAAAAATTAAACGCAGAGTGGTCGAAAAAATGCGGTACAGTCAAAAAAATAATTGCTTCGTTCAGGAAGTTAGTCGCGGCTTGATCGAAAAATAAGTCGCGGTGGTCGAAACCTTCGACGAAACGTTGTCAAAAAATTAGTGGCGGCATGTATGCAAAAAATAGTCAAAACATGGTCAGAAATTTAGTCGCGGCGGTCGAAAAATTATTGGCGGTATTGTCAAAAAAGTAGTCGCAGCGGTCGAAAAATTAGTCGCGGCTTGGTCAAAAATTTAGTCGCAGCAGTCGAAAAATTAGTTGCGGTTTGGTCGAAAAATTAGTCGCAGCAGTCGAAAAATTAGTTGCGGTTTGGTCGAAAAATTAGTCGCGGCCTGGTGGAAAAAATAGTAGTGGTGGTCGAAACCTTAGTCACGGCGGTAACAAACAGTAAGTCGCGGGATGGTCGAAAAATAGTCGCTGCATAGTCAAAAAATTAGTCGCGTCATTGTCAAAAAAGTAGTCGCGGCGGTCGAAAAAACAGTCGCGGCGGTCGAAAAAACAGTCGCGGCCTGGTCAAAAATTTAGTCGCAGCGGTTAAAAAACTAGTCGCGGCACGGTCAGAAAATTAGTCGAAGTGGTCGAAACATCTGTCGGATGGTCAAAAATTTAGTTGCAGCCTGGTCGAAAAACTAATCGCGGTGCTCGAAAAATAAGACAAGAAGTTGTCAAAAAATTAATCATGGCGTGGTCAAAAATATAGTCGCGGTGGTCGAAAAATTACTTGCGGCTTGGTCAAAGAAGTAGTTGCTTCATTCAAAAGCTAAGTCGCGGCATGATGGAAAAAAAGAGTCGCACCATGGTCGAAAAATTAGTCTAGGCGGTTGAAAAACTAGCCGCGGCATGGTCAGTAAAAAGTTGCGGTGGTCGAAAATAACGTCGTGGTGGACGAAAAATTAGATGCGGTGAGGTCGAAAAGTTTGTTGCTCCGTTCAAAAAATTAGTCGCAGCATGATCGAAAAATTAGAGTCGCGGTCGTCGAAACATCACACGCGACGTGTTCGAAAAATTAGTTGCGGCTATTTTGAAAAAATAATTGCAACAGATTCGAAAAATTGTCTAGGCGGTTGAAAAACTAGTCGCGGCACGGTCAGAAAATTAGTCGCAGTGGTCGAATCATTAGCCGCGATGGTCAAAAAATTAGTCGCAGAATGATCGAAAAGTTGCGGTACGTTCAAAAAAATAATTGCTTCGTTCAAGAAGTTAGTCAAAAATAGCCAAAACATGGTCAAAAAAGTAGTCACAGCGGTCGAAAAATTAGTCGCGGCTTGGTCAAAAATTTATTCGCAGCAGTTAAAAAATTAGTTGCGGTTTGGTCGAAAAATTAGTCGCGGCATGGTGGAAAAAAAATAGTAGTGGTGGTCGAAACATTAGTCACGGCGGTAACAAACAATAAGTCGCGGGATGGTCGAAAATTAGTCGCTGCATGGTCAAAAAATTTAGTCGCAGCGGTTAAAAAACTAGTCGCGGCACGGTCAGAAAATTAGTCGCAGTGGTCGAAACATTTGTCGGATGGTCGAAAAATTAGTCGCAGCCTGGTCGAAAAACTAATCGCAGTGCTCGAAAAATAAGACAAGAAGTTGTCATAAAATTAATCATGGCATTGTCAAAAATATAGTCGCGGTGTTCGAAAAATTACTTGCGGCTTGTTCAAAGAAGTAGTTGCTTCGTTTAAAAGCTTAGTCGCGGCATGATGGAAAAATTAGTCGCAACATGGTCGAAAAATTAGTCTAGGCGGTTGAAAACTAGCCGCGGCATGGTCAGTAAAAAGTTGCAGTGGTCGAAAATAACGTCGTGGTGGACAAAAAATTAGATGCGGTGAGGTCAAAAAGTTTGTTGCTCCGTTCAAAAAATTAGTCGCAGCATGATCGAAAAATTAGAGTCGCGGTCGTCGAAACATCACACGCGACGTTTTCGAAAAAGTAGTTGCGGCTATTTTGAAAATATAATGGCAACAGATTCGAAAAATTGTCTAGGCGGTTGAAAAACTAGTCGCGGCACGGTCAGAAAATTAGTCGCAGTGGTCGAATCATTAGCCGCGATGGTCAAAAAATTAATCGCAGAATGATCGAAAAGTTGCGGTACGTTCAAAAAAATAATTGCTTCGTTCAAGAAGTTAGTCAAAAATAGCCAAAACATGGTCAAAAAAGTAGTCGCAGCGGTCGAAAAATTAGTCGCGGCTTGGTCAAAAATTTATTCGCAGCAGTTGAAAAATTAGTTGCGGTTTGGTCGAAAAATTAGTCGCGGCATGGTGGAAAAAAAATAGTAGTGGTGGTCGAAACATTAGCCACGGCGGTAACAAACAATAAGTCGCGGGATGGTCGAAAATTAGTCGCTGCATGGTCAAAAAATTAGTCGCGTCATAGTCAAAAAAGTAGTCGCGGCGGTCGAAAAAACAGTCGCGGCCTGGTCAAAAATTTAGTCGCAGCGGTTAAAAAACTAGTCACGGGACGGTCAGAAAATTAGTCGCAGTGGTCGAAACATTTGCCGGATGGTCGAAAAATTAGTCTCAGCCTGGTAGAAAAACTAATCGCGGTGCTCGAAAAATAAGACAAGAAGTTGTCAAAAATTAATCATGGCATGGACAAAAATAAGGTCGCGGTGGTCGAAAAATTACTTGCGTCTTGGTCAAAGAAGTAGTTGCTTCGTTCAAAAACTTAGTCGCGGCATGATGGAAAAAGTAGTCGCAAAAGATTCGAAAAATTGTCTAGGCGGTTGAAAAACTAGTCGCGGCACGGTCAGAAAATAAGTCGCAGTGGTCGAATCATTAGCCGCGATGGTCAAAAAATTAGTCGCAGAATGGTCGAAAAGTTGCGGTACGTTCAAAAAAATAATTGCTTCGTTCAAGAAGTTAGTCAAAAAAAGTCAAAACATGGTCAAAAAAGTAGTCGCAGCGGTTGAATATTTAGTCGCGGCTTGGTCAAAAATTTATTCGCAGCAGTTGAAAAATTTGTTGCGGTTTGGTCGAAAAATTAGTCGCGGCATGGTGGAAAAAAATAGTAGTGGTGGTCGAAACATTAGTCACGGCGGTAACAAATAATAAGTCGCGGGATAGTCGAAAATTAGTCGCTGCATGGTCAAAAAATTAGTCGCGTCATAGTCAAAAAAGTAGTCGCGGCGGTCGAAAACACAGTCGCGGCCTGGTCAAAAATTTAGTCGCAGCGGTTAAAAAACTAGTCGCGGCACGGTCAGAAAAATAGTCGCAGTGGTCGAAACATTTGTCGGATGGTCGAAAATTTAGTCGCAGCCTGGTCGAAAAACTAATCGCAGTGCTCGAAAAATAAGACAAGAAGTTGTCAAAAAATTAATCATGGCATTGTCAAAAATATAGTCGCGGTGGTCGAAAAATTACTTGCGGCTTGGTCAAAGAAGTAATTGCTTCGTTTAAAAGCTTAGTCGCGGCATAACTGAAAAATTAGTCGCAACATGGTCGAAAAATTAGTCTAGGCGGTTGAAAACTAGCCGCGGCATGGTCAGTAAAAAGTTGCAGTGGTCGAAAATAACGTCGTGGTGGACAAAAAATTAGATGCGGTGAGGTCAAAAAGTTTGTTGCTCCGTTCAAAAAATTAGTCGCAGCATGATCGAAAAATTAGAGTCGCGTTCGTCGAAACATCACACGCGACGTTTTCGAAAAAGTAGTTGCGGCTTTTTTGAAAAAATAATCGCAACAGATTCAAAAAATTGTCTAGGCGGTTAAAAAACTAGTCGCGGCACGGTCAGAAAACTAGTCGCAGTGGTCGAATCATTAGCCGCGATGGTCAAAAAATTAGTCGCAGAATGGTCGAAAAGTTGCGGTACGTTCAAAAAAATAATTGCTTCGTTCAAGAAGTTAGTCAAAAAAAGTCAAAACATGGTCAAAAAAGTAGTCGCAGCGGTTGAATATTTAGTCGCGGCTTGGTCAAAAATTTATTCGCAGCAGTTGAAAAATTTGTTGCGGTTTGGTCGAAAAATTAGTCGCGGCATGGTGGAAAAAAATAGTAGTGGTGGTCGAAACATTAGTCACGGCGGTAACAAATAATAAGTCGCGGGATAGTCGAAAATTAGTCGCTGCATGGTCAAAAAATTAGTCGCGTCATAGTCAAAAAAGTAGTCGCGGCGGTCGAAAACACAGTCGCGGCCTGGTCAAAAATTTAGTCGCAGCGGTTAAAAAACTAGTCGCGGCACGGTCAGAAAAATAGTCGCAGTGGTCGAAACATTTGTCGGATGGTCGAAAATTTAGTCGCAGCCTGGTCGAAAAACTAATCGCAGTGCTCGAAAAATAAGACAAGAAGTTGTCAAAAAATTAATCATGGCATTGTCAAAAATATAGTCGCGGTGGTCGAAAAATTACTTGCGGCTTGGTCAAAGAAGTAGTTGCTTCGTTTAAAAGCTTAGTCGCGGCATAACTGAAAAATTAGTCGCAACATGGTCGAAAAATTAGTCTAGGCGGTTGAAAACTAGCCGCGGCATGGTCAGTAAAAAGTTGCAGTGGTCGAAAATAACGTCGTGGTGGACAAAAAATTAGATGCGGTGAGGTCAAAAAGTTTGTTGCTCCGTTCAAAAAATTAGTCGCAGCATGATCGAAAAATTAGAGTCGCGTTCGTCGAAACATCACACGCGACGTTTTCGAAAAAGTAGTTGCGGCTTTTTTGAAAAAATAATCGCAACAGATTCAAAAAATTGTCTAGGCGGTTAAAAAACTAGTCGCGGCACGGTCAGAAAACTAGTCGCAGTGGTCGAATCATTAGCCGCGATGGTCGAAAAATTAGTCGCAGAATGGTCGAAAAGTTGCGGTACGTTCAAAAAAATAATTGCTTCGTTCAAGAAGTTAGTCAAAAACAGTCAAAACATGGTCAAAAAAGTAGTCGCAGCGGTCGAAAAATTAGTCGCGGCTTGGTCAAAAATTTATTCGCAGCAGTTGAAAAATTAGTTGCGGTTTGGTCGAAAAATTAGTCGCGGCATGGTGGAAAAAAATAGTAGAGGTGGTCGAAACATTAGTCACGGCGGTAACAAATAATAAGTCGCGGGATAGTCGAAAATTAGTCGCTGCATGGTCAAAAAATTAGTCGCGTCATAGTCAAAAAAGTAGTCGCGGCGGTCGAAAACACAATCGCGGCCTGGTCAAAAATTTAGTCGCAGCGGTTAAAAAACTAGTCGCGGCACGGTCAGAAAAATAGTCGCAGTGGTCGAAACATTTGTCGGATGGTCGAAAATTTAGTCGCAGCCTGGTCGAAAAACTAATCGCGGTGCTCAAAAAATAAGACAAGAAGTTGTCAAAAAATTAATCATGGCATTGTCAAAAATATAGTCGCGGTGGTCGAAAAATTACTTGCGGCTTGGTCAAAGAAGTAGTTGCTTCGTTTAAAAGCTTAGTCGCGGCATAACTGAAAAATTAGTCGCAACATGGTCGAAAAATTAGTCTAGGCGGTTGAAAACTAGCCGCGGCATGGTCAGTAAAAAGTTGCAGTGGTCAAAAATAACGTCGTGGTGGACAAAAAATTAGATGCGGTGAGGTCAAAAAGTTTGTTGCTCCGTTCAAAAAATTAGTCGCAGCATGATCGAAAAATTAGAGTCGCGTTCGTCGAAACATCACACGCGACGTTTTCGAAAAAGTAGTTGCGGCTTTTTTGAAAAAATAATCGCAACAGATTCAAAAAATTGTCTAGGCGGTTAAAAAACTAGTCGCGGCACGGTCAGAAAACTAGTCGCAGTGGTCGAATCATTAGCCGCGATGGTCGAAAAATTAGTCGCAGAATGGTCGAAAAGTTGCGGTACCTTCAAAAAAATATTTGCTTCGTTCAAGAAACTAGTCAAAAACAGTCAAAACATGGTCAAAAAAGTAGTCGCAGCGGTCGAAAAATTAGTCGCGGCTTGGTCAAAAATTTATTCGCAGCAGTTGAAAAATTAGTTGCGGTTTGGTCGAAAAATTAGTCGCGGCATGGTGGAAAAAAATAGTAGTGGTGGTCGAAACATTAGTCACGGCGGTAACAAACAATAAGTCGCGGGATGGTCGAAAATTAGTCGCTGCATGGTCAAAAAATTTAGTCGCAGCGGTTAAAAAACTAGTCGCGGCACGGTCAGAAAATTAGTCGCAGTGGTCGAAACATTTGTCGGATGGTCGAAAAATTAGTCGCAGCCTGGTCGAAAAACTAATCGCGGTGCTCAAAAAATAAGACAAGAAGTTGTCAAAAAATTAATCATGGCATTGTCAAAAATATAGTCGCGGTGGTCGAAAAATTACTTGCGGCTTGGTCAAAGAAGTAGTTGCTTCGTTTAAAAGCTTAGTCGCGGCATAACTGAAAAATTAGTCGCAACATGGTCGAAAAATTAGTCTAGGCGGTTGAAAACTAGCCGCGGCATGGTCAGTAAAAAGTTGCAGTGGTCGAAAATAACGTCGTGGTGGACAAAAAATTAGATGCGGTGAGGTCAAAAAGTTTGTTGCTCCGTTCAAAAAATTAGTCGCAGCATGATCGAAAAATTAGAGTCGCGTTCGTCGAAACATCACACGCGACGTTTTCGAAAAAGTAGTTGCGGCTTTTTTGAAAAAATAATCGCAACAGATTCAAAAAATTGTCTAGGCGGTTAAAAAACTAGTCGCGGCACGGTCAGAAAACTAGTCGCAGTGGTCGAATCATTAGCCGCGATGGTCGAAAAATTAGTCGCAGAATGGTCGAAAAGTTGCGGTACGTTCAAAAAAATAATTGCTTCGTTCAAGAAATTAGTCAAAAACAGTCAAAACATGGTCAAAAAAGTAGTCGCAGCGGTCGAAAAATTAGTCGCGGCTTGGTCAAAAATTTATTCGCAGCAGTTGAAAAATTAGTTGCGGTTTGGTCGAAAAATTAGTCGCGGCATGGTGGAAAAAAATAGTAGTGGTGGTCGAAACATTAGTCACGGCGGTAACAAATAATAAGTCGCGGGATGGTCGAAAATTAGTCGCTGCATGGGCAAAAAATTAGTCGCGTCATAGTCAAAAAAGTAGTCGCGGCGGTCGAAAAAACAGTCGCGGCCTGGTCAAAAATTTAGTCGCAGCGGTTAAAAAACTAGTCGCGGCACGGTCAGAAAATTAGTCGCAGTGGTCGAAACATTTGTCGGATGGTCGAAAAATTAGTCGCAGCCTGTTCGAAAAACTAATCGCAGTGCTCGAAAAATAAGACAAGAAGTTGTCAAAAAATTAATCATGGCATTGTCAAAAATATAGTCGCGGTGGTCGAAAAATTACTTGCGGCTTGGTCAAAGAAGTAGTTGCTTCGTTTAGAAGCTTAGTCGCGGCATGATGGAAAAATTAGTCGCAACATGGTCGAAAAATTAGTCTAGGCGGTTGAAAACTAGCCGCTGCATGGTCAGTAAAAAGTTGCGGTGGTCAAAAATAACGTCGTGGTGGACAAAAAATTAGATGCGGTGAGGTCGAAAAGTTTGTTGCTTCGTTCAAAAACTTAGTCGCGGTATGATCGAAAAATTAGTGTCGCGGTCGTCGAAACATTTCACGCGACGTTTTCGAAAAATTATTCGCGGCAATTTTGAAAAAAAAACAATCGCAACACATTCGAAAAATTGTCTAGGCGGTTGAAAAACTAGTCGCGGCACGGTCAGAAAATTAGTCGCAGTGGTCGAAACATTAGCCGCGATGGTCGAAAAATTAGTCGCAGAACGGTCGAAAAGTTGCGGTACGGTCAAAAAAATAATTGCTTCGTTCAAGAAGTTAGTCGCTGCTTGATCGAAAAATAAGTCGTGGTGGTCGAAACCTTCGACGCAACGTTGTCGAAAAAATAGTGGCGGCATGTACGCAAAAAATAGTCAAAACATGGTCCAAATTTAGTCGCGGCGGTCGAAAAATTATTGGCGGCATTGTCAAAAAAGTAGTCGCAGCGGTCGAAAAATTAGTTGCGGCTTGGTCAAAAAATTAGTCGCAGCAGTCGAAAAATTAGTTGCGGTTTGGTCGAAAAATTAGTCGCGGCCTGGTGGAAAAAATAGTAGTGGTGGTCGAAACATTAGTCACGGCGGTAACAAACAGTAAGTCGCGGGATGGTCGAAAAATAGTCGCTGCATGGTCAAAAAACTAGTCGCGTCATTGTCAAAAAAGTAGTCGCGGCGGTCGAAAAAACAGTCGCGGCCTGGTCAAAAATTTAGTCGCAGCGGTTAAAAATTTGATCGCGGCACGGTCAGAAAATTAGTCGCAGCGGTCGAAACCTTTGTCGGATGGTCGAAAAATTAGTCGCAGCCTGGTCGAAAATCTAATCGCGGTGCTCGAAAAATAAGACAAAAAGTTGTCAAAAAATTAATCATGGCATGGTCAAAATTATAGTCGCGGTGGTCGAAAAAGTACTTGCGGCTTGGTCAAAGAAGTAGTTGCTTCGTTCAAAAGCTTAGTCGCGGCATGATGGAAAAAAAGTCGCAACATGGTCGAAAAATTAGTCTAGGCGGTTGAAAAACTAGCCGCTGCATGGTCAGTAAAAAGTTGCGGTGGTCAAAAATAACGTCGTGGTGGACAAAAAATTAGATGCGGTGAGGTCGAAAAGTTTGTTGCTTCGTTCAAAAACTTAGTCGCGGTATGATCGAAAAATTAGTGTCGCGGTCGTCGAAACATTTCACGCGACGTTTTCGAAAAATTATTCGCGGCAATTTTGAAAAAACAATCGCAACAGATTCGAAAAATTGTCTAGGCGGTTGAAAAACTAGTCGCGGCACGGTCAGAAAATTAGTCGCAGTGGTCGAAACATTAGCCGCGATGGTCGAAAAATTAGTCGCAGAACGGTCGAAGAGTTGCGGTACGGTCAAAAAAATAATTGCTTCGTTCAAGAAGTTAGTCGCTGCTTGATCGAAAAATAAGTCTTGGTGGTCGAAACCTTCGACGCAACGTTGTCGAAAAAATAGTGGCGGCATGTACGCAAAAAATAGTCAAAACATGGTCGAAATTTAGTCGCGGCGGTCGAAAAATTATTGGCGGCATTGTCAAAAAAGTAGTCGCAGCGGTCGAAAAATTAGTTGCGGCTTGATCAAAAAATTAGTCGCAGCAGTCGAAAAATTAGTTGCGGTTTGGTCGAAAAATTAGTCGCGGCCTGGTGGAAAAAATAGTAGTGGTGGTCGAAACATTAGTCACGGCGGTAACAAACAGTAAGTCGCGGGATGGTCGAAAAATAGTCGCTGCATGGTCAAAAAACTAGTCGCATCATTGTCAAAAAAGTAGTCGCGGCGGTCGAAAAAACAGTCGCGGCCTGGTCAAAAATTTAGTCGCAGCGGTTAAAAATTTGATCGCGGCACGGTCAGAAAATTAGTCGCAGCGGTCGAAACATTTGTCGGATGGTCGAAAAATTAGTCGCAGCCTGGTCGAAAAACTAATCGCGGTGCTCGAAAAATAAGACAAAAAGTTGTCAAAAAATTAATCATGGCATGGTCAAAATTATAGTCGCGGTGGTCGAAAAAGTACTTGCCGCTTGGTCAAAGAAGTAGTTGCTTCGTTCAAAAGCTTAGTCGCGGCATGATGGAAAAAAGAGTCGCAACATGGTCAAAAAATTAGTCTAGGCGGTTGAAAAACTAGCCGCGGCATGGTCAGTAAAAAGTTGCGGTGGTCAAAAATAACGTCGTGGTGGACAAAAAATTAGATGCGGTGAGGTCGAAAAGTTTGTTGCTTCGATCAAAAACTTAGTCGCGGTATGATCGAAAAATTAGTGTCGCGGTCGTCGAAACATTTCACGCGACGTTTTCGAAAAATTAGTGGCGGCATGTACGCAAAAAATAGTCAAAACATGGTCGAAATTTAGTCGCGGCGGTCGAAAAATTATTGGCGGCATTGTCAAAAAAGTAGTCGCAGCGGTCGAAAAATTAGTCGCGTATTGGTCAAAAAATTAGTCGCAGCAGTCGAAAAAATAGTTGCGGTTTGGTCGAAAAATTAGTCGCGGCCTGGTGGAAAAATAGTAGTGGTGGTCGAAACATTAGTCACGGCGGTAACAAACAGTATGTCGCGGGATGGTCGAAAAATAGTCGCTGCATGGTCAAAAATTAGTCGCGTCATTGTCAAGAAAGTAGTTGCGGCGATCGAAAAAACAATCGAGGCCTGGTCAAAAATTTAGTCGCAGCGGTTAAAAAACTAGTCGCGGCACGGTCAGAAAATTAGTCGTAGTGGTCGAAACATTTGTCGGATGGTCGAAAAATTAGTCGCAGCCTGGTCGAAAAACTGATCGCGGTGCTCGAAAAATAAGACAAGAAGTTGTCAAAAAATTAATCATGGCATGGTCAAAATTATTGTCGCGGTGGTCGAAAAATTACTTGCGGCTTTGTCAAAGAAGTAGTTGCTTCGTTCAAAAGCTTAGTCGCGGCATGATGGAAAAAAGAGTCGCAACATGGTCGAAAAATTAGTCTAGGTCAGTAAAAAGTTGCGGTGGTCAAAAATAACGTCGTGGTGGACGAAAAATTAGATGCGGTGAGGTCGAAAAGTTTGTTGCTTCGTTCAAAAACTTAGTCGCGGCATGATCGAAAAATTAGAGTCATGGTCGTCGAAACATTTCACGCGACGTTTTCGAAAAATTAGTGGCGGCATGTACGCAAAAAATAGTCAAAACATGGTCGAAATTTAGTCGCGGCGGTCGAAAAATTATTGTCGGCATTGTCAAAAAAGTAGTCGCAGCGGTCGAAAAATTAGTCGCGTATTGGTCAAAAAATTAGTCGCAGCAGTCGAAAAATTAGTTGCGGTTTGGTCGAAAATTTAGTCGCGGCCTGGTGGAAACAATAGTAGTGGTGGTCGAAACATTAGTCACGGCGGTAATAAACAGTAAGTCGCGGGATGGTCGAAAAATAGTCGCTGCATGGTCAAAAAATTAGTCGCGTCATTGTCAAGAAAGTAGTCGCGGCGATTGAAAAAACAGTCGCGGCCTGGTCAAAAATTTAGTCGCAGCGGTTAAAAAACTAGTCGCGGCACGGTCAGAAAATTAGTCGCAGCGGTCGAAACATTTGTCGGATGGTCGAAAAATTAGTCGCAGCCTGGTCGAAAAACTAATCGCGGTGCTCGAAAAATAAGACAAGAAGTTGTCAAAAATTTAATCATGGCATGGTCAAAATTATAGTCGCGGTGGGCGAAAAATTACTTGCGGCTTGGTCAAAGAAGTAGTTGCTTCGTTCAAAAGCTTAGTCGCGGCATGATGGAAAAAAGAGTCGCAACATGGTCGAAAAATTAGTCTAGGCGGTTGAAAAACTAGCCGCGGCATGGCCAGTAAAAAGTTGCGGTGTCGAAAATAACGTCGTGGTGGACGAAAAATTAAATGCGGTGAGGTCAAAAAGTTTGTTGCTTCGTTCAAAACTTAGTCGCTGCATGATCAAAAAATTAGAGTCGAGGTGGTCGAAACATTACACGCGACGTTTTCGAAAAATCAGTCGCGGCAATTTTGAAAAAATAATCGCAACAGATTCGAAAAATTGTCTAGGAGGTTGAAAAACTAGTCGCGGCACTGTCAGAAAATAAGTCGCAGTGGTCGAAACATTAGCCGCGATGGTCGAAAATTAGTCGCAGAATAGTTGAAAAGTTGCGGTACGGTCAAAAAAATAATTGCTTCGTTCAAGAAGTTAGTCGCGGCTTGATCGAAAAATAAGTCGCGTTGGTCGAAACCTTCGACGCAACGTTGTCGAAAAATTAGTGGCGGCATGTATGCAAAAAATAGTCAAAACATGGTCAGAAATTTAGTCGCGGCGGTCGAAAAATTATTGGCGGCATTGTCAAAAAGCAGCCGCAGCGGTCGAAAAATTAGTCGCGGCTTGGTCAAAAAATAAGTCGCAGCAGTCAAAAAATTAGTTGCTGTTTGGTCGAAAAACTAGTCGCGGCATGGTGGAAAAATTAGTAGTGGTGGTCGAAACATTAGTCACCGCGGTAACAAACAGTAAGTTGCGGGATGGTCGAACATTAGTCGCTGCATGTTCAAAAAATTAGTCGCGTCATTGTCAAAAAAGTAGTCGCGGTGGTCGAAAAAACAGTCGCGGCCTGGTCAAAAATTTAGTCGCACCGGTTAAAAAACTAGTCGCGGCACGGTCAGAAAATTAGTTGCAGTGGTCCAAACATTTGTCGGATGGTCGAAAAATTAGTCGCAGCCTGGTCGAAAAACTAATCGCGGTGCTCGAAAAAAAAAGACCAGAAGTTGTCAAAAAATTAATCATGGTATGGTCAAAAATATAGTCGCGGTGGTCGAAAAACTACTTGCGGCTTGGTCAAAGAAGTAGTTGCTTCGTTCAAAAGCTTAGTCGCTGCATGATGGAAAAATTAATCGCAATATGATCGAAAAATTAGTCTAGGCGGTTGAAAAACTAGCCGCGGCATGGCCAGTAAAAAGTTGCGGTGTCGAAAATAACGTCGTGGTGGACGAAAAATTAAATGCGGTGAGGTCAAAAAGTTTGTTGCTTCGTTCAAAACTTAGTCGCTGCATGATCAAAAAATTAGAGTCGCGGTGGTCGAAACATTACACGCGACGCTTTCGAAAAATCAGTCGCGGCAATTTTGAAAAAATAATCGCAACAGATTCGAAAAATTGTCTAGGAGGTTGAAAAACTAGTCGCGGCACTGTCAGAAAATTAGTCGCAGTGGTCGAAACATTAGCCGCGATGGTCGAAAATTAGTCGCAGAATAGTTGAAAAGTTGCGGTACGGTCAAAAAAATAATTGCTTCGTTCAAGAAGTTAGTCGCGGCTTGATCGAAAAATAAGTCGCAGCAGTCGAAAAATTTGTTGCGGTTTGGTCAAAAAATTAGTCGCGGCATGGTGGAAAAAATAGTAGTGGTGGTCGAAACAGTAGTAGCGGTGGTGGCAAACAGTAAGTCGCGGGATGGTCGAACATTAGTCGCTGCATGTTCAAAAAATTAGTCGCGTCATTGTCAAAAAAGTAGTCGCGGTGGTCGAAAAAACAGTCGCGGCCTGGTCAAAAATTTAGTCGCACCGGTTAAAAAACTAGTCGCGGCACGGTCAGAAAAATAGTTGCAGTGGTCGAAACATTTGTCGGATGGTCGAAAAATTAGTCGCAGCCTGGTCGAAAAACTAATCGCGGTGCTCGAAAAAAAAAGACCAGAAGTTGTCAAAAAATTAATCATGGCATGGTCAAAAATATAGTCGCGGTGGTCGAAAAACTACTTGCGGCTTGGTCAAAGAAGTAGTTGCTTCGTTCAAAAGCTTAGTCGCGGCATGATGGAAAAAGTAATCGCAATATGGTCGAAAAATTAGTCTAGGCGGTTGAAAAACTAGCCGCGGCATGGCCAGTAAAAAGTTGCGGTGTCAAAAATAACGTCGTGGTGGACGAAAAATTAAATGCGGTGAGGTCAAAAAGTTTGTTGCTTCGTTCAAAACTTAGTCGCGGCATGATCAAAAAATTAGAGTCGCGGTGGTCGAAACATTACACGCGACGTTTTCGAAAAATCAGTCGCGGCAATTTTGAAAAAATAATCGCAACAGATTCGAAAAATTGTCTAGGTTGAAAAACTAGTCGCGGCACTGTCAGAAAATTAGTCGCAGTGGTCGAAACATTAGCCGCGATGGTCGAAAATTAGTCGCAGAATAGTTGAAAAGTTGCGGTACGGTCAAAAAAATAATTGCTTCGTTCAAGAAGTTAGTCGCGGCTTGATCGAAAAATAAGTCGCAGCAGTCGAAAAATTTGTTGCGGTTTGGTCAAAAAATTAGTCGCGGCATGGTGGAAAAAATAGTAGTGGTGGTCGAAACAGTAGTAGCGGTGGTGGCAAACAGTAAGTCGCGGGATGGTCGAACATTAGTCGCTGCATGTTCAAAAAATTAGTCGCGTCATTGTCAAAAAAGTAGTCGCGGTGGTCGAAAAAACAGTCGCGGCCTGGTCAAAAATTTAGTCGCACCGGTTAAAAAACTAGTCGCGGCACGGTCAGAAAAATAGTTGCAGTGGTCGAAACATTTGTCGGATGGTCGAAAAATTAGTCGCAGCCTGGTCGAAAAACTAATCGCGGTGCTCGAAAAAAAAAGACCAGAAGTTGTCAAAAAATTAATCATGGCATGGTCAAAAATATAGTCGCGGTGGTCGAAAAACTACTTGCGGCTTGGTCAAAGAAGTAGTTGCTTCGTTCAAAAGCTTAGTCGCGGCATGATGGAAAAAGTAATCGCAACATGGTCGAAAAATTAGTCTAGGCGGTTGAAAAACTAGCCGCGGCATGGCCAGTAAAAAGTTGCGGTGTCGAAAATAACGTCGTGGTGGACGAAAAATTAAATGCGGTGAGGTCAAAAAGTTTGTTGCTTCGTTCAAAACTTAGTCGCGGCATGATCAAAAAATTAGAGTCGCGGTTGTCGAAACATTACACGCGACGTTTTCGAAAAATCAGTCGCGGCAATTTTGAAAAAATAATCGCAACAGATTCGAAAAATTGTCTAGGAGGTTGAAAAACTAGTCGCGGCACTGTCAAAAAATTAGTCGCAGTGGTCGAAACATTAGCCGCGATGGTCGAAAATTAGTCGCAGAATAGTTGAAAAAATGCGGTACGGTCAAAAAAATAATTATTTCGTTCAAGAAGTTAGTCGCGGCTTGATCGAAAAATAAGTCGCAGCAGTCGAAAAATTTGTTGCGGTTTGGTCAAAAAATTAGTCGCGGCATGGTGGAAAAAATAGTAGTGATGGTCGAAACAGTAGTAGCGGTGGTGGCAAACAGTAAGTCGCGGGATGGTCGAAAATTAGTCGCTGAATGGTCAAAAAATTAGTCGCATCATTGTCAAAAAATAGTCGCCGCGGTCGAAAAAACAGTCGCGGCCTGGTCAAAATTTTAGTCGCAGCGGTTAAAAAACTAGTCAGTCACGGCACGGTCAAAAAATTAGTCGCAGTGGTCGAAACATTTGTCGGATGGTCGAAAAATTAGTCGCAGCCCGGTCAAAAAACTAATCGCGGTGCTCGAAAAATAAGACAAGAAGTTGTCAAAAATTAATCATGGCATGGACAAAAATATAGTCGCGGTGGTCGAAAAAATACTTGCGTCTTGGTCAAAGAAGTAGTTGCTTCGTTCAAAACTTAGTCGCGGCATGATCAAAAAATTAGAGTCGCGGTCGTCGAAACATTACACGCGACGTTTTCGAAAAATCAGTCGCGGCAATTTTGAAAAAATAATCGCAACAGATTCGAAAAATTGTCTAGGAGGTTGAAAAACTAGTCGCGGCACTGTCAGAAAATTAGTCGCAGTGGTCGAAACATTAGCCGCGATGGTCGAAAATTAGTCGCAGAATAGTTGAAAAGTTGCGGTACGGTCAAAAAAATAATTGCTTCGTTCAAGAAGTTAGTCGCGGCTTGATCGAAAAATAAGTCGCAGCAGTCGAAAAATTTGTTGCGGTTTGGTCAAAAAATTAGTCGCGGCCTGGTGGAAAAAATAGTAGTGGTGGTCGAAACAGTAGTAGCGGCGGTGGCAAACAGTAAGTCGCGGGATGGTCGAAAATTAGTCGTTGCATGGTCAAAAAATTAGTCGCATCATTGTCAAAAAAGTAGTCGCCGCGGTCGAAAAAACAGTCGCGGCCTGGTCAAAAATTTAGTCGCAGCGGTTAAAAAACTAGTCTCGGCACGGTCAGAAAATTAGTCGCAGTGGTCGAAACATTTGCCGGATGGTCGAAAAATTAGTCGCAGCCAGGTCGAAAAACTAATCGCGGTGCTCGAAAAATAAGACAAGAAGTTGTCAAAAATTAATCATGGCATGGACAAAAATATAGTCGCGGTGGTCGAAAAATTACTTGCGTCTTGGTCAAAGAAGTAGTTGCTTCGTTCAAAAACTTAGTCGCGGCATGATGGAAAAAGTAGTCGCAACATGGTCGAAAAATTAGTCTAGGCAGTTGAAAAACTAGCCGCGGCATGGTCAGTAAAATGTTGCAGTGGTCGAAAAACTACTTGCGGCTTGGTCAAAGAAGTAGTTGCTTCGTTCAAAAGCTTAGTCGCGGCATGATGGAAAAATTAATAGCAATATGGTCGAAAAATTAGTCTAGGCGGTTGAAAAACTAGCCGCGGCATGGTCAGTAAAAAGTTGCGGTGTCGAAAATAACGTCGTGGTGGACGAAAAATTAAATGCGGTGAGGTCAAAAAGTTTGTTGCTTCGTTCAAAACTTAGTCGCGGCATGATCAAAAAGTTAGAGTCGCGGTCGTCGAAACATTACACGCGACGTTTTCGAAAAATCAGTCGCGGCAATTTTGAAAAAATAATCGCAACAGATTCGAAAAATTGTCTAGGAGGTTGAAAAACTAGTCGCGGCACTGTCAGAAAATAAGTCGCAGTGGTCGAAACATTAGCCGCGATGGTCGAAAATTAGTCGCAGAATAGTTGAAAAGTTGCGGTACGGTCAAAAAAATAATTGCTTCGTTCAAGAAGTTAGTCGCGGCTTGATCGAAAAATAAGTCGCAGCAGTCGAAAAATTTGTTGCGGTTTGGTCAAAAAATTAGTCGCGGCATGGTGGAAAAAATAGTAGTGGTGGTCGAAACAGTAGTAGCGGCGGTGGCAAACAGTAAGTCGCGGGATGGTCGAAAATTAGTCGCTGAATGGTCAAAAAATTAGTCGCATCATTGTCAAAAAAGTAGTCGCCGCGGTCGAAAAAACAGTCGCGGCCTGGTGAAAAATTTAGTCGCAGCTGTTAAAAAACTAGTCACGGCACGGTCAGAAAATTAGTCAATTAGTCGCAGTGGTCGAAACATTTGTCGGATGGTCGAAAAATTAGTCGCAGCCTGGTCAAAAAACTAATCGCGGTGCTCGAAAAATAAGACAAGAAGTTGTCAAAAATTAATCATGGCATGGACAAAAATATAGTCGCGGTGGTCGAAAAATTACTTGCGTCTTGGTCAAAGAAGTAGTTGCTTCGTTCAAAACTTAGTCGCGGCATGATCAAAAAATTAGAGTCGCGGTCGTCGAAACATTACACGCGACGTTTTCGAAAAATCAGTCGCGGCAATTTTGAAAAAAGAATCGCAACAGATTCGAAAAATTGTCTAGGAGGTTGAAAAATTAGTCTCGGCACTGTCAGAAAATTAGTCAGGGCATGGTCAAAAATTAGTCAGGGCATGGTCAAAAATTTAGTCGCGGTAGTCGAAAAATTACTTTCGGCTTGGTCCAAAAATTAGGTGCTTCGTTCAAAAACTAAGTCGCGGCACGATCGAAAAATTAGCGCGGTGGTCGAAACATTACACTCGACGTGGTTGAAAAGTTAGTCGCGTCATTTTTGAAAAAATAGTCGCAACTTGGTCAAAAAAGTAGTCTAGGCGGTCGAAACAGTAGACGCAACGTTGTTGAAAAGTTAGTGGAGGTATATTTGCAAAAAATCATAATAACATGATCAAAAATTAGTTGCGGCGGTTGAAAAATTAGTCGCGGCATGGCCAGAAAAGTGGTTGCGGCGGTCGAAAATTTCGTCGTGCTGGTCGAAAAAATAGATGCGACACGGTCAAAAAATTAGTTGCTTCGTTGAAAAACTATACGCCTCCTGGTCGAAAAATCAGTCGCAGTAGTCGACACTTTAGTCGCAGTGGTCGAAAATTTAATCGCGATGGTCAAAAAATAAGTTGCGCAAGCTCAAAGACTTATTTGCTTCGTTCAAGAAATTAGTCGTGGCATGATCGAAAAACAATTCGTGGCGGTCGAAACAGTAGACGCAACGTTGTCGAAAAGTTAGTGGAGGTATATTTGCAAAAAATCATAATAACATGATCAAAAATTAGTTGCGGCGGTTGAAAAATTAGTCGCGGCATTGTCAAAAAAAAAGTCGCGGCGGTCAAAAAAATAGTCGGGGCTTGGTCAAAAATTTAGTCGCAGCAGTCGAAAAATTAGTTGCGGCATGGTCAAAAAATTAGTCGTGGCATGGTCGCAAACTTAGTCGCGGCATGGTCAAAAAAATTAGTAGTGGTGGTTGAAAGATTGGTCGCGGCGTTCAAAAAATTAGTCATGGCATGGTCAAAAAATTAGTCGCGGCGGTAACAAGCAATTAGTCGCGGGATGTCGAGAATTTAGTCAAGGCGGTCGATAATTAGTCGCGGTTTTAACTAAAAAGTAATTGCGGCATGGTCAAAAATTTAGTTGCGGTTGTCGAAAATTGAGTCGCGGCGCGGTCAAAAATTTTGTCACCTCGGTTGAAAATTTAGTCGGGGAATGATCTAAAAATGAGTCGTGACGGTCGAAAATTTAGTTGGGGCGGTAACAAACTTTTAGTCGGCGGCATGGTCGAAAAATTAATCGCGGCGGTAACAAACTTTTCATCGCGGCATGGTCGAAAATTTAAATCTGTGGTCGAAACATTAGTCGCGGTAGTCGAAAAACTAGTCATGGCATGGTCGAACGTTTAATCGGGTGGTCGAAAAATTAGTCGCAGCATGGTAGAAAATTTAGTCGCGGTGTTCGGAACATTATACGCGACGTTGTCGGAAAATCAACCATGGCATGGTCAAAAATTATGTCGCGGGGTCGAAACATTAGACATGACGTTGTCGAAAAATTAAGCCTAGCATGGTCAAAAATTTAGTCGCGGTGGTCGAAAAATTATTTGCGGCTTGGTAAAAAAATGTGTCGCAGTTGTCAAAAAATTTTGCTTCGTTCAAAAACTTAGTCGCCGCATGATCGAAAAATTAGTAGCGCTGGTCGAAAGATTACACGCGACGTTGTCGAAAAGTTAATCGCGGCGTTCGACAAAACAGTCGCAGTTTGGTCAAAAATTTAGTCGCAGCAGTCAAAAAATTAGTTGCGGCATGGTCAAAAAATTAGTCGCAGGATGGTCAAAAAATTAGTCGCGGCATGGTCGCAAAATTAGTCGCGGCTTGGTCAAAAATTTAGTCGCAGCAGTCGAAAAATTAGTTGCGGCATGGTCAAAAAATTAGTCGTGGCATGGTCGCAAAGTTAGTCGCGGCATGGTCAAAAAATTATTAGTGGTGGTTGAAAGATTGGTCGCGGCGTTCAAAAAATTAGTCATGGCATGGTCAAAAAATTAGTCGCGGCGGTAACAAGCAATTAGTCGCAGGATGTCGAGAATTTAGTCAAGGCGGTCGATAATTAGTCGCGGTTTTAACTAAAAAATAATTGCGGCATGGTCAAAAATTTAGTTGCGGTTGTCGAAAATTGAGTCGCGGCGCGGTCAAAAATTTTGTCGCCTCTGTTGAAAATTTAGTCGAGGAATGATCTAAAAATGAGTCGTGACGGTCGAAAATTTAGTTGGGGCGGTAACAAACTTTTAGTCGGCGGCATGGTCAAAAAATTAATCGCGGCGGTAACAAACTTTTCATCGCGGTATGGTCGAAAATTTAAATCTGTGGTCGAAACATTAGTCGCGGTAGTCGAAAAACTAGTCATGGCATGGTCGAACGTTTAATCGGGTGGTCGAAAAATTAGTCGCAGCATGGTAGAAAATTTAGTCGCGGTGGTCGGAACATTAGACGCGACGTTGTCGGAAAATCAACCATGGCATGGTCAAAAATTATGTCGCGGGGTCGAAACATTAGACATGACGTTGTCGAAAAATTAACCCTAGCATGGTCAAAAATTTAGTCGCGGTGGTCGAAAAATTATTTGCGGCTTGGTAAAAAAATGTGTCGCAGTTGTCAAAAAATTTTGCTTCGTTCAAAAACTTAGTCGCCGCATGATCGAAAAATTAGTAGCGCTGGTCGAAAGATTACACGCGACGTTGTCGAAAAGTAAATCACGGCGTTCGACAAAACAGTCGCAGCTTGGTCAAAAATTTAGTCGCAGCAGTCAAAAAATTAGTTGCGGCATGGTCAAAAAATTAGTCGCAGGATGGTCAAAAAATTAGTCGCGGCATGGTCGCAAAATTAGTCGCCGCATGGTGGAAAAATTAGTAGTTATGGTCGAAACATTAGACGCGACGTTGTCGAAATATTGATCAAGGCATGATCAAAAAATTAGTCGCCGTGGTCGAAAATTACACGCGACGTTGTCCAAAAGTAAGTCGCGGCATGTTTGAATGAATAGTCGCAACATGGTCAAAAAATTAGTTTAGATGGTTCAAAATATAGTCGCGGTATGGTAAAAAAAGTAGTCGCGGCGGTCGAAAAAGCAGTCGCGGCTTGGTCAAAAATTTTGTCGCAGCAGTCGAAAAATTAGTCGCGGCATGATCAAAAAATTAGTCACAGGATGGTCGAAAAATTAGTCGCGGCATGGTCGCAAAATTAGTCGCGGCCTGGTGGAAAAATTAGTAGTTATGGTCGAAACATTAGTAGCGGCGGTAACAAACAATTAGTCGCGGGATGGTCAAAAAATTAGTCGGCGCATGGTCAAAAATTTAGTCGCGGACTTGTCAAAAAATTAGTCGCGGCGTTCGACAAAACAGTCGCAGCTTGGTCAAAAATTTAGTCGCAGCAGTCAAAAAATTAGTTGCGGCATGGTCAAAAAGTTAATCGCGGCATGATCGGAAAGTTAGTCGCGGTGATCAAAAAACTAGTCGCAGCATGTTCGAAAAACTAGTCGCGGTGGTCGAAACATTAGACGCGACGTTGTCGAAATATTGATCATGGCATGATCAAAAAATTAGTCGCGGTGGTCGAAACATTACACGCGACGTTGTCCAAAAGTAAGTCGCGGCATGTTTGAATAAATAGTCGCAACATGGTCAAAAAATTGGTTTACGTGGTTCAAATTATAGTCGCGGTATGGCCAAAAAAGTAGTCGCGGCGGTCGAAAAAGCAGTCAGGGCTTGGTCGAAAATTTTGTCGCAGCAGTCGAAAAATTAGTCGCGGCATGATTGAAAAATTAGTCACAGGATGGTCGAAAAAATAGTCGCGGCATGGTCGCAAAATTAGTCGCGGCATGGTGGAAAAATTAGTAGTTATGGTCGAAACATTAGTGGCGGCGGTAACAAACAATTAGTCGCGGGATGGTCAAAAAATTAGTCGGCGCATGGTCAAAAATTTAGTCGCGGACTTGTCAAAAAATAAGTCGCGGCGTTCGACAAAACAGTCGCAGCTTGGTCAAAAAATTAGTCGCAGCAGTCAAAAAATTAGTTGCGGGATGGTCAAAAAATTAATCGCGGCATGATCGTAAAGTTAGTCGCGATGGTCAAAAAACTAGTCGCAGCATGTTCGAAAAACTAGTCGCGGTGGTCGAAACATTAGACGCGACGTTGTCGAAATATTGATCATGGCATGATCAAAAAATTAGTCGCGGTGGTCGAAACATTACACGCGACGTTGTCCAAAAGTAAGTCGCGGCATGTTTGAATAAATAGTCGCAACATGGTCAAAAAAATGGTTTAGGTGGTTCAAATTATAGTCGCGGTATGGCCAAAAAAGTAGTCGCGGCGGTCGAAAAAGCAGTCGCGGCTTGGTCGAAAATTTTGTCGCAGCAGTCGAAAAATTAGTCGCGGCATGATTGAAAAATTAGTCGCAGGATGGTCGAAAAAATAGTCGCGGCATGGTCGCAAAATTAGTCGCGGCATGATGGAAAAATTAGTAGTTATGGTCGAAACATTAGTGGCGGCGGTAACAAACAATTAGTCGCGGGATGGTCAAAAAATTAGTCGGCGCATGGTCAAAAATTTAGTCGCGGACTTGTCAAAAAATTAGTCGCGGCGTTCGACAAAACAGTCGCAGCTTGGTCAAAAATTTAGTGGCAGCAGTCAAAAAATTAGTTGCGGCATGGTCAAAAAATTAATCGCGGCATGATCGGAAAGTTAGTCGCGGTGGTCAAAAAACTAGTCGCAGCATGTTCGAAAAACTAGTCGCGGTGGTCGAAACATTAGACGCGACGTTGTCGAAATATTGATCATGGCATGATCAAAAAATTAGTCGCGGTGGTCGAAACATTACACGCGACGTTGTCCAAAAGTAAGTCGCGGCATGTTTGAATAAATAGTCGCAACATGGTCAAAAAATTGGTTTAGGTGGTTCAAATTAAGTCGCGGTATGGCCAAAAAAGTAGTCGCGGCGGTCGAAAAAGCAGTCGCGGCTTGGTCGAAAATTTTGTCGCAGCAGTCGAAAAATTAGTCGCGGCATGATTGAAAAATTAGTCACAGGATGGTCGAAAAAATAGTCGCGGCATGGTCGCAAAATTAGTCGCGGCATGGTGGAAAAATTAGTAGTTATGGTCGAAACATTAGTGGCGGCGGTAACAAACAATTAGTCGCGGGATGGTCAAAAAATTAGTCGGCGCATGGTCAAAAATTTAGTCGCGGACTTGTCAAAAAATTAGTCGCGGCGTTCGACAAAACAGTCGCAGCTTGGTCAAAAATTTAGTCGCAGCAGTCAAAAAATTAGTTGCGGCATGGTCAAAAAATTATTCGCGGCATGATCGGAAAGTAAGTCGCGGTGGTCAAAAAACTAGTCACAGCATGTTCGAAAAACTAGTCGCGGTGGTCGAAACATTAGACGCGACGTTGTCGAAATATTGATCATGGCATGATCAAAAAATTAGTCGCGGTGGTCGAAACATTACACGCGACGTTGTCCAAAAGTAAGTCGCGGCATGTTTGAATAAATAGTCGCAACATGGTCAAAAAATTGGTTTAGGTGGTTCAAATTATAGTCGCGGTATGGCCAAAAAAGTAGTCGCGGCGGTCGAAAAAGCAGTCGCGGCTTGGTCGAAAATTTTGTCGCAGCAGTCGAAAAATTAGCCGCGGCATGATTGAAAAATTAGTCGCAGGATGGTCGAAAAAATAGTCGCGGCATGGTCGCAAAATTAGTCGCGGCATGGTGGAAAAATTAGTAGTTATGGTCGAAACATTAGTGGCGGCGGTAACAAACAATTAGTCGCGGGATGGTAAAAACTAGTCGGCGCATGGTCAAAAATTTAGTCGCGGACTTATCAAAAAATTAGTCGCGGCGTTCGACAAAACAGTCGCAGCTTGGTCAAAAATTTAGTGGCAGCAGTCAAAAAATTAGTTGCGGCATGGTCAAAAAATTAATCGCGGCATGATCGGAAAGTTAGTCGCGGTGGTCAAAAAACTAGTCGCAGCATGTTCGAAAAACTAGTCGCGGTGGTCGAAACAATAGACGCGACGTTGTCGAAATATTGATTATGGCATGATCAAAAAATTAGTCGCGGTGGTCGAAACATTACACGCGACGTTGTCCAAAAGTAAGTCGCGGCATGTTTGAATAAATAGCCGCAACATGGTCAAAAAATTAGTTTAGGTGGTTCAAATTATAGTCGCGGTATGGCCAAAAAAGTAGTCGCGGCGGTCGAAAAAGCAGTCGCGGCTTGGTCGAAAATTTTGTCGCAGCAGTCGAAAAATTAGTCGCGGCATGATTGAAAAATTAGTCGCAGGATGGTCGAAAAAATAGTCGCGGCATGGTCGCAAAATTAGTCGCGGCATGGTGCAAAAATTAGTAGTTATGGTCGAAACATTAGTGGCGGCGGTAACAAACAATTAGTCGCGGAATGATCAAAAAATTAGTCGGCGCATGGTCAAAAATTTAGTCGCGGACTTGTCAAAAAATTAGTCGCGGCGTTCGACAAAACAGTCGCAGCTTGGTCAAAAATTTAGTGGCAGCAGTCAAAAAATTAGTTGCGACATGGTCAAAAAATTAATCGCGGCATGATCGGAAAGTTAGTCGCGGTGGTCAAAAAACTAGTCGCAGCATGTTCGAAAAACTAGTCGCGGTGGTCGAAAGATTAGACGCGACGTTGTCGAAATATTGATCATGGCATGATCAAAAAATTAGTCGCGGTGGTCGAAACATTACACGCGACGTTGTCCAAAAGTAAGTCGCGGCATGTTTGAATAAATAGTCGCAACATGGTCAAAAAATTAAATTAGGTGGTTCAAAATATAGTCGCGGTATGGTCAAAAAAGTAGTCGCGACGTTCGAATATTTTGTCGCAGCAGTCGAAAAATTAGTCGCGGCATGATCGAAAAATTAGTCGCAGGATGGTCGAAAAATTAGTCGCGGCATGGTCGCAAAATTAGTCGCGGCATGGTGGAAAAATTAGTAGTTATGGTCGAAACATTAGAGGCGGCGGTAACAAACAATTAGTCGCGGGATGGTCAAAAAATTAGTCGGCGCATGGTCGAAGAATTAGTCGCGGCCTTGTCAAAAAATTAGTCGCGGCGATCGACAAATTAGTTGCGGCATGGTCAAAAAATTAATCGCGGCATGATCGGAAAGTTAGTCGCGGTGGTCGAATCATTAGACGCAACAGTGTCAAAAAGTTAGTGGCGGTATTTTTGCAAAAAAAGTCATAAACATAAGAAAAAACAGTCTAGGCGGTAGAATAATTAGTCGCGACATAGTCAAAAAAGGTAGCGGCGGCCGAAAAATTAGTCGCAGGGGTCCAAAATTTAGTTGCTTCGTTCAAAAACTAGTCGCCGCCTGGTCGAAAAATTATTCGCAGTGGTCAAAAAATTAGTTGCTTCGTTCAAATATTAGTCGCCGCCTGGTCGAAAACTTGTTCGCAGTGGTCGAAACATTAGTTCGTTGGTCAAAAAAACAGTCGCAGCATGGTCGAAAAAATAATGGCGGTGGTCGAAATATTACACGAGAACTTGTTGAAAAGTAAGTCGCGGCATTATTGCAAAAAAAAGTCAAAACGTGGTCAAAAAAGTCTAGGCGGTAGAATAATTAGTCGCGGCGGTCGAAAAATTAGTCGCAGTGGTCAAAAATTTAGTTGCTTCGTTCAAAAACTAGTCGCCGCCTGGTCGAAAAATTATTCGCAGTGGTCGAAAAATTAGTTGCTTCACTGAAAAATTAGTCGCTGCCTGGTCGAAAAATTATTCGCAGGGGTCGAAACATTAGTCGGTTGGTCGAAAAATCAGTCGCAGCATGGTCGAAACATTACACGCGACGTTGTTGAAAAGTTAGTCGCGTCATTTTTGAAAAAATAGTCGCAACATGGTCAAAAAATTAGTCTAGGCGGTTGAAAAACTAGTCGCGGCACGGCCAAAAATTAGTCGCAGTGGTCGAAACATTAGTCGCAATGGTCGAAAAGTTAGTCGCAGAATGGTCGAAAAGGAGCGGTACGGTCAAAACAATAATTACTTCGTTCAAGAAGTTAGTCGCGGCATGATCGAAAATAAGTCGCGGTGGTCGAAGTAGTCGCCGCCTGGTCGAAAACTTAATCGCAGTGGTCAAAAAATTAGTCGCGGCACGGTGGTTGAAAATTTGGTCACTGCATTGTCAAAAAAGCAGTCGCGGCGGTCGAAAAAATAGTCGCGGCTTGGTCAAAATTTTAGTCGCAACAGTCGAAAAATTAGTTGCGGCAAGGTCGAAAAATTAATCGTGGTATAGTCGAAAAATTAGTCGTGGCAGTCGAAACATTAATGGCGGTGTTCGGAACATTAGTCGCGGTTGTCAAAAAATTAGTAGCAGAATGGTCGAAAATTTGTTGCGGTGGTCGAAAAATTAGATGCAACACGGTCAAAAACGTATTTGCTTCGTTCAAGAATTTAGTGGCGGTATGATCGAAAAATAAGTCGTCGTAGTCGAAACAGTAGACGCAACGTTTTCGAAAACTTAGTCGCGGCATGGCCAGAAAAGTGGTTACGGCGGTCGAAAAATTCGTCGTGCTGGTCGAAAAACAATTCGTGGTGGTCGAAACAGTAGACGCAACGTTGTCGAAAAGTTAGTAGAGGTATATTTGCAAAAAATCATAATAACATGATCAAAAATTAGTTGCGGCGGTTGAAAAATTAGTCGCGGCATTAGTCGCAGTGGTCAAACATTAGTCGCAAGGGTCGAAAAGTTAGTCGCAGAATGGTCGAAAAGGAGCGGTACGGTCAAAACAATAATTACTTCGTTCAAGAAGTTAGTCGCGGCATGATCGAAAATAAGTCGCGGTGGTCGAAGTAGTCGCCGCCTGGTCGAAAACTTATTCGCAGTGGTCAAAAAATTAGTCGCGGCACGGTGGTTGAAAATTTGGTCACTGCATTGTCAAAAAAGCAGTCGCGGCGGTCGAAAAAATAGTCGCGGCTTGGTCAAAATTTTAGTCGCAACAGTCGAAAAATTAGTTGCGGCAAGGTCGAAAAATTAATCGTGGTATAGTCGAAAAATTAGTCGTGGCAGTCGAAACATTAATGGCGGTGCTCGGAACATTAGTCGCGGTTGTCAAAAAATTAGTAGCAGAATGGTCGAAAATTTGTTGCGGTGGTCGAAAAATTAGATGCAACACGGTCAAAAACGTATTTGCTTCGTTCAAGAATTTAGTGGCGGTATGATCGAAAAATAAGTCGTCGTAGTCGAAACAGTAGACGCAACGTTTTCGAAAACTTAGTCGCGGCATGGCCAGAAAAGTGGTTGCGGCGGTCGAAAAATTCGTCGTGCTGGTCGAAAAACAATTCGTGGTGGTCGAAACAGTAGACGCAACGTTGTCGAAAAGTTAGTAGAGGTATATTTGCAAAAAATCATAATAACATGATCAAAAATTAGTTGCGGCGGTTGAAAAATTAGTCGCGGCATTGTCAAAAAATTAGTCGCGGCGTTAACAAGCAATTAGTCGCGGGATGTAGTCACATATTTAAAAAAATAGTCGCAACATGGTCAAAAAAATAGTCGGGGCTTGGTCAAAAATTTAGTCGCAGCAGTCGAAAAATTAGTTGCGGCATGGTCAAAAAATTAGTTGTGGCATGGTCGAAAAGTTAGTCGCGGCATGGTCAAAAAATTAGTAGTGGTGGTTGAAAGATTAGTCGCGGCGTGCAAAAAATTAGTCATGGTATGGTCGAAAAATTATTCGCGGCGTTAACAAGCAATTAGTCGCTGGATGTAGTCGCATATTTAAAAAAATAGTCGCAACATCACTTTCTTTGATGTCGCCACTAGTTTTCAAAGCTTCAATTAGCGGTTCTCTGGCTTTCAATTAAAAAAAACATGAAAAATTTTTTTTATCACAGATGCAATCAATTCAGGTCACTTTCTTTTTATTTTTTTGATCATTTCCACACAATTATGGGAAATTTAAATTTGCATAAAAAGCCTATTCGAACTGAGATAAGTCTCAATTCTGACTACACTTACTGCGCAAGCAGAAAATGAATAAAAGCGCATTCAAGTCATTCCAAATTGAGGCAACTATTTCTTGACTAAACGCAAATAGTAGAATTAGCTAACTCATAAATGATTAAATTTTGTACCAAGACTAAGCCCTCGATGATCCGACTGCTCTTTAACTTGTCCGGTGCATTTTTTGCTGAACAATTTTAGAAAAAATGTTTTGAAAGTCTCAACCATATGAACTGCCAAGAGCAAATTGCTAAATTTTATGTCATGTAATGTATTTATTGAAAAATCAAGGTTGATTCAAACCGGATTATTTTGCTGCATTATCTACACACTTGATTTTTTGATTTTGAAGCGCGGGGCATCGATGTCTCGCAGATGGTATTTTGAAAAAATCCGCAAAAACTGTTATTTAAAGGATCGATGTTTCTAGGCGAAAACACACCGAGCACAAAAACTTCGGAACTTGAAACAACTTCAAGATTATTTGAAGCTTTTTAACAAAGAATATCCTCAAAGCTGCTTACAAGGGTAGACATAACATTTTGCTCTGTTACAATAACTCCTGTTTATTGTTGAAAGCAACATGATTATTCCACAAGGAAATATTTCGGTTAGTTGACATATATGCCATGACATACATTTTTCTCGGAGTGCAGCCTGTATTTAGACAACCGCGTATTTAGACAAATACTGTATGAACCAATCAGAATCGAGAAAAGACATAAATAATCCAGGCTCTTTTTCCTTCCCCCCCCCCCCCCCACCTGCAAATTTTTACATTTTAAACTACTGTTCAACTTGTCCGATTGTCACGAAAATCGACATGCAGACTAATTAGGCCATTTATATTTTTAATAGGCCATGTTAAAAAATATAAATAATATGCAGCCAATAAAATTCTATTTCGATATATCAGTTATTACTAAGACATGCAATACTTATACATCTATTTTCATTCATCAAGGTAATTTCGAGTATCTTTTGATCTCATCAGTTGCTGTTGATACGATTTTGATCACTTGTTTGTGTTTATTTCTTCATCTGGTCAAACACGACAGTGATGTCTCCCTTCGCTTTTTTGATCTCGTCCACCAGTTTTTCATCAGGAGTGAATCCCATGTTCTTGAATGCGGCGATCGCATCCATAATTGCCTGATCCTCGGCACTCAACACCGGCTGTTGAGGTTCAGAGTGAAGAGGAACCTGTTCAGGCGGCGCCATAGGGTAGATCGGAACATTGTTCAGAGTCACACTCAATGGCTCACTCACTCCTGCACCAGCAGAAGTCGCACTATTGGTGTTTACACCGCTCCAAACTCCCTCCATTTGCTCCACATTTGAGGTCGCATCCTCGTGGAATGTCACGCTGAACTGCTTGTGATCTTTCTTGGCCTGCTTCTTTTCACGCTTTGCCTCAGCTTTCACGCACATCTTGATCGAAACAAGCATACTCTGCTTGACAGCTTGGGCCGCCCACTTGCCAGCCAGTTTACCAAAGCTTTCAGTCACTTCCTTCGCGGCCAGTTTTGCCACAGCTTTGGCCGCCACTTTGGATTGCTTCTTCAGTTTCTTCGAGTCAGTCGCGGAGTCAATCACGTGAGCTGTTTCGTAGTCAGTATCAGATTCATCGCTGCTCGAAGATGACCCATCGTGATGTTTCTTAGGTTTCGTATGTTTCGTTTGTTTCGGCCCCAGACCGGATCGTCGCTGCACTATGAGAGCTCTTCGAATCGAACTTCGCACAGCAACTGCGGCTGCTTCTCCGGCACAATCCCCAGCAACTGCTCCCGCTACTTCGAATGCCTGGGTTTTGGCGCTCTCCTTGACAATGTTGACAACATTGATCAGTTTTTCTCGCTCTTCTTTGCCGAGAGGTCCACCGCAGTGCTTCGGACTGTTGCCAGCTTCCTCGTCGCTTGATTGCTCTCCATCCATTTTTCGAAGCATCGGGCACTTGCCGCGTCCTCTTCCCCATCTGCCTCCTCCTCGGGGTCCCCAGTTAGCCTGGCCTGGGCGTACATGAGAGATTTGTTTGAACTGATGATCTGCGTTGCCACAGGTAAGTCCCTTCACTTTACAAGTTGAGCAGAGATCGTAGTCAGGACAAGTCTTGCACTTGTATCGGGTTCCAACAATCGGCGACGCATTGCACTGGTCGCACGTCACGAAATGATGCACCGCTGGTCCATCGTTGAAACAGCCGTGAGACCCAAATGGGAATCCAGGGTGGGGTCCCAAAGGTGGCGGGGGTGCGTGTCCGTGATGAGGCGGCAGAGGAGGAGGGCATCCAAGCACATCCTGGATTCCACCCGAGAGCCAAGCATCGCCGAAACCATTGTCGTTATGCCTCGGCGATTCCTTCTCGGCCAAGTGAACTCGGAAAACTCCGTTCTCGGCAGAGCTCAGAGCTTCGACAAGTTCGTCATCGGTACTGAAGGTGACCAAATCTCCGTCGCTATCTTTCCATCTCAGCAAGAGTTTTCCCTTTGCGGGCAAATTCTGGAACGAAGTTCGCACCTTACCTTCCAGATAGGCGAACGAAGTAGCGTTGGAAACGTCGAGCGCAAACCGACGAATTTCTTCTTTGAAGAATGCTTTCACGGTTAAAGACATCACAGTCGTAGAATACTTTTTTTGATTAAATCAATTTGATTAGAATGGTAGAAATCAATCTTGTTTTGAGCCAGATATGAGCAAGTCACAAAATTGAGAATATATTTGCTGTGTTTGACTGTATTGAAGGTTAGAGATAATCTGAAAGACTAAATTTTCTTTCGTTTGCAGAATGCTTTTATACGGTAGTTGTTTGAAATGGCATGACTTGCATTTTGTATATTTAAACGTTCTTAACATGAAGGCGTCATTCTAGAATCTTCTGAACAATTACGTCAAAATTATTTTCGGATGTGACGTAGAGAAGTCGGTCTCTATTTTTAAGCTATCGGAGGATTCGTCGAAAATAAAGCTCGCCGTCCAATACGGGTCTAGGACAACAAGCCGACGGGACTTCAAGCCGAAGGGACTTCAGGCCGAAAATTAAACTTTACAAGCACCTCAAACCATTATTTTTTTCATCTGTAAAACGTTTCTTTTCAAAATTTCAGGCTAGTTTAGTCCATAATAAGCGTTATTTATGACAATGAATTACTTATGATTGGCATAAGTTAATAATATCAGCCGTTTTTTGAAATGCATAAATTATAAACAAGAAAATTACCTTCAACCGTGTTTTATTTTTCACTTTTCCTATACTTCATTTGGAGCTTTAAATTTCGTGAAAACGCTATTAATTACCGAATAAAGATCATGAAATTGAGAAATTCTTTTAAAAAAGTTTTCAAAATAACCTTATTTCATGACTTAATGAGAAAATTTTCGGCTTGAAGTCCCTAATTTTACGATTCGGCTTGAAGTCCCGTCGGCTTGATGTCCGGCACCCGTCCAATACACCTATAACGCAACGGGCTGCTGCAAACAAGAATAGCTATTCCAAAGGAAAGGCCCGAAAAATTTATTCCACTTTTCTATCTATAATGTATTTTCCTCAAAGTGTAAAGGAAAAATTTGCATTTCATTTCCCGTTGAAAGAATTCCTTGTGCGCATGATAACCGAGCTCTGTTTTCAATATCGTTGCATTTAACCACTGAAATATATCACATGATTTGCCATGACGTAATATTGCTGTCTGTTCGTATCAACTCAGAGCCAAAAAATGAGAGTTCATTCACGTTGGAGCTTTCATGACTTGCAATTACTTAAAATCATGTTTGATTAAAAATCATGACATGCAAAAACTATGAGAAACAACTCGCTGCTCTAAAGTTTCAAACAGAAGCAAAGCGGGGCTTCGCATTACTAGCAACAATAAGGAAAAATAAGCAACAACAAAAAACATCAAAATCCGTTTTAAAAATCTGAATACTACATGTACTTTCTAAGCAGTTGCACGCCCAGATAAGGACACAACCTATAATAAACCCCACGTACTACTATTTTACTCCAAGTATTAGTGGTGGACCAAAGCTAAAAATGTATTTTATACGCGTCTTCGGCACCAACCAACAGTTTTTTCGACGGAGAACGCGATTTTTAGTCGATACCTCCCAAAAATGCTTGAAACGGCAATTTTTATTCAACAAATGGCTGCGGCACAAAAGTCTGGTCTTTCTGGGACGTTAGAAGAACTCTTAACAACTCGAAATTACTTAAGAAAAAAGGGGAAGATTTTCAAAAATCTCACCCACACTAATTCGGTCAATTTTTCTTGCCCAAATTAGCTGATTTTTTTTCTACCCTACGGGAAACCAAGAAAGCAGCTTTTGTTTGCCATTTTTTTGATGAAATTTACCAAAAAAAATCAGCAATCGGTTGTTTAAATCCGCACCAAATTCTAAATTTAACAAGGATAGCAAGTTACTGTGCAAGTAGCACAGAATGTTACGCCCATAGTAAAAACACAAAAAAAGCTTTTCAAATTAGTGTAGTTTTTTCTACGTTGGGTGATAAAAGTATCTGAACGAAAAACTAGAAAAGGCATATTTGACAGACATAGAAAAATAGGCAAACTGGACAACATTATTTGTAGAAAAAAGACTTAAAAAGGAAAAAAAATTTCAAAGCTAGAAGGTCATCTTAAGGCAATTTTACAAAAATAAATAAATTTGTTTCAAGTAGTGCAATAATCCAACAATATAGGGAAATTATCATTGATAGAGCACCAAATTGAGCGAGCGCAGAAGATAATTCAACCTGTTGAAGCGCCGCTGAGAAATTTCCATTAAGTACTGCCTTATATGGACCTGATTGTTTAATCTAACTAACATTTATCCAGAAAAAAGATAGATTTTGAAAAAAGTAAACTTCAACGTCTTACAGTTCGCTTATTTTGCATCGATTTGATATTTTTTAGATATATTTACGAGCAAAGAAAAGTAGCAAAAACAGTTTTCAGACTCAAAAATTATATTTCATATTATTTGCTTCATTTCAATTAAAACGATGTTTTTTTATGGGTGTTCGCTTCATAGTTCAATTACTTTTGTAAGAAAAAACTATCTCGATACTTTTCTACCAAATCAATTTGTTGAAATAGACACAATTAATTAAATGAGTATCCCTGACTTCATGCATACGGTTGTCTACTGACTGTTTAGGCTCGATTGAAACTTCTTTACTGATATTCATATTGAAATTAATTAGAAAATTATATACTGTCCGTATTGGCAGAGATATAAATTTTTTGTTATTTCGTGTTAATTTTATTTTTGTTATTGGCGATTTTATTCTTCAAAAGGTATCGAGTGAATTGTCTTACTCTTGTTTTGAAATAAAGTTGTCCATTTTGTCATTTTCATGTTCTCGTCTTGTTACTTTAGAGAGTAATTTCAGCAGTTCGTATACGTGTAATTCAACGATTGAGCAAATTCCCTGCGTAATTCATTGTCCTTACTTCTTAGGTTTTTTTGAGGCGAAACGCAATTCGAATTTAAAAATTTTTGTTGTACTTGCCAATTTTTTAAAGCCGTTTTATTGGCAACTCCGTATACTAATACACCATATTGATATAATGGTTGTATAAACTGCTTGTGAATTCTAATCAGAACAAATGAGCTGAGAAACTGTCTTGTTTGGTTTGATGAAAAATCGGATATGAAGCGATTGCATTTTTATTCTTACTGATTCAATATAATGGTTGAAGGTAACATTTTGATCCAATATTAATCCCATGTCTTTTAATGCACTTATTAGTCATCGTGTTTTGGTTCCAGGTAACCCTTCCAAATTTTTTTGTTCCATTGATAATTATTATTATTATTTTTTGTTTGTTGTAGGTTTATTATTTGCCATCCATTCTGATATTATTTCCAAATCTGTTTTAAGTTCTTTAGTTTCGTTGAGTGTTCCAAAAAAATTAGTGTCATCCGCATGAAGAATAAATTCACTGTGCTGTGGTATGTTGGGAAGATCAATGATTTAAATAAGAAAAAGAAGGGCACCCAAAACAGAATCTTGAGGTATCCCACAAAGAAGCTTCTCTGTTGTTGAACAATTGTTCGAATGAAAGACATGCTGGTTTCTATTGCTGAGATAGGATTTCAGAAAATTAAGAGGAACGCCTCTCAGCCCGTAAAGGTGACACTTGTGCATAAGAGTGTTATGATCAACAGTATCGAAAGATTCAGATATATCTGAGAATGGGCAGTGCGACAATTTATCAGTACTTTTGCTTTCATTAAGAACCTCTAAAATTTCCCCAATAGCGTCAATTGTAGAGCCTTTGTTGCGAAATCCAAACTGTTTATTGCTTAAGACGTCAAACTTAGTGAAAAAATTATTTATTCGCATAATAGTTTTTCAAAAACGTTTCCTTTTCCTTTAACAGGCATTAAAAAAATAGGTCTATAATTGCATGAGGTGACTTGTCTCCTTCTTTGAAAATAGAAACTACTTTTGCCGTTTAAGACAACTGGGATAAACTGCTTCGCTATTTATCTGGTTCAAAATACTGGTCAAATGAGCTGTTCTAATAGAGTTAATTTATTTGATTAGGTAATTTGACAGACCCATGACATCTTCACACTTTTTGTTGGGCAGTTGCTTTATTCTGTCACAAACCTGTTCGTCAATTTGTGACAGGAAGAAAAAAATTGTATTGGCAAAATTTTTGGAAAAATCACTATGTTTTTGAAATCCAGATGATAACTCTGGACCGATTGTGACGAAATAGTCGTTCAATTCTTGTGCAGTTACAAGATTTTCTTCGGTATTTGACCTTTTTTCATATAATCGCCTCTAACTTCTTTCACTTAATCAAAAAAAGTTGTATTGGGCATTTTTTATTTTCTGCTACCAATTTTTTTACTTGAACAGTTTGCTGTTTCAGTTTTTGCTTTGCCTCTAAAGTACCCTGATTTTGATACGCTTTTAGTAATTTCAGTTTTTTAGCACTCACAATTTTGATATCATTCAATATCATCTTTTTTTTTGTTTTTGTTTTTTCTTTGACAATGGTTATATTGCATCCAGAGTGTTGTTAACTTGCTGCTGCAGGAACTCAATTTTTTTCATCAATACCAATTGCACTATGTTCAAACTCAATTTCGTTCTGAACTATGTTCTGAACAATTTCGTTCTGAACAATTTCGTTCTGAACTTCAACACCATAATGATCAGTGGTTGTGTGTTCAATAATTTTGAGTGGTGCATGGAAAATTTGCAAAGGCTAAACCTATGATTGTTCGAGAGTTCTGTGTAACACGCGTGCTGTCAATTGGCCCAGATATCAGATTAAAAACAAGCAATTCCATTTTATGATGAGTTGCGTGCTATCTTGTGTCACAACAGATTTATCTATGTTAAATTTCCACTTATTTTTTTGTTTATCTTTAGTGTCAATTTTTAATTCAAACAAATGTGTCAAAAAAATTCAAGTAAATTTTCATTTGCACTGGGCTACTTGTAAACCGCAGTTAGAAACAATTTCTGTTTGTTACAGATAGTCGAGACCGTAAGAAATTGGATTGCTTTTGGGGATGCACGTTTCAAAATCTTAAAAACGTTTTCTTCGCTGGAAAGAATTGCTACTCCTCAACCCCTACCTTTGGTTCTGTTACATGTAGCTATGTGCTGAAAATCATTTTGGCAACAAATGTTATGATTAGATATATCCCTAAGCCAAATTTCTGTAAGAACAACAAAAGAGGCTTCAAATTTTGTTTCTGAAGCAGTACATCCAATTCATCAAAATTTGCTCCAAGAGAGCGCATATTTTGTAGAAAAAGCCTTTCGGTTTAATTTGGTTTAAATTTTTGGCCAATTTCCCAGAACTGCAACCATTTAATATTATTTTACATTTTTGTCGTAAGAAGATGTAAATATTTAATGTGCATAAAGCGTCTTGTGTTTGTCTGTGTTCAAAACTGCAAGAGATAAAAAAACTTTGTTTTCATTTTAGATTTAAAAATAAAGAGAAAAGTAAATCAGATACACGAGCAGTGCATGCTTCGCTCTATTTGATTTTATTAGTTAATTTGAGAAAACAAGATCTATTTTACAAATTAGAGATGAATTTGAGAGCTCAGCAAAAATCGCTTTGCTCTACCCCACCTCAAATTTAGAAACATCACTAATTACAGAAGTATAGCTAGATAATTTCACTAAAGTCTAACTTCAGCGGAAAATCTCTTCAGTCAAAACATAGCATTTGTTAAAACCTACAAATGGATAATTTTTTCTTTTTTGGTTAGAAGTGAAATTGATTAATTTGATAGATCCGCGGAAATCGCTCCAACATCTATAACATTTACTTATAACGTAGGTAAATACAATCAAAACAATGATACTATTTGCGTTTATTTCAAGATCAGCGGAAAATTGCTTCACTTGAACAACAAGAGGAAGTTGCTTCCAACCATTAGCTTATGTAAACCTATACTTGTGAAGGTTTTAGCTATTTTGTGGCTTTTTTCTTTTTGGACAAATTCAATTAAATGTGAAGAGCTCAGCGGAAAATTTCTTTGCTAATGTTTATGATTTTTCTAATTTTAAACCTTACTTGCCAAATTTAATTTTTTTCAGCGTAAAATTGATTTGAACTCGATATCTTATTCTGTTTGAATCAATTACATTTTAATTGTTTGCTGTTCTTGTGATGCGTAGCTTTCATTGTTAACTTTTGTATCATTTTAGTCTGAAAAATCATGAAAAATTAGATTTCGAACCTGAAAGGTAGATATTAAGATCCGAAAATTCTTTTTTCTTGTTTCACTCGATGTCTTTTCATAATGTTTTTAATAGAAAGCTCAGTATAAAAAGAAAATAGAAACAATGTTAGCTTTTATCCAAAATCATTGGAAGTTCATAATATTTTAATTAACTTACGTTACTAAGAAATATAGACAAACAAATAAGTTGTTTTAGTCATTCGATATAACGAAACATACATAGCAGAAAGTCACTGAGCATGTTGAAAACTTAAAAAACGAAAACTTTATCTATAAGATAAGTTGATTACACTGATTACACAACAACACTGATTATTGTAGTTTAAACAAAAATACTTTTAATTGTCGATAAGGGTAACGTAGTACGAGCAACACGACATCGTCACCAACTAAATAACATGAAATAGTAATTTAATACAAGGACTGTGTTATTTGTTTTTTGTGCTCGGGAGACAAATTGGCAAACAACTTAGCCGATTTTTTATTTCTCATCACAGTAGCAATGTTTCGCTTGAAATGGTTAGTAGTGGAAGAAGTTCGCCCATTTGGGTACGGATTCTGGTTTTTCAGAACGGGTTTTTCAAGCGCGAGTACATCTTTTGGTGATTTCACCTGAGTCCATATTTTGTTGCTTTCATCTTTTTTGTCGGAGCAAAGAACAGATATACTGCAGTTTGTGAGTCCGCAAAGTTTTTAAGAGCAACCTCTATAGGTGGTAAGCACTCATTTATAAAGATGTTTTTAAAAATGATCTCATTTTTTTATCCTCATTTTTCAAATATTTTCGATAGCGATACACATTTTTAACCTTTAACCGAATTAATTTTACTATAAAACTTGGGAATCACGCCATCGGGCAACTCCCTTCGAGTAGGTAACACGTGATGAGCCTTAATATCACTATCAATGAAATCAACATTCAAGTAGTTTTCACAAAACCAAATAACGTTTTTCGCCAAGTTTTTTTTCGTCTTTTGCATCAAAAGGGGGATTTAGTATGACCACAGAATCCTTTCTGGTATAATTTTTCCTGTTCCCTCAACCGCTTATTGAGGTCCTCACAATATGCCATTAGTTTATCAAACCTGTCTGTTTTCCAACTGATATTCGTTTACCCTTGTAGCCAAAAACTTTCTTGTGTTGGCATCATCCACACTCAGAAACAATTGCTTCAACTCTTCGTCCAGAACTGCCCTCTGGTCCGGTACTACACTAGGGTCCCTCGCAGCATCCATTAGTAACCAAATAACTCGGGTAAACAAGGGTAATAATCACTAAAAAAAAACTGGATTCTCAAATTCTGCTGAAATTTAGTTCAATTCTCAATCAAAACGCTGTTTAAAAGCGCTAACCAAAAACGCAGTCTAAAAAACAGCAAAAGAATTAGTCCAAGTTCAAGGCGACCATTTCGCAGACTCTCATTCTCTTTCTGTTAATAGCTAATTACAAAATGCCTATTGATCGAAATATTCGGTTAAATATTCAAAAACATTTTTTTCATTTTTGTTTTCCCCTAATATTTTGATTTTTTGATTCCCAAGAGGACACTTGGATCAACTTCACTGAGTTAAACTAAGTCGAAAGGAATTAAGTATACTTAGGCTATTGCAAGCCTGCTCGCTCGCTTTTTTCACTCGAAATTAAATTTAAAATCAAAACTTTAAGCCTGTTCGTCTCGATACTGCAGAATTTTTTTGAAAACAAACAACTATAACACACCGGAATACTAGGTCCCTCCTGATTTTCAATGGTCGGAACAACAATCACATCAGTATCTAACCATCAACAAAATTCACACTACCAAAATGAGAATGAAAAAAAAGGAGATCATTCTTAAATACTTACAAGTGAAGTAAAATGTACTTTTTTTCATATTCGATTGTATTTTGAGCTTGGTTATATTAGCGTGTAACGCACCTCTTGTACTCGGAATTATTAACTCATAAAAACGGCATATATTGGAAGTAAGACCTGAAGTCTTGGAGTGCACTTTGACCGCACCCAATTACAGGGGTCGTAATTACAAACTTTGCAAAGTTTTTTATTCAAGTTTTTATACAAATTTTGAAGAACCATAAAATTTTGTGAAGTTTTATGTAAGTTCTTTGGAAAAATTGAAAACGAAGTAAGAAACGTCACATCTGGGAAAATTAAAGCAATTGAGCAGTGTCATTTGGACGCAAGATTTGCAACTCCTGAGACTATTCCTACAGTACCCAACTAAAACGTTGGGAAATTCCACCTTAAGTTTTGTTAAAATAAGGTATTTTTTTGAAAACCAGAAAAAAAATTTTATCTCGAAAACTACCCAGATTTCAGCTTACTTATTTGTAAGCAATATTTGCAATCTTTGACAGTACTCTGACAGCACACAACTACAGGCTTGGGAATTTCACTTTTGTGAATTATTTTGTAATTTGAGTTTTCTGAAAATTTCCGAAAGATTCACGAAAATAGTCCCATCTCTTAGATTAAAAAGATTTGGGCATTCTTAATTGCGGGCCGAAGTCGCAAACCCTCAGATTACTTTGGCAGCCCCCACCTACAAATTAGGAATTTCAAAATTTGAAGAAAAAAAATTAATTTAATTTTCATGAAAATATTTTGAGAAAATCTTACACAACGTCATATCTCGAAAACTACAAAGATGAGCAGCCATATTCAAATGCAAGATTCGCAACCACCTGAGAGTACCCTCACAATTTCCAACAACAGGATTGAGATACTCAAACTTTTGGAACTTTTTGAAAAATCATAAAAAATGTCATATCTCGAAAAAAAAAAAACGATTTGAGCAGTCATATTTGGAGGCAAAGCTCGCAACTCCTGGTAGTACCTTGACAGAGCCTCACTATAAAGATCGGTACTTCAAATTTTGGGAAACTTTTCAAACCCAAGTTTTCTGAAAAAATTTTAAAATCCTAACAAAAACGTCATATCTTGAAAACTACAAGGATTTGAGCAACCACCATTCAGAGGCAAGATTCCCAATCCTTGAGAGTACCCTCACAAAATCCAACAACAGGATTCAGATCTTCAATGTTTTGGAATTTTTAAAATCTAAGTTTTAAAAAAAATTTTAAAAAATCATAAAAAACGTCATATCTCGAAAACTACAAGGATTTGAGAAGTGAGATTTGGATGCAAGATTCGCAACCCCTGAGAATAACCTGACAGCACCCAATTGCGGGGTGAAATTTTCAAAACTTGAAAAAAAAATATATTAAAATGTTTAGAAATTTTTGAAAAATCTCAAAAATTGCCGTATCTCGTAAACTAAAAGGATTTGGTTATTCATACATGGAGGCCAGAATCTCGCAAAACGTGGGAAAACCCTGTTAGAATCCCACTATTGGGTTCCTTATTTCAAACTTGATAAATAAACACTGAATTTAAACTGAAAAACCGAAAAAAAATCTTAACCATTGCAATATACGATATAGCTTGGACGTGCAAATTGATTATGCCTAAACATGGGACTAAACATAGCTGTCACACGCATTGAAATATAGTATAGACAGATAGATATAGATTATCTTAACAAACTATCTCGATTAAAATTGGAAAAGAACTGTGCTACACTTCATTTCAAAGTCACAATAAGAACAACGATAGCCGGTTACTATGCAAGTAGCACAGAAAGTTCCGACAATATTCTTAAAAAACTCATTTCAAATTAGTTTTTTTAAATTAATTTCAAGTTTTCTGTGCGTGGTTCGATGAAAATATCAAAAAAGAAACACTAGATTTTAGGCATTTCCGATATTCATAGCTAAAAAGTTAATTTGGAAAACATTTTTCATCGCAAAATGACAAATGAAAAAACAAAAACAAAAAAATTTTTGCACATGAAATTTTTGAATTTTTCAAGTTTTTATTCCCAAGATGGTGATAAAAAAACTCACTTCACTAGATTTTTCAGGGCTTGATTGAAACGTTCTCGGATTAATTACTACTAATCTGCGTCTTCAAATATTCTTCTGTAATTAGCCTGCTCGCAAGCTTTAATTGCTCGAAATTAGACAAAAAAATCAAAAAATTTCCAACTCATTTTTTTTCGCCACTGATAAAACTTTTTATAAATTTCATATCAAGACTAAAAGACTTTAACATATATCACTCAATCTAGTCCGATCACTAATTGCGGTACCTGATTTAGCGTGGCAACAAAAGAGAAAATAAGTAAGGCATACCCGAATACTAAGTTCCTATCCAGTTTCAATGTCGGAAAAAACCGTATGGCACACTAGTAAACAGTAAATGACCGTTAAAACAGCTAGGAAAAACAGTCAAAAAAGACTTCGCGCACCACTGTAACCATCAGTAGCCATTTCAAACAATATAAACTACCGCAAAAGCAGCGGGGATCTTTTCAAAAAATGATAAAGAAAAGAATTGTTTTCGATAAAATTTTTCAAATTCGAACAACAAACATTTCTCAGATATTGATTTTACTAATCGGCGAAAACAAGCCTTCCAATTATGCAATATTCTTTCAAAGAGAATTAAGAAACATTGTTTACGACGGAGAGGCGAAGTCGATCTTCGCATTCGTTACGATACAACTGAAATATTAAAAAACTTAAAAATTCGAAAAAATGAATCAAATGCTAGGTCTACCAAAATTTTCGTTCATCTCGATAGAAGTTCATTCTAGGCAAACATAACATTTGAAATAAAAATAGCAACGGAACAAAACTTACAAAGCCGAAACAAAGCCGAGAAGTCCGCAACTATTATGAAAAACGCTTACAGCACAAGAAAGATCCCTGATGTGGCAAACAAGATTTGAGCAGACAAAGGAAAGTCCAAAAATTCAAAATTTACAGAAAAAATTTGAATTTCATACATACTGACAAAAAACAAGAACATTCCGAGACAAACCCCAGACCTCAGGATGCAAAGGCGACCACATTACTTATGGGTCAACCGAACAAACCTGGAAGTACTGAAGGTTCAATAATAAAGCAAGTAAGAAAATTAATTAAGATTTGCGAGAAAAGTTGTTTAAGGGAAAAAAGTCTTTTACCCGATTACAAGACACTTGCCCTCGCAAGAGTAATAGAAGACAATCAAAGACAAGATAAATAAATTTGTGCTTATATTTTAGTTTTACTCGACCATCTAAATTCTTGAAAAAAAAAATTCTCATTAACTGCTGTATGAACATGTACGAAAAAACTTTTAGTATGGCATTTTTGTTTACGGAAAACGGTACACGTTATATTTTACATCAGTAGTTGTAGAAGTTAGACCATCAGTTGCAGGGGCGGATCTAGGATTTTCTTGAGGAGGGTGGCGGTTTTTCAAAAAAATTTCAAAAATTTTCTGGAATTCATTTAGGTCGACCAAATTGATTTTGTGAGCTCTCCCAAATCAGTATAAATACCCCATTTTAACCCAATTTTCTGCTCCACAGTCAAATTTTAGAAATTACATGCCAAAAAAGGCATTTTTGGGGAAATTTTGACCAAAAAACTGGGTTTTTTCGGCTCGGGCTCCCACCTCAAAATTAGCATAATTTTGCGCCGACAGTGCTTTTAGAAAAATTTTATGGCCAGTCAGCCAAATATTGATATCTCAAAATAGTACAAAGGGTCAACTGGTGATTAGTTGTAAAAAATGAATTATAAAATGGCTTATTTAGCTTAGGTATCTTACTAACCGGTACAATATCGTATTGGAGCCAGTAAAAAAGAGCTTTACATCTTTTCAGTTCAATTAATAGAAGCTTAAAAATTAGACAAATTGGGGACCGAAAAATTCTGGTTCATTATTCGAGCTTTGCATCAAAAACTCAAGCATTGCATCAATCGCGGTACAAAAATCTCATTCCGATTTCGTATGCTTAAAAAAGTACCAGAATGCTATAAATTTTAAGAACAACTCCTTCAGCTACTTCCTTCAGTATACAATGACAATTTTCAGTTTTGGATTAATCAATCATACAATAAGTAAAATGAGAAATAAATAAAAATGATAGAAACTTAGAAAAATGATAGATCATTAAAGAAAACCGGGCCAGAAAAAAACTCAATTAATCGCTTTCTTATAATTATGGAGAAAAATTATTCACAAAAAAAATCGGTTTCGTTAAAGAGAAAAAGGAAAAACCCTTTCACCAAATCATAAAAAAGGACAGTAAAAAACTTCAAAAAGTATTTAATGAAAGGAGAAGATAGACAAAAAGCAAGCTATTGCAAGCCTCGGTTTCACACCCACACCTTAAGCCTGCTCTCTCGCTTTTTTCCGATCGAATTTCAAAAAATTTTATTGGAAAAGGCAGCAATGCCCACTAGACGCCTACTCTAGGTATAGTTACATTGAAAAGAAAAATGAATAAATTTTTCAGCAATCATAAAAAATATATATTTTTACTCTAAAAGGGCTTTAATATGCTGCCGCCCTCGATTTTTTTCATTTCCTTTTTGGAATCAGGATCAAAACTATTAGGTCTTTATTGTGCTACCACTCTTAACCATGTACATTTTTTTTTGCAGTATAATGCAGTCTGTCAAAAAACCCACACCTTAAGCCAATATTCCTTCTAGCATGGCGTAGTCGGAAATTAACATTTTTTATGATTGACATTGTTTTGATAATACCAATAATATTTGAAAATTTCGGGGGATTCTGGAACCAGATCTTAACTAGTATTTATCATTGGTTATTATGATGATATTTTATCTCTATAAAATATTTAATACTAACTAATCATACTCCATCAAACTAACAACCCACTTATTTGTAAGTGTTGAAACTACTTGTAGTTTCAACACCAGAACAGTTTGAATTTAACTTAGAATACAGTTGTTCTCATTCTGGAACTAACTCGCGTAAACCGGTGTACACTAGATCTATTGATACAAGGAGATATAAGAGTAAGATTTAGATTGGTAATAGACTAAGAAGTTGCACGAATCTATCCGGCCGAAAATAAGATAGCGTGACGAGCAGACGGTGGACCTGATCTGAAATTACTCTATGAGTAAAGTATACAATACATAACTCATCTGGTGCGACCAAAAGTCTCGAACAGACCTTGACTAACCTAGACTTGAACAAAAAACAAAAATTAGATTAGAATTAGACAAATACAAATAACAAATAAATAAAACAATACCTTAATTTCTGATCATCAAGGCTTATTTTTGAATCAAAAAGAACAATTTTGTTCTCCCCCTCCCAATTTAATTAGTGTCTAACGACCTCAAACGTCGATTCACTACCCAACCCTTATCACTGACCCAGAATTAACAGAAATTTTTCAAAAAATTAAGCATTTTAATTAGGATAAACAGTGAAAAACTTCGGTTACTCATCCTTCACTTCCCCTCCTCTTAGATGACCCAGGCAAAAACCCTTAAATAATTAGTAAGTCATAAAATAGTACCTAACGAACTACTTGCGTTCTAATTATACCTGAACCTTGTGGATCGATTTACTATTCTCCAACACTTGATCACAAATCACAACCCCTAAGTAAGATTAGGTAAGTCTATCTTAACTTAGAATTAATCACGAGAAAAAAAAATCAATCTCAGGAATCGATATACGGTTTTCTCTCCAACCCAACAATACGACCCAAGTTAAGCTAACCACAAAAAATCGTAAGAACTAACAGTTTAAGAAATTACATTAGAATCACTAATCCAAATCTTGCACCCTTCATCCTAAACCTTATGTCAAGAGACAGTTTAGGAAACACAAACAATTATAATACACAACTGTTTAATTAACGACAAAAGATACGACCTCGTAATCACACCTACAGACAATCAAAAGGATACATAAGAACAAAAAGACAAACTCTAAGAAAGAAAATTATTAACAAACATAATTAAATTATTAGGAAAAGATTTTCAAAACGAAGAAACGCAGTCTCAGAATCAGAAACAACCGCAATACAAGAATTTCACAATTTAAAGACTCAATAAAAAAAACCATCAAATTGACGATCAAATATATTTCACTGACTCAGAAACCACGTCACCAGCATCAATAAAAGGGAAATGAAGAATGAAAAATTGTTACACAAACAAACCAAAACGTTTGTACAATTGGAATCAAGCAAAAAGACACATTGAAAATTACACGCTAACAGTCATACAACACAAAAATGATTCGGAATGAAGATAACCTAGAAGATTCAGTACTTCCATTTTCAATACATCTAATAACTGACACTCGACGACAGGTACAATTTTGCCAAAATTTAATCGCAAATTTATTTGAAAAAGAAGAAAGTCCGTGCACAAGAGAATTCCCTGATGTAAAAATCAAAAGACAACTTCTTGGCCACTATCTCAAAGTCATATGTAGTCTCACATCACAATATGGAATTTACACAATAGAAATCAAATCACCAAATGCATTCCATGACAGATATCTCATACAACCTGATGACGTAGATATTGAATTTTCTAAAGTTTTTACACAATACATCAAAAGTATACAACACCAAAACTCACAAAGAGCAAACTCAATATTCACAAATGATGTATTCTTACTTATCTATAGCTATTTATCTATATTAGAATTGAAAGAACCTCCAAGCGATTCACCAACTCAAACGTCTCACGACAGGAAATACACATATTCTCAAATTTTTTAAATGCAATCCGAGAAGATCTAACAAGTAATGACATAACAAAAAATGTTAAACACGATTTACAAAAAATCTAAGCATGGTTCATAATCGATTATTTTAGTCATTATATTGATCTTATCAAACAAGCCAGAAAAAACTTTAGACCACAAAATACACATGACGAAACCGTACTAGCAGACCAATCAGATTATGTTTGGGACCCTGAATGGTCTCAAGAATCATTCATTAATATACCAACAGATATATCAAGTCAAGCAATTAGCACAATCTCTCTTCACAAAGATTATGTTAGAGTATACCCACTTCCGATTGACGCAACACCTTTAAACTATAATTGATTCTTCCCTGAAAGAACAGGAAATAGTAGTTTAAACTCTACATTTATAAATAATGACAACTTAAATGGAACAAGAAATCTTACACAACAAGATATACAAACTCCATCACATTTTGTACGCGAAGAAATAGTTGAAACAAAAACAACAACAGAAGCACAACGAAGCAATTCACCTATGCAACCCAATTTTACAACTCCATAACTAAAAAACCCAACACTACAACAAACAATTATACAATCCACAGTAAAACCCTCTGTTGCTCAAAAATATTCACTAATGGATTATCCAACGTTTCGACCAGTAACAAAACTATCTTACAAACAACAAACATCACATAGAAATAATTTCGCAGAACATAATTACAACTATGTAAATGGACCAAAAACAACAAAACAACCTTCTCAAATGAATTCATACATATTCACGAACTCAAATTATACTACAAACAACTTCAAATTCAGTAAACTTTCAAGATCAACCACGATCCTCACAAGAACAAAGTGAAAATTACCCATTTTTTCAACAAAATAAAAATAAAAATATACAAATAAATATTATACCAGAAAACAACTTCATTATTATACAACAAATTAATTTCCATCAGATGATGAAGAATACTATAATCAAAACCATTAACGATTTTATCCAAGCCAAAGACCTCGTTCTTACAGTATTGACCAACCAGACATTTTCGAACCATACACACGAAATGAACAAATAGGACAACCTAGAAATAATCTAACATCTTACAACAAAAATTTTCAACAACAAAACCCAGTTAACACACAATCATACCAACCAACTCAAATGCATAACGAAATTCCACTGCCATATTATTTACAACAACATGAAATAACAAAAAGTCAACTTACAAACTTTTCTCAAATGCCAAATGCCGCAGAATCACTACAAATGAATATGAATCCATACCTAATGGGTGGATCATCAATATCAAACAAACCACTAATGGTATTTACAGGCACAGACCCTGAATACTCTGTAGAAGATTATCTAAATGCTGTCACAGCAAATTTAATTTGAAGTATAGGACCTGAACCAGCAAACACGCCACTTCATCAAAATTGGATACATAGACGCACAGCTTTAATCCAATCCCTCTTCCATTTCAAATGTGACACCCATATATTTCCCCTTAACCAGTGAACCATCCGATAACAATGACTCTGCAAACAAGCAAATATCACACGAGCTTGATAATTTCATCACACTGCAGCAACAATTACACCACCCTCAAACACTAACCATTCACCAACTCTCACAATCTATAAGATCATCCAACCCATCAACCCCAACTCCCTCTTCACAATATACCCCTTCGCATAACCCGACTTCCTCATCAACCCCATCCTCCAGTACAAACCGAGCTTACCGAACCTTTAAAAGAAAATTCCCAAATACTCCATTCCCATCTAACCCAGGAACATCCACAACATTTGTCAATCATCCACTTCACTCTAAAACAGAAGAATTTCCCCAATTATGTTTACCCTTTTTCCCACAATACACATACTTCCAATCAGACCCCAATGACGAAAAACCTAATTATGTAAAGGAGCACGTATTATACGCCACACTTTCATGGACATCGCACTATCACTTCACTAATCCACTATCACTACCACTATATAACACACCTCATGACAACGAAGTATGCAGCACCCAACTCTATCTTTTAACAACAGCACTAACCCCAAAACAATTCACACGGATAGGATACAGACAATCACTAATCAAATTCACCGCACCCAAATCTAATGAATATTCTATCGGTTATTACGATCATAACATCATACGACATAACGAAGACATCTTTCTGAACGACGACCAATTTGCTAATCCACAACTAACAGAGAAATTTTTCATCAAAACACCATAAATTTTCACCCTCAACACCTTAAATAAAAAATACGACAACGTCATTTCAGCAGCACTCCGTGATATTCATTCTTATGATTCATACTTTAACAAATTTAACCACTTTTCACTAACCTTTCATTTCCTCACACCCAAAGAACGTGATTTGCACTGTTAACACGATGTCATGTTACGAACTAAACAAACACACACGTACACTTACTACCAGTTCATCCAACACCATTACACTCATAATATACCAGCACGACAACTTCACCATAGATATCAATACAATAACTCTAAATAAACCTCACCATTTTTTTTAACTTCACCTATTGTATTAAAGACACTAACCTACAAGACATCCTCCGAAATTACGATCCCATCACCCAGATGTATATATTCTGTCCCCTAACCAAACTCTCCAACGTAGACGAAACCCGTCCACTAATCGTCCAACACTAATTCCTTCAGCCCGTTGAAGTGCCAATCCTAGAATTCATATATATAACACCCGATATAATCATAAACTCAATAACCTTATTTAAAACACACCGTATGAACTCTCACTTAGAACTGAAGAGCACATCATTAAAGCACTCGAATAGCTTTGGACATTTCTTCAAACTAAATACATCATTCGTTTGCTGGCTAAACTACTGACCTCATCAGACATCATCCACGACGTTTTTCCCCACGGATTCTTCACCGACGATTAACCAACAAAAACTAACCATTCTTCATAAATGTTTTTTCTTTCTTCATAGGCACAATCATGAACCATCTGCAAAACAAAAAAAAGAAATAAAAACAGTTAACTTTTTCTGGATTCATAAATTTCTATAAACTAATTATAATAATTGAAGCGGTAAAATTCTCCTGTACAAAGCAATAAATTGATATATAAAATCTCTTCCCAATGCAGTAAATCTTCTTACAATTGAAAATATATTGATAATTTCAACCCCCAAATCAAGCAGTAAACTTCATAGTTTCAAAAGAGTAAAATAATAGTAAAAGTTGCCCATAAATTGCAAAAAGCAGTACTAACCTTTTCAACGACGCTTCTTTATATTTTCAATATTCAATCGCCCAAAAATTCTGTCCACAATCGCACAGCTCACCTACGAAGAATTGTTTAAAATAATGAATTTAATTTTCAACTTTCACTGATAACAACTCTAACCAGTTTTAACACGTTTCAAACTTTGCTTTTACCAGGTTGGAAAGGAATTATATAATAATCCAAACTAACCAACGCAAGCTTACTAAACACCATGAACCACAACCTAACAGCATGACTAGGAAAAGAAAACCCACGGTAACCAAACTGGATTAACAACAGCTTAGAACTGGATAAATTATTCTTTTAAATACTACTTTTAAGTCTGAACACAAAAGAACAAAACACCAAAAAGTCGAAAGACAAACACAAAACAAACAATTTGATTTTTGAGAAAAAGACACAACTAAGACAACAAAAACCAGTAACAAAAAATGCACGAAAGGTTGAACTAAAACAGAACCCTCCAAAAAAGAGCATTAAATTATACCCTCACTCCTGGCCTAACCTACCAGAGAGGACGTCCTGAGCATGCTCTATAGCCGGCCTCGCCCACCGTGCTACATCCACGCTTTGTGACACCCACGACTCAATTTTTGACGAGAGTTACTCAAGTGTGAGTAGCTCTTAAAAATAACCGAACTAAATAATAACGCTTTTGCGATAAAAACTAATACAAGATCATGACTAAAAACAAGATTAACAAAGATTTATATATGTAAATAATACAATGCAGTATATAGATAACATACAGCCCAAAGACGAGCAGCAAGGAACTTGACAACCCAATCACACTCCAACTACGGAATGGCAAGACACACCTGACATGCTACCTACAGTCACTACACTCAACGGATTTAAAGTACGACTTGGCATCGCAGTAAAGGAAACCCATTGCAACCGAACAATGGCCATCTCGATGTTCAAGCATACGTACAGATCCAAGTCACTAGGCACAGCATCCAAAGTCAAACTACATGCCACTCCCGAATGTGATTGGACCATTGCTATTCTCTAAAATCAACCAGATCAACACTCATCACAACCGATCAGAAATCATAATACGATCTCCCGAAACTATCGTGATAACATCTCTTCTTCCAAACCAGAAAAAAGAATATGCTCGCAACCTCTAAAGAAAAGCACCATCATCCATCCTTCACTACAATAGAACATTGAGAAACTAAAACTCTCTAAACCCCGAATGGGTGGAACCAGATCTAAACTAGTATTTATCATTGGTTATTATTATGATATTTTATCTAAATAAAATATTAAATACTAACCTATCATACTCCACCAAACTAACAACCCACTTATTTGTTTTGTTTGAATTAAACTTAGAATACAGTTGTTCTCATTCTGGAACTAACTCGCGTAAACCGGTGTACACTAGATCTATTGAGACTAGGAGATATAAGAGTAAGATTAAGATTGGTATTAGACTAAGAAATTGCACGAATCTATCCGATCGAAAATAAGATAGCGTGACGAGCAGACGGTGTACCTTATCTGAAGTTACTCTATGAGTAAAGTATACAATACATAACTCAATTCACTTTAAAACTTGAAATGAACGATTGACGCCGCTATTGGATAGCATAAATTGCCTTTTAGTTAGCGAATCATTTAGTGAATTAAAGAAAATTAAAGACAAAACACCAATATAATTATCGAACATAAATACGTGAAATTCAATTCGTTCATTGACACTGAATAACTCATTTGCTTGTAGATATATTGATCAATTTTAAAAGGAGTATTAGCTGCTGTTTCTTAGATTAATCAACGTATGTTAAAATACTCGTTCAGAAAACCCAAACTTTTCCGTTCACCTTGTCAATTTGAACAAAACTTATATTCAATAATTTGTTTTTCAGCTGTTAGCATTTAAGGAGCAGTTAACTGAAACATAGCCAACAGAAACTTGCAAAAGAGTCAACTAACGCAAGGAAACGGAAAAAAACTGACTAATTCTAAATCTAAAATCAATTTTCGAAATTAGAAGCCGATCACGTTTTTTCATTACTTTTACAATTTTGCTGTTGGTTAGAGGAAGTTGTTCGTAAGAGGAACTTTAAAAAAATCAAAAGTCAAACATACCTATATAAGAGTCTTCCCTAGGTTCACCGACTCGCAATTAGGCTCATGAACTCTAGAAAAACTGCCAGTTTAACAAACTATAATTAATTTACGAGATTAGCAAGCTGCTGTGCAAGTAGCACGGAAAAATCTGACCACACTAGCAAATTAGGCGCAATCGAAAACAAATGTCTCCCAAAACCTATTAAAAGAGCCAAGAGAGAAAAAGCAAGCGATAACACAAAATACTCTACGAAGTGAAACAAGAAACGTTGAATTAAGCTTCGAATTGAAAAAAACTCTGCAGCATGTCGGATTCTATCCTGCGACCCAGATACTAAAAGTCTTCCGCGCCTACCACTCAGCCACGGTGACTATAGCAAAAACTCCACCAAATGAGCATTTTTATTTGCAAGTTAGGTTGGAAAAAAGAAGGTTCATACTAATAGACTACGCTCGCAAGCTCGCTCGTGCAAATTATGAAATTTGAAAAACGAATAAGCTCCACGGAAATCGATTGATCGTCAGTAGTCGAACATATAAGTTTATAAATCAACTGTCCTGCTCAACTGACCCCAAGCACTACTCAAAATTAAATAGGAGAACACATGATTTTTAAATGCCACTACTATGCAACAAAAGTGCCTCGAAAACGAGAGCTTTTATTTGCAATTTGGGCTGCAATAAAAGTGGTCTTCGTAAGTAAAACGACATTACGCTCACTAGCTTGCTTGTCTTGAAACCGGTTATTGTCGAAACAGACAATTTATGAATTTTTAAATTTAGTTTGAGTTTCAAATAAAGGGTTTCAATAAAGATATATCACACGACCCATTCTGACGATTATTTGAAAAAATAATTTGAACAACCGAAGTCAAAGTTTCTTCCCACTTTCAGTGGCCGGAACAAAAATACAGCATTTAAAGTGTAAATCTGACAGAAAGACGAGGACATTTGATACATTCTTGGATAGTCATTATCTAATTGAAGTAGTTATTACGTGATAGAGAAATAGACCCAAGTTTTTATTTTGGGATAAACCGTACAACGGATCTATATGACGACGAAAAGAAATCGCTACAGCGACCGAATTGAAGCTGATTTTTGCTCAGAAGTTTTGGATACATAACTATTACTCATTATTCGGTTGCTATTATAGATCTGTTGAAGCATGTCCCAGTCTGGAAATCAGGTATGAAATAATATTCAGATTACTTCTTTCAATTCGGCCAGATATTTGTACAGGTTATGACCAATCTCCATGTTCACGCTTTCGATTCGTCTCGCATACTTGTGGGTGAAATAATGGGAACTGTTTCTTCCCCGAAGGGTCTGTCTTTGAACATTTGCACAATCTCGCTAGCCGATTTTCCTTCTACATTTGGCATTTTGACAGATAAATAGCCAATGAAAATGACCAGAAGCGTGAAGAAAATTAAAAACACCCAACCGCACAATTCTTGTCGAATGGGGTCGAAAGCCAGGGCTATCATGAAATTACACAGCCAATTTGTCGTATTGGCAATTGCCATGGCTTTAGGCCTCGGACTAGACGTGAACAATTCCGGTGCAATCAGCCACGGAATAGCGCCAGGTCCAATTGAGAAAAATCCGACATAAACGAAAATGAGAACGATAGCAATGTCATTTGTGGTTTTCGTTGGCGTCAGTCCGTGACATGTTTGGTTGTCTATTACCAGACCACTGAGGAATATTCCAATGAGCAGTGCACATACAGCCATGCCTCCCAAACCGACAAGGTGCGACAATTTTCGCCCAAGTCTGTCGACTGTGAACACGGACACGCCAGTGATGACCAAGTTGACAGAGCCAGTGACAGCAACCATGTACTTGGGGAAGTCGGGGTCACTGTCCACTTTGTCTTGCGGCAGGGTGGCATTGAAAATGGGGGAGGAGAAGTAGTTGACGGCGTTGATGCCCGAGAGTTGTTGAGACATAGCCAGTACACACGAGATGATAAGTGGTCGACGCAGATAGCTACAAAAACACAGAGTGGGCAATCTCTGTAGGCCTTAGAATACTGACTTGCAATGATTAAAACAAAATTTTGGTCTGAACACCATTCACAGAATCAAAAACAAAAAAAAAGATACTAACTCGATTCGGATCAAGTCTCCCCAGGACACCGGGGGCTCCGATTTCTCCTTCCTGTCCTCCTCTATGATCTCGTTCATCTCCTCTTCTATATTCGCACTCTGACCTCTGAGTCTGGCCAGTGCCGCCCTGGCTCCCTCTCTGTCTTCCCTGGAGACCAGAAGGAACCGAGGACTACTCGGACAGAAGGGAAGCGTCACCCACTGAATAAAACCCAAAACCAGATTCATGTTAATCAATATCGGCCACAAATCAGCACCCCCAAGGATGGCCTCGAACCCCAATATTTGGGATCCTAGGATTCCCAGCACACACGTGAGTTGGAACACGACTCCCACTCCTCCTCTGATGTTCTTCGGCGCTATTTCCGATAAATACATAGGACCAGCAGAAGTGCAGATGCCACTTTGAATTCCTTAAATCATTTCTTTAAGTAACATGTGTCGACAATAAAAAAAACGTTGATTTGGTCCACTATAATCCGCTTTACACTGACTGAGAGACCACTGAACTTAAGATTACTGCAATCGCAGTCTTCAAGGAAAAAAGTGGGAATGATTCAACTAATCATAATAATTGCGAAGATGGCGCTGAAGACTCATATGACCTCACGCGAAGAAAATAATAATTTAAAAAAAACATTTCTAACCCATGACAAGTCGGCCAATGAAGAACATTTCATACGAGTTCGCATATTTTGAGCAGGACTGGAACAAAGTTCCTATGACCATGAACACATTATTAAGCAACATAGTCCTCTTCCGTCCGAATTTTGAGGTCATGGCCCCACCCACGAAGCAACCGACGATGGCAAAAAGGGTCCAGATTGCTACACATGAAGACCAAAACCAGGTGAGCCCAGTGTCAGAAAAAGGCTCACCGCTTCTCTCTGTTTTGGCTCGGTTGAAGAAGTCTTTGATGTGTTCCTAGAGGAAAAAATGACAACTTGTTAATATATTCCTAGGCACGTTCTCGGCTTGCATACTTCATCCTCTCAAAACCTAATTTAGGAATATCCATTATTCCTTTTGCAATATCTTTCAGCTTCACAATTCATTGAGAAACAAGGATTTGTTTCCAGGTTCATTCAGTAAGAACTTTTTATTAGTCACGGCCCTACTTCTTTCTTATTCCTTGGGTCTTACTTTCCTGGGGGAAGATAGATATCATTTTCACCGTAGCCGGTCCTACTTTGAGAATGACACTGAGAACCATCCGACCTTATTATTACTAGTTTGATTTCTGTGACTCGCAGAGGATCTATCGAAAGCTATCCAGCTTGTCTAAAGGTAGTCCTGGAACCAGTTCTAAACTAGTATTTATATCCAGTTATATTTTTGATAAAACTATCACAATAAAATATAACTAACTTACCAATCATCTCTAACATTGGCACTTATTTGTGAGTGCTGAAACTACTTGTAGTTTCAGCAACAAAAAAATTTGAATAAATCTTAGACTACAGTTGTTCTCCTTCTGGATAAACTCCAAGAACTAACTCGCGAAAACCAGTATACACTAGATCTATTGAAACTAGGAGATATAAGAGTAAGATTAAGATTGTTATTAGACTAAGAAGTTGCACGAATCTATCCGGCCGAAAATAAGATAGCGTGACGAACAGACGGTGTACCTTGTCTGAAATTACTCTATGAGTACAGACCAAAGGTCATTACTCATCTGGTGCGACCATAAGTCTCGAACAAGACCTTAACAAACTTAGAATTAGACAATTAAGCTTAGAATTAGACAATTGCAAAACTGGTAAATGGAATAGACAATTTAATAGAAATGTCTCTACCTCTCAAAAAATCTACGCCAATTTTCCAAACAATACGAGAAATACCAGGTATTGCAAGAAGATCAAGATCAAGGCGTGAACAACTATCAAGAAACGGACCGATCAACTACATGATAGTACGACGAAATAAATGAAAATCTAAATTTGCTGCATAAAGTATTCTAAATACAAAAACTTGTTGCGGTTTTCGTCGTACTATCAAGTTTTTGTATTTAGAATACTTTATGCAGCAAATTTAGATTTTCATTTATTGACGTGAAAATTATTTGAAGAATAATTCGAACAAATCTTCAACAACTCATTTGGTGCTAAACCTAATATTTAAACAATAACGACTGATAAAAAGAACACAAGTCGTTCCCCCAAAATCTGCGGTAAATCAAAACTTTTGAATAAATGATTTATTGAATAAAAAATACAGAAGTTAGTTAGTATTAAAGTTTATTGTTAGTTTCATGAATTCACATACATCATCTCTTTTTTTCATCCCAGCTGCATCACCTAAAACATCAGCATAAGTTCGAAAAAACTAATCTAATTCAAACTTTAACTTTTAAACTTTCTTAAACTTGAACTTTTACATAGAAACTTATCAAAGCTTATCCTTGCTTCTCCATAATTCATTTTTATTTCATAAACAGATCATCAAGGCTTTCCTTGGATCTTTAATTTCACTCAAAACTAAATTTATTTTATTCAATTTCCGATCATCAAGGCTTCCCTTGGATCAAATCAGAACAATTTTGTTCTCCCCACCCCATAATTTTAGAAGTGTCTAACGACCTCAAACGTCGATTCACTCTCCAACCATTATAAACGACCCAGGACAAATAAATTTTTTTGAAAAACTAACAATTTTGATTAAGATAGACAGTGAAGAACCGCGGTTACTCATCCTTCACTTGAGCTCTTCCTCTTAGATGACCCAGGCTAAAACCCTTAAATAATTAGTAAGTCATAAAATAGTATCTAACGATCTACCTGTGGTCTAATTATACCTGAACCTTGTGGATTGATTTAGTATTCTCCAACCATTGATCACAAATTATAACCCCTAGGTAAGATTAAGTGAGTCCATCATAAATTAAAACCTAGTCACGAGAAAATAAAAAAAATCATTCTCACGAATTGATATTCTCTCTACAACCCGTCAACCACGACAATCTATGCCCCAAGTTAGGATAACCACAAAAAATCGTAAGAACTAACAATTTAGGAAAATAGAAACTTTAACCCCCCAGTATTGCACCCATCATCCTAAGCCTTATGTCAAGAGATAAACTAGGCAGCAAGCAAACAATCCTAATACATAATTGTTAAATTAAAAACGAAAGATACGATCTTGTAATCCCACCGCACAGACAAACAATAGGATATATTAGATCAAAAAGACAAACACCAAAAAAAGGAAATAACAACAAAACAAAAGCAAAATATCAAAAGAAGATTTCCAAAGAGACGAAACGCAGTTTCAGAATCAGATACAAACACTATACAGGAACTTCAAGACTTGAAGAATAATCCGATAGAAAATCAAAAACATTTTTCTGACTCAGAAGCAACATTACCATCATCAATTTAGGGAAAACGCAGTAAAAAGAAACCATACATTAACAAACTAGTACGCCTATATAATTGGAATCAACCAATAAGACATATTGAAAGTTACGCATTAACAGTTCTAAGATAAACAAAATGATAGAATACAATAAAAATTTCGCCGAGAACTCGATACTACCATTTTTTATACGACCACAAAGTGATCCCGCCCGACAAATAACATACAACACCAAAATTCACAAGGAGCAAATTCAATTTTCAAAAACGATGTTTTTTCAATTAATTATAGCTAAATATCTATATCAGAATTGAAAGAAACACACAACGAGTCACCGCCTCAAACATCCCGGCACCCAACTGTAAGACAAGAAATCTATCTTTTCTCAAAATTTTTAGATGCAATCCGTGAAAACCTTATTAGTAACAAAATTTCACAAAATCTCAAACATGATCTACAAAGAATGAAAGCATGGTTCATAATTGATTATTTTGTCCATAAAAGCGATCTCATAGCAAAATCAAGAAAAAGTTTTCGACCGCAAAGCTCAGACGATGAAACTCTATTAGCAGATGGAACAGATTATGTTTGGGACCCTGATTGGTCTCATCCATCATTTATTAATATAACAACTGATATACCAAGTACAGCAATCACTACTATCTCTGTCCAAAAAGACTATGTTAGATCAACTCCACTTAATATTGACGCAACACCTTTAAATTATAATGTTTTCTGATAGAACAAGAAACAATAGTTCAAACTCCACCTTCATCAATACACAAGAAAATTTAAATGAAACAAGAAATCTTATACAACTAGATACTCAAACCTCATCACAAATCATTAATGAAGAAATAGTTGAAACCATGCCAACAACAAAAAGCATTTCCCCCATTCATCCTACACTTACAACACTTACTTCCACTAACAACTATACAACCCACAGTGAAACCTTCTATTACTCCAAAATAATCACAGATAGATTATCAAACATTTCCACTAGCAACGACATACCGAAAAACAAATAAACAAAAAAACATCTAATGGAAGCAATTTTTCAGATCATTACTACAACTTTTTTTGCAAAAAATAAAATAACAAAACCCCCTATATGAACAGTCAAAACCAACCACAGGCACAAAAATACAATCAACAAGTGCCACAACAAGCCTCTCACTCAGTTTTTTTCAACAATCAACAACGAGCTTCAGTAGATCGTAGCGAAAGCTTCCCTTTCTTTCAACATAATAAAAATATAACTGATAAACATCTTACAAGAAATAAACCACATTATTCAGAAGATGAAGACTATTTTAGCCAAAACCAACAACAATTTAACACAAATCAAGAAAATAATAACTGGAATATTGATCAACCAGATCCTATTTATCAGCCAGATCTGTTTGAACCAGATTCATTTTGTTTGTTCCTTTGTGTGATTGTAAAGATGCTGCGTCAATTCCAAAATTTAAGGCGTCGCACATGGCATAAAATGGTTGATCTGGATCTGGGATCGTATTTGAAGTGTTTTTACTTCTTCAAATCATTTTCGGTCTTCTGTCGTCCATTCAAAATTATTTGTTGTCTGAGAATATTATAAAATGGTCTTAAGTATAATTGCATTTTATAGACATATTTACTTAAAAAGTTTAGCCTTCCAAAAAACTCTTGGATTTTCTTTTTATTTGATGGTGGTTGAAGTTTTATGATTGTGTCTGTGCGAGATTTTAATGGAGTGATTGTATTTCCTTCAAAAATATATCCAAGGAATTTAACACGGGTAAGAAAGAAAAGTGATTTATCCGGGGCTGCTTTCTTGTTTTTCTCAAGTAGTATTTGGTGATATTTTTCCACTACTTTAAACATTTCGTGTTTTGTTTGTGATTGCATGAAAACATCGTCTCAATAGGTTATAACAATCTTGATGAAAATAAGTGGTCAAAAATTTTTAATCATGAATGCTGAAAAAGCTGCTGGCCCTATGAAAATTTCATAGAAAAGTCTATTCAATTCGTATTGTTGATTTCCAATAACGAATTGTGTTAACCGTCCTGATTGTTCGTCTGGCGGCATTTGATTATACGCGCTGTTCGGCTCAGCTGTTGTAAAACATTGTCCATTTATTTTAAAGAGAATTACTTGAATTGGTTCTATAGGCCAATTACATTCAGATTCAACAAGTGAATTGAGGTATCTGCCATCTAGAACAATTTTTAATGATTCTCCTTTAGCAAGAATAATAACGTGATTTATGAATGTGTTTCCTTTTGGTTGTTCTTCTTTATTAATTGGGGAAATTATTTCGTATTGTTCTAAGATATCTAGTAACCTATTGACTTTATCTCGTAAATGAATTGGAATTTTCTTGCTCGTTGTTTTTTGAAAACTACGTCAATTTTTAGAGGAGATGTAGAGGTGAATTTACTTTTCCATTATCAAACTTAGACGTAGCATAAACCCTTGGGTATTTAAGTAGTAGTTCTGTTAATTGTTCAAATTCTTGTTCTGTAATTTGAGTGTTGGAAATTGAACATTGTAAGAAATTTCTGTTGTTCAGTGGTATACTTTGAAATTTGGAATGTTGGTTTAAAATAACGTGTTTTGGTAAAGTAGTTTGTATTTCGTTTTGGACCATTAATTATGTTTTTAATTGATAATTCTCTATTGAGGATTGTTGATTGACATATATCAATTATTTTAAGATGTTATTTACTCTATATGCTGTTTCTACTATGGGACAAATTTTTGTATTGGTTTCACAATATCCTAAAGGTCCTAGGGGTAACGTTATTTTATATGGAGAATAACTGTATACGTGCAAAGAAATTATATCTGAATATGTATTTTTCGTGTATTTGATTGATGAGATTGTTACTCGAAAAAATTTATGGATTGGTTTGAATTTGAGGTCGGACATATGTAGTTGTTGTCTATTTTGATCTATGTTGTATTGATGGACTTGACTTATTGAGAAGTTGTATACATATCCTGATACTGGTTTCAGGTGTTTCCGTTCTTGGTTGCATAGAGGGTAAAATTTGGAAAAAATTGAGATTTTTTATTTAATCTTCGAAAGAATGTGAGGATGTCTTAATCATTCTTGAGTATTTATCCTTTATATGTAATTTACTATTTAGGATATTCATAATTGGAATATATTTAGTGATAAATTGTATTCCAACGATATTGTGTTTTATAATTGTGATATGAAACTTTTGTTTGAAAGGTTTATTTGAAAGTTTATTTCGTTCCATTGTTCGAATGGGAACAAGGAGTAATTAAATTTTTCCATAGTTTGTTAGACTTGATCTTTGTGCTGTAGCTAATTTGCTTGAAGTCTTTGAAGGTAACAATTTTGGATGTAGAGTTTGTATTTCATTCCATGTGGGAAAATTTATAATATTTAAGATTGCTCCTGAGTCTACTAAGAAATCAATTTTAAGGTCTGATAATTGAAAATCTTTGCTTTTTGGACTTTCTAAGAGAAGTGGGATTGTTATTTGTTGTATTTTGATATATTTATTCCTACTTGAACTTTTTTCAAGTTCTTGTTCGGTGTAATCTGTTGTTTTGTGTTTTGTCTGATTTTTCGAGGTTATTAAAAATTTCATTGTTTTGATAATAATTCGATTCAATTGGTGTTTCGTATTCATTTTTAATATGAAGCATGTTTATTGAAAGCGTATTTTCTGTTTCGCTCTCATCATCTGTGGATTCACAATTTATGTTATTTAATTGTAACTCTGAATTTTCTGTGTCGCAATAGCGGGTGGGTCTGATTGAATTTCTTGAGTTAATTGTACTTGATTAATTTGTCTTTGATGTTTAGGTGTACTACTTCTATAGTTTTGTCGTGAATTTTGATTTTGTGTATTATTTCTGTATGATGACTGAGATTAATTCCTCTGTCGATTTGGATTACTAGAATTTCGATTCCTGGAAAGATCACGTGATCTATTGTGATTATTATCGTAGTTTGATCCGTTGTTTGAATAGTTTCGAGATTTATTATCTGAGTATTGTCTATTTCTATTGTTTGAGTAATTCATGTTTCGATTATATGAGGAAATTCTGGAAGGGACGTTTGAATAATATCTATTTCGAGAGTTTGAAAGAGAACGATTTATATTATAATTTGAGTAATTATTTCTGTTTGAATTTGATCTCGAATAATTATTTGATATTGGTTATTTTGATTGTTTGATCTACTGTATCTATTTTGTGAGAAATTTTGTGAATTTCTTCGATCTGGAGAACTTCCGGGTAGTTATTTCGATAAGATGATTGTTGACTAAAGTCATTATAGTTATCTGGGAGTGGTTTTCCTGAACTATTGTTACTATGAATGTTTTTGTTTGGTAAATTTTGGTCTTTTTTCATGTATTGATGAAATGATTTATTTGGTTCGCTATAGTTCTGTGGTTTGTTCTGATTATCTTGTTATTTTTGTCTACATTCAGCGATGCTATGTCCATATCTAGGGCAATAGTTAGACCATTTTTTGTTCGAATGGGAACGAGGAGTAATTGAATTTTTCCATAGTTTGTTTTCTCGTAGAATTTAATATTTGAGTGATTTTTTCAGCTAGTTCAGTGTCGGAGTTATGAATGTTATTTATTTGTGAAGTAGTTGTTTGGATGCTGTTTACAAATTGTAATTTTAAATTTTCTGTTTCTACCAATTTCATTGTGATTTCAGCTTGTTCTAATTTGTCTACTAAATTTCGGAAGTCTATATCACGTTCTCGAGTTGAAGATGGATGTGATGCTCTCTTTTTTTTTGCTATTTTTCGTAGTTGTGGTGTTAGAGTCATCATTAAGACTTCTGTCATCTTTGTGTTTTCATAATCATGCGTATTAAGAGATTATGCTTTTCCTACTAATGTTTCGATTCTTACTTAAGTTGCTTAACTCTTTCATTAGGGAGTCTACGGATTTCGTCGCATAGAACTCTTTGATGTTGTTTATTTTTTTCAGAGTCTAACATTTTTGAAAATCCTTAAGTGAATCTTTTCCAGTCTGATTTAATGTCTATAGGTAACACTGAAAACCATTTTTGGGCTGCGCCATCAAGTGTGATTTGGATTAGAGCTGAGTGTCTATGTATCCAATTTTGATGAAGTGGCGTTTTTACTGGTTCAGGTCCTATATTTAAAATTAATTTAGCTGTGACTGCGTTAAATAATCTTCTACTGAGTATTCAGGATCTGCTCCTGTGAACATCATGAGTGATTTATGAGAAGATATAGAAGATCCACCCATGAGGTATGGATTCATAGTCATTTGGAGTGATTCTGCGGCATTTGGTATTTGAGAAAAATTTGTAAATTGTGTTTTTGTAATTTCATGTTGTTGTAAATAAAATGGCGATGGGATTTCATTTTACATTTGCGTTGGTTGATAATTTTGTGTATTTATAGGATTTTCTGATTGGAAATTAATATTGAGTTTTGTTTTGGAGGAAAAGTTTGTCTTGATTGTCGTGTTTGTTCATTTCGTGTATTTATCTCAGCAAATTCAAGACTATTTACACAAACCGAACTTAAACTCTCTACACTTATGAGAGAATGTTCAGCTATACTCTTTATACTCTCACAGAAAATGAATTTTTAATACTTGGATCAAAACATCCAACAGTTCTATTTACAGATCATACACCTATAACTTTCCTATTTACACAAAAATCAAATCCAAACCATAGAGTTTATAGATTTCAACAAAAAAAGTTCCCAAACTGAAATTCCCAAACTTACATAAAGTCTGGACTGCAGGAAAAAATCATGCATTACCAGATATGCTCAGTCGAAATACACCACCTGAATTGATAACAAAAAAAACGACGGTAGAAACACCGCAAAATATAAAGTTTTTCCTTGCAAAAGACAAAACATCACCACGATTAAATTGTAAAAATGCAGTAAAAACCGACCTTGATAATGCACAAATAAATAATATACAACATTTTCCACTATATCTAGATTGCCAAAATAATCAGTACGAAGTAGACTTGTAAGGAAACTCTACATTTAAACCGATACCATATTCATCATGGATCAAGAACAATACACAACAAAAACCCCTTGAACAAAAAATGTATAGGAGAGATCTATTGCCCTTAGTAGAAAAAGAAAATTTAACTGATAATATGAATTTATCAGGACCCCTAGATTTAGACTCAAAATTCACAATAAATCAAGTTTTTAATATACATGACCCTCTATATAATAAACCTCTCTCAAAAACAGAAAACAAAATTTTTTTTCTACTAGCCACAGGAAAACTGACACTGGAACTACTACAGAAATATCAAAACCTTGACCCAGTCATTAGACAACTTAAGTCTTGCACAAATATATAACGCAACCCGTAAAGGCAGATATCACAATTATAGGAAACAAAATACTTCTTAGATACTTCAAAAAAACACATCCATAAATGAGAAAAAAGATTTTTTGGAATACCAAACATCTGAATTAAAAGTAACCTGTCTACCATTAAGTATGATACTCCTAGCATTTCACATTTCACACTCCTTAAATACGAAAGGACATGCAGGATCAGAAAAAAAAAACTCAAATTTGTTCCAAAATTTTTACTTTCTAAATGCACTTACTTGGATTAAAATATTATGTAACGATTGCATAACATGCCAATTAAAAAAGCATATGCACATCAGAAACAAATAGCAGAAAAACAAGAATTTGAAGGACAAAGCTTATATTTCAACCACAGACTCTCATTTGATACAAAAGGACCGATATCACCCTCCTCAGAAGGCAACTCATTTATAATGGTTATAGTTGATGCATTTACACACAATGCAGCACCCAACTCTGTACCTCATTGTAATACTTATCACCCATATACAACATCCTACGAATACTGGATAGCAGAATTTGGATTACCAGAAATCCTTGTCACAGATAACGGCACTGAATACATAAATAAGGAAAACATCACATGTTTAATGTCATGAAGATGGAATAATCTTTATGACATTGAACATAAACCCCGAACGTCTCATGCCTCATGGACTAATGGTTTATTCGAAGGCATGAACCGTTCATTACAAGAATACCTCAGATGTATCATAAATGTAAATGATACAAATTATACATAATGATCAACAGACGTTAAATAATTCCCCTTAGCTTATAACTCACAAATAACAATAAAACAGGATTATCACCCTTTGAAATGGTGTTCAATCAAAAACCACGATAACCATTTATGTTCACAGCAAATTCTTCAATAAATGTACAAGGTCATCGCCAACCTACTAAAGAATCAATTTGTTATAATTTACCGTTACATACGCACGATGAAGATCATTTTCATCACCCGCAAATCTTAAAATTAGCCTCCGGCACATATACGGAATGGATTTTAAATAGAGATAAAAAACAACTTACAAAAACAGCCAAAAAGCTATTACAAAGGTAAAATATTTTATAACAAATTAACTCACGATTCACACCAGCTACAAACTTAGAAATTGGAACATATGTCTTAATACCAAATTTTGTAACACGAAAAGGATTATCTAAAAAATTACAACCAATCCGAAAAGGACCATTTAACATGCAACATGTAACATGCAAACTTATTGATTCAAATAAAAAAGAAATAGTTCAACGCTTTTATTTGTAAAAACAATCTTTTACCATATTACCCAAAAGAACACGCTCTTCGCAAACTAATACAGTTATACTCCTTTACAGGGCCAAAGATTGTCCACGATTATCCTAAAATTTTTCCAGGTTATCCAAAATCAAGATATAAATTGTTCAACACAATTATTAGATCTAAAAAAAAACAGAAATTAAAAAACCCAACCAAAATCTCAAGAAATCAGCAATAAACAAATACCTTAAAACAAAGGAAAAATCTAAAACAAGAAGAAAAAATTTTACCACAAGAAACAAAAGAAAGATCTCAACAACGACAATCATCACCACTCCGAAGTTCACCTCGGAAAGATAACAAAACTTTCATCCGACCATCTAAAATATTAAAGAAAGTTGAATTTCAGAAATCCCTTTCCAATTAATTAATATTTTAAAACATTTTAAGTATAGCAAATTTTTCTCTTTTTTTCATATTTTATTACACTCTTATATTTTATTACACTCTTAAATAACTAGTTGAACTTTAGCCAATCAGAATCTATTTAAACATCACCCCATTCTGACACCACTTCATTAGCCGACACATTGTTCACTTCAAACATATATGAATCTATAACCTAAAGACCTCCAGGTCAAAAATAAGCAACACGCTTATATTTGACAACTGAAATAAACGAAATCTAAATGTTAAAACCCTCCCCTATCAACCAGTACAAAAATCAACAAAAATGTCTCAAGTTACACATTTACCCCATGCAAAAATATTAAATAAGCCTAAAAATTACATGATCATTTAGCCTAATGTAGATAGAACTCCTAAATAAATAAAAATAAAAATAGGAAGCTCATTCCTAGACCTTCAGGAATGGCCCATATCCAACCCATTTGTCAAAAATTATTAACACTCCGACAACACTCAACTTTTGATTCGGAAAATAAAAAATTATTCGACGGAAGGAATCATTTCTCAAATGCTTCTCTCAAACAGTTCGACTTCTCAAGACAAGAATAACAATTTTTTTTTCATTTTTCAGAATCTTTTTTCAACTCAGTATATTTTTTATCTTAGACACCCTTGAAATGTTCCTCCTTCTCTTCATAATTTTTTGCAGTTTTTTTCGTTATTTCTCATTCCCTCAGAAAAGCCTACCTCAAGTTCTCAAAAATACTTGACCACCTCCTCAGGTAAAATATTTCAACAACTATGTTACGACATTTATTCAACAAGAAGGACATCCTTCATCTTTTAGTAACTTTTGTTACCTCTCTAATCTCTCTAATTTTGACAATATGTAAATGTATTAAAAAAAAGGCAATTATCACCTTTGCACAAACAACAATCCTCTATCATTTTCTTAGAAAAATACTATAAACAACATAGATTATATTAATAAGAAAAAATACTTCAAACATTTCAAAATTGCTAATCAACAACAAACACAACAACCCCCACCGACTACGACATCCCAGGAACTTTCAACAACACCAACGTCTACTCAAATAAATCAACTCCAATCATTAACACGCATTTCAATTCAAGAAAACCCCTATACATTTGAAGAAAGACACCCGTTAATATCAGAACCTTTAATACCCGTAGTTCGCCATGCACCTCTAAGCAAACCGCAATACGAACCAACATAAAACATCTATCCTTCTCTCCAACAAGACCATAATAGAAAAAGACATCCTAGTCAAAAACAAAATCAAACATCTACAAGAGATAGACAAATAATCAATCCCAGACGAAACAGAAAATTTTATCAACACCCAGAGTTCATTTTAATATACCCTCATCACCATCCCCAAATCCTCTAGACCTTTCCAGTAACACAATTCAAAGTACCCCACCACCATTACAAACAATTTCACAACAAAGTGCTCCAAATATACCATCGGATTACTTAGGATCAACCCCCACATCTGAGAAAATTCGTGAAAATCCGTTTAACCCCCCAACTTCAACAGATTGTCTCCCATATTGGATGACACAAGCTTTCACTCAAGGTGAGCCAAGTTAGTAAATGACCCTATAGATATCTCATCCGATGCATCTTTTTCACTACCAGAAATTTTATCACTACCTTCAACCCCTTCAACAATATCTCTAACTCCAACTACAACATTTCCACTAAATTTCCCTACAAATTTAGATGAGAGATATAGTGAACTCTTATCCAACAATATACCTCTTGGATTAGATCGGAATACTCTCGTAGCACCCCTTCCCTTATTTGGTCAACATCTTGATAGCAACAGATTACATAATTGGGCACTCAACAGGTTACAATACAGACACGATATTCACAAAGACATACAAGAAAACAATTTACAGATCCTTACACAAGACATTTTAACACTTAAATATGAAATAACAGTAAAAAATAATAATTAAGTCTATAGCCCTCTACCCTTAGCTCCACCAAACATAACAGCTCAATCTTTACCTCACGCATTTATCACAACAGAACTTATCTATAAATACGATATGTATATACAAAAAAGACACTTGGATACATAACATTCTATAACCCATAATCGGGACTATGCTACTTATGTATCTTTTAATAGTTTTTTTCGCGAAAACCATTCTCCCCTTGTTCTTTTAGAACCAACATCATATCAAAATCCCTCCCCTCGAACAGGACCACAAGATTTATTAGTTACATATTATGATTGTGAGGAAAATGAACAATAAACACCACATAAAATGCCATAAGCCAAATAACTCAATGCAAATCAGAACCACAAGAAATAGAAACAACAAAATAGTAGCAACACTTTATTCAAAAGCCCGAGCCAGAACCTTAACAGGATATAAATTCACAGCGAAAAATTCAGAGAAAAAATACATTGTTCCCAAGTCTCAAATGGAAACAAAAATAGACTCGATCATGAATCTTTCTATCAAAACAACATTGGAAGACCTTCACATCTTAACCCCGAAGACTGTAAAAACGAACTCAAACGATTAAAATTAACCACAAACAAAGGCACAAATCAAAAATTGGTAAATTTTCAAGTTTTTCCAGACTCTGCACATCAAGCAGAACTTGAAAGATATGAAGGTCATATAAAATTAGACGACAATTATCCGATCCACGGTGAACACGGACGATTAACGTATGACCTACACGATAAGAATTGGATACCACGCATCGGAATAAATAACTCTTCTAATTGTAAAGCAGACACAAAAATTAAATGATATCAAGAAATAATGTTTTTCGATTGGAAAATTCAATTTAAAAAAGTATAGTTAACACGAGATTTAAAAGACTGCACAATAATATAGCAAGGAATACGCTTACCTTGCCAAAATGACCAAGGTAATTGCGATCCTACCACACGAACAAAGGCAACCATCGTTTGATTCCCTGATGACACTTGTACGACATTTCAAGTTGCAAAAATTCACGCGAGAACGGTTAAATTTCATCAAAAATATTTCATTGAATCAATTATCTTTAAAAAAAGCAGCCCTGATAAAAAAGATCTAACAGAAATCGTTATAAAATTATCGATGAAAGAGAAAATAAATCAACACGTTTTCAAATCTACCCCGAAACAGAACTCGCCTGCAAATATAATACTCCACTTTACAAAACACAATTTGCAGAAATTCTTGTCGAATACAAAGAAGGTTTCAACATGAAAACAGGAAAATTAAAAATTAACCCAATTCAAACGTATCAAAGTTGAAGTGAAGAAAATTCATACATCCCAGTAACATTTTTGAAAAATACAGGAAATACTAGTGGAAAACTTCGTCCACAAGATAAAGATAGCACACATTTACAAGAACTATCATTCATGACCCACACTTATTTTGGCGCAATCCACTATGACATTCACTTAGTTATGAAATTGGATTACACAATAAGCAGAATTTTTCAAGAAAAGTCAGTATCAGAATTAGAAACCATCCATCACTTATGTGAACTAGAACGAACACAAATTCTACAATCCCTTGCACTAGCAGTATTAAAAAAAAACTTACGCAGGATATTTATTATCAGGCAATAGATCAAATTTTATCGATTACGAAGGATATATACTATGAAACTACACATGTACTAAAAAAGTATCACCATTATAAATTTTGAAGATAAACGATGTTATAAAAGACTCCCTATATTCTACAAAAATGAAGATTATTTTGTCGATTCACTTTCTAGATGAACATATTTTCGGGATACAGCCATCCCACGTGGATCTGAAAATAGCCACAATGTTGTACAGCTAAACCCAGATGAAGACAAATACTATCTTCTCACCCCATACCCCACACTTATTTCACCATTAAAGAATTTTCACCAGAAAATATCAGAGCTATTGCACGTAACCCCAATATAAGTTTACAATCAATAGGTATAAAATCCTGATTCGATATACAACATCACATTCGCACAAAACAATTTCAGGAACTTCAAACAAAAATGGACACAATCCAAAGACAATCAATAGATCAAGTTTTAGGAAAACTTGCCGAAACCGCAGGATTTTCAGACATCTATGCACAAGACTACAGCGGATACTTTAAAGATATAAAAGATTACATATATCTAAACGGTGAAAAATACCGTCCACAAGATTTTTCACCTATTATTATTTCTAGTTTTGTAAACCTAAAAAAACGATCTTTCGCCTTTCTAGGATAGCCCTATTACATCTTAGAAAGACTGACTATTTTATACGCCATATTTAACTTTTTTGGAATTCTCATCTACTTATTAAAAGGAATAAATAACACATGCGCAATACAAACAAGTCAACAAACAAGCAAGAGTAGCACGCATATTTTTGCAGGATTTTTTTTGGAATATTTTTAAACTCAAAAAAATAAATTCTTTTAGACGCTCAAATAAGTGAAAACAATAAAAATTATCAACCACACCAATAATACGATACTTCACAAGACAACAGAAAGACAACACCCACTGGACAACAATTACAAAATTTTCAATAATCATCTGTTATCTCTAATACCACGAAAAGTCATAGCTACCTACAAAGCCCAGTTTCTCATATCGTAGTTCATCAACCAAATATAGAAGACACATATGAACAAATCGTAGAACAGCCACAGACCACAATTTTCGTTCTCAGAACAAACACCTTTTTAGCCCACGATGAGCCGCCAAATTGGATTCCTCAACCGTTCTCTGTCTTACCAATCCAATCTCCAATGTCACTCTTCTCGCATGTCCCTTTCTGACCTCACTTCTTCTCCCTTACCCTCATTCACTTCTAATTCACTACGCATGGGTTCTGATGATTTCACAAACACAGTTTTTAGCACCATCTCACAATTCAATAATTCCGATATTGACACCCCAGATGAACTTCAGAACTCCGAGCCCAGCCCGTCTACTTTTTCGCTACCCCCTTCCGTCCGCTCCACACCCTAACTCCCAATAAAACTTCCCCAGCTCCTTCTTCCTGCACAGAAGCAACCCCAATTTTCTCCCCAATGAAAAATGATCAACCCGAACCCTCTAGCCCCGTCAATGAAGAATTAGAGCACGAACTTGACAATTTCATCACTTTACAACAGCTGCTTCAAAACACTAAGGCATTAATTATTCATCACTTATCACAATCTATTTATTCCTCCGAATCCTCCAATCCAGCCTCCACAGTAGAAGAAACCCGAGCCCACCGAGTATTCAAGCGAAAGCACCCCACTACCCAAACACTTCACCACCCCGACTGTTTTCCCTTCACCCGCAGCACACTAATGTTAAAAAAATTCTTCAAATATAATTTACGCTTTTTTCACAATATACCTACTATCACACTAATGACCAGCAACTTAATTTTGTAGACGAATATAGCCTGTTTCCCACCTTATCATGAATATCTCACTATCACTTCACAAACCTACTATCACTCCCTTTGTACAATAACCCAGCCGACAATGAAATCAGTCAATCCCGACTACCCCAACTAACTACAGCACTGCATGAAAAACAATTCACAACCATAGGACTAACACAAACATTAAATAGATTTGTTGCAGAAAAACCTAACAGATTTTCAATTAAACACTACAATCACGCTATTGCACGATATATGGAAGACACAGTCAGAGAAGAAGATGAAAATACTAACCCCCAATTAACTGAGAAATTTTTTTTTATAAAATCAGAATATGTAATTGTAATTAACAGCATGAGTAAAAATATGATAATTTTCCTTCCACCGCACTCCGAGACACCATAGCTTATGATTCTTATTTCACCAATTTTCATCACTTTTCACGAAGTTATCATTTTTTCACACCAAAAGAACGTGACTTGCTCTGCTCACACGAAATAATATTACGCATTGAACTAACCCACACAAACGACTATTATAAATTTATTCAACACCACTACATAACTAACACACCATCACGAAACCCATATCACAGATTCACAATCATTAACTCCAAATACACATCACCATACTTTCTAAACTTCATTTATTGTATAAAAAATACACGGCATCCTCCGTAACTATGATCCAATATGACAAAAGTATATATTCTGCCCACTAATCAAACCCTTTGATGTTGAAGAATCCCGCCCACTAATCATCCCCCACGAATATATACGGCCCATCGAAGTCCACATTCTAGAATACATTCACAATACTAAGTACAATCACAAGCTATATAACCTAATCCAAAATACATCGCATGAATTCTCACTCAATAAAGACGAGCACAACATCATCCGAGCACTCGAGCTTCTATGGCCTCTCCTTCAGACTAAAAATGTCACCCGCATGCTTGCCAAACTCCTCACATCATCTGTCACTATTCGCACTAATTTTCCAAGATTGTTTGCCGACGACAACCCTTTGTAAGTATCCCCTTACTATTTTAATATACCCTCATCACCATCCCCAAATCGTCTAGACCTTTCCAGTAACACAATTCAATGTATCCCACCACCGTTACAAACAATTTCACAACAAAGTGCTCCAAACATACCATCGGGTTACTTAGGATCAACCCCCACATCTGAGAAAATTCGTGAAAATCCGTTTAACCCCCCAACTTCAACACATTGTCTCCCATATTGGATGACACAAGCTTTCACTCAAGGTGAGCCAAGTTAGTGAGTGACCCTATAGATATCTCATCCAATACATCTTTTTCACTAACAGAAACTCTATCACTACCTTCAACACCTTCAACAATAAGTCTAACTCCAACTACAACATTTCCACTAAATTTCCCTACAAATTTAGATGAGAGATATAGTGAACTCTTAACCAACAATATACCTCTACGATTACACATCAAAAGAACGTGACTTGCTCTGCTCACACGAAATAATATTACGCATTGAACTAACCCACACAAACGACTATTATAAATTTATTCAACACCACTACATAACTAACACACCATCACGAAACCCATATCACAGATTCACAATCATTAACTCCAAATACACATCACCATACTTTCTAAACTTCATTTATTGTATAAAAAATACACGTCATCCTCCGTAACTATGATCCAATATGACAAAAGTATATATTCTGCCCACTAATCAAATCCTTTGATGTTGAAGAATCCCGCCCACTAATCATCCCCCACGAATATATACGGCCCATCGAAGTCCACATTCTAGAACAAATTCACAGTACTAAGTACAATCACAAGCTATATAACATAATCCAAAATACATCGCATGAATTCTCACTCAATAAAGACGAGCACAACATCATCCGAGCACTCGACCTTCTATGGCCTCTCCTTCAGACTAAAAATGTCATCCGCATGCTTGTCAAACTCCTCACATCATCTGACACTATTCGCACCAATTTTCCAAGATTGTTTGCCGACGACAACCCTTTGTAAGTATGATTAAATAATTTAACTAATGAATTCAAAGACATACTAACCATTCTTTATATATGTCTCACTTTTCTTTTTTAGATTTCACCGTACATTCATCTTAAACAAAGAAAAACAAATAAAAATTGTAAACTCTTTTCTATAAACTTTTCAAATTCAATTTAACAATCGCAGTATGTAATTGAAGTAGTAAATTTTTTCTTTTAAAAGCAGTGTTTATAAAATTAAAATTCCATGGCAGTAAATCAATATTTCTAATGTAAATTCATAAAAAAATTGCAAATAAATTGAAGAAAACTAACCTTTTTACTAGACGCTCGTTTTGTAAAATTGAATTCTTCACTCGCCCATAAATAACACACTCTTTCCACAATCGCACAGCTCGCCCACGAATAAATGTTTAAATAATGAATTTCAAGTTTTAACTTTCACTGATAACAACTAACTTGTTTTCACACGTTTCAAACTTTCCCTTAACCCGGTCGGAAGGAATTATAAAAGTAAGCTAAACTGACCAACGCAGCCTACTAACGCAACAAAATCACAAACTAAGAGCATGACTAAGCAAGAAAGTCCCACGGTACCCAAACCGGATTGAACCCAGATTAAAACTGGATAAATTATTCTTTTGAAAACCACAAAAAAGTCAAAAGACAAACCCAAAACAAATGATTCTACTTTTGAGAAAAAGACAACCAAAACAAAAAAGAGAAGAACACGAAATGAAAATGTTACAAAAAGTTGAACATACAAAGAGACTCTGCACAAGGGACCATTAAAATATAGCCCACTACTGGCCTCACCCACCAGAACGACGTCGCTCGAAGTACATGCCCACACCATGCACTACGACTCCGATACTCTATTACACTCTTTAACTCTTTAAAACAACCGAACTTAAATAAAACGCTTTTGCGACAACAAACAATAAATCATAACTTAAAATAAAACTTAACTAACAAGATGAAAATATATAAATGCAGTATGTAAAGATTTCTTAGAGCACAAGAAACGAGCAGCAAAGGAGAAGATAACTCGACTACATTCCAACTCTGGAATGTCAAATCTATTTGGTTTGCTGCCGTAGTCACTACCCTCAAAGGATTTTAAGTATGGACTCAACATCGCTCAAAGGAAACCCATTGAACCAGACCAATGGTCATCTCGATGTTGATCTCACATACCGATCCTAGTCACTTGGCACTTCACACGAAAAAGTCAAGTTTCATACTGCACGTAGTCTCGCTCCAAACTTAATTAAATCGATACATCATTGCATCGATCAGAAGTCTTGACACAATCACCCAAGACTACCCACGATCAACGAGTCCCATCTTGAAACACGAACAAACTTATCTTCTTTCATCTACACGAACAACTACATCTCTCCCCTCTTCAAGAATTCACTGCTCAAAACTTCCAAAGAAAACTACCCCAAAGAATAAGAAATCTCGCCATCCGTCCTTCATTACAATAATTATTTAAAAACTAAAAACTCTTTAAACACCGGATGGGTGGAACCAGTTTTGGACTAGTATTTATAAACCAATTATTTTATTGATAAAACTATCTCTATGTAATTTTACTGACTAACCAATCATATTCCATCCCTAGCACTGACAATTATTTGTAGTGTTGATACTTGTAGTTTCAGCACCAGAAAAACTTAAATAAATCTTAGACTACAGTTGTTCTCCTTCTGGATAAACTCCAAGAACTAACTCGCGAAAACCAGTATACACTAGATCTATTGAGACTAGGAGATAAAAGAGTAAGATTAAGATTGGTATTAGACTAGGAAGTTGCACGAATCTATCCGGCCGAAAATAAGAGCGTGACGAACAGACGGTGCACCTTATCTGAAATTAATCTATGAGTACAGACCGAAGGTCATAACTTTCCGTTTCTATCATTTCTCCACATTCCAAACAGTTATTTTGTTGAGCAAAGCGGTTCATTTCTGCGGTTCAAGGCCGTTATTTTTGCGCCTAGAACTTTCGCATTGCAATCCAAATTGGTCAGATTCTAAAGGGACGCAACAAATCTAAATTATGATTTGAATTTTGAGCATCGATATTTTTCGGATGATATAAAATCATTGTCAAAAATTAGTATTTTGACAGAGAGGCGAAGCTGCGCTTCGCAAATACTAGCGAGAAAACGAAAAAAAAAACCAGCTTTATAAAGTGAAACAAGTAAAGATAGAAATAAGCCTCGAATTAGTAAAACTTTATCAAGTGCATCAATATTTTGACTTTTTCCTTAACAAAAAATCAGCAAGACCTATATAAGAGTCTTCACTACGTTCATTACTCCGTACACTTCGAATTGTACCAGAAGATTTCAGGAAAAAGCTGATTTTCTGATCATTACTGATGGGTTGTTGAGAACTCCAGTGTTGAATCCGAATGACAGTCCAGTGCAGGACACAGCGGAGAAGATGGAGAACAAAAGAGTGCCTGTCACTTGACTGCCCCCGCCATTCCCACTCGCCCTTTCTTCATTGTCGTGCAGAGCTCTTTGGTCCTCCGAGCGCGCCATGTTCGACTTCTGGTCTAGAGAGGAGTAAAATGGCTTCATTGTTTGAAGTTTTCAGATTTAGAAATTTATCAGCAACTCAAAAAAACGAATGATGATTAATCAACTAATAGCTGGCAATAGTGAATCTTTTCTATATAGAAGCTCGAAGTCAAACTTCAAATGAATTTCAGCAATATGTCGTGACATTTGCAGAAAAATAACAAGAAGAAAATGAGTCAATGGAAAAATGGCACTCTGAAATTGATAGCATTGAACTTTGTAAGGGACAAATAACAAATGTCGTCAACCTTTTTTTGGTTAATGTCAGAACAGAACAATTTAAAAGGTGAAAAATTTGTTTCTTTAAACGGGAGTTTCCAACACCTATCTTAATTTCAATAAGTTCAATATATCATCCCCAACTATTGGCACAAAATTAAAACCTTCATTTTTCAAAAACCACAAGAAAATTTTCGGCTGCTGAAATTTTGGAATTTCAGAATCAGAAACATTTCCTCGCTTATATGGTTGTAGTTGAACCAAATATGATCAAGTTTCAGTAATCTCAGCAATGAGATACGGAATAGTTCAACAAAGGAAACAGAATGTTAACACGAGTTCTTGTTGCACAAATTAAAAAGAAAATCGGAAACCGCTAAATTTAAGTCCGGCACAGAGGCGAAGCTCACCTTATCGCCAGTTCCGATTTAAAGTAATGACTATGATTACGGGCAGACAAAAAAATTGTAGCAGACGAGAATCAGACGACAATATCCGCTAGGCGAAACTTCCTGAAGTCTTAAAAAATTATATAGAACTGTCCAAATTGGTACCGAACGGAACTTTCAATAACATACAGACAAATATTGCAATGAAAAATTGATTCGGGTTTGCATTTATCTATAGGGCCATGAAACAATTGAAAAACAAGACTATTTAAAAAAAATCAAAAACTCCTTTCAAAATGCGCTTAAAATATATCGTGTTTATGCTATTTCTGCTAATTTCAGTACGAGGCCAAACTGTGCACTGGATAGTGTCTGTATGTTCCTGGATTCCAGAGACAAATCTTTAAACATGTTCCAAAAAGTAAGAGGATTCCACTTACAAAAGTTTCGCGGATTCCGCGTACAAATAGCTGTAACGTAAATTTTGTCGGCACAGTTATTTTGTTGCGGATTCTGCAGCAAGCAAATATAGCTAGTTGTTCTGGATTGTTGTTGTGTGTGACGGCCTTTTATCTTGAAATAAGGGGCTAGAAAAGCTCAGTCTTCTGGACAAACTTCAGCATGTTCTCGGGGGCCGTCTGCAGCAGTTTCAAGTCCGGTTGATCGCCGAGGCAGGTCTTTCTTTCGGCCTCCCATCATGGGCAGAAGAGGAGGAATTACTCAGGGTCTTCTTCGTCCTTGGTCCCGCAGTGCTCGCAAGAGGGATCTTCGGTGTTTCCGTGTCGGTGTTTTGTTGCTTTCAGTGGTATGTGGCGGTTCAGTCGGAGTCGGTGTAAGGTAGTTTCTTCGGTCCGCGATCTGCCTGTGACTGACTCCAGGAACTCTCCGCCTGTAGCTCTTCTGTGTATAGACTCTGGATCGGTTTTCAGCAGGTAGTGTTCTAAGAAGCGCGGTTCTCTTTCGTCTTTGAGCAGTTTTTTCACATCCGTGCTGTCGATGTCGTTAAGTCGGTTCTTGGCTGTTGTTCTGAAGCAGGGGCGAAAAACTCGTGTTCCGTGCGCTTTCAGTCTTCGTCGGGGGCGTCTGTTGTCATGTGCGCCAGGTAGTGGCTCGAGTCCAGGTTTTCGATTTTGTTGAAGAGCCTGGCTGATTCCTCTTCGGCAACATGAAGGATCGGTGGAAGCTGAGCTTCGCGGCAGGTTGCTGCGGCGTCCGATCATTTGGGCGCTCCCGTGATTATTCTTGCCACTTGGTAGTTCAGTGATTCCGCAGCTGTATGTGGATTCCACAAAATGTAAGTGGAATGCGCAAAATGTAAGTGGAATCCGTAAATATAAGTGGAATCCGCAAACAAAATATGGATTCCACTTACAAACTGCGGATTTCACTTACAACTTGCGGATTCCGCTTATAGTTGCGGATTCCGAAACAGCTCAATGTAACTATACACATGTCTTATTATTCGTTTGTGGATTCCACAAACTGTTCTGGATTCCGCAAAAACAGTTGCGGATTCCGCAAATTTGCCTATTTTTGGAGCAATTTTGAGCGGTACAATGTTTTAAGTATTTGTGTGTGGAATCCAAAACAGCAAAGAAGATCAAAAACAGTAGAAATGTTGAGGATTCTGTGACAAATCGGATTTTGGCCTGTTGCGGAATCCGTTTACAATGCACGGAATGTACAGTTTGTCCTCGTAATGTTACTACATCAGTGCTTTAAGCAGTTCATTGTTCCGACTTTCGATACGAAAGTAACTGAATACTTGTGCTCGGGAAGGGTTTTTATCTTCAAGCCAATTTAGACTTTTTAACTAGCCAATTTTCACGGAATTTTTTTTTACATCATTCAAAGGGTTTTGTTCAATTTTCGTAAATTTATGGGGGTTTAAAAATTGCCACTTTGGGACAATTAACGCGCAATATTTTTTCGCGCTCTTTACGCGTAAGTGGAGATTAAATCAGTTTCACAAATCGTTCAAAATTGATTGAAGGGAGATTTTTCGCCATAATTGATATGTTACTACGAGCCCCTACTTCCCCCCTTTGATACTTTTTCAGAAATCCATTTTTGGCCGAACGACCCTAAAATTTTTCTAAAGGCGCCTTGGGCGCCAATATATACTAACTTTGAGGGCCAAAAAAAACGCGATTTTTTTTTGTCAAAATTTTTCAAAAAGTGCCCAAGACGGCTTTTCAAAAAGTGCCCAAAAACGGCAAATAGGGGCAAAACAGTGCTTTGGGAGAGCTCGAAAAATCAATTTGGTCGACCTTAAAAAAATGTCGTCAAAATTTTCGAAATTTTTTTGAAAATCCAACTCCCCCCCCCCCCCCCCCGCCCTAGATCCGCCCTTGAAAGACGATTATCTAAAAGGTAGTTAAATAGAAATTTCTAAGATGCAGTCAGTGATTTTTAAGTAACTAAAACAGCATTTGAAAGTAGCAAGACTTGAAAGTCACAGCATATTTGTAAGAAAAGTTCTTAACGGGAAAAAGTACACTTCCCGATTACAAGCACACTTGCTCTCGCAAGTCTAATAATACCTGATTTTTTCGAACAAGAATTTTTGCGCACAAAACAACGCAAAAAAATCATTGTGTCATAAAACAAACCAAAATCGTTTTGACTTTTTGCTAACTAACTCAATTTGAGAAAACCGAATCAAAAGGTAAATTTATATTTAGCAGACAAATCTGAAAACTAAAATCCATTTTCGAAGTCGATCACGTTTTTCGTGATCTTTAGTTTTTTGCTGTTCAATGAAGCAGTTTGCCTTCCTTTTAAAAAGCAAATGAGGTGAACTTAAAAAAAAAAGAAATCAAAACTGATTTAGACGTGATCGACAACTGCTGTCTTCACAATCGAAACAATTTTTTGCAGAAATTCATGAATTTTTTAAATTTTGCATTTCCAAAAAGGAACTAAAACAAGAAACTTCAAAACGCAATTTGAATGGGGTTAAGTTTCTATCGCATTACTTTATCAGCTTACTTATATAAGCCTTTTAAGAGGCCTACTCGCTCGCTTCATTCTTTCGAAAATAGAGAAAAAAGATTCCAAACCAGTTTTTCTCAACAGAAAAAAGGCAATCATGAATTAAAAGGCTTCAATATGATATGATATATCACAACTCACTCCGTAGATTATTTGTGGTAACGAACCGCAGACAAAATTTCTCTCCACTTTATACGGTCGGAACACTAAGATTCAAAGATTCTAGATACAAAAATTGAAACCTCGAGTCAAATATTTATGTGTGAATTGATTTAGCGATTTGAAAAAGGAACGAAAACTGAGCCATAAAATAAATGAGGCGAAGGCCAATAAAACAGAAAATTAGAAAAACCTAAACTTCTTAAACTAAATACAAAATTTCTTTTGCACAATTAGGTTTTTAACACCGCATCTCAAATGGTGATTTTTTTTGAAGTAACGTTCATAGCACTTAAAATAAAAAATCTTTCCGAGACGTCCCTAAATTATTCAACTCGAATTCTGATTGCTCAAACTTACATCTAACTTCATTAATCGTATGTTGTTTAGCTCGCTGTTTTTGGCGATGCCTCAGCAACCAATCGGCCATGCATCAGCGTGTATGTGACACGCTGTGAAAGTCATCACGGAATGACAAATCACTCACACGGCGTAAAAATTGTTGAGTAGTTCTTGGAAAAAATGAACAGTTTTTAGGACTCGGCTTTTTCGGGACTTACATGATTGGTTTTTCAGTTTCGGAAAGCCTTTCAATTCACATGTAAGGCTTATATCAAAGACGCGAAGCGGAGCTTCGCACCACTTGCGATTAAACGCAAACAGAAAACAAAAGTAGAAAAAATGGAAAAACGTTGAAAAAACTAAGTCTACCAAAAATTAATTTTTCGTGAGTCTCGATAGAAGTACATTCTAGGCTAGCATGGTAGAAACTTGATTATTAAACAGAGTCGAAGCTGAGCTTCGCATTAATTGCAATACAAAGCAAGAAAGCCGCAAAGTAAAAAAAAATCTAAAATGTTGAAAAGACTAGATATATCAAAAGAAAACATAAGGCTAGTTTTCAAACAAAAAACATGCCAAGACCATGAAATGTTAAATATGCATCGGAAGAAAGTTTACCAAACGGTAACAAAGCCGTAAAATACATTGGTAGAAATCCTTTCAACGGAAAAATGTTCAAGATGACTTAATTTAATAAGTCTACTTCACCCTCAAAACACAGACACGCACACACAACATTTTTTCGCTGGTCGAAAAACGCAATATACCATTAAACCGCCATAAAATAGGCCAAAACTTAACAAGCCGAAAGAAAAGGCAATGAAAAAAAGCCCAAAAAAATTAGTTGTCATGAAAACACGCGAACTAGAATTTCTATTTAGATTTTTAGCGCTTTTTGCGATACAGATGTGAGCAATAAGAAAAATATTTTCCTTGAAATGAACCGAAATTAGGTCACTAAGCCGATAAAAAATAGGCCCAAATCATTTGGTCAGAATTAAAATTTCAACCTAAAAAGAAAACATAAAAAGTCAAGGTTAGTAAAACAACAAACATCAGAGGTAAATCAGAACACTAAAAGCAATTATTATGTATAAAAAAAACTACAAAAGTAACACTTCTACAAAATGACAACTAAGTCGACAAAATATAAACAGACAAATAATGACGCGACAATTTTTTTGTGAAACGGAATACTTCGTTTATACAAAAAAACAGGTCCTGTCAGATTTGAACCCAGGACCCTTGCCGTCCCAGGTGTGATCGCAACCTCCGGACCAATTGTGCCGGAAACAAACATAAAGTACCCCATTGCAAAACCCTTGCTATCACGAGGCTAATTAGCGACAACGCAATATACAACGATGAAAAAAAGCCGATAATCTTTGAGCAGACACAAGTTGAGCAGTAAAAGAAATTCTACCTAAGAATAAAAAGCCCCACCTGAGACTAGAACAAACAACAAATGCACTTTCACTTTCAAGGGAGGTTGCCTACAGCACAAGAAAAAAAATCAGTGATGTGGCAAGTAAGCCGAAAATCATTGAGCAGACACCTGTTGCGCCGAAATAATATAAAAAAACTGAAACGTTTCAAGTCCACCTCCCTCATCCTGCAAAAAACAACACTCGCAATTGCAATGAAAAATGCTTATGGGCCAAACAAGATGTCTGATGTGGCAATTAAGCCGAGAAATGTTTAGCGGAATCATGGAAGTCCAACAATTCAGCTTTCACCGAGTTTTTTTCTCATTTGCATACATGCTCAAAAAACAAGGTCCGGCTGAGACTCGAACTCCAGACATAAGGGAACAAAGCCGACGGCGGTAGCTCTAGACCAGGAGGAACCTGGAGCTTAAGAAGATTCATTGAAAATCAAGTTGAAAAAAGTTAAAACGTGTAAGAAAAGTTGTTTACTGGAAGAAGTCTTATTCCCGATTTCAAAAATTCCACCTCAGTCTAACAATTCCCGCCTGAGACTAGAATGAACAACACTTGCATTTTCGCTTTCAAGGGGGTTTGCCTACAGCACAAGAAAAAAATCAGTGATGTGGCAACTAAGAGGACAATCATTGAGCAGACAACTGTTGCGCCGAAAAAAATTTAAAACGTTTCAATTCCACCTTCCTCATCCTGCAAAGAACAACACTCGCAATTGTACTGAAAGATGCTTATAGGCCAAACAAGATGTCTGATGTGGCAACTAAGCCGACAAAAATTTAGCGGAATTATGGAAGTCCAACAATTCAGCTTTTACCGAGTTTTTTTCAAATGCATACATGCTGAAAAAACAAGGTCCGGCTGAGAGTCGAACCCCAGACCTCAGGGAACAAAGTCGACGGCGGTAGCTCTAGGCCATGAGGAACCTGGATGTTGAAAAGAATCCTTAAAAATCAAAATAGAGAAAAGTTAAAACGTGTAAGAAAAGTTGTTTACTGGAAAAATCTTATTCCCGATTTCAAGACACTTGCTCTCGCAAGTCTAATAATACCTAATTTTTTTGAGCAGGAATTTTTGGCCACGAAACAATGCAATAAAAGTTCACTATGTCATAAAACAAACCGAAACCGTTTAATCGAAAATGTATACAAAAAATATATTTAACATCAGACTTGGTAAAATGACAACTTACAAACTTTCAACATCAATTTCAAAATCAAAATAAAATCCAAGCTTAAAAAAGCCAAAAAACACTACCAAAAACAAACAAAATTAATTTTAAACAGAGGCGAAGCACGACAAAAAAGCAGCTGTACAAAAAGCAATAAAAAAGTAGAAATAGGCCTCAAATTGGCAAAAAAACGGCTATGAATGAGATTCGAACATCCGACCTAGAGATTAAGAGTCTTATACCCTAAACACTCAGCTACGAAAGCTTAATAGGTTATATCCAAACACTAGTCACAAATAAAGCAGAGAACAGATGCTATGCAATTTCCAAAGCTACAATGAAATTTCCAGATAAGATACCTTTTAATGAACACTTTTATTTGCGAGTAAGGCGAGGAAAAAAAGAAGGTTCGTAACAATACATTAAGCTGACGCTAGTGTACAAAAACGGAAAATGAACTGACGGAAACTAGGCCGAAAACAACGAATCCAAAAAAACTTTTATTTGATAGAATCCAAAAAAAACTTTTAAGGTAGTTTTATTTGATTTCTGTGCCTAAATACATTCACAGGAAAGAAATCGAGTACTTAATAAAATGCCCTTGCTTATCGCCAGGGTAAATAATCACCTGAATTGAAGCGATGATTCCGTTGAGTTCCAAAATTCAAGTTGAAAGCTTCAGTAGGAAAGGTACGCAGCCTTCAAATGTTCAGACTTGGTTAACAATTATTGGTTCATGAGTTTTTTTCTCAAGTTGTAACCCTTCAGATTGAAAATGCCTTTTAAAGTAAGGTGAGTTGATTAGTTAATGCGTCAAAACAACAAGTTTGTGAATCGATAAATAAAGATACTACGTAATAGATCCATTTGGAATCGATAACTTCAAATTCAGATGAAAATCAAACATGAAAGTTAATGATTTTAGTTATGGATTGACCGTATACTCACTCCTTCTCCAACTAGCCTACCATAATCTCCCCTAGCCATGTCTTAACTTTGAAAAATAATCCTGTATAACACAAGCAGTTCGAACAAACGCGCTATTTGATTGGGTTTCCAAATTTTGATGTTCGATTGTATGTTTGCAGTTAATCCCTTAAATTGAATTTTTCAATAATTTTTGGCTACACTGAAAAATCCGCGTTTTCTCCCCCTTAAACTGACTGGGGTGAGATTTTACGATTAATCCGACTTAATCGTTTATTATGTATTAAGAAGAAACTGAGCAAAGGGGTCACTAAATTTGGATACAGGATTGAACGAACAGTCAAAAAAAATTTGTGAACAAACGATCTCACTTATCTTTCCAAGTTGGATAGCGACAAACTATCCGAATGACCCAAATAGTTTGAGATACTCGATAGGGCGTAATTTAAACTATTTTGAAAAAGCGCTCACATTTAAGGTCAATGGACTTTTCTAAATTATAAAAGCCGCAGAAAGTATTTGAGTATGAGCAGAAGTCGATCGAAACGTATAGAAAATAATGAAGTATATCTGTTTAGTTTTTCGACTTCCTTTTTCTTTTGCAACATATTGGATTTTGTTTGTCAATTTCAAATTCTTTTTTTTTCCATCATTTTCCTTATAAAGCAAAATGTTTCATTGAAAACTAGAGCCAAAGAACTTACATTCTACCTCAGAGCAGTTGTTTCAGGAGAAAAGTTGTTTACTGGAAAAAGTCTTATTCCCGATTTCAAGACACTTGCTCTCGCAAGTCTAATAATACCTAATTTTTTCGAGCAGGAATTTTTGCCCACGAAACAATGCAATAAAAATTCACTATGTCATAAAACAAACCGAAACCATTTAATCGAAAATGTATACAAAAAAAAAATATTTAACATCAGACTTGGTAAAATGACAACTTACAAACTTTCAACATCAATTTCAAAATCAAAATAAAATCCAAGCTTAAAAAAGCCAAAAAACACTACCAAAAACAAACAAAATTAATCTTAAGCACAGAGGCGAAGCACGACAAAAAAGCAGCTCTACAAAAAGCAATAAAAAAGTAGAAATAGGCCTCAAATTGGCAAAAAAATCGGCTATGAATGAGATTCGAACATGCGACCTAGAGATTAAGAGTCTTACACCCTAACCACTCAGCTACGAAAGCTTAATAGGTTATATCCAAACACTAGTCACAAATAAAGCAGAGAACAGATGCTATGCAATTTCCAAAGCTACAAGGAAATTTCCAGATAAGTTACCTTTTAATGAACACTTTTATTTGCGAGTAAGGCGAGGAAAAAAAGAAGGTTCGTAACAATACATTAAGCTGACGCTAGTTTACAAAAACGGAAAATGAACTGACGGAAACAACGAATCCAAAAAAAATCTTAGAATTTTTTTTCAAGAAAATTAATTCGAAAAAACTAACACCGGAAACAGGCTACACCTATTTACGACCTAAATGAAGGTAGTTTTATTTGAATTCTGTGCCTAAATACATTCAGAGGAAAGAAATCGAGTACTTAATTAAAATACCCTTGCTTATCGCCAGAGTAAATAATCACCTGAATTGAAGCGATGATTCCGTTGAGTTCCAAAATTCAAGTTGAAAGCTTCAGTAGGAAAGGTACGCAGCCTTCAAATGTTCAGACTTGGTTAACAATTATTGGTTCATGAGTTTTGTTCTCAAGTTGTAACCCTTCAGATTGAAAATGCCTTTTAAAGTAAGGTGAGTTGATTAGTTAATGCGTCAAAACAACAAGTTTGTGAATCGATAAATAAAGATACTACGTAATAGATCCATTTGGAATCGATAACTTCAAATTCAGATGAAAATCAAACATGAAAGTTAATGATTTTAGTTATGGATTGACCGTATACTCACTCCTTCTCCAACTAGCCTACCATAATCTCCCCTAGCCATGTCTTAATTTTGAAAAATAATGCTGTATAACACAAGCAGTTCGAACAAACGCGCTATTTGATTGGGTTTCCAAATTTTGATGCCAGATTGTATTTGTTTGCAGTTAATCCCTTAAATTGAAGTTTTCAATAATTTTTGGCTACACTGAAAAATCCGCATTTTCTCCCCCTTAAACTGACTGGGGTGAGATTTTACGATTAATCCGACTTAATCGTTTATTATGTATTAAGAAGAAACTGAGCAAAGGGGTCACTAAATTTGGATACAGGATTGAACGAACAGTCAAAAAAAAATTGTGAACAAACGCTCTCACTTATCTTTCCAAGTTGGATAGCGATAAACTATCCGAATGACCCAAATAGTTTGAGATACTCGATAGGGCGTAATTTAAACTATTTTGAAAAAGCGCTCACATTTAAGGTCAATGGACTTTTCTAAATTATAAAAGCCGCAGAAAGTATTTGAGTATGAGCAGAAGTCGATCGAAACGTATAGAAAATAATGAAGTATATCTGTTTAGTTTTTCGACTTCCTTTTTCTTTTGCAACATATTGGATTTTTTGTTTGTCAATTTCAAATTCTTTTTTTTCCATCATTTTCCTTATAAAGCAAAATGTTTCATTGAAAACTAGAGCGAATGAACTTACATTCTACCTCAGAGCAGTTGTTTCAGGAGTCATTGCGGTTTATGAGAACGGTTCCAGCTGCAGATCAAATACCCCCAACTCTTGTAAGAATCCACACACCTCACCTATCCATTACTGAATCTCGAACAATTGACTGATTTTTACATTGGGAAAGCATCATATCAAGAATCTATTTACAAGAGAATTAGGGGTGGGGTCGTTCAATTGACCAAAGACGATAATAAATTACGTGACTTCTCATATCAGGGCAGATCACTGGTCGTTCCGACTGCCCTTCAACTATCAATATATAGTTTGAACAGGACTGGTCGTATGTTACTTTAACACACGCCAATTTTTCATATTTTAACTATACTTGAGAAAACTAGATCAATAGATAATTTTTTTGTACTCGAAGAGCGTAGATAGTAAACCTCTTAGCAATTTAATTTGAATTGAGCTCGAAAAAATCAAACAGCTTTATAGTCAAATTTCAGTTTGAGCGTTTAATACTTTTGTTACAAAAAGAACTAACCACATGTACTAAGTTCTTTTCATGCATTAAATTTAATTTACATGCGAATTAAGTGTCAACGCATATTCTTACTTAGGTCATTTGGCGCTTGTAGTTTTGTGTTTAATTTTTTATAATTCAGACAACTCAAAAAGCTCCCAGGGGATGTGTTATATCAATCACATCTTTTCTATCGTATTCGAAGTTTTGACATTATAAAGCTATTTTGTTCTTCGAGCTTAATTTGAATCCCTCACTGAGAAAACGCCACACATTTTTTCTTTAATATTTGCAATGTTTACTGAGGTCGGAATAATCTGAGCTAGTTGCTACTACTGCTATTTCTGTAAACATAGAGAGGCGAAGCAGAGCTTCGCACCACTTGGGATACATCACTAACATGGAATGGCTAGCTAGGCCAAAAAAAAATTGGCCGGGGCTCAAAGACCAATTTTTTCAATGGTGAAAAATTCTGCATCTTTCAATAATTTTTTATGAAACAATTTGAATCACGAATGAAATTATTTTAAGAATAATCAGGCCGACAGTGACAATTGTCGCCTTAATGTAGCATTGGAATAAAAACTACAAAGTGGTACGAAGTCAAAAATGGTTTCCCACTCTTTAACCCTACGATATTTAACACCCTCTGTTTACAACCCCGTAACATGATAACCTCACAACAATTTAACCCCCTTTTAATGACGATAATTTGTTTCAAATTAAGTCCTTTTTATAAGTACAGAAGTAGTCCAATTGAGCTTACTAATTGAGGCCTGAAAAGCTAGTCTTAATTCACTTGATGCCTCTAGCATCTCAAAAATAATTGCATTTCGATTAGTTTGAGAAATAATCCCTCACTCACGCGTTTAAAACAGAGATAACCTACATGGTGCTAATTGAAGGCAACAAAAGACGTTTGTGAGTTTTATAAAAAAAAATCATACTGCCTATTTCTTTAACCATTGTTATACCACTCTATCAGATCAGATATAATGTTTGAAGCGTCATCCCATTTTACTTTATCTTCGAAAAACTAACAAATGCTAGTGGTATCAGGCCACGAGTATTACCTTAAACGCAAAAACAAGACAACCACAAATTGGAACTGCTCAAAGTACCAAACCCATAAATGCCACGCAACAGCAATTACGGATGGAGAAAACTTTGATGCTCGACTAGTTTTGAAAAACATCAAGGATCTAAGCGATAGTAACACCCCAACCGTCGCAGTCGCCATTCAGCCCATTACAGACAACATTGCCACTCAACTAGCCCTACCATCCAAAGAAAATTTAGTTCGCACCGCACAACGAGCGCGCAAGCAACGAGAAGAAGTCTTACCAGTCTCCCCAGCAACCAGAAAAACCTGGCCCAGAAAAAAACCCTAAAAATCTGAGCGAAAATTGCTTAACCTTAGCATAAAGATAATTATATCCAAACAAACGACGCAACGTGAGGTTACTAAGCCGATAGAGCATGGCGAAACCTGTTCACTCGAACTAACCTTTTAAGGAAACCAAATTCACCCAGAGGCGATAAAAACAAATATTGCAATACATGATAGTAAATAGAAAACGAGACGGGAGTCGCTTTTATTTGAAAAGTTGAGTGAAAACATTACTTAAACAAAGTCGAAACTTTTTACGACCCAAAACTCCAGACACACAAGCATAAGAAAAATTTTCGCCTTCAAAACGGCGCACTTAAGATTACTACGCCCGCATAACATAATTTGATGAAATTTGAGGGAAGAAAAACAAATGAAAAGCATAATTCAAAACCAGAATTTAACAAATTACAACCGACTTTCAATTTTATTATGATTTCTTTTAATTTAAAAAAAAACATTCTTTGAAATTTCGGCTGCTAAAAAAGTGAAACAATTTTTTAAAAAAACGCATTTAAAAAATGGAAAATGAACTGATGAAAATTTTGACGAAAAACAATTCCGAAAAAATTCAAACTTTTATCCAAAAACATTTGAAAAAATTATTTGCAAAATACGATGAACTAAAAGGTAGTTTATCGGAAATTTCTCGTGCTGCAGTCAAAGTAACTGTAACAGCACACTAATTAAAGCACACTGGCTCTCGCATGTGAAAAAACAAATTATAGAAATCGAGTAAGTAATTATATAAGTACGATAAAAACATATTCCGACACAGAGGCAAAGCTGAAAACAAAAAACACTGATGCGCCAGAATCGAACTCTCGAGGTTTAGAGTAAATTATCCATTTTAAGTCACTTGTTTTTCTTTTCGGCTTCTCTCTGCGGCTTTGTCCTAGCTCTATGTTTATCCTCCTCGGATATATTCTTATCCGAGCATATTATTAAAGAGTTTAAACTTTTTTTCCGTGCTACACGACTAAGATAAGAAAACCGTCCGCTCGTTTGACAACCAGCGCAAAGTGAATTTGTAGTGTTGAGATTTGATATGTTACTACTTCAGATATCATCTCATCTAAATCTTTTTATCGCATCAAATTGCATTCTTTTGTTTACGCACAAAGGTTATAAAATAATTTCAAAGCTTTAATTTTTAGATTATACAAAATCAAAAAATAGAACAAAGCATTTTTTTAACTTAAGTGTTATACTAAAACAATAATGTTTCACAAAATAAGGGATAAAAATTTTGACAAATAGCGATCAATATCTGACTTAATATAGCTACAAAATTTAATCTATATAAAAGTTAATCTAAATAGGTGGCTGCCGAATTAAATCAACAGAATACTGCTTTTTTGAGTGTCCGCCAAGATTTCACATTTCACGTTGCCCCAGCACTAGTGCGACTTTCTAGAGTCATTCCAGTGGGCTCTTCGATAGTCTCCAATGTTCTTGGATTGCCGAATCTCCCTTGGAACCTGCTAGCCAGTTCGTGCTGGTTCACATAATTCCTCAACGCACCGGCGCCTGAATTGGAAGTAGTTCTCATCTGCTGTTGAAGATTTGCGCCCGGCATTCCTTTAGAAGACGATTGGACATAGATGCTGCCTCCTTGCAAGTCATGGAAATTTGGCACGAAGTGACCTGGAATAGGAATTTGCGCAACTACTTTGGACATTCCATTCACGTGTTCGAAAACATTGCTCAGCTGTTTTGGGTTCCTCGACGGAACTTCCGGTGGCTTATTGCCTCGTGGTTGGAACCACTTTGATGCATCTTCAGGAACCTGTGGCGGTTTTCTAGAAGGCGCCTTCTTAATCTCGGCTAGTGAAATATAATAGCTCTTCTTAGGATTGGAAGCAGCAATCGTATTTGGGTCTGGGGTATACCTGATGCTACTGGCCATCATTTGGCTTCCTGGAATTAAATTAGGCTGCACGTTTGATTGATTTCCGCTTTGGAATGTCAGAGGCACATAGTTCCTCTGTTTTCCTCCCTGGAGCTGCTGTTTCTGAGCCTTTGCCGCTTTTATAGCACCTAGTCGGTCGTAATTCCTAAAAGACCTTGACGTTAGTGGATCCACGTTTTTCAAATGACTGAGATCTACCAGTCTCCTATAATCTGCAGACTTCTTATCTGATATTGAATTATCAGAGGAGGCTGATTTCTTTTGACTATTCCTAGCGAAATCCCCAACTCTACAGTCGAGTTTTCTTTGATCAATCGGAGACGCAAATGAAAATTGGTTAACATTAGTAAATTGATCTGCTCTCGGAGTATTACACGTGCTGTTGGCAAAAGCAGACACTGAGAACTCGTCATCAGAGAGGACAGAACTTGCCGTATTTTTATTACCACTTCTATCAGACTCGTCTTGGACTTTACTTGAGGCTTTTCCAAAAGACAGGAGCCCGTGGATCTTTGCGAAAAGGTTCCGCTTTCTTCTCTTTTTGTTCTTTTTCTCTCTGTCTTCTAATTCTTGCTTTCTAGCCTGCATCAGAATGCTCTTTTGCAGTTGCCTCACGTCAATATACATCGGGTTGTCTGGCTTCCTTTGAACTTGAGCGGATGCTGACGCTATACTCATCGCCGTGACCACATTACTCGTACTGCCTCCTTGAACAGGCGTCTGTGAGTTGCTAATATTAGTCCACGATGACATGACTGTATTATTTGCATTGTCTATTCTCTGGGGTAGCGGAGAAGGCTGAACTGGCCTCTGTTGAAGCTGATTAGTTGGTTGAAATTGGTGGTGGTTAGGTTGAATCTGGTGGAATGGTAACTGCTGATTTGCTATCTGTGATAGTGAGGCGGAATTGAAAGATGTCATCAGGTTTGGATACTCGTGTTGAGGTTGGTGCTGATGGTGGTGGTGGTTGTGACTATTGATATAGTTACTCGGGTGGATATTACTACTAGTGCTACTATTATTATCACTCATAGCTAAGTTATTACCAGTTGTAGTTCCGTTGGTGAATATTGTATCTGGGATCCCACTCGTTGCTGCTAATCTATTTCTAATGTTGCTAACAGCAGCACTGTTTCCGTTGCTACTCACAAAGCTATTTGTACGATACTGTTGTGTCGCTAGTACATTAGATGCGCCGTCGCATGGTTCTACTGAAGTTGATGACGTGACTCTGAGCTGTTCAAATTTGTCTCTCATTAGATCCCTCTCTTCTCCACTCCCATTATCCGAGGATGAGAAGGGACTGCTGCCCGAAGATAAACTAGGAGTCGCTTTCAACTCATTACCACTATTCCCGTCTGTATTCATCCCCATTTCACACCCATTGTTCACTATACTTCGCATATTCATGTTATTTCCCGATGACATTTCATGCGTGTGTTGCGGTCGTGCTGGCGGCACTGGTGGTTCGCGTTTCGGCACACACGGCGGACTCGGCGATCCATGACTTAGTCTTGAAGCCGAAGTTTGATCAACCGAAGAGGGTTTCTGGGCCAAAAATGAGTTCACGCGAGTAAGTATGGGAGCAGCGCTGTATATACGCTCACTTCTAGTCGGTGTTTCGCTGCGCAAGTGTTCGTGCTTCATCGCATTTTTCAAGTTGTTGTTTTCAACATCGTCCTTTGCGCGATTGTTGAATTCTACCGCTCTGTCCATTAAGTCCTTCACTTCCGCATTGCGACTCAACATCGCCACTTTGTACGCGCTCCTCCCGTGCTTATCCTGAATCATCAAAGTCAGTCATTAATAGAAACAAGAATCAATTTCCTTAGATGTTCAATGGTAAAAAAAACACGACCTAAGTTTGCAGTCTTTGTCAGTAAAAGGATAGCTTTAATGAAGGTATATCAGTTTGCGTGCTGATGTTGTTCAAAAGTTTCAATTTTACAAAACCGTCTATATGCAAACACAATGAACTATTCAAAAATGGACAACACGAGAGTGCAAAAGGCATGCTACGACTGGGTTTTTGGTTAAGGAGTTTCCTAAGTCGGCCGGGCTGCTCCGTCTTTTAATCCTAATACTTCTCTTCGCGCCGGCATAAATCCCAAAGCCGGGACCGTATACCAGCTCCCCGTGTAATCACAAAATCCTCCTCCGTTCCCAAGCAAGCATGAGGCGCCACGTTTGTGGATGGATTAACTTACACAGAGGCAAAGCGGCTTCGCGCGACTTGCGACACAACATTAAAATATCAGTCCAGTCTAGCAGACAGGGAAAGAAATCCACGAAGCCCAAAAAAAAAAAAAAAAAACACTTTTTAATAAAACTCAAATATTTGCCTGGAGCCCTGGTCCAAATGCGGAGAACAAGTCTAGAAACACAATCGACGGCAATAAAAGGAAAATTAAAAAATAATTAACTAGCGACAACTGATCCGACGAAACTTAATAATTTCCGGTAGAACCGAAAATATAATTGTTATCACGAAAAACTTTGAACTATAAATTCTTTTCTAAGCAATTTAGCATTTTATGCGATCAGGAAGTTAGCATAAAAACTATGCCAATAAAATATAGACCGAAATTATTTGAGCCGAATCAAGTTTTCAAGCTAAAAAAAAACAAAAACAACAAAATATACCAAGTCAGCCTAATAAAAATGAAAAGTAATAAAATTGAAGTGCAGGAGTAATTCAAAACAATTATAGAAATTGCATTAAAAATACGTTAAAAAACTAATTCTACGATGTGGCAACTAAGCCGACAAAACAACCAGACAAACTATAGGCCTACTTTTTTTAAATTCATTTCGTGTTCGAAAAAAAAAACACTTCCTGGTCAACTTCACAACCCAAATCTTTACTGTCCTAGGCGTATTCTTCATCTCCAGGCTAGGTGCCGAATACAAGGAGAAGTTTGAATTCATTATGACCCAGCACACAAGTGATTCTGTTTAACAAGTTATTAACCCGAAAAAAAAAATACATTCCGGATTGATAACGCTTGCTAATCGCAAGCGTTAAAACGCAGTAGTCTAATCCAATCATCACAAAGATTTTTAGTGTCTCACCTGCACAGCTCATTTTACCTTGCCCCTCCCAGTAATGAATTCTGCAACTTGTTCCCGGCCAACTTCTAACCCCTCTTCAACTACATTTCCCCCAGCAATTAACGTCCCTTGGTTTCAAACACTAACACTAACACAGCTCAACTAGCTACAACCCCCCCTTAGTAACCAAACCAATCCACTCTCACCTTCAGCTAATTCCGTGAATAATCTGCAGTTAAATTGCAATGGCATCTCTAGGAAAGCACATGAAATCGCAGCTTAAATGTGCGAGTACCGCATTCATATTGCAGTTTTTCAAGAAATCAAACTTGACTCGAAAAACCGCACTTCCTCGTTAGCGTTTAAATAGACTTTATCTAGGATGGACCGACGGCGAGAAGGAGGAGGTCTACTAACTGCAATTCACAACTCTCTTCTCTACGATGAACATGGAATAGTAGAAGACGGAGCTCTGGAGACGCAAATCGTAGAAAGACCACCAAACAGAATCTTCGTATCATGAAATTTTATATCCCTTCCCATAGTAGCTGTCCTATTGACGATAAAGCAATTATTTCAACTCTCCTCTCAGAATAAAAATACTATTGTCTTTGATGATACAAATGCTTATTCACCACGTTGGTGCTCTTAATAAACCAGAAAACAGACGAGGTGCTAACCTAGATGCCGAAAAAATTCAATATTCATTCGCTCACTAAATGAGCACCACCAAACTCACTTAACCTGTTTGGCAAACACTTATAAATCGCGCTCAGATCACTTCCCAATTTTTATGAATCTTCACATTGCTGACAAGATCAGTTTGATAAATTTTAGAAAAGCTGACTGAAAAAATTTAAAATGAAATAGCAGATACTCTTGCAAAGAAACCTATTCAGCTTGATGGAAACGCAGGCCGTCATCATTTTTTTGTACCTGCAAAAAATGACGAAACAAAAAATTATCAAAACATAGTGACAACATCCTATCAACAAACCGTCAGATCCACTTTCGAACGATTTCAACAAAGAAATCATATTCAAAACGGCAAAAGAGAGAAAAGAATTGGCGGGCAATCCTCCAGATTTTCGGTCATCATACTTACCCTAGTAAGTTTTGGAGAAATGATTGTCTAATTGTCAAATGTATGTAAGCGTGAGGTTGCAGTCCATCCACAAATTTGTAATGACAAAAAAAAACTTTTAAAAGGTGAAAGAAAATGCAAATGCTGTTAATGTACAATACTAACCCGGTATTTATAATTTTTTAAGACACAGTTTCAACTGCTCTCTTTCTCTTAACACCATACCTCAAATACGGAAGGTTTCAAAGGTGGTAACCCTCTCTAAAGCAAATGGAGTCTTCAAACCGTCAGAATCTTACCGCCCGGTATCGATTTTTAGACCAACTATTAAAACTTTTGAATCTTTTATTCACTCAACCCTAACTAAACACCTACCCAAAGCCGATCACCAATATTTCGTTCGACTACGGCGTTATCATTCATCGAATTCTTCTATCATTGACAATTTTGGACAACAAAGGTCACCCTCTAGATCAGTTTTGGTCACGCTTGATTTATCTTAAGCTTTTGCCATGGTCTGTCATCAAACTCTTGGATCTCGTTCAAAGCAACAGCGTACCGGGAAGCTTAACCAGATGGTTACTAAGCTATTTGAAAAGTCGAAATTCAAACGTATGATTAAAATTTTTCCATAACATTAACCCAATTTGAAAAAACTGGATCAATAGGTATTTTTCCGCCAGATAAATGTGTAGTTATACACTTTCGAAAAAAGAGGTCGATCAAGTTTTTCGTGACCTTTACACTTTTTCTATTCGATAGTGGAGCTTGCCTTCCTTTTAACCAGAGAGAATTTTTTTCAAAGCCGTTCGGACATTTTTACTCCGTATCAAAAAGAGAAACAAAGACAAGAAAGAAAAAAAGAAAGCCGCAAAAAATCAAGTTGGAGCTGAACAAAAAAAATGATGACAACCTATTCAATAGTCTTCACTACGTTCATCGTGACTGATTCCAGGTAACGACATACCTGCAGAAGTGGATCAGCTCCATACTGCAACAGACACTCTATGACCTCAGTATGGCCCTCTTGGGCCGCTATGGTCAGTGCAGTTGCACCCTGACTGCACATGGAGTTAATGTCCACTCCACTTTCACACAGCAACTTAATGATCGACTCTCGTCCTTGCCACGCTGCCATTTGAAGCACACTTCTCGACTCAATATCTACACAGTTAATGTCAGCTCCATGCTGAATCAGAAACTGACACATTTCGAAGTGGCCTTGCCATGCAGCCACCATTAGAGGAGATCGGCCGTCGAAGTCCTTCAGGTGGACATCTGCTCTCCATTCCATGAACAATTGTCCCATTTCCAATTTGTCTTCTTGTGCTAACACATACAGAGTTGTTCTTCCATCTTTGTCGCGCAGATTGATATTTGAACCTGAACACATCAGCACAGTGATAACTTTATAGAAAGTGAGTTAAGCTAACAGCAGATCGAGTTCATAGTCAATTTTGTTAATGCTGATAGCTGGGGACAAGGTGATCTTGGTTTATTATCTCCAAGAACCATAGGAATAACGGTTTCGACTAAGTACATAGGTCTATGTTATGTAAGATTTATAAATTTTCTAGATATAGTTTATTTAGGAGAGTAATACTATACAGACTGGTAAACAATAAACCGCATGTACAAATTAAACCCACCAAGGATCATGCAAAAAGCTATGCAGCTTATCGAGGCATGACCCTGAAAAAACCTATGACAGAAGTTGCGAGATAGTATCCGACTTGATGATTCAAAAAAATAAATCTAGAAGATCTCCATTATCTTTAAGAAACAATGAAAGCAATTTTTTGAAATATCCATTTAGTTGATGCTCAGTTAATTGGTTTAGGTTATCTGGTATCAGCTCGTTTGATTTCAAAAAATTGTAACATTTAAGAGACACATTTTTCCATGAACGTTGCATTATTTGTGTTCTAGTTTTCATGCTTGGTAAAGTTTTTGCCACAGAGGCCCGAGTAACCCGACGATTATTCAGAGATTCCAAATTAAAAGTTTTAAGGGGAGTTTTACTACGAAGCTGATTAAAAGTTTCTTTGAATATTTGTCTGAAATATAAGTCAAAAACGGTGTCAATCTCAAACGAATGTAGGATATATGAGGCATGCTCAAATTTTCTCTTGAAACAAATAGTTTTAAAAATACGTTTTTGCATCAAAATATTTTTTCTATTAGGCTTTTTGATCTTGCACCAAATGCAATTAAACCGTAGGAAATGAAAGGCTTTGCATAGCAGTTATAAAATTTAACCAGCACATTTTTCGAGAAATAGTTTCTACCCTTGAATAGTAAACCGTTAAATTTAGCTAATTTACCACAAACATTATTAATATGACTTTCAAATTTGAGTCTGTTGTCCATTTGAATTCCTAAATACCTAAAATCAGAAACCTCGGCGAGTACATTATTACCAAAAGAAAACTTTTCATTTAAGTTATCCCTTCCAAACTTCATTATTTTGCACTTCTTTTGATTTATGAGCAGTTTGTTATTATTGCACCAATTACATATTTTATTTAATTCTGCCTGGAACTTCGTTTTGGATGCAAATTTTTGAGCATCAACTACCGTTGTATCATCTGCAAATAATGTTAGCTTAACGTTGCTGGCCGACGGCAGATCATTTATGTATAAAAGGAACAGCAATGGCCCCAAAACTGAACCTTGAGGAACACCTTTTGTACATTCTCGCATATTGGAGACGGATTGATTCGAATAAACATATTGTTTTCTCCCTGTAAGATAGTTTGTCATTAACTTGTGAATTTTCCTTCTGAGCCCATATTGATAAAGTTTGTTAAGTAAAATTTTCCGATCAACTGTATCAAATGCTTTTTTCAAATCAATAAAGCAGGAGTAACCAATTTTTTTTTATTATCAATTGATTCACGAAAAAAGTCAGTAATGGACAAAATGGCATGAGTACAGGAATGATAACTTCGAAATCCAAACTGATGCTTATCAATCAAGTTGTTTTCAGCGGCAAAATTAGATATGCGCTTGAAAATTAGTTTTTCAAAAAGTTTACATATACAAGACAACAAACTTAATTTTCTATCTAGATTCTGACATGTTGATTGGTTTTGACGGTATAAAAGGTGTATATTTTCTCTATGAGCGTTTTTTCGTGCCGAAAATTAAGCACCGGTTGTTTTGGAATCAGAGAACGAAACGTACCTGATTCAAGTAGAAACCCGACTACATTCGCGTGTGCCTCCAAAGCTGCTACCCGTAGTGCATTCTGACCACTGTTGGCTGCAATGTGGTCAATGGATGCCCCTGTGGCAACTAGGAACTTGACCACATCCAGGTGTCCTTCTTGGGCGGCACAGATCAAAGGGGATCTACCCTCGTCGTCAGTGTCATTCACTGACAGACCTGCCTTAGAGAGTGCTCTGCACACTTCTACTCGACCCTCGAAAGCTGAAATGAAATATGACCGAAATGACGAAACTTTATGAGCTGCACCTCGACGAGGCAACTACAACAAAAACAACAACAACATCAGATGTTGCCACAAGATCGAACCCCAGGATTTTAATTCGATACAAAAAGAGAACATAGCTAGCAGACAGTTGGAAAAGTGTCAATAGAATAAACGGAAACCAAAAAATTCTAATTTGCCTTCCTTTAAACAAATGAAATTAGATCCAACTTTACAAGAAATCACAAAATCAAACCGAAATAAAACTTTTACGAACGTGAACATTTTCGAGTGAGAACAAATTCGATTTCGCGGCAATTAAATAGGAAGTCTTTGAAAAAGCTTGATTAGATAATTGGAAATTCAATGTCAGATCGAAAAACACCAGTTTCTGAGCTTGGCAAAAATTTTATTCGCACGTAGCGAATAAGAAATGTGACGGAAATCACAAATCCACAAAATTGAACAATAACTTTTAAACACAGTTGTCTAAAAGTAAAATAGCCAACAGAGTGTTGGAAGAGAGACAATGAACGTAAGCAAACAGAAACAACATACTGACTAGTTTTTTTTGAAAAATCTCAACTTTCGAACTTCTAACATAAGACGACTTTAAAGTTCTTTGAGTCTCTAAAACAATTTATGATTGAAACTTTTTTGGTTAAACTAATAAAATTTGAAAAAATGGATCTATGTGTAAGTTTTTTGTATTTCGCTAGAAAATCTGACACCACTACAAAACAAGAGAAAATATATGAAAAAAAAAATTCGAAAATGTCAACACTAGATCTATCCAAGAATAATAGGAGTAGTTTTAAACAGAAACATGCCAAGACAATAGAATGTTAAAAAAGCATCGTACGATAATGTACCCAGCGGTATCAAAGCCGAAAAACCTTGTCAGAAACCCTTTAAACAGAGAAAAAAAACATCAACGAGACTCGAGACCTATGAAACATTAATAGGCCCCCCTCACCCTTAAGACACCCAAACACTCGAAAATATGTCACATGAAACACTTTGCTTGTCAGATGAAACGATATTATACCGATATGATATAGGCCGAAACCTATGAAGTTCAAAAAAGAAAAAAGCAGAAACAATTATAAGACTAATAAGAAATTATTAAGTCCTATCGCCCTCAAAACACAAACACGCACACACAAACTTCTTTCGCTCGTTGAAACGACGCAATATGAGGCCAATCAGTTGATATAAAATAGGCCGAAACCTATCAAGGCGGAAAAAAAGAAAAAAGCCGAAAAAAATGTCACGAAGAACTTCAACTATAATTTCTATTAAGACTTCAAGCAATTTGAGCGATCCAGAGTAACGCATAAAAAATATGCTTCCATTCAAGTTATTCGAAATTAGGTCACTAAATTGATAAAAATTAGGTCGAAATCATTCAAGCAGAATAAAGCTTTTAAGCGGAAAAAAAAGAAAATATACGAAGACAAGTTTAGTAAAATTACAAACCGCAGCAGTACATCGGAACACTAAAAGCATTTATATATTTAGATCTTTTAAAAAATTATTCATCAATATGTCAACTAAGCCGACAAATCATAAGCAGACAATAAGAAGCCGACAACTTTTTTTTATAAACGGACTAATTCACATTTAAAAAAAAAACAGGTCCTGTCACATTCAAACCCAGGAAGGACCTTTGAAATCCCAGCCGCATTCATTAACTCCAGACCAAGCATTCCCGAGACTCAAGGAACTTAGAATTTATTAGGAACTGAACCTAAACTCAACATTTCTTATTTTAATTACTCAGTGAACAACCCTTGCTGCTTATCGGAGGGTAAAAACTAAACTTCCTATCATGTTTTTGCGACCTTCACACTTTTGCTATTGGATAGTCGAGTTTGCCTTCTTTTTAACAAGAAACGAACTGAATTTGAAAAAAATCTGAGCCTGAACAAATTTTAAGATTTTTCCTGAAAAAAAAATCAACGTGACATATAGAAGAGTATGATCTACTTTTACCGACTATTAAACATTAAAAGCAATTACAATGAAATTGCCGTACAGAAACAAATTGATTCTAATATTTGGCAATTAATCCAACAAAAGATATGGAAAAATAAATGGCCAATTTTTTATGAAACATATTAATTTCAGTTGAAAAAAAAACAGGTCCTGGTCACGTTCGAACTCAGGACCTTAGCCGTCCCAGGCGTATTCTCTACCTCCAGACCACAAAATTCGGAGACGTTAAAAAATTTGATTTCATTATAAACTTAGATACGAAGTGGATTCAAGTTATGCAAGTTTTGAACCAAAAAAAACACTCGGATTTGATAACGCTTGCTAATCGCAAGTGTAAATATATGAGAAAAAAAAGAAAACTCAATTTCACAAAAAAATGAAAAGGACAAACGCCAGAGTTACATAAGGTTTCGTTCGCTGAGTATCTACCAAGCCGACATTACTAGGGAACTTAAAGCTTCTGGACCCTATTCCTCCCTCAATTACTCAAAACGATTTAAAAAATTAATGTTTGACATTGAAAAACCCAAAAATAAGGAGACATAAAACATAAGCCGAAACCATTTGATTTTTAAAATGAAAAATTAACTTCGGAGCTTGCAAAATTACAATCACAGAATAAATGTCAATTCTAGTAGGAAACAGTTATAAATCCCAGAACGACTGTCAATTCTACTAAAATTGTTTGATTTAGAAAACTCTATGCTTTACAGATTAAGAGAACTCTTGGTCCGACTGGGATTGGAACTCGAGACCTCTTTACCTCAAGACCAAGTGAGAAAAGATGTTTACGGGAAAAAAGTCTGGTATCCGATTACAAGTCACTTACTTGCAGTGAAAACAGTGTTTTAAATATGTTTTGAGCACTTTCTGTTATGAACGTATCAACTAAGCCTTTACTCTACGAGATGCTAGATGAACACAGATTAGAAGCTTCGCTTCGCAAACAAAAGCGAGAACACGAAAAAAAAGAAGCTTTTAAAAGATGCTATGCAATTTCGAATGCTACAAATCGTGATTATAGCAAATTATAGCCACCGAATAAGTGAACATTTTTAATGAACAGACTGGGTTCTGAGATGACTGGGATCGTGCGTGATCCCTATTGTTGCAAGCAATTAGTAAATTTTTACCGGCCACATGCATTGGAGTCCATCCACAGAAATCTCGGGATCCCTCGTCGTACTCACTATTGAGAACCCACTGCACCAGATCCAGACTACCCTGCACACATGACACGGACAGGAGACTTCTTCCATCTGCAAACGACACAGCTATGTTGTCACCCCCAATAACACCATTACCATTCACCCCTTCTCCTCCACCTGCATTGACCACGTCCCCAAGACAGCCCACACTATCTGGATTAGATGTATCATGTAAGGTTCTAAGATCCACTACTTTGTTGTTGTAATTCAAACACGGAAGCGAAACGCTCATGGCAAAGTAAGGGCAGAAAATAGCTATAAACCAATAGTATTTATCTCTCAAAATGAGACCCAAATGGTTTAAACTCTGTTTATGGCCAAATTAACGCCTATGCAGCTAATAACAAAGGTTGGTATTAGAAAAATTCCAATGACAATTCAAATTCATAAATTCGCAATAATAAAAGTATTTACTGCATCTGTTTTGGCTAAACTTCAACTCAATGGAATTATTTGTTGAAGTTTAACCTAGCGGAAGCTACAAAAATCAATATTCAAGATAAACCTGATCTCTTTGGTCTTTCAAAATTAGGGATTCCGGCAGCTTCACTTTGGGCACGGGCACTTAGAGACGCAACTTCTATTTTAGCTTTATTTTTATTATTGTCTGGGAGGGAGTTAAGAGTAACTACTTCAACCCAATGTTTTACACAAGACAACAGTGAGAGAGAGAGTTAAATTGGTTATAACAAAGTTTCGAGTCAGATTTGAATGACACCGGGCATTTATAAGGGATAAACAGAGAAATAATAATTCGCATATAACTGGGTATTATGTCTGGAAAAGTAAGCCACACTATTTTACGAAGACAATCATCTGGCAGATTAGGGCAAAGCAAAATTAAAACATACAAGATAAACTCTTCAAACCCGTAGCTTGTTTTCCCAAATGTTTCTGTTTGCTTGACTCTCCCTTCAGAAGTGAAAACAAGAAAAGGTTTCCAAGCAGTACCAAGTTTATTTACCAACGTACCCAGTTAAGTAATCTCAACAGAATAATAACAGTGAGCTTCAAAGAAACCAAAACAGGTTCAATTACTGGTAAGTGAAGCAGTACACAATCTAATTTGATCAAAACATATTTACAGTCAATATTCTTGTTTCGGTGCGAAAAAGTGAAACTTGAAAAGCAGCTTGATAAAAGACTCGATTAGATTAAACTCCAACTTATGAATGTGGTAATAAAATGGCGCTTATATTACCGACTAATATTGACCATCAAGAAACGATCTCACTCTTTTTTCAATGTTGTTTCACTCTTCATAATTTATCGTCGAACGCTTTTGAGCAAAGGAGTCCAATCAAAGCCACTTATTAATATTCTCTCTGAGTTCTGTTGTAACAATCACATCTGTAATGCTATAAATGTAACACAGACAGACTATTACAACAAAAAATTACATTTTTTCATAACTATTTCGCACCAAGTTGATTGATTTGTGCGATGAAAAAAATAAAGAGACGGAAATGAGGATATTTGATTGGGTTGCCCCCTTGCTCTTAGTGGGAATAATTTTAAGAAGGGCTTCTATTTGGTAGGGGCAACTGGTCAAATTAACTTCTCATTTCTACAGTATTGATTGCTGTATTTCCTTCAGTTAGCTCTATCGGAAATTGGTCAAGGTTGTTTCTGCTGAGGTACAGCGGATGTTTGAAGAGGCAGTTTTGAGCAACTAAGCCGAAAGGTCCAATACACGATAAGTAATTTGAGTGATCAGCACCCAACCCCTGTACTAAAGACCGCTATCACCTTAGCAAAATTTAGCATTATGACTTGTATGATTAGGAAAACATGTAATTTAATTCAACTTATTGCTTCCTCGTCCTGCCTTGCTATCCGTGCAGCTTGTTGATATTGTGACCTGCCGAACGCTATATTTGACCAACAATTTTTCCATTATTCATGTAGATCCTGTTTAGACGTTCAATGAGGATTTTTCGATAACTGAACCACAGGCATTCAGCATCAAACGATAGTAACGCATACTTCAAGAGAGGATGTTGCTAAATAGAATGCATTAGGGACCGGTTGGTAGGCAGGCGATGGCAGACTCAAGGCGGCAAGGCGATGACAGAAAGACAAGCCGTTTAGATCACAGACTGAAATTCACTCACATTTGCAAAAGTATGCTGAATGATTAAAAATGCCTGCATTGATTAACGAAAGAGCTTTAAAATCCCCATTAGCCGTCTGATTTGAACTTGAAAACAAACAATATTGATTTCAATTGTCAGCCGCAGCGGATGAAATGGTTTAACGCATGCTTGCATACGATCTTATGCTAATGACCTGGTCAGAAAAATCTCCAGAATCGACTTTTCAAAAACTGGCATTACCGAGAAAATGCTTTCATCAAGTATAACGTCTTGTTTTCCTGAAGAAACAAAGGAAAAAGCCCCAGAAAACCGCGTAAACTCCTTTTAAAATTTGGTTTAAGTTAACAACCCAACTTCCTTCCATCGCACCTAGCATTAGATCTCTCCCTCTCTAAAGAGCTAATCCAAAACTTAAACGTTCAAGTATTTAGCATTAAAAAAATATCCACCATAGCCCTAAGAGAAGAGTGGCAGCGTATTTAGACTCTGATACCATAATAGTAATCAGCAAAAACCAACTTAAACTTAACCCTTGCTTGAAAACGTCATATATATTCTAATGACGCTCTTTCAGGCCTGGAAGTTAGTTGTAAAGTAAACATCAACTCACTTACAAGTCTGAAAATTATTTATGTTCCGACCACTTCACGAAGTGAAGGAACTAACAAAGGCTTAGAGTGCGCTTTTTTCCCGCTTTCGACCACCTCAGCGAAAGCTCCCAAGGGGTCGAGTGAGGTATCCATTAAAGCCCTAATTATCGTAATTCGGACTCCTATGTGGAGTTGAAAATTTCTCTGTCCAGAGAAAAATTGGTCCGAACTCGTCGTTTCTAGGACTAATTAACACAAAGCTTACAAATAACACATAGAGAAACTGTTACCTAGTATGGTATCTCATTTATGCAATTTGTATATAATCCAATTGCCTGTAACTGAAAAAAAAACTGTAAATTTAAGGTGAAAATACAATTTGTTCAAAACATTTTTCTGTATTTTCAATTTATGTACTTCAATCAGAGGTTGTTGTTGTAGCTGCCACGTCGAAGGACAGCGCATTAAGTTTCGCCATTTTGGTCAGAATTTGTTTAAGATGGTCATTGTTTTGGTTTATAATGATTAGTGCGTTAGTTCAGTACTCCTTCAGAGAAAGTTGATTTCTTAGTTTGTTTTGTTTTGTTTTCAGAATTTCCCGTGAAAGGTTGTTGTTTGCAAGGTCTCGTCCAATTCTCTCACTGCTGCCCCCACCGAGGTGCCTCTGGGTAGAAGGAGGCTCCCGATTCCAGTAACTGAGAAGTGAAGTGATTCTGGTTGCGGCGCTCATTTCGGTGAATCACCAATCCGTCAAACGGGTAAAGGATAACAAAGCTACGGTTGTGGTTTCTAATTTCGTCTAAATCGTGTCTGTGGAACATGACAGAGGAACGGTTTTGGTTTCATAGCCCAAGCTATGGACCAATGTTGAGTCGACGCTGGTCATCAGGAGCGAGATCGACTGATGTGCTTGAAAGCTAATCCAACCTGAGGAAGGTAGAAGCCTCGACAAGATTGCACCAGAGTGAGAGAGTAGTTTATAGTGGGATTTTCGAGACGATGAAAGAAGGGGTTGGCATTGTGTGGAGTGTTGAAGCATTTTGGACATCCGTAGGTGACACTTGGGTCAAAATTCTTGAGGCAGGATTTAAGTAGAGGGGAGTAGCCGGAGCGTAGTTGAGCTACGCTAGACCAGGCCTTGCGACTCAGTGATAGTTCAGTTGGGGAGATGAGTGGAGCTTTTGGTGAGTATTTTGAGTATGAGGACAGTTTCGTTGTAGTTGGAAGCAGCTCGTGTGTGGAGTAATTTGAAGTTATGGATTTCGGTTTTCTTGTCGATTTACTCGTTGGAGTCGATTAAGTCAGTCAGGTGACCCGCATTGTGGCTTTTGAAAGAGGGTTATAATTGTCCGGGGTGTTAGTAGTATCGAGTATTAATCTTCCGGGGTCACTGTATAGATGGCAACTTGTATAGCATTGGGAGGAAGTAGTTTCATGAGGGTGGTTAAAAGGATGAAGCACTCAGTATGTAGGTTCTCGCTTTTTGTCATTTAACTGCACCCAACTAGATTGCGCAGGGCGGCGTTTTGTAGTTTGTAGTACTTGAATTGAGGTTAAGCGTGTGACCACGTTGAGGCAGCCTCTTCTAGGACTGGTCTAATCATAGCATCGTGCGTAATTAGGAACGTTTTTCTTACTTTGCACCTAGTTGGTGACGGCTAGCGCGTCCGGGAGTGAGCTACGCTTCTTGTCTTTGCTAACTTGAGTCTTCCAGTGTAGTGAAAATTTTATAGTCGAGCTCTAAGATTTTAGGGCTGTCCAGTGGGAGCAGAGTGTTTTGGTTGTTGACTTGAGGGTGAGTTTTGTAGTCTTTTGAGTCAGGTGAGAATAAAGTTACTGAGCATTTGTAGGTGAGATTTCTAACTTGAGACTGCCGAAGAAGTACATAGAGTCTGGGTAAGCGGAGAGAGAGGAAGAGATCTTTTGGGTGTTTGACGGGGAAGTATGTTAACTGTTTTCCGAATCGATGGAAACACTTTAGAGAGCAACTCATCTAGTTCAGTAGCGATGATATCCCAATTAGCTTTCTTGAGGTTTATGAAGGTTTTGTTGAGGGCAAGTCGGCTGGGAGGGCTAGAGTCTACTGAGCTTAGAATAGTTTGTGGTGTCTAATGGCAGGATAGGGCGATAGTCTGGGATGCAGGTGAGATTTTAGGGGACCAGGTTTGTTGTGTAGTCCGCGAGCGGGTGTCTTCTTCCAAATTGAGAGGTTTAAGTGAGAGTTGAGAGGGATAGGTGGAGCTCGCAAACTTGTCCGATATCAGTAGTCCTCTATCGTCTTCGGGATTTTTAGAACTCGAGGGAGCTGCGAGCGTTGGCGTAACCGAGTACTTGTCCGTATGAGTCAACTAAGAGGCGGTTTATAGATTCTCGGTAGCCTTAGGGGCTTGGTAGCCTAGGAGGATCGGCGCGGTATGTAAAAGTTCGTCATGGAAAATTTTTTCATCATTAGTGATGCTGCTTATAGTCTGGGATTTCATGGAAATTTGGAGAGCGAGTTCGTAAGGGATATCGTTGGCTATTGCAAAGCGGCATCCTCCACTTTTCTCATCCGGATCGTTGCGGGCAATTTTGTAGTTAACAAGAAAGGAAGGATTGCTGTTGCAATGAAGCTGGGTTTCTTGCAGAGCAGCAAAGTGGATCTTGTTTGTTTCTAGATAGAGGGCGAGCTCAGGTGCCTAACCGCCGACCGTGGCAGTTCCTGTGCAAAAAAACGAAGTCTGTTAGAGGAATCACGAGGGATGATAGAATTACCTGGGCAGTTTTTCGGGGTAATTCGAGAAGTTACAAGCGTTCGGGGCAATAGAGTTCTTGGGGGGAGGTTGGTGATCTTTTGGACGGGGGTTTTTGGTACTTAGATTGGGAGGGATATGGTGTGAGATGAGTGTAATGTGCGTAGTCTAGTATCAGTGGGTTCGTGAGTGGGCCATGAATCGAAAAAATGTTGTTGGGTGTAGAGTGAAAGGTGCGTAGGTGAAATACAGCAGCCTTAACTCAAATAACCAACACCACAAACACTTCTACTGTCAAAACTTTTACCACAAACTACTACCCAAGTGTTTGTGGTGTTGGTTATTTGGTTTAAGTCTGCTGTATTTCAAATGGATCCAGCCGCAGCAGTTACAATAAACGCTGTAGTGAGAGCATCGGATCGGACCATTATATGGTTTGCATTATTAATGGCTGGAGCCTAGGTTCGGTTCGATTCCGGAAATTAATAGTAGTAGTAGTAGTAAGAGGAGTGTCCAAGCCGTTTCTGACCATCTTCTGACCAAAAAACTGATTTTTTGGTTGCACTGCTACTCTTGAGGGGGTGGGGGGGGGGGGGGGGGGAGGTTGAAGGCAACTTTTTTGGAAATTTCAATCAGAGGTCGGAACATTCTGCTCTAATTGCACAGCAACGGTCTATCCGTATTGTTATTACTACACAGTCGAGGCGGACCTTCGCAACACTTGCGATGCCAAAAATACAATGCGTTACAAAATAGAGAACAAAAAAACACAGAAGCCAAAAAAAATGAACATTTATATCAAAAAAAACTATTTGAAAAAATAACTTGACAAAAGTTGGAAAATTACAGCTACAAAAACTTCAAATTTGTATCTGATGAAGTTCATAAGCAGCCCTTAAAAATGGAAATAATTTATCGAGCGGCATCAAAGGCGACAAATTTTGGGTCTAAACCTGTTGAGCCGAAAACAAAACTGTTGCCATAAAAACTTTCATTAGATTTAAGTTTTTACGACCCATCCAAACTAAAACACTTAATCCCAAACTGATATATTTTGCCCTCGAAGTTACGCAAAATCAAGTTGACTAAGTTGATATAACGTACTCTGAAACTGTTGAATATTAAAAAAAAAACGAAAAATGAAGAAAAAATCAGACACGGTAAATTTACAAATTTGTGAAATTTCAGATATAGTAAAAACTGCTTAAATTGGAACAAAACCATTCTTTAAAAAGTAAATCAATAAAAACCTTACCAGATAAAAAATGGCGCTTAAAAAAGGGAAGAAGAACCGACAGAAGCTAGGATGAATACCAGGAACCTGAAAAAAAAATAGAGACACTTTTTTGAAAAGATAAATACAACCTGAAACGGTCTTGAACTATCTACTTGCTAAGTGATACTAATTTTATTTGAATTTTCAAAAAATTCAGCACGTCAGATGAAAGATCCTCCAGAAGTGATTCTCTAGAAGAAAAGACCTTGTGCACAAAGTTGTTAACAGAAAAAAAACTCTGGGAACCGATTGCAATACACTTGCTTATCGCAAGGGTAATTACCTGGATCGGTCACAGTGCAGTTTGCGCCGCCTTCCACTATCAGCAGCCTGACTAGCTCGAGGTGTCCTTGAGAAGCGGCAGCCAAAAGAGCAGTCCTCCCTCCATTGTCTACTAGCTCCACATTCAGACCACAATCCTGAATGGCTGGGAATTTGAGCAGTAGCTTTGCAGTCTAAAACGAGAAAACCAGAGAAATTTGACAGAAGAATACCGGCAGTAATTATATTATACAGCAAATAAAAACAGGTTAGACAGAATGAAAAAGGGTTAAGACTCGAAAGAAGGTGATGATCTAGGATTTTTTCGATCGAGGAGGGGCTTTTTCGAAAACGTTTCGAAAAGTTTGTCGACCTTTTTTAAGGTTGACTAAACTGCTATTCAGTCCTATCTCTCCAAAAATACTTAGAAGCCATTTAGCTAGAATTTTCTACTCAGCAGGCACTTTAAAAAGTAAACAAATTAAAAACTGATTTAGAGAACTTTTGGAAAGTTTTGTTTTGACCAACTACATATTGAGGCCGAAGAAACCTCTAGAAAATTTCAAGTGTCGGTCGCCCGAAAATGAATGAGTGGTCATATCTCCAATTGGAAGCCCCCCAATCCGCATCTTCTTGAAAGGCTTTATTCGTAGAATAGATACAAAGGCAAAGCGGAGCTTTACAACACTTCAGATACAACAAAACCATTGCCATACAAGATAGTGAATAGAAAACGAGACGGGTAAGCGGAGAGAGAGGAAGAGGTCTTTCGGTTGTTTGACGGGGGAAAGTATGTTTACTGTTTTCCGAATCGATGGAAACACTTTAGAGAGCAACTCATCTAGTTCAGTAGCGATGTTATCCCAATCAGCTTTCTTGAGGTTTATGAAGGTTTTGTTGAGGGCAAGTCGGCTGGGAGGGCTAGAGTCTACTGAGCTTAGAATAGTTTGTGGTGTCTAATGGCAGGATAGGGCGATAGTCTGGGATGCAGGTGAGATTTTAGGGGACCAGGTTTGTTGTGTAGTCCGCGAGCGGGTGTCTTCTTCCAAGTTGAGAGGTATAAGTGAGAGTTGAGAGGGATAGGTGGAGCTCGCAAACTTGTCCGATATCAGTATTCCTCTATCGTCTTGGTGATTTTTAGAATTCGAGGAACTGCGAGCGTTGGCGTAATCGAGTACTTGTCCGTATGAGTCAACTAGGAGGTGATTTATAGATTCTTGGTAGCCACGGCGGTATGTAGAAATTCGCCGTGGAGATTTTTTCATCATTAATGATGATGCTTATAGTCTGAGATTTCATAGGAATTGGGAGAGCAAGTTGGTAAGGGATATCGTTGGCTATTGCAAAGCGGCATACTCCACTTTCCTTGTTCCAATCGTTGCGGACAATTTTGTAGTTACCAAGAAAGGAAGCATCTTAGATTGGGGATGGATATGGTGTGAGATGAATGTAATGTGAGTAGTCTAGTATGAGTGGGTGCGATTATGGTCTTCCCATCTTTGCTTAATGCATGCAAGTAATACCATCTCATGCTTTTTAAACGACAATTTGCATTCCCTTTTCACAATCTGCCGAGCTAACGGTGATATATTACAATAGGTGGCAAGGTTCAAAATAAATAGCTGGATCGTTGCTTGTTGTACTTCGAACACTATTTATAGTTCATTTCAAGGCCAAATTATTTTGCAAATTAAAACGAAATTTTTTTGAAAACGAACAGAAATTAAATTCGGCAGAGTCATTTATTTTTGAAAACGAACTGAAGTTAAATTCGGCTTTTTTTTTGAAAACGAACAGAAATTAAATTCGGCAGAGTCATTTATTCACTTCGAACACTATAAATAGCTGGATCGTTGCTTGTTGTACTTCGAACACTATTTATAGTTCATTTCAAGGCCAAATTATTTTGCAAATTAAAACGAAATTTTTTTGAAAACGAACAGAAATTAAATTCGGCAGAGTCATTTATTTTTGAAAACGAACTGAAGTTAAATTCGGCTTTTTTTTTGAAAACGAACAGAAATTAAATTCGGCAGAGTCATTTATTCACTTCGAACACTATAAATAGCTGGATCGTTGCTTGTTGTACTTCGAACACTATTTATAGTTCATTTCAAGGCCAAATTATTTTGCAAATTAAAACGAATTTTTTTGAAAACGAACAGAAATTAAATTCGGCAGAGTCATTTATTTTTGAAAACGAACAGAAATTAAATTCGGCTTTTTTTTTGAAAACGAACAGAAATTAAATTCGGCAGAGTCATTTATTCACAAAAACTATCTTAGTACCATGTACAATTGAGTGAAAGTGAAATGACTATATTATGCATTATAGTTTTCAAATTTAATACAAACTATACTCAAAATTACCACCTATTGTAGCATATCAGCGGGCTAACGGCTTAAATACAATTTCATTTGGGATTTCTAATTTATCCCTTTTTGCAAAAGGGGGATATACTCTCATGTACTTAACCGCTGTTTTATTTCTTTATAGGGGATATTCGTTACTAGGTACCGAGGGGGGATATAGTTAGAGATCCCTTCATTTGCCCTAGTTCTGTTACTAACCTCGACGTTTCCTTTATAGGCAGCAGCTGTTAGAGGTGAAATTCTCTCTTTGTCCTGGTGGTTCACATCCGCACCCGCCTCAAGAAGTCTCTTTGCCTGAAAACATTTTTTTCTCCAAACTCAAACCAATTTTTAATCAATAAGCATCAACAATGATAACAATTTGGCCGTGGAGGGGACAGACGAAAGACATATCCCATGCCTAATTAGTGTATATCCTGGATAATTTAGCACATACAATTATAATTAATAGATAAAAATAAATCAACAAAAATTGTTAACCGTGTCTTTTATTGGATAAACTGATTCATTTTCTAAAATCACCCACTGTTTACAAAAAAGAAATTAAAAAAAAACGCAAATAAACCCAAAGTTTTTATAATTTTAGAAAAACTTTAAGGTTGGTCGGCCAAAACTGGATTTCTTAAAAGTATCAAAGGGAGGACCCTTTGGGTCGGCAGGGGGTCGAATCCCTGAGGGGGGGGGGGGGGGCGTCTGCCCCCCCCCCCCAAATCCGCACCTGATTTGTTACATATATCTTTTAATGAAAAACTTTTATACATATATCTCGAGCATAGCTACAGATGCTTAACACAACATGAAATTACCTATAAGAACAGACCAGAACAGAATCTCAACATTTCATAGATCCACTTCACTTACAACTTCGTGCTGATCGTATAGACACGCAATAGTGAGTGCTGTCCTGCCGTCTTGGTCCGTCTGATCAACTCTAGCTCCACTTGAGAGCAGCAACTCCACAATAGCACAGTTGCCCATGTAAGCAGCGGCATTCAAGGGCGTCTGGCCGAACCTATCCGTCTGGTTCACATTAGCACCATACTGGACCAACACTCGGGCTATGTCCTCGAAGCCCCTCCAAGCGGCCGCTCTCAGAGGAGTCCTTTGATCATTGTCCTCCAAATCAACGTGTGCTCCTGTGGATAGTAACAGACATACGACGTCGAAGAAGCCTTCCCAGACAGCCGATCGCAACGCCGTCCAGCCTTCGTAATCCCTGTGGTTAATCTCGGCGCCTGATTTCAATAAAACCTCAATTGGTTCGTAACTTCCACACTTGCAAGCTACTATCAGTGGACTCCAGCCTGACATATCCTCATGGTTGATATTACTTCCGATTTCGATCAGTTTCCGCGTATTACCACCGCCTGCCGCTAGATGGCGCATGAGTAACGTTTGGCCGTGATGATCGACCTCAAGTACCTCTTGTAGACTGATCCTCGAACTGAGAACAGCCACTTGCTCATTGCTGACCGAATCTCCGTCTTGGATCTGCACAAGAGACAACATTAGACTAACAAAAACAGATTAGCGCAAAATTCACATGGGGTTTAAATATCTTGATCTGAATGAATTTGATAGAACTAAAGCAAACGATTGTTTCAAGTAGGTCGCTTAAACAACAAAGTAATACTTGTTATATTTCAAATAGTACAAACGTCACCCAAGTCTAGATAGTAGCCGGTTAAGCGCCTGTTTAGAAAGGGAGCGGTGTTTATTTCTACTAATGTGAAATAAAAATTATCCGTAAGTTATCTCTGCTGTCAAAACGAAACCTCTAAGGGATATTAAATGACCTACATGCTTCACGGATTTTTCTTTTCACGTTTTAGACGAAAAGGACACCAAGGAAACCTTTAAATCCAGATCAGTTAACCACAGAGGGAAGCAAAAGTTCGCATCACTTGAGATACTGAAAAACGATACCAGTGAATATCTCTATGCTTCTCCACGAGGAAAAGAATTTCGATAGAGAAAGATAGCCAACAACTTCGAAGAGATCTCTGTTCCTTTTGTTATAGGTTGTTTTTTTTTGTTCCCAGTATTCAAAAACCCACAAGGAAGGCTGCTCAAGCCCTCTTCAAATCAAGGTGTAAAGATTTTGATGCATCAAAAAACCGAGAAAACTAAAAGAACGAAGATAAAATTAAAGTTTCAGAAGGTAAACACAAACAACACAATTACATTAAGATTTGCTATGCATAAAAGGAATCGTCAGAAAACTGCTTAATCGATAAAAAATAAGCACAACAAAATTTAAATTATCAAAATTTTTGATGAAATTAAGGCATGAGATTGCAACCAAAAAACTTAAAGCAATAAAAAACGTTTTTCATTTTTTTTCTGTTTTTTTTTGGTCTACAATTAATTACCAAAGTTTTAACCTGTAAAAATATTTTCAGCTTTAAAATCATAATATTTTTTCTATATGAAAATGAGGCTTCAAAAAATTCAGCCAAAAATTTTCTTTAAAAAAATTGAGAAAGCTTCGACGCTTTAAGCCCAAATTCTTGCTTAATCAAATCTGATTTAATCCAAGAAATACACAGACCAAACGTGCACAATTGATTCTATAAACTCTCGTCAAGCTTGCTGCAACTAAATTAGAGAAATAAAAATTTAGTGTAATTTACTGAAACAAATCAAGAACACAATTTATTGCGAAAATCAATAATATCAATTGAATCAATTATTGTTTAAAATCAATAATTTGTTTACTTAAAGGCAACAACTTTTCGAAAAATCGCACGTTTAAATGTAAATTAATTATAAAATTTCAAGAAAGGTAGTTTTCTGCTGCTGGTATTTAAATTATGCAGCTTAAACATTGCTCGACGATTAGTAGCACATAAGCCAGCAAGTTTTTTAAGCCAACTGTTCTGCTAGATTTTGAGCCAACACCAAAAAAAACCAGAACGAAAATTAATTTTAACTCAGACAAAAAATACTCGAAAGTAAACGAATTTCCAATAGAAAGCCTTCGAATAATCTTACTTAACGCCATTGCATTAAAACACGTTATTGAACGCAAAAAATGCTTTTCAAAGATATACAGAGTCGAAGCTGCGCTTCGCAAACACTAGCGAAACACGACAAAGCTTTAAGAAGTGAAAAAAATAAGCCGCGAACTAGTATAACTTTGCTGCATATCGGATACGAACCTGCAACCTGGAGGTTAGTAATCTCACGCGCTGTACTCCCGGCCACGAACCGTTAAATTTCTGCAAATACTAGTCACAAATAAAGCAGCTACATATGTTTATAAATTGCCAATGCGATGCTGCAGAAGTGCCAACAAACACAAATAGACTTAATTTGTACACAGACACATGTAATAATTTGGAATATAACGAACTGAAAGAATCCACACTGACTTTGCATGTAATAAATTGGAAGAATTTGACATAAAGCCACACTATGTATAGCTTATGCGTTTCAAAAAATTGCGAGAAATTTTTAGTTCAAAAATTTCTGAAATCGAGTTGTTACTATTGTTATGTTCTTTGAAACAAATCGCTTTTTTCGGTTCAATTGATGCAGTAAAAATGCATCAACTGCGTTAATTTATTTCTATTCGAATTTCAATTACCGGGCTATCGAAAAACCGTAAGTGCCACCAAAAATGGCACAATACTTGCAACTATTAAACTAAGCTCACTAAAGTTCGTTATCAAAAAAAAGAACGAGATTGAAAACAACTGAAATTTATGCTGGGTGCATCCACCGGCGTTTTCTATTCTATCAATTAATAGACTTAACAACAAATTCAAATTATAGGATCCCCTACTTTTTTCATTACAAAACAGAAACATAGCCAACAAACAGTTGGAAAAGACTCAACGAACGCAATAAAAAAGAATTAAAAAAACAAATTAGAAAACTTAATAAAAAAATCATCATATCTCGGAAAAAGTTATCTTTATCTGATCAGCTTTATTTTGAAGCCGTACTGGCAACCCCAGGAAGTACCTTGCAATCAGCATAACATAGATTTCTGAATTTTCCAAAAAAAAATTCATTTCTGCAACTAAAAAAAGTAATTTAAATAGCGTCATTTCGCGTAAACTTAAAAAGTTTGAGCAACCAAGTTTGGGAGACAGACTCGCAATTCCTAGAACCTTGACAGTACTCTATAACAGTGACACTAACTTTAGATTTCGTAATATAAACACTGAAATAAAAACATTGCAAAATTTGGTCATTTTAACAACATAGGGATTTCTCAAGCATATGCCAAGTGAAACGACAATTTTAAAAATTGATACTTTTATTGATACTTACATATAGGCAACAGGCATTTGGAAAAGTGTGAAAAAATAAGGAAACCGCAAAAAAGTTGATTGAAAATTTTAGAAGACTTCATTTTTGAATAAAAAAATACATTTTTGAAGAAAAAAAAACAATTTGAAGCTCTTTGAATTTCAAATACTGTTTATACTAGACACTTTTTTTGTTAGGTTATTCCATTTCAAGAACAATGGATCAATAGATAATTTCTTTCAGTCCGCTGGGAATTCAGAAAATTTTAGTCCATTTGTTGAATCTAGAAGTCATTCACGTTTTTCGCGACCTTTTAACTTTTGCTGTTGATAGCGGAGTTTGCCTTTAATTATCAAAGGAAATGAGAAGACCGTAAAAATTATGTCAAACTGCGAAAAATCATGTCGCTTGTCTACACTAACCGAATCGTATTGATCAGACGCTAAAGCAAATATTCGATCAGTCACAGAGTCTCTCTCGGCAGTGGCATGAAAATTGAACTTTTCGGCATCCAAACCGATCCATAGCACCCAGAGAGCCATTAGCTCTACCTCCATTGTCGACGAAAACTCAGGAGTCGATCTTGATAAATTGTAAACTATTTCACTGATGTCGTGAGAAGTGACTCGGTTCAAATCGTAGAAGCACGCTGCACTCAAAGCCAACATGGCATGACCTTCGCCTATATCAATAGCTAATTCTTTTCCGCACAACTTAACATCTGTAATCCAAGCTAAAACACCAAACATTTATGAGTTGTATTTAAAGTTTAGCGTTCATCGACGTCCTCGTGAATTCAACTTACATTCAGTAAATTCAACTTACAAGTAAAAGAATGATGCATCAATTGGATGCACTGTTCATCATATCCGACACCGTCGTCTTTCCAGAGGAAGAATCCCAGACTCCTGATCTGCCACTCCAGGTGATTTGGATTATACGGTTTGCTACAGTCCCGTGTCACTAAGGCGTCCAGAATGTCAAAGCGACTCATGGGAATTTGTGACGCAACCAAAACGGACAGAATCTGTTTCATCGTAGCCAGATCAAGGTCTTCGGTGTTGGCGTGGACTGCATATTGACTTCGGTAATATCTCATGAACAGAAAACTGTATAGCCCGTTCAGAGTGTTAGGAATGTTTCTGATTTCTTTAGTTGATATAATACACTGCGCTAAAGCTTGGATTACCAGTTCTAGGTACAAAAAGCAACCACTACTTTTTTCATGCAGTACTTCGAAAACGACTTGGAAGTCTTTTTGCTTATGCTCGTCAATAACTTGAACATCATTTAGCAAACAGGCTCGCATGTATAATTTGAAGTCGTTGATAATTTGATCTTTCTTATGATCGTCAATTGGAATTTTTTTATTGGTTGCAAACATCTTCACAACAGATTTGCTACATCTGCGGGATGATGTCAGAATGTGGAGCCAAGGTGGTAGCTGGTCTACGTGCGCAGCTAAAAGTTCTGCTATTGTTCTACTTCCGGAAGACTGCTGACCAATTTCTAACTGCTTTTCGTAACATTCGTCTAGCCCATCGACAACAAGGTAAAGATGACGGTTACTACTTTTGTTAACTTCACAAATTTTTTTCAAAATCATTTCTCGGAACACCAAGTCCGGGTCATAAAGTAATTGAGCCGGCTCTACTTCAGATGGACGGATAAATTTTGTTTCTCCATGCGATAATTTGGAGAGAAAAGGGCTTTTCGAGAGCTGAACAGCAATATTATCGAGGAAATCACTCACCGTTAAACTCTTTTTGGTTTGAGATGTACAGAAGTGGTAAGCAAGTGTTCGTTTTCTTAGTTGATATTGCCTCTGAGCGTACGAGTCTTGTCCTTTGCTGAAGCATATTTCGGTGAGCAAAGCTGTTTTACCGGAGCCCGATCCACCCAAAATAAAAACTACGGGCTTTTTGCTGTTGGAGGAAGTCGAACTTCGACGCACACTTTCCACAGGTTGACTTTCTAAATGATCTAACAAACGCTCAAAAGCCCATTGCCGGCCAAGAAAAAGTTTGTCCCGAAGAGGACTATCCATTGATGTTTATGCTAAACCAATACCAGAATATTAACTGAAACAAAATGAACATGATTCTTAACACATCGTATTTCGATAATGATTCGCAACCACCCGACTAACTTTCCATTCTTTCACGTAATACATTATTTTTTAGCCTAATTGTTGTAATAATCTTTTTAGCCTAATTGTTGTGATAAATATAATATCCCTTGATGTAAAGAGTTTGTACACTAATGTCCCGCTCAAGGAAGCTGTTGAAATAGCCCTTAGGGGGACCATATGAGCAATTCAACCCTAGGGAAACATCTCACAAGACTATGAAAAAACTACTGAATTTGGCAGTCAGTAAGGTACACTTTAAATGCTGTGGTTTGTTTGTATGTGCAAAAAGATGGTTTAACACGGGGCACCTCCCTTGCAGCAAAATTGGCCAGTTATAAAAAAAACTAAATTACAAAAGGGGCCCTTCCGTTTAGTTACGGTAAGTGGACAAGCTGGATAGGGCCATACCGTCGATATAAAAATGCATATATATCAGCAATGAAGTCATAAATTAGCATTAAATGCATCGTAAGTTTAATTTATCTTAGCCGTCCTTCCTCTACAATAGCGCTTATGGAATTGTCGATAAATTGAACTTTGCGTAGCGATCTGCACCCCCTTATACAACGTATAGAGCTCCTCAGGAGCGCGAAGCTTATTTTCGTTCTTAAGTAGTTTATAGATTCTGGATAGCTTTCTTGTCTTTTTTCACTTAGTTTTTCGGCTAATGGCTGCATCGTCCGCGTGGCTGTTAGAGCAGCGCCACCAGTGCATCCAAAAATTAGCGGGCAGAAGCTACTCTGCTCTACGTTTAAAATTCTTTGCTGTTATTTAGAGTTCTTTAGCGTTTCGTGGTATTTGTACGCATCCTTATCCAGTTTTCGCGATGTTTTGGCATGGGGGTTGAAAATTTTTCACATCAAAGAAAGCGCAGCTGAATCGTGAACCCCAGAGTCCGTTTGCCTTAATGTCAAGTCGTGCCTCATCTTCAGTTGTAGTTGAATTGTTGACAAAGCTTTCACCTTGCAACGGCTGAAGCGGCTCGTTCATGAGGTTGGCGAATGTGTCTCTAATTTCATTTTGTCTTATTTGTGTGTAACCACCCTTTGCACAGTTAAGCGCATGTCTCAAGTTAAAATTAGCACCACATGCACATTTTGGTTGGTTCCCATCCGTATCTTAAGTATATACCATCTCTGAATTCTGATTTATTCAGTTGAAGTTGTATCAGCTCAGTGGTAAAGCATTGAGCCATTTAGAGGCTCCCTTTCCAGAGGCCAGGTCGATTGCGTATTTATCTGTTTCATTTAAGGAGTTCATGAGATTTGTTTTTTTTTCGATTTGCTATATCAGTTTTCTAAATTCGTAAATTCGTTTATTCGTAAATAATTTTTCTAGCTGAATTACTGCTGTAATAGGATCTTGAGATTCCAGTACTAATGATGTTTCCTTAGACCATTCTAGGTAGCTTTCATGATCGGATGGCAGCTTGATGTTAAGTCCACCCATTTTAAGGGGTAAGGAAGATATCTCACGGAATTGGGGGTTTAAAGTGTCTTTACCGACTAGGTTAGGTAATAACTGTTCTTTGATAATATTTTCACATTTTTCTAAGTTTTCCATAGTGTTAGGCGTTGTCCTGGCAAGAAATAAAAGCTTTTTTTTGAAATCCTTGAGTATAGCAGGCATAAACGTTTTGAGGGGAGGTTTTAGCGATTTTCGTTAGTTTTTTCAAAATTTTGATTTGCTCATTCTGTTGAAATTCGAGGAACTTTTTACATTTAGATTCTTTTTCTATAACTGAACCAAGCACTCGGGCTCCTCCCTTTATAATGATTCCTGTATTTGCGAAGATTTTCTGAGCTAACCGAGTTTTTCATCCTTGACAATGAGTTGGCATTTGGATGCTTTCACCTGGTAGACAAAAAATTTACCCAGTGATACAATTTTATCGAGGACGGTTCGTAGATTGCTGAATTTACCGACTGCGTTTCCGTCGTCTGCGTATCATTTCTGGGTTACATCGTCTACTGATAAAAGTTTTATGAGAGGTATTATGGCTAGATCGTACATGGCCATTGCTAGTGGATCCCCCTGGGTTGTCCCTTCTTGAGAATAGATTGTTTTTTTGTTAACGAACAGTATAGATGGATTGGAGTAGGAGTTCTTATTTGCTGCTAAAAGAGAAGTGCTGGTATTTTCGATGTTTTTCAATGCCAGCTTTCGGTTCAGCGAGTTAAAAGCGTTTTCGGCATCTAACAGTAAAATAGCATCGGCAGAAGTTTCGCTGTATTGATCTCTTACCGTGTGGATCGCATATTCAATGCCACATTTCAGAGGTAGAGTTGTTAGTTCGAACCGAGCGACATGACTTCGTTTTTTAGGCATTTGGTTATTGTTCGCCCTATTATCCTATGCATAACTTCTCCTTTGCCTATGGGTCTTACCCCTGGTTTCTTATCTAAGGGTATTAACCTGCATGCGTTATATGGTTCCATTAGTTCTGGATTTAGATCTTGGGTGGCCAATTTGTTTTGGCAATTTTAGCAATTTTTTTTTTGAAATCTCAACTGATTGTTGCCCGAAGTGTGTTAAAATACGTCTCCATTCATTTGCATCGAGGCCAAATGGTCCATGCGATCCGTGCGTTCTCATGGCTGCCTTCTTGATATGTTGATCGTTTATCTGATCAAATATCGATGTATGGAAAGGAATGTGTTTATCGTTTGAGACTGGTGTAATATAGTTCTCATCAATTGATTTAGATGGTGGGTGTTTCTCTATGAGAGTATGTTCTACTGTCTTACCTTTGACAATCTCGTCGAGCGAAAGATCGCCATTAGATGTGTCTGTTAGTTTTGTAATTGCGCTTGTTATTTTTCCAGTATTCATTAGTTTGTTGAAATGTTGTGCTTCAGTTTCAGTTTTTCTTCTACTTCCTTTCAACAAGCGCACTTGCAGCGCATGTCCTTCGTTATATAGTCCATCCAGGTCTCCGTCTTGCCATTGCTTAAGTCGCCTTGCTATTGTTTTGCGTACAGATCCATCAATTTTGGACTTTGTTTTGCGCAGTAATAAGTGTGGAAAAATCATTGCTGCGTGCATTGCGGAAGCATTTTCGTTGTTTTATATTAGGCTGTTCAAAGTTCTATTAAGAGTTTCATTGAATTTATAACCAACTTTTTTTTTGACAAGATCATAAAGACCGGTTTCCAGTGGACCACTTCGGTGTATATTTGAGGGGTTAGATATAGGTTGAGGTTAGTTGAAAAAATAAGTGTATGGGGGTGTACAAATCTATTTATCAAATTAAACAGCACATGATTATGAAAATAATTTTGCGGTTTACTTCGGAAGTGTTAAAGTTCTGAATTGTTTTGGGAATGATCAGTGTCTTGGGCTTAAACTTGTTAGTGACGAGGTTAATCAAATTTTTCCACTGCTGTTCTAATTCCTGTGGATGCAGCCTGTTGTCATTGTATCCAGCAACTATTGTTACTGTATTGCGCTTTGGTCTGTTTTGCAAAACTGTTTCAAACAGATCATGAAGCGTTGCGCCGCGGTAGGAGTGAATTGTTGATTTTACTAGAGCTGGTTTGATATTTTTGGTCCTTGATTTCCCGATGACTAGTTTCTGTGAGAACTCAGGGATGCGTCTTACCTGGAATCGCGGCATCTGCCTGAAACACAGACAACTGGGGCGAGAAAGGAAGATCTTTGGGGTGATTTATGAACACTTTCACTTAGGGTTTAAAATTGCTTAGGCAATGGCTATGAGAAAAACAAAGGAGTGGTACAACCTGACGTCGATTTGGAGGTCGATTCACCAGCTCACTCCTTCTTGGGTCCAGTTACGCCAGGGAAACTTCACTCGCCTACGGCTGGGACGGCGAGATTTGGTAAGATAACCAGAAGGGAAAGCCTAGCGCGCATATGATATAAAAACACACAAGCGGTAAATTTGAACAAAGAAAGACTATTTATGCTTTTTAATAAATTTATCACAACAATTAGAGGCTGCCATTAAGAGAAGCTGCCATTTATTTTCCTCGAGGCTGCCATTAAGTTGCGTCCAATACTGGCCAGTTTGTGGCTCAACGAATACGAACCTGCATTAAAGAAAACGTACCAAAATTGACTGTGCCAAATGAGGATAACAAGGAAGTCTGCCCTGGATGTAAGAAAAGGTGACATATCATACTAAAGGGGTATAATGCGAAGCTTGTTTGAATTGTTACCATTTAGGGTGTGGTACATATCGGAATCCGAATACACTGACATCGCTGAAACAGCACGGTGTTGCATTACTTGCAAAAAACAACTAGCAGATCGGAATGAGAATGTCGTTGAAGACTTTCTAAGATATGTGGACGACCTAGTTAGAACTGTCAAGGGCGATCCAGGGGTAGTCCTTGAGGCTGCCATTAAGTTGCGTCCAAACCTGTAGTTCACCATAGAAGAACTTGATACTAACGGTATTTTGGCCTTTTTGGATTTAAATGTCAATGTGGACTCAGGAAAAAAGGTCACATGTGAGTGGTAACAAAAACCCACTGATACCGGCATTATTCCAAGTTAGGGTGACGCACCTTTGCAGTACAGAAGAAACTTTATTAAAGGGACGATCCCTCAACATAGAAAAATTTTGACCGGGTATTGTAAAACAATCGAAAACAAGGGATTGAAAATCAATATCCGAGAGATTGGTCGGACAGGATAGTGTTTCAAACTTTTAACAAGATCATTGAGGGAAAGAAAAAGGGCCTCCACAGTTGGGCAACACTTGTAAGAAGGTAATAAGGAGGTACGCGGTACTGCTGAGCTGAAGTCAGAGATTATAGACCAAACTGCCAGCACTTATAAGCTACTCACACTTGAGGCTTTGCATATTTGGAGGGAGAGGCCGAGACTCAACACATGAGATGATTTCAGGAGCCGAGAATTAACACTAAATTTATAGTCCATATATAATATGGCTAAAAGTTAAAAAACTGACATGTCATAGTTAAAAATATTCCCAAATCGAAAATTTATAAACATGAAAAAACGAAAAACTAAAATATCTCAGAAATTCACAGAAAAATGTTATTAAAGATTACGTAATTTATTATCTAATTATAGTTGTCTACTTTTGATTGGTCAAAAATATTTAGAGCATTTTTATACATGTTTTTCATTTTTCAGATCTTTGATCGTTTTGTAGATGTTTCTAAAAAATTTTAATCCTGATGATGCACAAAATTTGCGAAACTATTCGAATTAACATTTTAAATTTCCTATATGTTCTAACAAGAGTTGTCCAATTGGGAGATGTCCTCCTTGCGGTGTTCATCGACCTTCGTGGCTAAATGTTGGACTGTGTGGCCGACATAGGTGGAGTTACATCCACTACATGCAAGCTTGTACACCATTTTGGATCTCAGTTCACGAGCAAAGGAAGTTTTGAGGGATGGCAAGCATGTTTTCAATTTTCTTGTTCAGTAGCTATTTGTGCCACGGATATTTGCCGAGCCTTTGCAGCTAACAGTTGAGATGGATTGCCTCGACATTGCATTGCACAAAGAGGAGGTGATTCTCTTAACTATTTATCAATTCTTGGTTCTGATGCCTTCACCTCTAAGTTTTTCTTTTCCTCAAGGATGGTGTTAAGAGTTTTAAACACTGCCCTCTCCGACCAATCTGTCAATTTTTTTCCCATTCCCGGTCAAAATTTTCCCATGTTGAGGTGTTCCCGAAAACCCTATAGACCGTCTCTTCAATATCAATAACGTTTTTTTTGTACTGCAAAGGTGCGCAACCTCTGAAGATCAGAATGGTACCGGTATCAGTGGGTTCTTGATACCACCCACATGTTCTTTTTTTCCTGAGTCCACGTTGACATTTAAAGCCAAAAAGTCCAAATTACCGTTACCATCAAGTTCTTCTATGGTAAACTGCAGGTTTGGATGCAGCTTATTGGCAGCCTCGATGACTACCACTGGATAGCCCTTGATAGTTTTAACTATCTCACCCACATATCTTAGAAAAATTTTACAAACATTCTCATTCCGATCTGCTTCTTAATGTGTTTTGCAAGTTATGCAATACCATACTGTTTCAGCGATGTCAGCGTAATCGGATTCCGATATGTTTCCACACCCTAAGTGGTACAAATTCAAACAAGCTTCGCATTCTACCCCTTTATTCCAATATGTCACCTTTTTCTGACATCCTGGGCAGAGTTGTTTGTTTCTGATTTTTCAGATTTTAAATCCTTTTTCCTTTTTTTTTTGGAAATAGTTTTTAATCCTGATGATGCATAAAATGTGCGAAAACGTTTGAATTAACATTTTGAATTTCTTATATACTTATTAAACATTTTCATGTGACATGATAAGCTCATTATGGTACGCTTGTAAGATGAATGCCCGGAATGAGACTTTAGAGAGAAGCTCGTAAAGCCGCGATACTCTCCCTCTACCCGGACATCCCCGCCGGAGCCTCCGCCCGTGAAAAACCAGGTTGTAATCGCTTTCATTTCTGTTTTGTTATTTGTTTTTAAAAACCATTTCTCTACACTCCATTTTCATTATCTTAATTTGACTCTTTTGTAACTAGTTTAGTGAATGTCTGTGCCGAAGTACAGGCCCAAGTGACTACTCAAGTGAAGCAGGAAATTGGTAATATGAACCTCAATGAATAAGTACTGCAGCCCTTAAGAGCCACGGTTCACTCGTACAGAGGTGCAAAGCTAGCCGACTTTGCCGATACTGTCACGCGCTACACCTCGAAGAAACTGAACTGTGTTACTATAGTAGCCGGCTTTAACGATTACTCATCTACGGTTTCAGACTTTGCTAATGATTAGAGATTTTCAGTTAAACCCAAATGTGCTTATTATCCCCAAAACCATCCTCACTGCAAATAATCATTTCATAAACAGAAAGTTTGGTGCTCTAATTAAAATTTTGTTTCGCCTTATTAATACAGTTTACCATTCAAGAGTCCGAATTGTTTCCCCCGATCTAAACATTAATTTTTATGGTAATTTGTTCTGAAATGATGGTATTCATTTTTCTATTTATGGTAATAAACTTTTCGGCTCATTGCCCACTCAGCTAACTTGTATATATTCACCACAAGTTTAGCCTCCTCGCTGCCCAGCTATGGCCGATCAAACGCACTGCCATATTTGCAAACGCAAACTCCGAAAAAGATGCATAGCGGGCTACAGAGCTGCAAATTTTTTTACGATGGGTTCTCCTGCATACAATGCATCCTCAAGAACTTTGCAAAAGGGTACTCCATTAACAGACCAACAAGCACAGCCCCAAAAACTAAATTCAACAAGAAACATGACCAGCGACACTCGAAAAAAAACGTACTGCCCAACGCAACACAATCTAATCCATCGCCCCCAGCAATCACTACAGCCCCCTTGGACCCATGGAAACTTATCGATAAAGAACTTGAAATTAAAATAAAGGACACATATAAAAATCTTGTTCATTGTAAACCGCACTTAGTAGATCCAAGCAAGAACAAGCCCGGTTTCAAAAACATAGAACTACTGAACCAGCAGCTAATAATGACTACTAATGACAATCTACAAAAGCCGTCCAGAAACTAGCAGAGAAACTAAGCGAAAAACAGAACGAATCATACTCGGACACAATAAATTTTATAGAAACAAAATTACGTTTTGCCCTTCTGAGGAGTGCAATCCTCTGCCTTAGGGGGTGCAAAATCTTCAAAATACATCCAACATTGACAATTTTATCTGTGCTATAATCGAGGAGGGTAGAGTTTAACTGATAATTTTCTGAATGCATCAAAATTGACTTGATTTAATCATAAAATTTTACCTATGTAATTATATAGCGTTAGTATGGCCCTATCCAACCTGTGCACATACGGTCGCATGACAGAAGGCCCCATTTTCATTGAACCCTTTTGAAAAAAATTATTTTATCAATGGACTAGTGATATGTAGATTTAATTAATGGTGGGTATATTTTTCAACCGACAGCTTTTAAAGTTCAGGGTGCCGCCGGCCCTACTACTGAGCATTTTCTGAATAAACTTTCAAGAACTTGAGCATGTGTACCGAGGAATCCAGCGCAGGTGATTTTCTTAAGCAGACAATGATTAGCCTAATTGTTGTGATAAACTTATTACATAGATGTGATATGTTTGATTTTAATGCCTGTTTGTCGGGCACCCTTTCAGGGGTTTTAGAGACAGGTCTATCACGTAAGTCTCTGGTCTGGGGAAGGAGTTTCTGGCCTGGGGAGTCTTGTGGTGCGCCGCTAGAACTTCCGAGCTCGGGTGACTTTGTTCCTTTTCAGCGAGTCTTATAGTTTTTATACATCTTTCTAAATTAACTTTGTATTAGTTATTTCTTCATCTATAAAATTCAAACCCTGCTTCTATGGGTTAATTCAGGTCCCTTGAGTCCAGTCAAACTTCTTTTTTTCCCTTACGCCGCGCCATCAAGACGAGGAAAAAAACAAGGAAAGTACAAACAAAGAACGCTTAAAACCTTCAGGGCTTTTAAATGGGATAACATATGATTGTTGATCTAAACGAAACCATATCATTTGTGTAAAGGTAATTCTTAGCGACTCTAGAAAGATTCAATGGTTTCAATATTCTACGTGTATTAAGAGGAAATCTGTCAGTAATGCTTGATTTGGTAGTGATTTCGTGCAAGATATTTCAGTAAAAACAGCCATTTCTAATGTCCGAGTGTTGAAGAGATTACCTAAGGTCTCGCGTGTTCTCCTGACAGAAAGTCTTTCACATCAAATGAAAGATATTTTCTACAATGTAGGAAATGATGCTTCTTCGCTGGTTTCTCTGACGTCTTTCTTGTTTTTTCTTGAACAACCCAAGAGCAGAGGTCGCAAAACAAGCGACAGCTATAGGCTCTCTAATAAACAAAAATATTAGAGACAACATTGTTCCACTGCCTAAGCCCCTCACACAAGGCTCAAGCCCACCTCAGGCAGATCTCGAGCAGAGAAAAAAGCTAATCAGCAGCACGCTCGATGAGCAAATTTAAAAGGAGGAATAAAGCTGGTTGCTTCAGATGATAAGATCAAACCTTTTTCGATTCATAATTATAAAAAATTGGTATCTAAACAACCAAAAAGAGCTGAAACAAATGCCCCAATCAAGGAAAACGTCGTGGTTTTTCGTAAGTGAGTTCGAGGTGTACAAAGCAAAAATGTTTTTTCCAAATGGTTCCAGAGCCGGCCCGGACAAGATTGTTCCCCTAGTTTTTAAAGACCTTATTATTAAGTCAAACGGCAATGCGGGGCTCATTTTCCTAAAATCGCTTACTAAGCTCCTAAATCTTATAGAGAAAGGTAAAGTACCTGAACAGCTAAGACTTTCTTTTCAGAGCAAAGCTTATCGCCCTCAATAAAACAGACGGATGTTTGCGACCAATTGCCATCGGCACAACGCTCAGATGCAGCGCGTGTAAATGCACAGGAAGCAGGGTTCTCGCAGAGCGACAATTGTTTTGAAAGTTTTCAAATAGCACGTGGTACTAAACGTGGAGCTGAAATTGTTGCACATTCCTTCAGAAATTTGATAGAGTGTGTTGACAACCCAAAATGCTCGGTTTTAATTAAATTAGTTTTTATTAAGTCATTTACTTCCTTTAATAGAGAAACTATGCTGAATCACATTTTTTCGGACCCTCTGGAGTTGTACAAAAATACTCATTGCGCCTACGGTAAACCGAGTTATCTTTCTTACAAAAGTTCCATCAATATGGCGGAAAACAGAACATAACACGGTGATCACGATGCTACAACGCTTTTTGCTGAAACAATACAGACACTAGTTAAAAAGCTTGGATCTAAAATAAACGTTTGGTATTTAGATGATGGAAATCTAGCCGACGACTACAAGATAGTGCTCCGAGACCTTAAAAAATACTGAAATCAGAAAAAAAAATATGTATTAATCCTTAACTCAGAAAAATGTGAGCTCTGTTTTCTAGGACAGACCACAAGTACGCAGTACAATACAATTATAGGTCAATTTCATAATTTCTGTTAAAAAATCAAAATAAAAACCAAGGATCAACTTGAAATCGTGGGCTCCCTTATAGACAAACCTTGTCGAAAAGAACTGCTAATTGAAAACTATTTAAGTTGGAAAAGATTTCGGAAGCTTTGTTAAGCTGGATTCACAATATGTTTCAGATAGACGGATAATTTTTGTTTCTCCATGCAATAATTTGGAGAAAAAAAGGGTTTTTGGAGAGCTTAACAGCACTATTATCGAGGAAATCACTCACCGTTAAACTTTTTAGTTCTGGGATATACAGATGTGGTAAGCAAGTGTTCGTTTTCTTTGTTGATTTTGCCTCTGAGAGTACGAGTCTTGTCCTTTGCTGAAGCATATTTCGGTGAGCAAGGCTGTTTTATCGGAGCCTGATCCACCCAAAAGAAAAACCACGGGCTTTTTGCTGTTGAAGGAAGTCGAACTTTGACGCAGACTTTCAACATGTTGACTTTCTAATTGATCTAACAAACGTACAAAAGCCCATTGCCGGCCAAGAAAAAGTTTGTCCCAAAGATAACTATCCATTGATGTTTATGCTAAACCAAAACCAGAGTATTAATTGAAACAAATTGAACATGATTCATAACACATCGTACTTCGATAATGATTCGCAACTACCCGACTAACTTTCCATTCTTTCACGTAATACTTTAATTTTTAGCCTAATTGATGTACTAATCTTTTTAGCCTAACTGTTTTGATAAATATAATCTCCCAAACAAAAAATAGCTGGAAAAATAGTTGGAAAAGATTTGGGAAATTATTGATAAGCTGGATTCACATTAAGCTTTGTACCTCCTAAAAACTTGCTTTAGCATGCCGAAACTCCTTTGCGTACAAGTTTTTGTTTCTTACAAAGTTTTTTTTGGAAAAACACGATCGAATTCCAAGAAACTTTTTATGCAAGGTAAAAATGTAAAAATATATGACAAACAAATTTTGCTAGCAGTTTTCCCGGCAGCCAAAGGTGGTTTTGATGTGTCTTGCGCTCGCCTATTTTCTTTACCCGCTTATTAAGCGGGTAAATTGAAAGCTACTTTAGGTGAAATTTTTGATTTGGAGCACAAAGATGGAACATATAATGAGGCATTTGAACTTTGGTTTGATTCAGCAAGCTAAGAAGTAGCTCCGGAAAACAAAATCCAAAAAAATTGGACGGAGCCCATTTCTGTGAAAGAAATCTGTTAAATGATTTTGAAACTAGAAACTACTGATGTAAAAAGGTTCAATGCTTACCAGAATAAGCACGGATGACAATGGTTAAATGTCATACCCTGTAAAAATTTAAGATTGAAATTGTCAAACCAGCAGCTTAGAATTGCAATTGGACTCCGCCTAGGTTCAAAAAATTGTAAAAAAAATATAGGTGCGTTTGCGAAAAGATGTAACCAAAGATGGATGGCGTGGCCTATCTTTCTCAAAATTGCATAGAGTTTCTCTAGTTATTAAATTTTGAATGCCATGATAAAACAAGGTCTCGCCTCTACTCATATTACTTCTGTTTTAGAGCCACGACCCGTCCACAGGACAGATCTGAAGATACCAGAAGGTTTGACGCTCATCCATTGGGCTGTTGGTAGGCAGCTACTGTGGAATGTAACGGTATTTGACTAACTATTCCCTAGTAGAATAAGCTCAGGCATGGTTTGTAACACCGGAACGGCCGCGGTCGAAGCGAAAGATCAAAAATCTGACAAATATAGAGATTTAATTTCTGATGGATATATTTTTCAACCAATAGTTTTTAAAATTTAGTGTGCCCCTAATTTAGCACTGAGATTTTTCTAAATAAGTTTTGTGAGAAATTGTGCACGTGTACCGAGGAAGCCAGGGCAAGTAGTTTTCTTAAGCAGAGAATCTCCCTGGCAATGCAGATTGCGAGTTCCCTTTGCGTACTCAGCACAATAAATGACAAAACAACTTTCGACGAAATTTTTTACATTTTTAACACGAAACATAATAATATATGTTTTCTTGTGCGGAGTTGCGTGAATTTATTGAAGAAACGTAACCTGTAAAGAATGCTTAAAACCTTCAGTAATTTTAAATTGGATACGATGTGATTATTTTTCTAGCTGGTATTATATCAATTGTGTAATGGTAACTCTTAGCGACTCTAGAAAGATCCAATGTTTCAATGTCCTATGTGTGTTAAGAGGAAATATGTGAATTCTGTTGAAATGCATGAAATGCTAGTGATTTCTTGCAAGGTAATTTAGTAAGTACAGCCATTTCTAATGTCCGAGTGTTCAAGAGAGTACCTAAGGTCTCGCGTGTTCTCCTGGCAAAAAGTCCTTCACATAAATGAAAGATATTTTCTACAGTGTAGGAAATGTTGCTTTTTCGCTGGTTTCTCTGACGTCTTTCTTGTTTTTTCTTTAACAACCCAAGAGAAGAGGTCGCAAAACAAGCGACAGCTATAGGCTCTCTAATAAACAAAAAAATTAGAGCCAACATTGTTCCACTGCCTAAGCCCCTCATACAAGGCTCAAGCCCACCTCAGGCAGATCTCGAGCAGAGAATAAAGCTAATCAGCAGCAAGCTCGATGAGCAAATTTAAAAGAAGGAATAAAGCTGGTTGCTTCAGATGATAAGATCAAACCTTTTTCGATTCATAATTATAAAAAATTGAAATCTAAACACCCGAAAAGAGCTGAAACAAATGCCCCAATCAAGGAAAACGTCGTGGTTTTTCGTAAATGAGTTCGAGTTGTACAACGCAAAAATGTCTTTTCCAAATGGTTCCAGAGCCGGCCCGGACAAGATTGTTCCCCTAGTTATTTAAGAGCTTATTATTAAGTCAAACGGCAATGCGGAGCTCATTTTCCTAAAACCGCTTACTAAGCTCCTTAATCTTATAGGTGAAGGTAAAGTACCCGAACAGCTAAGACTTTGCGACAACAAAATAGACGGAGGTTTGCGACCAATTGCCATCGGCACAACGCTCAGATGCAGCGCGTGTACATGCGCAGGAAGCAAGGCTCTCGCAGAGCGACAATTTTTTTTGGAAGTTTTCAAAAAGCATGTGGTATTAAACGTTGAGCTGAAATTGCTGCACTTTCCTTCACAAGTTTGATAGAGTGTGTTGACAACCCAAAGTGCTCGGTTTTTATTAAGTCATTTACTTCCTTTAATAGAGAAACTATGCTGAATCACGTTTTTTCGGACCCTCTGGAGTTGTACAAATATACTCATTGCGCCTACGGTAAACCGAGTTAACTTTCTTACAAAATTCCATCATTATGGCAGAAAACAGAACATAACACGGTGATCGCGATGCTACAACTCTTTTTTTGCTGAAACAATACAGACACTAGTTAAAAAGCTTGGATCTAAAATAATTGTTTGGTATTTAGGTGATGGAAACCTAGCCGACAACTACAAGATAGTGCTCCGAGACCTTAAAAAATACTGAAATCAGAAAAAAACTATGGGTTAAGCCTAAACGCAGAAAAATGTGAGCTCTGTTTTCTAGGACAGACCACAAGTACGCAGTACAATACAATTATAGGTCAACTTCAAAAATTCTGTTAAAAAATAAAAATAAAATCCAAGGGTTAGCTTGAAATCTTGGGCTCCCTTATAGGCGAACCTTGTCAAAAAGAACTGCTAATTGAAAAATAGCTAAGTTGGAAAAGATTTTGGAAGCTTTGTTAAGCTGGATTCTTATTTTGTTTCAGATGGACGGATAAATTTTGTTTCTCCATGCGATAATTTGGAGAGAAAAGGGTTTTTGGAGAGCTGATTAGCACTTTTATCGAGGAAATCACTCACCGTTAAACTTTTTTTGTTTTGGGATATACAGATGTGGTATGCACGTGTTCGTTTTCTTAGTTGATATCGCCTCTGAGCGTACGAGTCTTGTCCTTTGCTGAAGCATGTTTCGGTGAGAAAAGCTGTTTTATTGGATCCCGATCCACCCAAAATAAAAACCAAGGGCTTTTTGCTGTTGGCGGAAGTTCAACTTTGACGCACATTTTCCACAGGTTGCCTAATTGTTCTGATAAATATAATCTCCCATGATGAAAAGAGTTTGAACACTAATGTCCCGCTCAAGGAAGCTGTTGAAATAGCCCTGAGGAGACTATATGAGCAATTCAACCATAGGGAAACATCTCGCAAAACTATGAAAAAACTGCTGAATTTGGCAGTCAGTAAGGTACACTTTAAATGCTATGGTTTGTTTGTATGTACAAAAAGATGGTTTAACAAGGGGCCCCTCCCCTGCAGTGATACTGGCCAAATTGTGGCTCATAGAATACGAATATGCATTATTGAAATAAGTACCGAAATTGACTGCGCTAAATGAGGAAATTAAGGAAGTCTGCCCTGGATGTCAGAAAAAGGTGGTTTTCAAGACATCGTATTTCGATAATGATTCGCAACCAGCTGACTAATTTTCCCTTTTTCTGTGTTTGTTCACCGATAAACTTGAGCTCTGTTCTAGGACAGACCACAAGTACGCAGAATATAACAGTTATAGATCAATTTCAAAAACTAAATCCAAAAAAAAATCCAAGGATGAGCTTGTAATCTTGGGCTCCCCTATAGGCAAATATTGTAAAAAAAAACTGCTAAATGAAAATAGCTGGAAAAATTGTTGGAAAAAATTTGGGGAGTTATTGATAAGCTGGATTCACATCAAGCTTTTTACCTCCTAAAAGCTTGCTTTAGCATGCCGAAACTCCTATATACTTTGCGTACAAGTTTTTGGTTTTTTTGAAATTTTTTTGCCAAAATACGATCGAACTCCTGAAACTTTTAATGTGAGGTAAAAATGTAAAAATGTATGATAATCATTTTTTGCTAGCAGTTCTCCCGGCAGCCAAAGGTGGCTTGGATGTGTCTTCCGCTCGCCTATTATCTTTACCCTCTTATTAAGCGGGTAAAGCGAAAGCTACCTTAGGTGAGATTTTTGATTTGGAGCACGAGGATGGAACATATAATGAGGCATTAGAACTTAAGTTTGATTCAGCAAACTGTAAAGTAGCTTCGGATAACAAAATGCAAAAAAATTGGACGGAGCCCATCTCTCAAATGAGAGAAATCTCTCAAATGATTTTGAAACTAGAAACTACTGATGTAAAAAGGTTCAAGGCTTACCAGAATAAGCTCGGATGGCAATGGTTAAATGTCATACCCTGTAAAATTTTCAGATTAAATTTGTCAAACCAGCAGCTTAGAATTGCAATTGGACTCCGCCTAGGTTCAAAAATTTGTAAAAAAAAAAAGTATAGGTGCAATTGGGAAAAGATGTAACCAAAGATGAATGGCGTGGCCTAACTTGTCTCAAAATTGCATAGAGTTTCTCTAGGCATTCAACTTTGAATGCCATGATAAAGCAAGGTCTCGCCTCTACTCACATTACTTCTGTTTTAGAGCCACGACACGTCCACAGGACAGATCTGAAGCGACCAGAAGATTTGACGCTCGTCCATTGTGCTGTTGGTAGGCAGCTGCTGTGGGATGTAACGGTATTTGACTACCTATTCCCTAGTAGAATAAGCGCAGGCTTGGTTTGTAACACCAAAACGGCCGCGGTCAAAGCGAAAGATCGAAAATCTGACAAATATAGAGATTTAGTTTTTTTTATCATCCAATAGTTTTTAAAATTCAGGGTGCCGCTGGCCTTAGCACTGAGATTTTTCTTATAAGTTTTGTGAGAAAATGTGCTTGTGAACCGAGAAAGCCAGGGCAAGTAGTTTTCTTAAGCAGAGAATATCCCTGGCAATACAGATTGCAAATTACCTGTGCGTACTCAACACAATAAATGACAAAACAACTTTCGACGAAATTTTTTATCTTTTCAACACAATACATAATAATATATGTTTCCTTGTGCCGAGTTGCGTGTACTTATTGACGAAACGTAACCTGTATGGAGTTTAAATTCAAATACATCAGCACTTCTCATCTCCCTTATATCATTATCATTTCCTTCACTAGAAAACTCCGAGGATTTGAACTGGATAATGTGATGAGGAACTCCTGACTGTAACCTCGGTTACTATGATAATTTTGACCTTCTGATTAGATAAGCAGAGAATCTCCCTCCCAATACAGGTTGCGAAAACTACCTGTGTAATCTGAACTTTCAGTGATAAAACTGAATTCGAAGAAAATTTTTGTTTGTAGAGCCAAGGGAACAAAAGCGCAGCTTTATAAAGGTATATGATAGGCCCGTAGCCTTAAATCAAGTCAGTCACGTTGAGTCACTTTCAACTCCGGTTTTTTCTGTGCAGGTCTTCGTTTTCTCAATCTGGTTGGCTTGATCCCCAACCATCTGATTCTTCCTCAAGTTCAGTGTTCCAAAAACTGATATTTTCTCTAAGCAAGCTGTGATAAATTTTGAGAAAAGATTACTGTCAAAGTGAGAAAATCGGAAGCTAATTTGTTTCAGCTAATGAAAAAAAAATATTCATGAAAATATACATCAATTTATCAAAAAAAAGATAAAAAATGATGTCATTAGTAGTTTTCAATTTACGTCAAAAAATTCAGCACAATCAAAGTAACAAACAAAAAAACAAAGTGAACGCTTAATTGCTATATTGTCAAATTTCCAGGACAAACGAATATGGAAGACTGACACTTCCATAAAAGCGTTAGTTGATAATAAACTGCCAATTTTTGTTGAAGATTTTTATTCGTATGGTCCAAAACGTCCGGTTAAGGATAAATTTAATGAAATTCAATTCCTAGCCGATAATGAAAACTTATAAAAAACCTGCGTGTAAAAAGAATAGAGGGAGAAAAACGATGTGAAATAGAGCCTCGGCAAAATGATACGAAAGGAACATCAGAGAAACACCAACTGATTGTGCACTTACACGCGTGGTGAAATATTTGAAAGAAATTGATCTTTTTGCTGTATCTTATGAGGAAGGTAATGGATTTTGTGTTTTGAAAAGAGAATCTTATTACAAAAAACTACGAGAAAGTTTGAATTGCCAACAATTTAAAAAAAGCAAGGTTGGCCCTGATAGTTTGATCTTGAAAGCTCAGCCGACTAGGCTATATAAAATCCAAATAACCGAAAAAGATCTTAGCCTTTTTGCAATAGCACAAAGAATGGGAGGATTAGACCTCCTCGAAACACGGACTTTTCCAGAAATTATGAGTGGTCACGAGCCATTTGTGAACCGTTAGAAAACAGTGATTCAGAAATAGCTGGAAAGGAAACTCTGAACTGAGAGACAGAAACATTACACTCTGCAAAAAGGTTACAATTTTGAAAAATTGCTCATTAGAAAAAAAAACTGGCAAAAAATCTAGCGTAACAGAAAAGAGCATTGAATTAGTCAAACGTGCTAGCCCTGAAAATACAATTTTTGGTCAACAAATCAGAGTTCAAAGATAGATTACATCTGAGATATGGATGGGAACCACCAAACACTCCACATACATGCCCATGTGGACAACCATTCAGACTGACCCACTCTCTACACTGTCCCAAAGGTGGATACACTCACCTAAGACGTAATTAAAATCGCAATACCTTTGCGACACTCCTGGACAAAGTATGCCATGATGATGAAATGAAGCCGGAACTTCACTCGTTGGAAGGCGAAAGCTTTCGCAACAAAACAACCACTTCTGAAGATGACGCTCGACTTGACATCAATGCAAATGGACTCTGGGGAGGCCGATTCACCCAAACCCTTTTCGATGTAAAAATTTTCATCCCCCGTGCTAAACCCTGCCCTATAGCTATATCTGATGCCTACAAAAATCTTGAGGGTGTCAAAACAATAAAACACCAACCACGATTTCTGGAAGTGGAACACAGCAGCTTTGTTCCACTAACCCGGAGAAACAGCACCAGGCTCTACAAAAACCGTCCAGAAACTAGCAGAGAATTTAAGCGAAAAATGGAACGAATCATACTCGGACACAATAAACTCTACAAGAGCAAAATTAAGTTTTGCCCTTCTGAGGAGTGAAATCTTCTGCCTTAGGGGGTGCAAAATCTTAAGAATACATCCAACATTGACAATTTCATCTGTGCTATAATCGAGTTGGGTAGATTTTAACTGATAATTAAACATGTGATTGTGGATCTAAATGAAACCATATCAATTGTGTAAAGGTAATTCTTAGCGACTCTAGAAAGATCCAATGGTTTCAATATTCTACGTGTATTAAGAGGAAATCTGTCAGTAATGCTTGATTTGGTACTGATTTCGTGCAAGATATTTTAGTAAAAACAGCCATTTCTAATGTCCGAGTGTTGAAGAGAGAACCTAAGGTCTCGCGTGTGTTCTTCTGGCAGAAAATCTTTCGGATAAAACGAGAGATATTTTCTACAATGTAGAAAATGTTGATTTTTTGCTGGTTTCTCTGACGTATTTCCTGTTTTTTCTTAAACAACCCAAGAGAAGAGATCGCAAAACAAGCGACAGCTATAAGCTTTTTAATGAAAAAAAGTTAGAGCCAAATTTCTTTCACTGACACTGCTAAAAACACTCACTCAAAGCTCAAGCCCGCCCCAGACAGATCTCGAGTAGAGAACAAAGCTAATCAGCAGCAAGCTCGATGAGCAAATAAAAAAGGAGGAATAAGGCTGGCTGCTTCAGATGATAAAATTGCACCTTTTTTGATTGCAAGTTACGAATTAAATTGGTATCTAATCACCCAAAAAGAAAAAATGAAATAAATGCCTCAATTATGGAAAACAACGATAGTTTTTCCGTAACTGAGTTCCAGGTGTAGAAAGCATTAATGTCTTTTCAAATGGTTCCAGAGCCTGTCCGAAAAAAATTGTTCCCCAAAATTTTAAAAACCTTATGAGTAAGTCAAACGGCAAGGCGGGGCTCATTTTCCTAAAATCGCTTACTAAGCTCCGAAATCTTATAGGTGAAGGTACCGGACAGCTAAGACCTTTCTTTTTTAGTGCAAAATTTATTGCCCTCGTTAAAATAGACGGAGGTTTGTGACCGATTGCCATCGGCAAAACGCTCAAATGCAGCGCGTCTAAATGCACAGGAAGGAAGGCTCTCGCAGAGCGACAATTTTTTTTGGAAGTTTTCAATTAGCATGTGGTACTAAACATGGAGCTGAAATTGCTGCTTACTCCTTCATAGACTGATAGAGTGTGTTGACAAAATTTGATAGAATGTGTTGACAACACGAAGTGCTCAGTTTCATTTAATCTTTTTAGTCAGTCATTTACTTTGCTTAATAGAGAAACTATTCGGACCCTCTGGAGTTGTACAAATTTTCTTATTGCGCCTACGGTAAAACGAGTTATCTTTTTTATAAAAATTCTCTCATTATGGCGGAAAACAGAACATAACACAGTGATCCCGAGGCTCCACCGCTTTTTGCTGAAACAATACAGACGCTAGTGAAAAAGCTTGAATCCAAGTAAACTCTTGGTATTTAGATGATGGAAACTTAGCCGACGACCACAAGATAGTGCTCCGAGACCTAGAAAAATACTGATATCAGAAAAAAATTATGGTTTAAGCCTAAACACAAAAAAATGTGAGCTCTGTTTTCTAGGACAGGCCTTAAGTACGCAATAAAAGACAATTACAGGTCAATTTCAAAAATTATGTTTAAAAATAAAAATAAAATTAAAGGATGAACTTGAAATCTTGGGCTCTCTTATAGACGAACCTTGTCAAAAAGAACTGCTAAATGAAAGATAGCTGAGTTGGAAAAGCTCAAGGAAGCTTTGTTAAGCTGAATTCACATTATGTTTCAGATGGACGAATAAATTTTGTTTCTCCATGCGATAGTTCGTAGAGAAAAGGGCTTTTCGAGAGCTGAACAGCACTATTATCGAGGAAATCACTCACCGTAGAACTTTTTTGTTTTGAGATGTACAGAAGTGGTAAGCACGTGTTCGTTTTCTGAGTTGATATTGCCTCTGAGCGTACGAGTCTTATCCTTTGCTGAAGCATAGTTTGGTGAGCATAGCTGTTTTACCGGAGCCCGAGCCACCCAAAAAAAAAGCCACGGGCTTTTTGCTGTTGGAGGAAGTCTAACTTCGACGCACATTTTCCACAGGTTGACTTTCTAAGTGATATAACAAACGCTCAAATGCCCATTGACGGCCAAGAAAAAATTTGTTCCGAAGAGGACTATCCATTGATATTTATGCTAAAACAAAACCAGAATATTATCTGAAACACAATGAACATGATTTTTAAAACATCCTATTTCGATAACGATTCGCAACCACCTGACTAACTATCCATTTTTCTGTGTTTAAGCCTAAACACCGAAAAACTTGAGCTCTGTTCTAGGACAGACCACAAGTACGCAGAATTTTACAGTTATAGATCAATTTCAAGAACTAAATCCAAAAAAAGTCCAAGGATGAGCTTGTAATCTTGGGCTCCCCTATAGGCAAATCTTGTCAAAAAAAATTGCTAAATGAAAATAGCTGGAAAAATAGTTGGAAAATATATGGGAAGTTATTGATAAGCTGGATTCACATCAAGCTTTTTACCTCCTAAAAGCTTGCTTTAGCATGCCGAAACTCCCATATTTTTTGCGAACACGATCGAATTCCTGCAACTTTTTATGTGAGGTAAAAATGTAAAAATGTATGATAATCAATTTTTGCTAGCAGTTCTCCCGGCAGCCAAAGGTGGCTTGTATGTGTCTTATTAAGCGGGTAAAGCGAAAGCTTTTTTAGGTGAGATTTTTGATTTGGAGCACGAGGATGGAACATATAATGAGGCATTAGAACTTAAGTTTGATTCAGCAAACTGTAAACTAGCTCCGGAAATTGAAATCCAAAGAAATTGGACGGAGCCCATTTTTGAGAAAGTAATCTCTCAAATGATTTTGAAACTAGAATCTACTGATGTAAAAAAGTTCAATGCTTACCAGAATAAGATCGGATCGCAATGTTTAAATGTCATACCCTGTAAAATTTTTAGATTCAATTTGTCGAAACAGGAGCATAGAATTGCAATTGGACTCCGCCTAGGTTCAAAAATTTGTTAAAAAAAATAGGAGCGTTTGCGAAAAGATGTAACCAAAGATGGATGGCATAGCCTATCTTGTCTCAAACGTGCTTAGAGGTTCTCTAGGCATTAAATTTTGAATGCCCTGATAAAGTAAAGTCTCGCCTCCTTTCGCATTCTTTCTGTTTTAGAGCCACGACACCTCCACAGGACAGATCTGAAGCGACCAGAAGGTTTGACGCTCGATCCATGTGCTGCTGGTAGGCAGCTGCTGTGGGATGTAACGGTATTTGACTACCTAGTCTCTAGTAGAGTAAGCGCAGGATCGGTTTGTAAACCCGGAACGGCCTCCACCGAGTCCGAAATTCAAAACTTTGACAAAAAGTGATATTCAATATTTATGGATATATTTTTTCAACTAATAGCTTTTGAAGTTCAGGATTCCGCTGGCCCTAGCACTGAGAATTTTTAAATAAGCTTTGCAAGAACTTGTGCACGTGTACCGAGGAAGCCAGGGCAAGTAGTTTTTTTAAGCAGAGAATCTCCCTGGCAATACATATTGCCATTGCCGCTTGCGTACTCAGCACAATAAATGACAAAACAACTTTCGACGAAACTTTCTATATTTGTAACACAGTATAGAATAATATATGTTTTCTCGTGTCGTTTTCTCGTGTCAAAAAGGAACATCAGAGACACAACAACTGATGGTGCACTTTCACGCGTGGTGAAATATTTGAAAGAAAATGATCTTTTTGCTGTATCTTATGAGGAAGGTAATGGATTTTGTGTTTTGAAAAGAGAAACTTATTACAAAAAACTACGAGAAAGTTTGAATTGCCAACAATTTAAAAAAAGCAAGGTTGGCCCTGATAGTTTGATCTTGAAAGCTCAGCCGACTAGGCTATATAAAATCCAAATAACCGAAAAAGATCTTAGCCTTTTTGCAATAGCACAAAGAATGGGAGGATTAGACCTCCTCGAAACACGGACTTTTCCAGAAATTATGAGTGGTCACGAGCCATTTGTGAACCGTTAGAAAACAGTGATTCAGAAATAGCTGGAAAGGAAACTCTGAACTGAGAGACAGAAACATTACACTCTGCAAAAAGGTTACAATTTTGAAAAATTGCTCATTAGAAAAAAAAACTGGCAAAAAATCTAGCGTAACAGAAAAGAGCATTGAATTAGTCAAACGTGCTAGCCCTGAAACTACAATTTTTGGTCAACAAATCAGAGTTCAAAGATAGATTACATCTGAGATATGGATGGGAACCACCAAACACTCCACATACATGCCCATGTGGACAACCATTCAGACTGACCCACTCTCTACACTGTCCCAAAGGTGGATACACTCACCTAAGACGTAATTAAAATCGCAATACCTTTGCGACACTCCTGGACAAAGTATGCCATGATGATGAAATGAAGCCGGAACTTCACTCGTTGGAAGGCGAAAGCTTTCGCAACAAAACAACCACTTCTGAAGATGACGCTCGACTTGACATCAATGCAAATGGACTCTGGGGAGGCCGATTCAGCCAAACCCTTTTCGATGTAAAAATTTTCATCCCCCGTGCTAAACCCTGCCCTATAGCTATATCTGATGCCTACAAAAATCATGAGGGTGCCAAAACAATAAAACACCAACCACGATTTCTGGAAGTGGAACACAGCAGCTTTGTTCCACTAACCCGGAGAAACAGCACCAGGCTCTACAAAAACCGTCCAGAAACTAGCAGAGAATTTAAGCGAAAAATGGAACGAATCATACTCGGACACAATAAACTCTACAAGAGCAAAATTAAGTTTTGCCCTTCTGAGGAGTGAAATCTTCTGCCTTAGGGGGTGCAAAATCTTAAGAATACATCCAACATTGACAATTTCATCTGTGCTATAATCGAGTTGGGTAGATTTTAACTGATAATTAAATATGTGATTGTGGATCTAAATTAAACCATATCAATTGTGTAAAGGTAATTCTTAGCGACTCTAGAAAGATCCAATGGTTTCAATATTCTACGTGTATTAAGAGGAAATCTGTCAGTAATGCTTGATTTGGTACTGATTTCGTGCAAGATATTTTTGTAAAAACAGCCATTTCTAACGTCCGAGTGTTGAAGAGAGAACCTAAGGTCTCGCGTGTGTTCTTCTGGCAGAAAATCTTTCGGATAAAACGAGAGATATTTTCTACAATGTAGGAAATGTTGATTTTTTGCTGGTTTCTCTGACGTCTTTCCTGTTTTTTCTTAAACAACCCAAGAGAAGAGATCGCAAAACAAGCGACAGCTATAAGCTTTTTAATGAAAAACAAGTTAGAGCCAAATTTGTTTCACTGACACTGCTAAAAACACTCACTCAAAGCTCAAGCCCGCCCAAGACAGATCTCGAGTAGAGAACAAAGCTAATCAGCAGCAAGCTCGATGAGCAAATAAAAAAGGAGGAATAAGGCTGGCTGCTTCAGATGATAAGATCGCACCTTTTTTGATTGCAAGTTACGAATAAAATTGGTATCTAATCACCCAAAAAGAAAAAATGAAATAAATGCCACAATTATGGAAAACAACGATAGTTTTTCCGTAACTGAGTTCCAGGTGTAGAAAGCATTAATGTCTTTTCAAATGGTTCCAGAGCCTGCCCGGAAAAAATTGTTCCCCAAAATTTTAAAAACCTTATGAGTAAGTCAAACGGCAAGGCGGGGCTCATTTTCCTAAAATCGCTTACTAAGCTCCGAAATCTTATAGGTGAAGGTAAAGTACCCGGACAGCTAAGACCTTTCTTTTTTAGTGCAAAATTTATTGCCCTCGTTAAAATAGACGGAGGTTTGTGACCGATTGCCATCGGCAAAACGCTCAAATGCAGCGCGTCTAAATGAACAGGAAGCAAGGCTCTCGCAGAGCGACAATTTTTTTGGATGTTTTCAATTAGCATGTGGTACTAAACGTGGAGCTGAAATTGCTGCTTACTCCTTCATAGAGTGATAGAGTGTGTTGACAAAATTTGATAGAATGTGTTGACAACACGAAGTGCTCAGATTCATTTAATCTTTTTAGTCAGTCATTTACTTTGCTTAATAGAGAAACTATGCTGCATCACGTTTTTTCGGACCCTCTGGAGTTGTACAAATATTCTTATTGCGCCTACGGTAAAACGAGTTATCTTTTTTATAAAAATTCTCTCATTATGGCGGAAAACAGAACATAACACAGTGATCCCGAGGCTCCACCGCTTTTTGCTGAAACAATACAGACGCTAGTTAAAAAGCTTGAATCCAAGTAAACTCTTGGTATTTCGATGTTGGAAACTTAGCCGACGACCACAAGATAGTGCTCCGAGACCTAGAAAAATACTGATATCAGAAAAAAAATTATGGTTTAAGCCTAAACACAAAAAAATGTGAGCTCTGTTTTCTAGGACAGGCCATAAGTACGCAATAAAAGACAATTACAGTTCAATTTCAAAAATTATGTTTAAAAATAAAAATAAAATCCAAGGATGAACTTGAAATCTTGGGCTCTCTTATAGACGAACCTTGTCAAAACGAACTGCTAAATGAAAGATAGCTGAGTTGAAAAAGCTCAAGGAAGCTTTGTTAAGCTGAATTCACATTATGTTTCAGATGTACGAATAAATTTTGTTTCTCCATGCGATAGTTCGTAGAGAAAAGGGCTTTTCGAGAGCTGAACAGCACTATTATCGAGGAAATCACTCACCGTTGAACTTTTTTGTTTTGAGATGTACAGAAGTGGTAAGCACGTGTTCGTTTTCTGAGTTGATATTGCCTCTGAGCGTACGAGTCTTATCCTTTGCTGAAGCATAGTTTGGTGAGCATAGCTGTTTTACCGGAGCCCGAGCCACCCAAAATAAAAGCCACGGGCTTTTTGCTGTTGGAGGAAGTCTAACTTCGACGCACATTTTCCACAGGTTGACTTTCTAAGTGATATAACAAACGCTCAAATGCCCATTGACGGCCAAGAAAAAATTTGTTCCGAAGAGGACTATCCATTGATATTTATGCTAAAACAAAACCAGAATATTATCTGAAACACAATGAACATGATTTTTAAAACATCCTATTTCGATAACGATTCGCAACCACCTGACTAACTCTCCATTTTTCTGTGTTTAAGCCTAAACACCGAAAAACTTGAGCTCTGTTCTAGGACAGACCACAAGTACGCAGAATTTTACAGTTATAGATCAATTTCAAGAACTAAATCCAAAAAAAAGTCCAAGGATGAGCTTGTAATCTTGGGCTCCCCAATAGGCAAATCTTGTCAAAAAAAACTGCTAAATGAAAATAGCTGGAAAAATAGTTGGAAAATATTTGGGAAGTTATTGATAAGCTGGATTCACATCAAGCTTTTTACCTCCTAAAAGCTTGCTTTAGCATGCCGAAACTCCCATATATTTTGCGAACACGATCGAATTCCTGCAACTTTTTATGTGAGGTAAAAATGTAAAAATGTATGATAATCAGTTTTTGCTAGCAGTTCTCCCGGCAGCCAAAGGTGGCTTGTATGTGTCTTCCGCTCGCCTATTATCTTTACCCGCTTATTAAGCGGGTAAAGCGAAAGCTTTTTTAGGTGAGATTTTTGATTTGGAGCACGAGGATGGAACATATAATGAGGCATTAGAACTTAAGTTTGATTCAGCAAACTGTAAACTAGCTCCGGAAATTGAAATCCAAAGAAATTGGACGGAGCCCATTTTTGAGAAAGTAATCTCTCAAATGATTTTGAAACTAGAAGCTACTGATGTAAAAAGGTTCAACGCTTACCAGAATAAGCTCGGATCGCAATGTTTAAATGTCATACCCTGTAAAATTTTTAGATTCAATTTGTCGAAACAGGAGCATAGAATTTCAATTGGACTCCGCCTAGGTTCAAAAATTTGTTAAAAAAATATAGGAGCGTTTGCGAAAAGATGTAACCAAAGATGGATGGCATGGCCTATTTTGTCTCAAACGTGCTTAGAGGTTCTCTAGGCATTCAATTTTGAATGCCCTGATAGAGTAAAGTCTCGCCTCCCTTCGCATTCTTTCTGTTTTAGAGCCACGACACCTCCACAGGACAGATCTGAAGCGACCAGAAGGTTTGACGCTCGATACATGGGCTGCTGGTAGGCAGCTGCTGTGGGATGTAACGGTATTTGACTACCTAGTCTCTAGTAGAGTAAGCGCAGGATCGGTTTGTAAACCCGGAACGGCCGCGGCCGAGTCCGAATTTCAAAATTTTGACAAAAAGTGATATTCAATATTTCTGGATCCAGACCCTTTCGTTTTCTCAATATTCTTGAGGAGACGTCTTCTTCACGGCAGGAAGGGTTGCCGTCTTCACTCTTGGCCTTCCCGAACGGTTCAGTTGTTCCGGTAAGGTAAAGATTGTAACAGCACAACCGTTTCAACTCGGAAAACTTCTTGTTCTCTCGATAGTCGTCTCTCTTGATGTCGTCGCAATTCTTCTCCGCAAGCGAAAATCACAGTTCTGGACACGTTTCTGATTTTCGCTGTTTTTCAGTTGTCGCTAGTTTAAAAAAAGGTCACGTAAAAAAAGGTCACGTCATGAACCTTCCCTTGCTCTTTTCATCAAAAAAGACCGTTAATCACAGAAAATGCTCTTTTGTACCATCGAAACACACTAAATAAAATTCGTTTTGAAGAACCCTTTTCTGACGGCATTATGGTCGAATTGCACATATTCGGAAGCAATTGAGGTTACCTTACATAAATTGTAATCCAAATGATTAAGCACCAGATATTGCGCGTTCAACTTTTAAAGCCGCGACAAATATTTAATTCAGTAGCAATGGAAAATGATATCGTCATAAGGATGGGTTAGCCATAGGTGCATTCCTGGCAGTAATTATGGCTAATCTTTGAATGCAATCGTTCGAAAGAGAAAATAAAATTGAAAACGATGGCATAAAGCAAATAAAAAGAAACATCTGAAGAAGTTTAAATGCAACAAACAATTTTTTATGGAAGAATAAGGGTGTTGAATGAGAAAAATGTGTAAATTGGTTTCATGCTAAGTGCCAAAACATCAATAACGTCGAATACCAAAAAAAGGTTAAAATATTATGGTGCTGTGAATCTTGTCATAAATTACCAGACATTTCAACTGGTATAAGTGAAATAAAATCGGAAGACACGTAGACGACCTTTTTTATGCAGTAAAAGAGGACCCAAACACGTTACTTAATAGGGTGAGCTCGTTGCATAAGAACTTACAATTTACTTTAAAAAAATTACTATTTAGAAAAGGAAACTTGCTGTTTGGCATGAATATTGCAGTAAATTAACAATGGGATATTACATGCAAATGGTCTCAAAAATCCACTGATACTGAAACTATTTTGAATTTTGATAGCTGCTCACCCCTCAAGCACAAAACAAAACATTGTGAAAGGAACAAATCCCATGCTGTTTCGAAGTACCAGAAAATGGAACAATTTTGACGAAGCGTTGGAAACCAACAAGGAAATTTGGAAGAAAAATTAGAACCCAGAACACTGGATATCAAAAAAATGTAAAAGTACCTTGAAAAAAATCATAAACGGAACATCAAAAATTTCACAGAAAGCAAAAACAGAAAGCAGTCGCGAGAAAAATGACAATTCGATGTTCTTTCCACAAAAACATCGATGAAGATTAAGTTTGGAATTGAAAGAAGAGCTGCAAAGATCAAAACCGGTAATGATCATTTTCACAAAATGAGAACTTGCCTGCCGTCGCTTTAGTCAATTTTTGGTTGCAACCTGAACGATCATGTGGTTTACGAAATGAAATGTAGTGAAAGTAGTTCCACGTATGAATTTTACTCTTCCATATCTGAAGTAATCAGAATGTTGAATGTGTCATAGTAACCGTGGTTACAGTCACGAGTACCTTCATCACATCATCCATTCAAAATTTTGGAGTTTTCTAGATATCGAGAGGTAAAGTATAATGTGGATAAAAGAAAGTCAGATAAAAAGGATTTAAGTCAACCAGATTGATTAAACTAACAACTGAACAGAATAAACCGGAGTTGAATATCACTTAAAAGGACTGACCTGATATTAGGCCACCATCATATATTTAAATATAGAGCTGCGCTGGGCTTTATAGATGAAAATTTTTCTCTGTAATCTGTTTTTATTTTCTGATAGTACCGAGTACACAGGCAGCTATTGCAACCTCTATTGCGAAGGAGATTTTCTGCTTGAAAAACTACCTGCCCTGAGTCCCTCGCTTCACGTGCTCAAGTTCTTACACAGCTTATTCAAAAAATTCTTAGTGCTAGAGCCGGCGGAACCCTGAACTTCAAAAGCTATTTTTCCAGTTCAGTTACTTTTTCCTTTTGCAGTTTTTCTTACAAGATTCGTTGATAGGGGAGCCCAAAGCTAGAAGTTCATCCTTGGATTTGATTTTTATTTTGGACATTTGAAAAATACCTAGAAATGTATTGTACTGGTTTATTGATGTCTGTCTTAGAAAACATAGCTCACTTTTTTCTGTTTAGTCTTAAACTATAATTTTCTTCTGATTTTAGTACGTTATTAAAGTCTAGCAGGAACACTATCTTGTAGTAATCGGCTAGAATTCGAACATCTAAAAACCAAACCTTTTTTGAATTCAAGCCTTTTTTACCAGCGTCTGTAAAAAGCGCTGGAGCCTCGGGATCACATTTTTCTGTTCCGTCCTTCGACATAAAGTTGGAATTTTTTTTTAAAAAGATAACTCGGCTTACTGTAGGCGCAATGAGTAAGTTTATACATCTCCACAAATCCGGGCAGTTTGAAGAAACATAATTCATCAAAATTTCTCCAGGAAGCGAATTTAATGCATTACTAAAATCTATTCAGTTAAAACCGAGCGCTTCGGATTGTCATCATATTCCATCATTTTTCTGAAGGAAAGTGGGGCAGTTTAAACTCCTCGTTTAGTACCATATATAACCCGAAAACTCTCAGAAAAATTTGTCGCTATGCGAGAGCCCTGATTTTTGCGCCTTTAGAGGTGATGTGTTTGAGTGTCTTGTCAATGGCAATTGGTCTATCCATTTTAACGAGGGCGACAATTTTTGCTCCAAAAAAGGAAAGTCTCGGCGGTTTGGGGACTCGATCTTCACCAATAACAATTAGGAGTTTTGTAAGCAATTTCAACAAATTGAGCCCCGCATCAACGTTTGACTTTTTAATACGGTCTTTAAAAACTTGGAGAACGACCTTTTCCTTGGAGAGCAAACTGACTCATTCGGAAAAGACATAGTGGATGTGTACAGCTCGAACTCAGTTACAAAAAAACTATCGATGTTTTCTGATTTTCGGGGCATTTATATCAGCTCTTTTAGAATGTTTGGATAGCAATGTTTTTTATAGCTACGAGTCGAAAAAGGTTAGATCTTAAGAACTGCGGGCATCTTTATTCTTCCCTTTATATTTTCCTCATCGAGTTGGCTGCTGATTTGCTTTATTCTCTGCTCGAGATTTGACTGGGATTTGACTGGGAAAGGCTCATGCAGTAAATCAATGATGGCTCTTATTGTTTGTTTCTTTAAGGACTCATTGCCGTCGTTTTCTTACGACCATTTTTTTGGGATAATCAAGAAAAAACAAGAAAGACGTCAGAATACCAGCCGATAATATTAATTTCTTTATTTTTTGAAAAAAATTCAATTTATCAGAAAGGAGTTCTTCCAAGGGGACACGCGATTCCTTAAGTACTCTCTTGAACACTCAATCATCAGAAACGGCTGTTTTAAAATAATTATCTTTAACTAAGTCATTACCAATTGAAGCATGAAAGACATATTTCACATTAACACACATAAAACAATGAAACCATTGGATATTCTAAGAGTTATTTTTATTTAATCGAAACGATACCAATTAGAGTAACAATCATTTTTAATCCAATTTCAAGGTCCTAAAAATTTTAAGCATTTTTTGAGTGTACACTCTTTATTGTTTTTCCTCATCTTGACGGCGCGGTATACGGTTTAAAAAAAGTTGACCGGAGACAAGTGGATTGAAATAATATAAAATAACTGGTTTGGATTTTTTTAAACAGGGTTGGATGATGAAAAAAATATTACAAATATTACAAGTTCTTCCTCCAGACCATAGACCTACTTGATAAATTTGTCTCTAAAACCCGTAAAAGGGCGCTCAACAAACAGGCACAACCATCAAAATTATCACATCTGTTAAACAACTTTATCACAAGAGAAGACTACAGAAGTCGTAAGCTAGACAAGTGCAATAGTAGTGATTAGTGCGCATGTTTGACGACAATTTTGAGAGACGAACAGAACAACCAAAAGCATGTATGCAGAAAGTTCAGAATTTTGAAAAAAAAAATTCTTCAAAAAAAGCTCAAGCTGAAAGTCTTTGGCTGAAAAAAATTTGCTCCAAAAAAGGAAAGTCTCGGCGGTTTGGTGACTCGATCTTCACCTATAACAATTAGGAGTTTTGTAAGCAATTTCAACAAATTGAGCCCCGCATCACCGTTTGACTTTTTAATAAGGTCTTTAAAAACTTGGAGAACGACCTTTTCCTTGGAGAGCAAACTGACTCATTCGGAAAAGACATAGTGGACGTGTACAGCTCGAACTCAGTTACAAAAAAACTATCGATGTTTTCTGATTTTCGGGGCATTTAAATCAGCTCTTTTAGAATGTTTGGATAGCAATGTTTCTTATAGCTACGAGTCGAAAAAGGTTAGATCTTAAGAACTGCGGGCATCTTTATTCTTCCCTTTATATTTCCATCATCGAGTTGGCTGCTGATTTGCTTTATTCTCTGCTCGAGATTTGACTGGGATGGGCATGAGGCTTGAGTGAAAGGCTCATGCAGTAAATCAATGATGGCTCTTATTGTTTGTTTCTTTAAGGACTCATTGCCGTCGTTTTCTTACGACCATTTTTTTGGGATAATCAAGAAAAAACAAGAAAGACGTCAGAATACCAGCCGATAATAATAATTTCGTTATTTTAGAAAAAAAATTCAATTTATCAGAAAGAAGTTCTTCCAAGGGGACACGCGATTCCTTAAGTACTCTCTTGAACACTCAATCATCAGAAACGGCTGTTTTAAAATAATTATCTTTAACTTAGTCATTACCAATTGAAGCATGAAAGACATATTTCACATTAACACACATAAAACAATGAAACCATTGGATATTCTAAGAGTTATTTTTATTTAATCGAAATGATACCAATTAGAGCAACAATCATTTTTAATCCAATATCAAGGTCCTAAAAATTTTAAGCATTTTTTGAGTGTACACTCTTTATTGTTTTTCCTCATCTTGACGGCGCGGTATACGGTTAAAAAAAATTTGACCGGAGACAAGTGGATTGAAATAATATAAAAAAACTGGTTTGGATTTTTGTAAACAGGGTGAGATGATGAAAAAAATATTACAAATATTACAAGTTCTTCCTCCAGACCATAGACCTACTTGATAAACTTGTCTCTAAAACCCGTAAAAGGGCGCTCAACAAACAGGCACAACCATCAAAATTATCACATCTGTTAAACAACTTTATCACAAGAGAAGACTACAGAAATCATAAGCTAGACAAGTGCAATAGTAGTGATTAGTGCGCATGTTTGACGACAATTTTGAGAGACGAACAGAACAACCAAAGGCATGTATGCAGAAAGTTCAGAATTTTGAAAACAAAATTCTTCAAAAAAAGCTCAAGCTGAACGTCTTTGGCTGAAAAAAATTAGAATTGACCTGAACCTAAAAAATAAATGACCTGAACCTAAAAAAAAACTAGCTAGCGTGTACCGCAACTCCTCTTCAAGTTTTTTTCAAATCAAGAAAATTTTTGGAAAAAGGACTTGCATTTTTTGTTGTTCTCCGACAGAAATCAAATACAGGGTTGGTAATGGCAAATTTTGCAAAATTTTTTCATTCCAATTTTTCAATTCAATTTTGAAAAACCATAAAATTTAGTGAAATTTTTCAAACTAACTTCTTTGAAAATTTTAAATTAGACTTAAAAAGCATCAGCCTCTAGAAACTAAAAGCAAATGAGCGGTCCTCTTGGTATGCAACTTTGGATAAAATTTCTAATAGTACTCAACCACATCGTTGAGAGTTTCAATTTTCGAAAAACTTCAAGTTTAAATTTCAAAGTTTTTGTTAAAAAAATCATTTAAAAAAACATATCACAAAAACTACACAGATTCGAGCTCTAAATTTTTGAGACAAGATCTTCTTGATGTTCCTTCTGCTATTCCTTCGACATCGACTATGCACTCTCGATTCCAGTGTCTTGCAACACACCAGTGGCCATTCTAACGCTGTTTGAGGCAGTCCTCCAGCAATAAAGAACTTCTACACGCTGCTTGCAACAAATTAGAGGATCCACATTAGTTTCCTTATTCCCGTTGAAGCTGTTGTGGAGGCACAAGGTCACATTTTTCTCCAAGTCGTCCTTCAACATCTCTTCCTTTTCCCTTCCATCACAATCGAAAATTGCTGTGGTTACAACATTCCCATGCGTCACGAAAACTCGTTTGAAAGCTTCTGATCCTATGTCCAGCTGATACGATCTGTACTCTCTGATGTGCATTGACATATGCATTGTTGCATATTCGTACAACCAGGTAGTCATGTTGGCTCTGAACCATGACATCTTTCGTCTTCTAATCCATATCTACTTCACTCTTGTGCTCCATTTGTTCAATTTTTTTTCATGTCTCCTTTAGACAATCCAACTCGTCCAACTGTTCTTTAAACGGCGTTTTCTGTCCATTGTTCTCTGTAACATGAGCGTCCAGCCATCATAACTCCAACTAACACTATCATTACGGGCTGCGATGACTCTGATGAACCCATGGAGAGCAGCTCTCTAGTGTCAGATCAACACCAGATTACGACGCCCAGGATACCACCACGTTTGTAACAAAAAAGGCATGGGCATTCATCATGTGTTAATCTGATGGTGGTGGCCATCTCATGCTTTTGATCTAGACTCAATGGTGACTCTAAAGAACCAAACATGGTCTAGAACCCTAGTTCAGTCACTAGAATCACTTCGGTTCCTGTATGAGAATCTGCTATTGATTCTGTTACCGTTTTCGTTTTCATTACAACTTCAAATAATATCAACAGCTGTTTATGCTGCTTCGCGAGTGTTTTCACACAGTCAAGACATCCACACATGTGACTTTTTAGCCCAGTCCTCCGGTCCTCAGCGAGGCAACTCCACGTTGTCCTCTCGGCTGCTCCTAGAGGCTGCAGTCATCAAATTGTAGATTGTGTTGATGCCGCATAAATCGCAATCTGCATTCCGCACTTTTTGTATGTTTTGCGTCGCTCGCAATATCGAATCAGCATTGAGACGTGGACACTATGATGGCTTCATTAGTTCCTACACGACAATCAAACTTGCCCTCTTTAACTCATCAGAGAATCCACATCCAAACTCCACTATATTGTCAGATTTCGAGAAGGAAGGTGCAGTCACCTTTTCTTCCTTAAGTCCCAACTTGATTTGTTGACTGGCGATACTTCTTTTGCAGTAGATATTCTAAATATCCAGAACCTTAGCAACACTGCTTGCTGCTTGTTCGTAAATCTTCATTGATGGAAGGGTTATACGCCAACCCAACAGTTCCTGATACATAGTGGTGCGACTTCTTCAGCATTAACTGGATTTTAGAAGTGTCCCCATCGATTTTTTCGTAAGCCTGAGCTATTTGTTAGAAAATCTATGAATCACGTCTATCTTTCTCAAGGGTTCTAGTTCTACTAGATCTTTGATGTTCACTTTTAGTGGTTTTCTCGGATGATTGTCCATGAGTACTTGTACGAAAAACGTATGTCCAGGATCACTGTCTTCTCTCAACATCCTCGCGCAAGTGTTCAGCGCTGGTGCCGAAAACTGTTCCCGACAAGAACGGGACAAAACAGAGAGCGTCTCTCCGTTTTGCACACGCCACTGCCGCTCCTTCACAAACCATCAGGTCTCTCAGATGCGTCATCGAGACCACTTTCTCGTCTCGTCCTTTGATATCTTCCTCTCCGCTGAGTCGTACTATCCCATCGACAATCCCGTCATTCACCAAGTGAGTCTGAATTGCAACTCAGTCCTAAAATATGGTCCAGCAACCAGAAGGTGGACTCTCGCTGTCATTTTGATTTCTTCTTCAAAATGGCGTAACAAGACTGCCCTTATCGGTAAAGTCACATGTTGGTCCACCGTTTCCGTGTGCATTTCCATTGAGGGAAATATTTCATCAGCGTGCTGCTTCATTGTCTAGTCCTTAGAAATTTTTTCACGATAACATTTCATAACAATATTTTTTTCTAGAGCTATCTGAAGTCCTTTTTGCCGCATTTCTATACTCCATCATCTCCATGTATCCACCGGTGGGCCCGTCTATTATGACTGTCTCCGATACTCTCAATCGATTATGTTTCAATTGAGTTAGCTGTCCTGTAACGATTGTCTTTCCGTGGTTCTTACTCAAAGTTTTGAAGTCTTTGAGGATACTCTCACCACACTGACTTACTATATCCATCTCTAAAATTAATCCAGGTACAATGCAACACATCTTTTGGTCTTATAACTGGCTGATCTTAACCCTGCCATGAGAAGGGGTGGCACCATTGCTATATTCGTCTTCATCTTCGAAGTTCCTTGCAATCTGTCATTGCCTTTTCCCATTTTCGCATTTTTCAAGTTGAATTGGTAGTCTTCGCTGGAGGTTCAGGATTCAATTTTGTTTTACCAGACTTTCTTATGATGACTTTGCTGCCCAATTTTGTCTTCATTTCCTTCATCTTCTCGATCACTAACTTCGAGCGTATCATCGGTTTCCGCGTCCCGGACAGACACACCTTTTCATCGTTTCTCCCCTGACGCGTCATTATGATAGGAGACTTCGTCTCACTCTCATCGGTAGCTGAATCAATAAGTACCTCACTCATTCTTCCTTCACATTTTTCCAAGCTATCAAAAATTTTCTGCATCAGTGATCTATCGAGACCTTTTTTCAGCATAGACTGGGTCCTGAAGAACTGTAAAACCGTCAACAGCTCTTCCATGAAAGCGATTCAAATCATTCCACCGCTGGTCCTTTTCTCCTGGCCATGATGGTGAATATACCATTCTTTTTCCGCTATCCCCAGGAAAGATACTCGGGCTACATTTTCTATCTTCGTCCTGAAAGCTGATTCTTTTTAAAAAATTTTCACTGTTGACTCAATCTTGCCAGGAGAGTTGCTCTCCGGCAAATTTTGAATTGCATCTATAAAGACTGACGAAGGTTTCGGCCTGGAAGTTTCATCTACTACTGGTTCTGTCGGTCCCGTCACCGTTTCTAATCCGTCTTCATCAAGAAAATTGAAATCCAGGCTTTAACTGCCACCTACTGAGGCCGTTTTATTGTCTTTTCCAGCTTGATTGGGGTTTTGCTTGACTCCGCCACCGTCTCCACTTCGTCTCTAAAATTGAAATCCAAGCTTGAAGCGCCATCTACTGAGGCCTTATCGTCATCTTTTTACAATAGGTTGGGGTCTTGCTCCATCGATTTCTCTGCCTGACGATCCTCCTGGTCTTCATCTTCCCCTGCCTTACTCCTTCCTGATCCCGATGGTCCCTGCTCATCATCCGCATTAGTTTCAACTGGGGTCTTGCTATGGTCAGCTGACATGCCGCATGAACTTCTCGATCTTCGTGTATCACTACAACATCTTCGCAGCCGAAGGTTACTAGAGCATTTCTGGCCAGTAAGTTTCCTGTCGCTACTAATTTTCAGAACAATTTGGGCAGTCTCTTTCAAGTCCACTCGTCCTCTCATAGCAGTGGGCGCTAGATCCAACTCAGCCCAATCCTCTTCATTTCTTCCGGGCATAGGATGCGCAAGATTACTCATCCTCCTACTAGTCGATTCCTCCACGTACGCGAACTACGTGTATTGTAACACGGCAGCATCTCTGCCTACAAAGCACGGATTGATCGATTCAGAGGGTTTCTCCTTCCTTCTCTCGTTAGTCTCGAATGCTTTTAATAAGGGGGTGTATAAAAAATTTTTGTGGTGATTTACAAGATAAACAATCAATGAACCCCGAATTGCAACCAACTATTTGGTCCAACCGGCTATATATTTCATATCGGTTATATGTTCCACACTTTCTACAGCTTTAATTTCGATCGACATTATTCCCTTTGTTACGCATCAGCTGCTTCATCAAATAGACTTCATCTGCGTACCCTTTCACGAATTACCAGTAGTAATTCGCAAATCCTAGAAAGATCATCAACTGCGTGTCTGTGTGCCTCCACCGCATGCTTTCACTGCATCGTGCCTCCAACTGCGTGCTTCCACCGCACCTGACTCAGTTTCACGTCATGCTTATACACCATTCTTCCCAGGTTATTTATTGAGTCACTAGGCGTCTCGAATTTCGAGGGTTTGCATTTCAAGTCAGCTCTTATCATTCAGTCAAAAAACTTCACCGAGTCTGTCTAAATGGCCAATCAAGGTGGGTTTAGCTATTACTATATCATATTATTTCCCCAATTTCTTCTATCTGTCTTCATTCTCTGCGAGAATGCAAATTAAGCCAGAATGCTTAGTCTGTAGTTTGTCGGTCAATTTCCCGTCACCCGGTGTGTCCAACTCTGTATCTCTGATGGAATAAGTAAAACATCGCTGTCTCGTTTTTTTCTCCCACTGATATTTCTTTAGCTTCTTGGTCGTATTTCGCAAAAAAAACTGACCGTTGGACATCTATTTGACTCCGTAATGGCACTTGTTTCACCGGATTGACAAGCCAATTAGCTTTTCCATCCTTTCTATTGAGATCTCTGAGTTTTTGCGTCGCCACCTTTTGAGTGAAATTGGTTCCAACTGTTTTTTATATTTTTTGATTTCGTAATAATTGTTATATCTGAATTTTGACTAGTTTTGGTGCAGCTAGTTTTGAGTTGGCCCATTAGAATTATCCCCACTAGATACAAAGCGTGCGTAGGTTTTTGATCTGATCGAATTTGATTGACCAATTGCTTGCGTGTTCTCGAATATTTCAGAGGGTGGAGAAAATTGTGCAGGTTTGC